>NC_136867.1:19035427-20235427 GCF_951799975.1 Gobius niger
TTCTTTGCTCTTATTGGCTTTTTATCTTCTTGTGGAATAAAATATGAGGCCCTTCACTCCTCTCACTTGTTTACTGCTCCTGACTACTTCTCCATTTTTAAATTCGCCGAGGGGAATGCCAGGAGGACTTGATTAGGCCAGAGTAGGCCCGGGAGGAGGGGTCCACTGCGCCTCTTCAGCCTCAAACCCTCTGCCAAACTCACAGCTGCCCCTCCAAGACTCCTCTATCTCCACCAGATTTAAGGGCAAAGACGTCACCGCTGTGGGCTCAAATGTGCTTTTGTTTCATTTCCAGTGGGAGCCCAAATGCCGGGGTTCTTTCCTGTTTCCTTTCTGCGCGATTCAGCTTCATTATGATCCTCGAAAAGTGGACGTTTTATTGTTGATTATTTGGCAACGTAATAATCATATTCAAAGAAAACCAAATGTATTGCAGTGCTATGGTCATGCATTGAAAAAAGAATGGCTAATTTATGATGGGAACACACACTATTACCATGAGACTACAGTAAAGGTCAGCGCTACAAGTGAATAACAGACACATATTTGATTTAGTTGTTAAAGTAGAGCTGTGCAATTTTTAATTGTCTTTTTTTGTTGTTGCCTTGTCACCTATCCTACCTACCAGCAAAAGGATTGAAAGTCAGAAAGATTTTGGACTTAAGACCCATCTTTACATCGTTTTAAAGCAGCACTAAGTAACTCATGCCCCTAGAGGCCATAAGCGCCACTGCAGGTGTCGTAACATGTTGCAGTTTTTTACACATTAATTGTCTGTGAGAGTAAATACTACGCTGACAGAAAAGACAGAGGGAGAGAGGGATATTGTAAATCCAATTACACAAAATTTACACAAACTTGGCTGTAAATACTGTTTAAGTGGCGCTAGCCCGCAGTTAGCTTTGCCCGTTAGCCTGTTAGCTTCTTCTTTGTGATTCCATTAGTGTCTATTGGTGACTCCGACCCAGTGGCAGTCAAGTTGCAAGCATGGTTTTCTGGCCAGAGACACCCAGTCATCCCATTAACACTATTACCCCCAGAGGGACTACGAAAAGGATTTATTAAGGTAAACAAGGTATTTAGTATTGCTTTAATATTGTCAACAAGAAGAACATCCTTTTCATACTGACTTCGGTGTGCCTTCCTCGTCCCCATCACTACTTTCTAACACCACGCAGTGCCATTTATTTTCAAACAAAGGTGCAAATGCTTTCTTTATCCCGCTTTTCTTTCCAATTTTTCTGGATTCAATGGGATTTCCCTCCCACCCAGCGTTTCTAGGTCTGTGTGTCAGCGGAAGAATAGCGTTTCTGTGCGATGGACGGGAGGAGGAATCATCATCATCACCAAACGCACGTGAGAATGCAGCCCCCTCCTTTTTTTTACACAAGCGCGGCCTGGATCGCATTAGCCACACACACCAACGCACACACCACAGAGGCGCACGCTGCTGACGGCGAAATATGAGAGCGCTCCATGTGGATACAGCACCAGGGGATTGTGTTTTTACTTAGGGGACCAAAATGTATTAGAGGAGGTGGACTATGGGGGGCTGCATGATAAATGTCAGTGTATCAGTAATGCATTTTTGTTGTTTGTTGTTGTTGCAAAGACTGATTCAAATGGGGTACATATATTTTCATGGCACTAGATCAAGCAGACCCATAATGCAGACGGTCTAAAAGAGTTATTTAGCAATTGTGTTGAGACTTGCTTTGTGCTGGCCAGTATTTCTCTTCGAAACAAAATTGAGTTCAAAGTAACATCATGGAGGGAGGCACTTTTAAAAGCACTGCTTACTCACAATCAACAACAGATTTTTCTCTCACCGTGATCTCGGAAACGGAACCGCTGTACCAATTTATTCATGAAAGCTGTACAGAGTCGGCTTCCCCACATTAGTTCTATTGATCAATATCATTACACTTTTAAGACATTTGCAGCATAGTAATTTTGTGGATAGATGACATAAATTCTTCTTTGACAAGCGTAAAACACACTTCCATAAAAGCCCAAGGCACATTTAAAATCAACACAACGACAATGAACAACAGGATTATTTGGTCTATAGACAATTCAAACTTCTTTTACACAGGGTCATTAAAAAGCATTCAATTGGAATAAATCGACTAATTTTGCTGCCAAGTTAATCAGAAATACAGAAAAAAACATAACCATAACACATTCAGCTGCAGTTCTATTAACTCAGAAGTTTTATGTTGTTCCCCTTTTGACTAATGTTGAGGAAAGAAATATGCACACATTCTTTTTGCGTTAGCGGCATTAAAAATATAGTTGTTGGGCATTAAAATGGCATTATGAAGCACTTTTGCCTGTGTAACCTCTGGCACAGCATCTATGCGTTTCACATACAACCGTGGCCCCAGTTCTGGAGAAGTCATTTCCAGTCGTCGGGTCCTGCTGCTGCTCCTCTCTTTAATATAACAGGTTTAGGAGCCACCCAGCTCCCCCTGGCCCTGATAAGGAAACCTGTATGTATTTGTTTAAAGTCTAGCCCTGGCCCACTCAGTCACGCAGGGCAAAGGTGGGTTGAATAGCTGAAAGTGTTCAGTCAATAAAGGATGTATTGGTAAGAAAAGGGTTTAAAATGGTGCAATGTCAGATCAAACTGTTTAAGTATTGACGTATTTACAGAAACAGAAGGACTCTTAATCAAAGCATTGCACTGTATTGCTACTATAAAGTTTTATTCACCAAGATATGCTATTCTGCAGTATGCATTGTTTTTCCCCTATAGTTTTCCCCTTTCCCCATTATTCTGTCTTTCCCACTCTTTTATTCCCTTGTATAGACACAGCTCTCTCCCCCTTTCGATCTCCCTCCCCCCCACTCTCTCTCCCTCTCTCGTGCAGCCTGCCCTTCGATGATAATTTGACCTACAAATTCCGTTCCAAGTGTGACAAATGAGAGCACTGTTGAACTCGGGCCAAGTCGCTTCCTCTGCGCCTCCCAATTTACTGCGTGTGATTCTGTTGTCTGTGTGCGACCCAGCCCTCGCTCCTTGCCTTCGATTTGCAGGTCAGCTCTCTCATGATGTCCCTCACAAGACGTCCGGGCCGAGCGTCTTCTCCAATGACACTTTTTACTAAACAAAGGGAGTTACATTTAGCTCAGGGCTCAGCAGTTTTGTTTTTGTAACCCATTTCGGAGACGCGTGGGACAGGAACTGAGTGACCCTGTCTGTTATACAGTATATGCAGCCGCCAAAGTTTATTTCTCCGACATTTTTGTCATTGAGCGAATAGTTTGGAGAACATACTTTTACTCTGGTACATTATGGTCATATATATTTATAATATAAAAAATATAAAAATCTGAAGAGTTAAGGAATAAGCCTAAATTCAGTCCTTGGGTGGTTAGCACTCTTGTCTCAGAGTTTGCATGTTCTCCCTGTGTTTGTGTAGGTTTCCTCTGGGTGCTCTGGATTCCCCTGTCACTGAAAATATGTACAAGAAGTTTCACTCTGTGGCCTGGATTCTCCTGAATGAGAGATTCTACAAACTCACTGGGACTTTCCCGACTAAATAGAGGTCAACCTAGAGGTAACCTGGAAAGATAGGTGATCCATTTACTAGCTGTTACAAGTGGTTTCCTCATCAGGTATTGTTAACAATGTGTGTTACAAGCCTGTGTTTACAAGATTCTCAAAGTGCTACACTGTAGTGATTATTCATGGTGGTAAGCTACTGTTGTAGCCACAGCTGCCCTGGGGTAGGCTGACAGAACCACTTACTCACACATTCATATGGGCAGTGGGTAAAGTGTCTTGCCTTCTAGTCTTGCCAGTCTTCTTCTTCTTCTTCTGCTTCTTCTTCTGCTTCATCTTCTTCTTCTTCTTCTTCTTCTTCTTCTTCTTCTTCTTCTTCTTCTTCTTCTTCTTCTTCTTCTTCCTTCTTCCTTCTTCCTTCTTCCTTCTTCTACTTCTTCTTCTTCTTCTTCTTCTTCCTTCCTCCTTCTTCTTCCTTCTTCTCCCTTCTTCTTCTTCTTCTTCTTCTTCTTCTTCTTCTTCTTCTTCTTCTTCTTCTTCTTCTTCTTCTTCGTCTTCTTCGTCTTCTTCTTCCTCTTCTTCTTCCTCTTCTTCTTCTCCCCTATATCTCTATCTCTGTGCATCCCCATTCTTTAGACCTCAGTTTTTAACAAGTCACTTTTAGATCTTTGGCCAAGTCCTGCAGTATCAGTCATGATCATTGCTCTGGCTTGTAGCATTTGCTTCTTCTTGATCTCTTGACCTCCTAGAGTATGGCTTGTCTTTTAAACCTGAGCTTAAGTGATTTTATTTAGAGTGATCAGTTCTTCCTCTACACAAAAACACATCTCCCTCCTGCGTTTCCCTGGACATGAACATAAATTGCGGTCTCGCTTGTTACGTCAGCCTGGCAGCAGCTACAGTTCGAGCCTTTTAAATGTGGCAAAGTGCTTCACGTTGTTTTTTGGCCGTCCGCCATCGCCCCTGACAACACAGATACATGGAGTTTAGTGCAGGCCTGTCCGTGTACAACCATTTTCCAAAGCCAGTGATTATAGGCCTCATATGTATTACAGCAGTTGTTTTGCATCTTCATGTGCCACTTGTACTTTGTCAATACAAATCGTTTAGAGCATTGCAAACCTACTTTTTTTTTTCCACATTTGCTTTGTTGTTATTGTAGCCAAAAGCCAGACTTCTGCCTTGAAAAAAAATGAGAGCAAATATAGAATGCGCTGTGTTTATCATGGCTGGGATCTCCGAGCCATAAAAGCCATTTCCCAAACTTCCAAGTCTGTTTTTACTTTTGTTTGCATGACCTAAGATTGCTCTCTCACTCAGCAGTAAAACAATAATGTGCAAGACCTTAATTGCAGCATAATGGGGAGGAAGTAAGACAAAACTATGGCATACAGCGAATGTTGCCAAAATGTTTATCTCAATCCAGTAATAGCTACGTCTACGTTCATCTAACTTTTACTTTTTATCCTGTGACAAAATGTAGTCAAATGTGGTTACTCTCACATAGATGTTTACTACTTTGCTCGACTTTTAACACTTGAGCAGCTCCGTCTCCTTCCTTCCTCGTTTTTTGCTGCAAATTTGACCTGCTTTTCCCGCTCTAGAAAAACATCTATATTTTGCCTTTCCTCTCTCATTGTTGTAATGTTTGTATAGCCTTTTTTCTCCAAGAGGGAAGTTTGCACTTTGTTGCTGCTCTTGTTTCGGATGCGGCTTCCTCCATTGAGTTTTGAAGCGTTGCCGGCCACTCGCACGTGCAGTGAAGTTTCGATATATATTCTTCTCTTGACAAGGTCTTCCTGTTAATAGACCTGCTTAGTCTGTCCCTCTGGTGGATTTGAAACCTCTCTCCTCTCCAAAATGAGACTCCACTGCTGCCACTTTGTCTTGAGGCTGTTTTTGTCCTACTCCATTTGATATTGGGAGTATATTTTCATTCCCACAATGCACTCTGGCCCTTACCTCACCCCCGTTGTTGCTGCAGGGTGCCACAAACAGGGAAAGTACGGACAGATGATCCTCATAAAGATCTAATTTCGGCGGCTTTGACTCCAGTGTATTGAACTAATTTTCTGTGACATTAGTTCTGTATAATATGAATATTTATGTGCCGTTTATATATCTGACCTCATAAAGACGCAAAGGATAATACAATGCTTGTACTTTGTTGACTTTGTAGAGAGGTTACAGCTACACAACACTTCATAGTGAATGAAAAAATTATAGCCACAAAAATGTTGACAAAACAAGACCCCCATAGTATTTTCTGCACACTATTGAAGAAAAAAGTGCCTAGAAGTGATGTTCCGAGTGCACTGGAGTTATATTTTGCTTTACAAGCTTGGTAACCCTTTCAAAGTGTGTTTTTTCTCTCTCATCGTCTGAAGATTTGGGGAAAGTTAACTCTGTCTCTCTGTCATAGAAACAATAGCAGAGATTGAAGTTCAAAGCTGGAGCTGACAGTCAAAGTGCAGATTTAGTTTTTTGCGGTAAGCCTGAGGGACCTCATCCAAGTCGTAGCCCCCATAGAGAGACTTTTACAGGGTCAGCTTTAACAAGAGCCGTATTGATTCTCTGTTTGGGGCAGCCGAGGTGTTTGTGTCTGCTTTTTCACTGGTCGGATGAGGACAAGACAGAGGAGGCGCTGCTTTTTTGTTCAAGCTGTGAAGCTCCTGTTCACTGGACAAAGCAGGGGGCAACGCATGGTGGTCTCCGCTCCAATGGATGGCACACTTCGCCATTTGTGGACACTATGCAATTCATGGCTCTTATGTAAGATCAGGACTTTTCAGACAAACTGTTTTATTTTCAAGCACCTATGGATAAAAGTGTCTCTACTTCAGAATACCTTCTTAATGGAATCCTACAAGAATTCTTTTAATGTCTTCTTTGTTTTACTTTGACTTTTTAAACCTTTTTGGAAACAGATTTTTTCATCAGAATTAGATTACTAACTAAAAAAATACATTTATAAAGTCTTGCCCATAACTAAACTGATTTCCAAATGTGCAAATTATACAGGAAAGGAACCTTATTTTTGTCCCAAAGCGCTTCACAAGGGAAAATTTCATTCAACATCTACTACTGTATGCAATTTCCAGATTGATACCTACTTTTTAATCTTGGATATACCACAATATAGAATTTGAAACCCACCTGTACAAAAAGAACGTAGTTTATTGTGCTTGAATTACAGTGTTTTGGACGTCAGTGGCCCGGTGCCCCTGAGGTGATTTATGAGGTCGTAGGCTCAGACAGCGACTGCACTTTTACTAGCGGCACATGGCTGACTGGAACATGCCGTTAACTCTAAGAGCAGGTCCAAGACTGGGGTAGGTTAGTTAGGCATGCACAATATAATCAACTGTGAAATAAGTAAAGCAAATCACAAATGAATAGGAGGGAAGACGCGCGCATCCACAATTCTGGAGGGTGCTGGATCCAAAAAACAGTACAGTGAAAAAATAGAAAAGATCCGCACTACTGTATGCTCACCAATTATTTTATTACTCTCACCGGCTACTACTGCTGGTGAGAGCAATAAAATAACGGGTGAGCATGCAGTTGTGCGGATCTTTTCAATTTTTTCACTGAATCCTATGGTACAACATCGTTTCGAACATATTTCTCTTGTCAAATCAGAAGTTGATTTGCCAATTGAAGATGTTATCGCTCACTGAGAAACCCCTGTTCAATATTAACATCAGTCAGATTCACACACTCGATGACTGGTCCGTCCTTTCAGGTCTGCTTTCACAAACCTGGGGTCTCTTACATCAACTTTCTTCTTCATCCAACTCAAACCTGTTCCCACCATTTTATAAGCCCAGAGTGTACACAGGCTTTGCTCCAGCTTCGCCCCTCTCCTGACAGTGGTCCGCGGGCTCACACATGGAGGTATGTTGAAAATACTCCCCTCTTTGATCCTTCAGAGGCTGTGGTGCTTTGGCCTCTCTGGTCTGTGTACTTACCCACCGCCGGACTCTGGGGTCTGGGCCAAAGTCTGGAGGTGCAGGAGGTGCAGGGGGGGGTACTCTGGCTGATCCCAGGTTTGTGTTATCGTTCTGGGGGAAAATGTGCTGCGTCTCAGGTCTGCTCCGGATCAGGTTGCCACTCACCTCAGGGTTGTTTTTGTGTTAGCATTTGGGTCGCCGATTCTCAGGAATATTCTTTCCCCCTTTTTGAAATTAAAAGAAGAAACCATGACAAGGATAACAAGGTCAAAGGGTTAGGATTCTGTGTAGAGTACATAAAAACAAGGCAATAGTAAGATTTACCCACAAACATTCATTCAAACGTCCATCTTCTATCATATCGTTGATCTTCTGCAGCATGTTTTACATACTCTATTGTATAATGCACCATTCTTCTTTTAACCAGGCTTGGAACATGCACAAATAGCTTGCACATTTTGATAGCTGAATAAATGGATGTAATCGATGTAATAGATGTTACATGGATATCACTACATCGGTCTTGAACAATATCTATTGGTTTTATTCGGTCTTTATCGATACATAGTAAAAAGTGGAAGGATTGGTTTCACCCATATTGTGCCTTGCACAAAACAAAATGTATCAGGATTCCAAATATGATCCTGAACATAATACACGGTGCTTCGTATCAATGTATTGTTACATAAAAGTTATTGTTTATGTAATTTAGTTGTGCATTGCGTAAGATGGTTTCAATGTTTTCAGTCCATGGATGTTCCATAGTTGGATAAGTCTTTCAAGATGCATGAATTTCTTGTGAACAAGTGCTTATGCAATTCTTACATGTCCTTACAAGTCAGATTTTACTCAATTTACACTAAGCTATGTTCCAGTTTTAGCTTGAATTAGATGTTGGTACCAATGCTTTGTCCTATACCTGTACTTTATAAAGACTCATTGTTTTAGGACAATCAGAATCAGAATTGGTTTTATTGCCATGGTTATGAACAGGTTCACAACTAGGAATGTCTTTTGTTCGATCGTGCAACATGAAACATAAAACATATAACTTGAGATAAATAATGAACTATTAAGACTTTGAACTATAAGACTATAAGGGCATGCGTAAAAAGATTACATTTAAACTATGATAAAGACAACAACAATTTGACATAGAACATCAGCGTGAGTGTGTTTCCAGATGTGCAGGTGCAGTCTTAGCAGCAAATATGAGTGTGGACATACCACATAGTGCAATAGAGCAGATTACATTCACAAGTCTTTAACTGTGTTAACTGGTAGTGAGTCCGTAGGGGTGATTGATCTGATAACCACTCGACCATTTGATTACCGTGGTATCCCTAGCTACAATTGAAGCCTCTGTATCTTAGATTGTTCTTATTTCCCTGTTTATGTGCAGCATTATTTAGCTTTCGTAAATCTAAGTGCTTCTGAAGTGGCTTGTCTCTAATAATCTCCAGTCTTTGTCTGTGTGATGCGCTAAAGCAGTGCAGAAAAACACAGGGCCTCAGTTGATTGTTTTGAATGGGACTCTCTCCGATCCCCCGTCTCACTCTCACCACCACGGAGCTTTTAGCGGCGGTTTGTTTTTCTGGCTCGATAGTCTTCTCCTTGTAAGTCTCCCATACGCCTTTCTGAGATGTTGTTTACTCTGAGTATTAGTTGACCTCCCTGCTCTGGAGCCAAACACAGGAGCAGGAAGCGTCTCCCCTTCCTCGCTACTCGGTTTGTGCCAATGTATTGTGACAGGGCAGACTTGGCGTAATGCTGATATACATAAAGATCAAGGGCATTGGGTTGCACTTTGAAAACCTCCATCAATCTACAAGTGACTGGTGCTTATGGACCCCATTGTTATCGTTTTTTGCTTTTATATAATTGCATTAAGTCCATGGAGAACCAAATAATGAAGTTTGGGATTGATCTTTTTGGGAAAAATACACATAGCAACAGACCTTAACCTAATCTTAAATCTTCATGCACCAATGTTTAAATAGTAGAAAGATGATGCACAAATATCAAAAATTGAGATTGAATGGCAGTCACCAAGAAGACTACAAGTGGACATAAATAATCTGAGGCACTGATGTGTTAAAAGCAATGGCCGCTGGCTGCTCTTCACCATTGCTGTAGTACCTCCATATAGCCACTAGTTTCCCATTGGAAAGCATTGCACTTTCGACATGATAAAAACAACTTTAAAGCCTGGTTTCTAATTTTCCTAAGCTTTCTACTGTTAGATATTCCTCCTGTGATAACACTGGGTTAGTTACAATTAAAGAAACCAGGTTGTTTTTGTAAGAAACATTTTTGAAATCTCGTACTAATGAATCAGAATCAGAATAGTTTTTATTGCCATTGTTTGTAAACAGGTTCACAAACAACGATTTTTTTCTTGGTGAGACGTGCCACATTAAACATAAAAACATATAACACAGAGTTTAGATAAAAAGGGCCGGACTGTCAGCATTTGAACTGTGCGAACTACACGTCACGCAAGGGCTGAGTCTACAGTGAAGATGCCGCCCTTATGCCCTTTTTAGGAACATGCTTCGTCAGAGCTGGGGAGGAGGAGTCTGTAAATCCGCCACGATTTCTCCCTCGAACGTGGTCATTGTGGTGAACAGGGAGGAGTGAGGAATGACGGTCTATTAATAATATGTCTATGGTTAAAAGTCCTTTATTCTTCACCAGGGCCGACCAAACTCCCAACCTTTGTTTTATCTTGTTGAAACGCCTAAATTGAAAGACCCAATACATAGAGGAAGGTCTTTTTAAATTAATCACACCCAAACATGGCCTTGGTTCTTGTTATAGATGTAGTTAAGATCACTTTCTCCAGAGACTTTCAATGCAAATGGATGTTCATAATGTTCCAATTTCATGCCAGCTCAATAAACACCCTAAAGAGCTCCACCTTTTGTAGTTATATATAGCCACACTTTATTACTGTGTTTTCAGTGAGGATTTGCGACTTCAGGCGTGTTCTTTTGTTCTTCAGGTGTTCCAGGACCTGGGCGTGTCGGTGCTCTCTGCTGCCTCCGAAGGTTACAACGTGTGTCTGTTTGCTTACGGCCAAACGGGATCAGGGAAGACCTACACCATGATGGGCACGCCGGTAAGACAAATATATCACCAAAACACAGCAACTATTAGGAAACTACCACAAACTTGCACATGCATATTTGCCAGGATGCTGAAATTCAATTGTTCAATTCCCAAGCCTAAGTCAATGAGAGTCAAAGTGATCTTAGTGCCACCACTTGGCCACCCAGATGAAAAACTCTGCACACGCCCTTGTATTGTTGACTTTACTAATTCTCTTTAGAAACTAGTTGGTAAAGACAGAACCACACCTGTTTCCTCACCTAAACCTATTGTTGATGAGAAGGTAATTAATTTTGACCATTGAATGTCAGGGCAGAGTTTGTTGCATGAGATTCAAACTGAGAAAGTGAGTTCATTTTGATTATCAATTAGATGTTGTACTTTACACATTAGAAAAATGTATCTTCATATGTGTTGTACTGTAAGGTTTAAATTCGACAACACTAAATATCAGGCGTGTATGCCCCACTATAAATTCATATCGATACAGTGTTTATTCTAGTAAATTCTCCACCGACTTTTGTGCCCCATTGGTCTAACCCAGAAAACCCAGCTTTAATCTTGTATGAATGTCTCTTGACACTCGAGAGGAAATCCTATTGTTACGCAAATCACTTCTAATTCTGTAATGCTCCCGCTCCAATGTATAGTAATGTACACTGAAAACCATTTACACTTGTCCTAAATCGTACATGACAGCTGTGAAAACTAATAAGAGCCTCTCTGCTTTTCCTTGTTATCCTTTTGACAGGACTCAATTGGCTTGACCCCTCGGATCTGTCAGGTACGTCACTGGGTTATAAGTGCCGGCTGAATACTTAAATGGGGCGAGCGTGATGGAAGATTGGATGCATTGAATGCCGTTACTGTAGCGTAAAATAAAACTGCAGTTCACCTTTTTTCTTACAGGGACTTTTTAGATCCGAAGAGGCTTTTCCTGATGGTCAGAACACGAGTCGAGTGGAGATAAGGTTTGTCATGATCCCTCAGTTCATTTGATTCATTTAACTTGATGTAAACAACGTTTATATTGAACTGTATGAGATTTTCCAAGATGATGATTTTTACCTTTACTTTGTTTTTATTGTTGTGTCCCTAAAGTTTTTTGGAGATCTATAATGAGCGAGTGCGGGACCTGCTCGGAGCAGGGGAGCAGAAGAAGAGGGCGTCTCTGAAAGTGAGGGAGCATCCAGAAAAAGGGCCATATGTGCAAGGTAAGCCCTGACTTTGACACTACAGTGTAAGACTAACCTAAAAATCCTGTAATGTTATGCAACTGTGAAGTGCTCTACAACTAAACTTGCCTTGCCTATAGCTGCAGCTTGTTTTTTATAATGCTCATTGTGTGGTTTGGGAAAGGGACACTTTTTCACATGACACAGTACGTCACTCAGAGTGCTTCACACAGGGTAAAGGGATTTTATGCATTCACTCCAAACTGGGTGATGGAAAGCTACAGCCCCAGCTGCCCTTGGGGTAGATTGACAATAACTTCGCTGCACACATCTGTGCCAACACTTCGACCGCCACCAACCACTCCTTCACACACCATTCACCCTGTGAATACTGTGGTATTCCCTCACAGTCTCCCATCCAGGTACTAACCAGGCCCAACCTGGGTTGTACTCAAACAAATAAATTCAAAATGAAACAGAGTTATAGATAAGTGAACTCCCAGTGCTCCACAAGAAGCTATGATGATGATAACATGATTACAGTTTTTGTTTTGCTAAAGATCAATGCTCGTGGTTAGAATATTAGAAAAACAAAAACTACTTAGTCATTTAATCTACAGCTAGAAACATTTAATCTGACTATACCATAAATTTATGGTTGTAAATAAACCATGTAATAACCTTCAGTCGGCCATAGAGAGAATGTTTGGACTGTGTAATGATGGAACTCACAAAACAAGACTCAAAGGTAAACATCTAAACTCAGATATCTGCTTGCCCAGACTCACTACCACTCACTATTATTAATAAACAAAAACAAATGGTATGCTGACTGAAATTACTGCTCTCAGTTCTGCCGAATCATGTACAGAGAGCCTGAAGGATATCGTAGAATTAGATAAAGGTTTGAAACGGGCAATTATCAAAATTACAATGAAACCTATGTTTATTTTTTATTCATGTTGACGAGGAATTTCGCTTGTAAATCGTTTGATCAAGTCCAGAGTTGTTCTTATAACTTTTAACCATTTTCCATTATCCTTTTTAACGCTATGTTGCGTTCACAAGACTTCCCTTTCTGCGTTTCGTCCCATCCGTCTAACTCAAGGCTTTTAAAGGGCCACATCCACTCATTGTCCGCATCAGAAGAAATCCCTGTTCACCAGAGGAAGTGAAGTCATTTCCTTGTGGTTTACAAGGAGGGAGGACACACAGGCTGCTGTACATGTGCTCAGAGGATAGACCTTTCCTGGACATCATATCTTTAAATGTGTTTCAAATACTTGTACATAGCTTACATACCGGAAACATGCTTATCTTTATAATTGGCAGATGTTTTTATATATTATATTTATGTGGCTATGACTGTTTGGATTATGCCTTAATTAGACAGGCTTCATAGTTAATAGAAGCACCCAACCACAGCATCCTTTGTGTTGTTCCCAAACCCGGATAAAATGGATTTGGCCCGTTCAGTAGAAAATGTATCAATATCCATAAGGACAAAAAAGCGATTAGTTGTGGCGACCGAAGAACAGAGAAGCTGAAAGGAGAGGGGACGAGTACAGTACACACATTGAGAAAGGATTATAAATAGGCCTAGTATAGAGAGGATTGAGGAAATCCATGTTTTTGACTCACACTGACAATAGGCTGAAGTTACAGCATTGTGTTCGTCCCCTGGGATATTAAATACTTGTAAAGATGACCAAGTATTAGACACGCATCCTGTTTCTTCATATAACTCTGTTTGCCAAACCACACGATTTACTTTCAATGACTAAAATGAGACTAATAAGGACTTTTTCATTAGCCGTATAATGGTTATCTGAATAATACATTAGGTATTTGAATAATTTACTCATTAGTTTGCCTCTCTTTCATAGACCTGTCCCAGCATGTGGTGTCGAGCAGCAAACAGGCCATGGAGCTTTTGGAGGAGGGCATTTCCAACCGCATCACGGCAGCGACGCACAACCACGACGCCAGCAGCCGGTCCCACGCCATCTTCACCATCCAGTACACTCAGGTCCGGCCATTACAAAAACAGTCAAACCTTAAGATTAACTGATTACAGGTATGATGTAATGGCATGAATATCTCACAAATCAAGAAGGTGTTTTATAGTTAGAGTTTGAGTTGAGTGATTTAACCTCTTAACCCCCGACTGATGCAGTTCAGCTTTACCCAGATCTAAAAGGTTGCGGTCCAGTGTAACGCCTCATTTGAACGCTAAGACTTACAAAACTGATTTAGAAGAATCTTGTTCCTCGCCTTGTCACTTTTTCATCACTTTTTCGTCTCATTTTCATCACTTTCGTCATGTTTTTGTCACTTTTTCGTCACTTTTGTCACATTTTTGTCACATTTTTGTCACTTTTTCAACACTTTTTGTCACTTTTTCAACACTTTTTTTTTATTTTTATTTTTACAATTTTTTTGTCATTTTTTCATCACTTTTTCATCACATTATTTGTCACTTTTTCATCAAATTTTTTGACACTTTTTCCAACTTTTCTGTGGTTCTTTCGTTGCTCATCAGTCTCTCTTTTGTGGTTTGATCGTCGCATTTTCTTCTCTTTTTTTGGTAACTTTTCCATCCTTGTTTAAATCTTGTATTTGTCGCTATTTTGAAGCTTCAGATTTGGGTAAAGCTGAACTGGAGAAAATGTGCTTGGTTCAGGCAGGGGTTAAGAGGTTAACCCACTTGAAGTTTATAAAAGGTGATTTCAACTGAAAGCATGAGCATACAAAAATCCCCCATTAAAGTTATCTATAAACTCACTGTTAAAATGTTTTTTGTGTTATTTCTACAGTAATTAATATGTAGTAAACTAAAGTATCATCTACAGGCAATTTTGGAGAACAACCTTCCATCAGAAATCGTCAGCAAGATTAACCTGGTCGACTTGGCTGGAAGGTGAGCTCAGTCTTTCCCCTTGTATTTCCTTTTTAATCAAATTTAAAGGCTTAATCAGAGCTGCCCCCTAGTGGATTCTGGCCACACAAAATAAAAGTTATTCCACTCTTATTCTTTTCCTTCCTCGTGTTTGTTTTGGCAGTGAGAGAGCTGATCCAAACTACTGCAGGGACCGACTGACAGAAGGATCGAACATCAACAAGTCACTGGTCACTTTGGGCATCGTCATCTCAGCACTTGGTAAAAAAACACATTTGAGTGAAGATTGTCAGAGAAATGACATGTTGTGTGTCTTTCTCTCCATCACGGTTTTGTCACACTTCATTTTGAGTTAGCTTTACTTGCTTTTACTAGACTAGCATTTGGGAAATAAAGCAATATTCCAGCAGGATACTTTTTACTTTTACTTGAGAAATATTGGAATAGTGACTTACAAAGCTAAGGGAGATGTAGTTTGTGTTTGCACAGGTTTTTAACAGGTAGCAGGCAGCAAATAAAATGTAATATTTTTAATCTAAATACTATATTTTTAATGCCACAAATGTAAAAAAACAAAAAGAAAAAAAACAAAACGTGACCATATTTAATGTTTTAAAGGAATAGGCCACCGTTTTTACATACTGAGATATGTTCTTACCTAACCTTAGTCGAGTTAATATATCCCCTGGTCTGTCACGCAAACGGAGCACATACGTGAAGTGTTTTCATGCGAAGTATATTTACACAGAAATGTAACATGTCGATTTTATAAGCAGATAAAAAGGGGTACTATATTGTGAGGCGTAATGATACGAGGAGCACAACGTCCGTGCAGTAACTCCTAAAGACTTTCCCCGCTCACTTCCGTCAATAACCTTGAAAACACTTCACGTAACTTTATTTAAATAGGGAACACGTGGAAGAGCTTGGTAGCTTCTATGCGTATGTGCTCCGTTTGCGTGACAGAGCGGACAAAGACCAGACGGGTATATATTAACTCGTCTAAGGTTAGGTAAGAACATATCTCAGTATGTAAAAACGGTGGCCTATTCCTTTAAAACTTACAAACATTCCATTAAACAGATGAATAAGAGAACATTTCAATATGCAAGGGCAAATTATTATAATGTAATATTATTATTTTCTTATATTGGTTGTTTTCAGGATCTAGAATGTGATGATGTCACAGGACCCAGTCGGGGGCAGGAGCCAGTTTTTCCTATTAACTGCCTTACCTCACAAGTCGTATCTAAAAAGAAAATTTATGAATTACAAGTTCATTGTTTGAAAATACCATAATTTGCTCATTGTTTATATGTTTTGCCCTATTAAGTATAAAGTAAAGAACAGATTAAAAGTTCGTTCATTAGTTACATTACAAAAAGTAAATATCAAGCATTGGCTTAAATGACTTGAATTGAGGAAATGTATCTCTTTTTGAGCAGTTTGGACTCATTTAGACTTTTTCCCTGATCGGTCCAGGATTATTTTGCTAGTTTGATGACATTACAGACTGGTTCTAAGGTAATCTCACTTGGAATAAGAAAGTAAACCTGCCAAGGGGATAAGACCAATTTTCTTACCCCATTGGCAAAAAAAGTTTACTTGAAATAAAGGCAAAATGTATTGAAACGAGTCAGAAACATCTCAGAACATGGGAACTAATGTTGGTCAAAAGCCCAACTACAATTTAACGAGTCAAATCCAGTTAATTACTTTTGCAGTGTGGTCTAGTTAGTCTGCTCTGTTAGTGGGGAAACTCTGGCAGACGTTAAGGATACAATGTGAAAAACATCCTCTATAGCGTGCAAATGTTCAGCTCCTCTCCTTTCCTCTGAACATTTGCTCTCTCTCTCTCCAGCCCAGAACTCTCAGATGTCCAGCAGCTGCCAGAGCATTAACAGCGTGGCGTCGGAGGCGGAGAGCACAGGGGGCAGTCACAGCAGCTCTCTGTCCGATCGAGGGGCGGGAGGAGCGGGGAGGAGGCACTGCTTCATCCCCTACAGAGACTCTGTCCTCACCTGGCTCCTCAAAGACAGCCTGGGCGGCAACTCCAAAACCATCATGATCGCAAGTACGAGCTCCCAGTTATGAAACGTGACGGTTTTAATGCAACTGATTCCAATATTCACAAGTGTTTTATAATGCGATGAAAAAGCTCGACTTGATCTCACGAGACAAGAAATAAATGCATGAATGGGAAGATGTGTCCTTATGAGTAAATGAGAACGTTTGAGATGCTCATTATCTAACCAAAAGTTCTGTGGCTCAGTCCCCACAACATAACCAGTGGTAGAGGGTAACATAATAAAAAAAAATTTCAGTGTCCACATTTTCCACTGGATTTAAAGCAAACACATTTAGAATTTTTGTCTAAAGTTAAACTCCCCTGTTTTTGCGATGGCGTGTTTGTAAAAGCACAGTGGGTGAATCTAACAAGCTACAATAAAGTAGCTCTGATCTGAAACATCAGAATGATAAAGTCAGAAAATACCAGTGCACTGCAAAAAATAATCTTGAAATTAGGGCCGGCCGATATGGCCCAATATCTATATCACAATATAAAAAATAGATATCCCAATAATTATATATTTGAAAATATAATTGACAACAGACAAATCACTTTGAATTCATCTTCCCAATAGGGCTGGAATTTTAAAGATATTTTATTCTTTTTTTTTAGCGCCATACTATTTCCCTTATGATCTACTCAAGCAATTTATAATTAACTTAATTTCAATGTCAGTGTTTATGCTGCTCTGATGGATCTGACATAGCGTAACATAAATTGTATAATGTCCCCAATGGTATAACGCTGTGCGATATGATATATATGACACACCCTTACTTGAAATAAGTAAAATGTTCCTGAAATAAGTACTTTTATCCTTGATTTGAGAGTCTATTTCAAGAACGAAGAAGATATTTACACTTAAATTAAGATCAAATAAATCACTACACTCAAAACTAGATAAAAATCTAAATTCACTTGAAATAAAAGTTGTTTATTTCAATTCATTTCAAGAAAAAAATCACTTATTTCAAGATTACTTTTTGCTGTGCAGCGCTTTCAGTCTCTTCTGGGGGTTTTTTGTGTCAAAATTTGGTTTATTTACTTTTAATTTTGACTACATTTGAAAGTGGATGCTTTTATTCTTTTTATAATATTTCCGTACTTAAAGGCCCTATACCTGATTTTTTTGGTTACAAACAATGACAGCTGGAGCAAGTAAAATAAGTCAGTTGTGGCCTTAACTTATTCTTAACTTTCCTAACACATATTTAATATCCCATTAACAAGGATGAGTTTATAAGCATGTTCCACAAGTTGCAGGGTCACTTTTCGTCTTGGTGTTTATTACAGAAATACTCAATATTTTTTCTAGGAATTTCATGATGTTGATACGAAGGCAGTATTTTTCCATTGTTTTCTGTTTACAATATACTGAAGGAGGACTTAAAGGCACTGGAACTGATTTTATTTATAGAAATGGAAAAAAAAATGGTTTTGCCCTAATTTAGTGTATTGTAAACTCAAACATTTGTGGGGAGAAAATGGCATGCATCTAATTATTAAACAGGAACTTTCAGGCTATTTTTCTAGCATTTCCGTGAAAGTGACCCAGAAAAGTGACCCTGCAAGTTGTGAAATGTGCCTATTAACTCGTCCCTGTGACGACTTTGGATGCTACAAATGTATTAGGAAAGTTATGAATGAGTTTGGACCACAACTAGTACATTTAATTTAGTGGCTTCCCCTTTCATTGTTTGCAATAGAAAAACTCAGGTACAGGGCCTGAATTTCGTTAAACCACTAGAGATCAATGCACTGATCATGACTTTGAGTGTGTAAATGCTTTGTCCCATCAAAGCATTTACACTCAATATTTGAGTGTAAATATTGAGTGAGATACACTCAATATTTCTCTCCTCAGATGAGTGTTAGCAGCCTCCCTTCGGATTACAGTGAAATTATGCATTCAGAAAACATGTCACTCCTCGTCACAGTCTCGTCTACTGTATACCTCTCCGCGCCAGCACTAATTAATGTTTACATGTGTCTCTTCGTTTTGTGGCAGCTGTCTCGCCCTCCATCAACAGCTACAACGAGACGCTGAGCACACTCCGATACGCCGCTCACGCCCGAAACATTGTCAACAAGCCGCGCGTAAATGAGGTCAGTGGCAGTTTTTGGAGTGTGCCAGGATTTTTAATGTTTGATCAAATGCTTTTTTTCCTCGGTCGCTTGATGTGTCTTTGATATGTGCGTAGGATGCTAATGTTCGCCTGATCAGGGAACTGAGGGAGGAGATTGACAGGCTGAAGACCATGCTGCTCAGCTTTGAAATGGTATCAAAACCTTTTAATATTATATAATGCTTTGAGTGGAAGCCCCATGCTGGGATTTTGAAACGCATCGTCTACTTTTACGGCGCTTTGTGTAATAGATCCACAGGGAAGCGCATATTTTTATTGTAAATTTGTCTTTTTTTTTTTTTTTGCTTTTGATTGACAGCAGCGCAATCCCAGTCCGTCTCTAAGTGATGAGAGGGATGGAAATCTTTCTGACATCGTGCTTCAGAATGAACTCAAGGTAACAGCCGGTCGATGCAGACGCTTAGATCTATCGCGCAAACCTGACAATAAATTTACAACAAGAAATATACAGGTCAGCAGGCAAGGGAGAATCCACTAATGCTCCACTCCTTTTTAGGCTGGTGTTGTATTCTTCTACCCATACTGCTCTGTTCTTACATACAGTGCGCCTTGATAGGGATTGAGGTGGATGGAGTTGCCAAAAATTGTTGTGATAAAACAGCAGGCGATCTCCAAACTTCCCCCATAAGCTACTTTTGCACACACAATAAAAGAAAACAGCATAAGATATATAGGCTTTGTGTGTGATTAATTGTGGGAATTGACTCTGTGCATAACTTCAAATCATAACAACGTAGCCCAAGAAGTGACTTCCAGTTTCGATCGAGCATGCTGAAATAAAAGCACACGGCTCGTCTCATTGATTAGTTCAGTGGTTCTCAACCTTTTGGAGCTGCGACCCCCATGATAACAAATGGCTACGAAACTACGAACAAATAATGGCACTCTAGTAAAATAGCAAACAATAAAATATCAGATTATATGCTAATGAAAATATGGCTATTTTATCTAAATGATCTGGCGACCCTCCAAATTTGTCTTGTGACCCCCAGGTTGAGAACCACTGGATTAGTTCAACAGGTACTTGCAACCATAGCTATATATATAAAGGTTAGATGTCTCATACGCACTGCTGGCCAATGGAGAGCGACGTCCGCACACGGCGGCCATCTTGCCACAGGGAGCTCGCTCACAATTGGGTTTTATGGTGTATGTACTTTTAAATCTTTATTTCAACATTTTCATGCAGAATTATAGCCACGTTAATAACGTTTGTAAGAAACCAAACTGTTTGTAAATCCATGAAGATTTCAGCGAGATATTCACTCACTTACTTGAGCTCGCCAGAAAGCTTCCCTGTGGCAAGATGGCCGCCGGTTATGCCGGAAGTGACTCTGCCTTAAGACATCTAGCCTTTATATATATCTATGCTTGCAACATTACAAGAATATAATTAAATACACACATTTTAAGTGTTTTCTCCGTTAATAGGTTGGCAGAAAGAAAGTAGAACTAATGAATTGCTAAACTAATGAATAAGATGGTGCTTTTATTTTGGCGTGCTGGATCGAAATAGGAAGTCACTTAATCAAGTCAATTAATCAAGTCAGTTAAGCCCGACATTTTCCAACAAAGAAAGAAAATTGCCTAAATGTGTGCAGATTGTGTTAATAACAAATGCCTCGCTACAAATGACTAATCAAATTCACGCACATGTAGAAATGTAGGAGAGCGCTACACTGGAGCTGCTGGTGTCTAACAAGCTACAGGTTGGAGACGCCTTGAGCCACTGTTGTCATCCAGATAATAACTGAAGAAAAACATATTGAGTAGCTGGATTAAACCTCTTTGATTGGGCGGTGACATTCACCAGGAAAAACTCAGATAAAACTCAGCAGCGTTAGCGATATGTTAGTGCAAAGATACTAACATAATAAAATGTCCTTTTCTTTTTCTCTAACTTAATCCCTTCATTGTGTTCAGGTGGAGCAGCTCACTAAAGACTGGTCTGAAAGCTGGAGAGACAAGAAGGAGCTGATGGAGCAGTGCAGTGTGGACATAAACAGAGACCAGGCCGGGTTCTTCATAAACTCGCAGCAGCCGCATCTAGTGTCGCTCGACAGGGACGTCTTCAGCACCGGAGTCGTCTTCTATCACCTCAGGGTAGGAGTTCGCAAATAATCACAACACACGGCTCTTTTGCTGTCCCCCCGGTTTGCAAGTCACTTATAAGCTATGTCCCAGCAATTACTTTGAAGAGTTCCTTAGACAATGAATGACACACACAGATCTTCTAAAATAGTTAATATTAGCAAATGTTTTATCCATCTGAGTTTGTATGTTGTTCGTCAGTTCGTTAAGGTTTCCTTTATTGTCTCCGGCAATTAGATTAGTATTTCAGTTTTTGTATTTGAGTAGCACTATCTCTTTAGACCAGTAGTGCCCAAAGTGGGGCCGAAACAATTCTGTTGGCCCGCCAGAGAGTGACCTACTTTTGCACTGCGTGTGGTTAAAACTCTCTTCCATTCATTCTCAATGGTAAATATGGATGCAGTACACTTTTTGACCACCAGCGTCAAATTGGGGGCGCTGTTTCACTCCTTTTGGAAACACCGTTGTGGTGTCTTGGTATTTATTAATCAGTGATGTTGTTGCATCAACTTTCAGTTTTCCAACTTTTATTGCCAAGGTTGTTCAACAACAGTATAAGTTAAAAATTGACTTCTAAAAGAATTGATGCTGAACTGACACTTTCAAAATAATCTAATGTGGCATTTTCTTTGAGTTAACGAATGAGGTAAAGTTACTGTAGGTGCTGTAGATGCAGGTGTTTTTTACATTTTGCACTAAATTGCTACAATTGTTGATTTTGTTCTACTAAAACTAGGCTTTTGCCATAGTTACCATTTGTTTTAATATAGCATGTTCTTTGCATAGATAGAATCAAATGCAAATGTAATTTGCAGTTATAAGTGTTTTGTGTTTGACATCGCTGTGTTTGGCCCGCGACTCACAGGCACTTTTTCATTTTGGCCCTCGGAGACAAAAAGTTTGGGCACCCCTGCTTTAGACTGTCCACTTTTCTATCATACCCTTGCATTCAGCAGTTTATCTTGTGTGCGTTGTGTCCATGTATCTGCTACTTCAAACAGATTTGAGTCCAGACTAAATTCTGCAGAAATAGAAGACTCATTTGTGTGAGAGGCCTGGCAAAATGTGTCTTTTTCCCCCAGAATACCAAAAAACATGTCCAACTTGATTCCAATCCTCAACAGCCTTATGTTTTTGCATTTGCTCTACTTTCTCTGCCTCTCTCTTTCTCGTTTCCGTTCTTGTCAGCTGTCTCGACTAAAACCTAAATCTTTTTATCTGCCAGATCATCCTCCTCCTTCCTCCTCCTCCATCACTTCATGTGTTTCTCTCTGTTTTGCTCCACAAACTCTTGAGAAAAGGTGCGTTTCTGTTATATTTCCCCCCTCCTTTTCTTCACTCTACCCAGCAACTGTCCTGTCAGTTTTCCAGTCTCTACTTTGCTCCTGCTTTGCACAAAGCGTGGTTGGATAAGAAACTGTTAGCTCAGAGTGGAAGGCCCGTGGGAGCGAAGGTGTCCTGGTTTCGACTATGACGAGCGCACCCTGAGGCCTGACAATTACACTGCTACTGCTTCGGCCGGGACACTTGGGACCACATGTGGCTCTTGCATTGTATACAGTGTAAAAGACTTTAACCCAACTTGATAATCGATAGTCAATAAAATAGGTTTATATTATTCCATAGACTAATCTGTGTCATCTTTGGACCAAATGTTTCAGAGATATGTACTCTCTCTCTCAGACACTTGGCGGAAAGTTCTTCAATGGTTAAAGCTTTAGTCCACAGATAAAAAGGTCAGCGACACTGACTGGTCCGTTCTGTCTTTGTGTCCCGGGGCAAGGCACTTCACACATGGTGCCTATCTATGAATATTGCACCCGAATGAGAGATGATGAGAGATGAACTGTGGTTGGAGGGGCCAATTGTGCTGATTGGCAGCCCCGCTTCCGTCAGTCTACCGCAGGGAAACTTTCGCTACACTCATATCTTACCGAGTGTGGAGTGAATGAAAAATGCAGGAAATGATAAGATAAGATAAGATAAGATAATCCTAAAAGCAACCTTGGACCAGCTGGAGTGAAGTGTGAGACTTATGTGTTATTTTAAATTTGGAGGGTTTTGCATTTTCTTACTTTCTTACTTACTTTTTCTTACTTTCTTGTAATTTCCTCTATTAACCTCCTACTCCCCACCTTCACAGAGAACATTTTCTCCAGTTCGGCTTCTCGACTGGAGAGTTCACAGCCTAAAGGCGTTTTCATCACATTTTTGTCGCTCTTTTGTTGCTTTTTTTGTCACCTTTTCATCACTTTTTCTCATGAAGCCAACCTGGAGAAAATGTCCTCTGTTCAGGTGGGGGTTAAGAGATTAAACATAAGAATATTTTGTCTGGCATATTCTTGTGCCCCAAGCCTGCATAAATACAGTGTTAAATGTGTTGTCAGGTTAACATGCAGAAGCTACATTTATTATTGTTTATGTTGTGAAAATGTAGCAATCTCATATTCGGCTGAAATCTTGCATAGTTTAAAGTACAGGGTTTCCACATAACAGGGCATTAAAGCCATTAAAAGACATTCATGAATTTTGCCTAAATCAAGGCCTTAAATGTCATTAAATTCATTGGAAAATTATGATATCGCTCAACAATTTTTACTGTATAAGTTTGAAAATACCTTAAAATGATACAGTTTTGGCTGAAATTGACTTTTTTTTGCTCAAAAGTTTTCTTTCTCTGAAAATATGAAATATGCTGTATTTTTTCTTTCTTGCGGGAATTATTATTTTTCATTCATGAATGCCGGGATTATCCCTCATCCACTACGCACCTGTCTTAAGTAATTGATGTGCGTGTGTTTCTCCTATTTGATCCGCTTGTGGCATTAAAATATAGTACTTAGGCATTGAAAAGCATTACATTTGCTTCTGCCGGTATAAACCCTGTACTATCATTCAGCAAATTACCTATAATGGTAATAATTGTTGCAAAACAGGCATTAATGTCATATTAAAATCATGCTATTGTGATGTCGGACACAGGCCACATGGTCCATAGGGCAAAATGCTATCATTAATATTGTTGTAGTTGTCTTATATACAGTACGTATGGTGCTATAAAAACCTCCATAGCTTCGCCTTCTCTTGTATTAAACAGTCAATTATATTTTTACACCGAAACTGAATATTTACATCTACAATCTTGCAGGAGGGAATCACCCGCATCGGACCTCAGGACCAGTTTGGAGCAACAGACATAGGTATTAGTATAAACCCATTTTCTCTCATACATCTAATATTCATAAGCAAACGTTATTGTATGTACACAGATATAATGTATGCAAATCCGCAAAGCTTCTTAAGAAGCACATGTTACAGCTGAGCATATATAAAGCAAACCGGCAGATTTAGATTAAACATGCTGCATTAACTGTAGATTATGCAGGGGGAAAATCATGTTCTTTAGCTTTTTCAGAGAAGGGGGAAATCAATTAGAAGGATGCATTTTACAAAGTTGCAGTACAGAGCTCAGAAGAGGGCGACTGTGCTCAACCAACAGCAATGTCACTTTAATAATTTACTATTTAAGTTGAAGCTTATCTTAAACCTGTCTTTCTGTACAATATGACTGACTTTGTGTATCTTGTGTAGTGTTGCCGGCCGATGCGAGTTGTGAGATTGAAAACCGCAGAGGTGTGGTGACTCTGCGTCCGATCCCCGGCTGCGTGTGTCTGCTGAACGACAGAGAGGTCGCCGAGCCCTGCAGACTGGCTCAAGGTCAGTGCAAATCCCCCACAAATCAGTCCACAAACACAGACTATATCTCTGTACATTTGCGCCGCCTCATAAACGTCATGCACAGAGCAAAGAGTGACCGAGAGGAGACAAAAGTTTAGTTTGAGATTATGTGAGGCTTAAAAACCCGAGACAGTAATGTAGAAGTTGCAGCCCTTGATATTTTACTTTCAAGATTGTTTTCTGTTGTTACTAATCATAATCTTTAGTTATTGGTTAGGCTTATTTGATATAATATTCTCACCTTCCTTTCCAGTTTCTCCCAAAAATAACTATTTTGCTTCATTCTCATAGTTTTCAGTAATCTTGTACACTTTGAATTGTTTCTTCCTCTACTGCTGAAGTGATCTCTATTTCCTGGATTTTATTGTGTCATAGATACATTGTTAAATCCCACAAAACATCAATTGAGCCCTTCTGCTCTTAAACTCTTTATTATGGCGGCATGGATTTGTTACTTAACTGCCACCTATGGGTTAGGGTTAGCAATAACTTACATCCAAATCTCAAAGCGTATTGACTGGAGAGCTGTGGTTGTGGTACCTAATTTGAAAGCCAAGACCTTCTTGTTTCTAAAAATATGAGTGAGATCTGTGTGAGTGAAACACAATTTGCTTTACATTTTCTGTTCTTAACCCTCATTTTATCCTGATAAAACCTTAACTAACCCTAACCCTAGCCCCCTGATCAGAGGGGACGGCAGGTAATAGGTTAACCTGCCATTGTGTAAAAACGGAGGCTCACATACTATTTTTAGCTGCTTTAATTGTCCCTGTTGCCAGCAGAGGGCGCTCCATCTAAACTTTAAACCAAAAACCAACTAAGCTGTTGGTCAGGTGTCGGCAAGTTTGTGTCAAGGAGGGACTTTTTTCTTTCATTTCCAAACGCCAAGGGCTGAAACTCACAATTATAGCCCAAAGTAAAGCCTATTATTTCTACAAATATAAGTTTTGCACATAATATATGACCTAATGCTGTGTTTTGCTGGGAAATGTGAAAAATATTGACAGTATTTTCCACATTTTAGAGTTTTTCACTTATTTGGTCTCTGATTTATGAATAAGTATTTCTTCAAAATTCTCTTGGGGGCCAAAGGTTTTTTCTACAACCACTCACATGTCCACAATTTTCTATATGTTTAATATAAACTATAATTGAACAGCTCTACGTTGCACAGTAATTGTATGTTGTACGTTTCTATCTGTAATATCCAACCTCAAATGTCATGAGTCTCTTACATACATAGTATCTATATTCTCCAGCCCGACTCCAAATGTATTGCTCAGCTTTCTTGACATTTGCAAAAGTTGATGGAGTCAAGTGTGTCCAACTCTATCATTGACCTGCATTTTCCATATAGGTCAGTGCTTTTCTGTCACAGTGAACAGGCTTCTCGATGATACAAACACACACAGACACACGCTTTACTTACACAAACCCTCACAGCCCTTGTCCTCAGCTCACTCTGCGCCGCACAGTTAAAGGATGCGCACAGCTTGTGATGACTGCTGCCTCTGTGTCTCCAGGGGCTGTGATCACCTTGGGAGGAGTGCATAAGCTACGCTTCAACCACCCAGCCGAGGCGGCCCTCCTCCGGGAGCGCAGACGGGTAGGTGCTGCTTGGCTGGGAATGGAAATTACGCACTTGGAGGAGATGATGGCAACACAGATAGCAACAGATGTGGTTCTCAGACCGGGGCATGCAAATTTGAACCTAAAGTTTATGCACTTTTCTGAATATTGATTGAGAATTTGATTGAATTTAATTTAATTCAGTTTATTGAAGAGGTTAGTGGACAGATGAATGAAAGTGGAAATATTTGTTTTCAATTATATCCTAGTTGACATAATTATATCCTATAATGTCACTGTTTGTGTGTCCAGACCAGTGAAAATGGCCTGACCTGCTCCTATAATGATCTTCGCAGCCTGAATTCAGATGACAGGTAAGAAGTGGTAGTTGCCATGGTAATGGTAATAGTAATAACCAATTTAAATGAACTAATTACCATTTTTAGTTTTGCAAATTTTCTGAAATAGTTTTATTCGTACTTTGTAATATTGAAGCAACTTCAAACGGAAACTACCTTTGTCTTTCTAAATAGGAGACAATTTTTCAAGTAAAGGCTGCAGTTTATTTCAATTAGACCAACTGTTAAAATATTCTTTAACCTATAACCCTCCGCTTTAACTTAGCGAATTTTCTCCAGTTCAGCTTTACCCAAATCTAAAAGGTTGTAGACTATAGGCCAGAATAATGCCTCATTTGAAAGCTAAGACTGACAAAACTGATCTCTGTAAACAAATCTTTTTCTGTGCGTTGTTTGCCATGTTGTCGTCACTTTTTTCACGTTCTCATTTTTTTTTTTTTTTTACACTTTCTTGTTTCTCTTTTGTTGCTTTTTTGTTGTGTTTTGGTCACAACTTTGCCACTTTCTTGTTGAGTTTTTGCTTCTTTTTTGCTGCACTTTCACCGTTTTTTTTTTAGTTCTTTTCACATTTTTGTTGCCTTTTGTCAGTTTTTAGTTGCATTTTCATCATTGTTTTCTTCTTGTTTTTGTCGCTGTTTTGATGCTGCATTCAGGAAGCTTTTTGATTTGGGTAAAGCCAAACTTGAGGAAAATGTGCTTGGTTCAGGCGGGGGTTAAGAGGTTAAAGATTCCCTTTTATTTGTGATTAAGTAATTGCTCCCTGGGCATAAAGGCCTGAGTCTAAAAATACTCCTCACCGAATACCTACTGGACAGTTTCCTAGTTACCATTTAGACGCAGACACCAAAATCAAGAAGCTGGTTTCCTCTTACTTTTCAGCGCGACACTTTTGTCTTCCAAACTATTCATATTTGAGACTTCAGATCATGACTCTTTCATCATCTTTTCTTACATGTGGCGTCTCATCCTGGATTATTTTTTGTGATTCTTTTAAAGTGTCAGAGACGTAGAGCCTGAAGGGCAGCGGGACGCCAGCCTCTCCCCCGGTGAGGAGCACAGTGCCAGGCAGAGAGTGGAGGAGCAGCAGCGTCGCGTTGAGAGTCTGCGCCGAGAAATCCACAGCGAACAGAGACGAGCCGACAGAGACCTGGAGAGAGAGCAGGCTCATCTCCGACTGCAGCACAACGACAGTATGTAGCTGATTTAAAGCCTCCTTTCTAGTCTCACTGCTCAATATTTTCAGTTTTGAACAACTTTTATACCTAAGATCAATGCATTATATCCTCTAACTATTCTCAGTTTGCTTTTTTGTGCTTTTAACCAAAATATATAGTCACGTACTCTATTCTATTCATACTCTCTCATACTCATCGAACTTCTCTGCAAGTATTGGACAACACATTAAAAACTTGAATTCACTAATGCAATTCTATAAAGGAAAAACTGCTTTAAGAGAGTTTCAAATTAACATTATCTGTATAAATAAAATGAAACGCACACAGTAAATCTGTTCTGACACAGTTTTCTTATTTGTTTCTCCACAGTCCAGCAATGGATCTTGTCAGAAAATCAACGTCTGACCGGCGCTGAGCAAAAAGCCACTCAAGAGTTCGGCGTCCAAACAGACCTCGCCCTCAGCCCCCTCCTTGAGCGAGTTACTTGTGAGATATTCAAAGACGATAACGGCCTGCCAAACAAGCCTCCGCCGCAAATCGCCAGGGCCCGAAAGAAGACTGTCCAGGAGGAGTTACTGAAACAGTATTCCCTTCGTCGCACCGAAAGCCGCATCAGGAGAAAGAGACTGGTTTATCAGCTGGAGAGAATCGGTCGTAAGCGGTTGTTGCTGGAAGCGAAGAGGGAGCTGCAGCGTTTGGAGATGGCCTTACCTCCCGGGTCGGACGGCCCCGCGTCGCCTGAGCTGGGGTCCCCCTCGAAACGGAACGAGTCGAACTTTGGCTCCAGACGGCATTCGTTCTCAGCGGATATACTGTCCCGCCTTTACCCCCAGCACACGCCCATCTACAAGTAGGTGACTTAGATCCCTAGCCGCTCTGTCGGTGAAAAGGGTTCTTTTATATGCATAGAGTTGGGCATTTTCCATTCTAGTTTGATTTAGTGAGGGCAGAACAATTGACAGCTGAATAAATGAAGCCTGAATTCATTTGGACAGATATTGGGAGCTTTATTAACTTACACAAAAGAAAATAACTTAGGTGCAATTCGAACACAGGCAACTCATTTCAGACTTCATTACAATTAATTTATCACACACGTCCAATGGTATGGCAGTGTCTGTGGGTCAACATAGTCTTTGATTGGCATTAGCTCCATTCATGGTGGGTGAATAGTAGGGCTGGGTACTGTTAAATCTTTTTCGATACCGGTACTGAACGGTCATTTTTCCGATACCTATGCTAAATTATTTGTCATATAGAACTATAAAACAGTTTTCCTTCCATTTGATTTATTTTGAGTTGAAACAACCAAGAAACTTCCTTTAACGACAAAAGGGTGAAAAAACACTTTTCAAGTTTTTCTTATTTTTTCCCCCCCAAATGTTCCATATTTCCCCCTAAATTTCCCCCAAATTTTTCAATTTTTCTATATGTTTTTTTCCCAACTTTTTCTCAAATTTAATTTTTTTCCACAATTTTGCCTCAAATTTTCCCTGTTTTTTTTCTTTTCAGGTTTTTTCTTTTTTTTTTTTCAAATTCAACCCATTTTTTTTTCTCAATTTTTTCCACTGTTTTCAAATATTATAATTTTTTCTTTGAAATTCTGATGGCCAATAGCATCAAAACTTGATTATAAGAATTTTTTATTTCTTTTCGGTACCTGCTTTTGATACTTTATTATACTATATTTCAATACCATTAGTACCTAAACTTTTTTTTTTAATACCAAACTGGTCATATTTAACGGTGCCCAGCCCTAATGAACAGTAGATCCAATGTCATGGTCCTAATGTTAGTTTTCATTATAACAGTATAATTCTTCTTCTTTATGTTTTAACAGGCACTTCCTGAAGAGAAACCGCTCGACAGATCTTTCCTGTAACTCTGCGTCGTCCCCCACAGACAGCGGAGACTGGGTTTCCGATGAGTGTCTTCCACGAGAGAGGACTCAGAGCTGTTCAGCCGTTTTCCCGAGAGAAAACAAATTTAGCCCGAGCCGAGGCAGCTCCACTGAAAACGTCACGCAGATTCCCAAACAGGAGTCCCGCCATACTTCACTGTCCCCCTCCTCAGATCGCCCAGAAAGGAAACCGCTACTACCAAATAGAGACTTGACTTTCAAAAACAGGTCAAATCAAAAGTCACTTGTCCTCGTAAAGTCGCCAACTGATACGAAAGTCCAGGCAATGAGCAAAGAAAACTCACAATCGTCAATAATCAAAGGAGTGATGCTAAACAGAAGAGATTTGGATGCCAGAACTCCATTGCATCAACACAAAAATGGAGGTGGAGGTATTAAGCAAGCTTTTACGGGATTAAGGTTAAAAAGCGCCCTGTCCAAAGTGTTCAAAAAGCCGCCTTTAGGAGCAACAAGAAGCCACAAACCGTTGGGACGACTTGAGGGAAAGTTTCACTGGAGAAAAGAAAAGCGGGAGAAAGATTTCAAAGCAAGACAAAATAAATGCACAATAAAAAACGCTTTTTCGTGTGAAGAGCTTGACCAAAGAACGGTGGTGAGAGATATTCACAAAAGGCGATGGCACAGCACAGAAAATGTGTACAAAACTTGGAAGTGGGTGGAGAAGCAGCAGGGTCTGTCCGGATGGGAAGAAGAGGAGGATGAGGAGGAAAAGGACGGCGGGTATTCGGATTGTGAAAGCATGTTTTCGCTCGATTCTCTGTCTTCAGCCTATGCAACGGCTTTAGCAGAACAGCTAAAGCACGAAGAAGAAGAAGCTCAAAGTGATTCAAGCGAAGACAGTGAAATGTCCAGGGACTCTTTGGCGGTAGAGGCTAATAAAGAGTCCTTCGAAGTTCAGAGAAACATCGTAGCACCATCTTACGCGTTAGTGAAAGATGATTTCATTTCAGTGGCGTTCAATAAAAACAGTTTGAAAGCTCAGGTAACGCCAGTAGAGGCATATTGGAGTCAAGAAGGTGCCCAAAAGACACAACAAGATGACAGTGTCCAACAAGTTAAGCACAGTCTAGTCGCTCATCCAAAAATAAAAAACACAAGTCACAAAATGTCTGGCAATGCCCCACAATCCTTTAGCAGTTGCAGTTTTAGAGAGCAAGACAATCAGCTTGCACTCACAGATGCCTGGTCATCCACTGAAGGAGCGGATAGTCCCAGGATTCCAAGAGATTCCCGATGCTTCGAAAGGCGGATGACGTTTGGAGGGGTAGACAGGAGCAGTAGCGACAGCTCGGTAAGCTTGAACACAACTAGTGGATCAACAAACTCTACAGAGACTGAGATCGTAACAACGGAACAAAGCACTGAACTGGCAGAATTGAAAGCGTCTAGTAGTTGCAATGCAGAACTAAGTGGTCAGTCAACGCTCATGGAAAAAGCTGCAGAGAAAATCGACAGGAAAGGCCACGATTCTCAAGCTTGTCTCCCTGCCGCTACTGCCACACAAATGTCAAAAGTCGAATCGCTTAAGGTGATAACGGCGAAACAGAAAGTGGTGACAGCTGACATTACAGAAGCGACTTCGAGTTGTCAAACTGCGCCAGGAAGCCAGGGGCAAATATTGAACACTGTTACAGCAGAGGTGTTTAACTCCTGTGACAACGGAGGCCTGTGTGTTAAAGAGAACTGCCCAGAAAAGTGTAAAAATCAATTTGAAAACGCCAAAGAGAGCCCTTATATGTGTCAAGTTGTTTTCAATAAAGGTGAGACCAAAGACACTGAGCAGCCGGAGCTTGTGAAATGGACTTGTAAAAATGCCAGGAAGAGGAACAATGACCAAGACGACTTAACGGGAAGTTTGAAAATTCCCAAAAGGAGCAACAGCGAAGAGTTGGAGACGGATTGTGCTACACCTGCAAACAGTCAGGAGCATGTATATCTTTGTGATAAAAGCAACGCTAAAGACTTCAAAGATACGGGGAGGCCTATCTACGGGTTTGCTGACAATATGGAACCAGATGCTATGACTTTAACAGCATTAGTCGACCATAAAAGTACTAAGGTCAATAGCTCTGAGCATTCTAGCGCCTCTATGGGGGTGACGAAGCGGAAAACTGCTTCAGGAAAGAAAGTAGAAGCTCAAAATGTAGAGCCCCAGACTGAAGTAAGGCAATATCTTCAAAATAAAAATCACATTTGTCAATCAGAGGCGATATGCAGTGCCATTGACCTGAGGATCTCTGAAGTGGTGAATGAGCACATGAACTCATCATTCGCAGGACTAAATGGAGACAAAAAGAGCAAAAGTGTGAATGCATTGGCAGCCAAATTCACATGCAATGTCGGGTGCTGCTGTAACCAAAGACAAATAGGCAAAAATAATGCTCAAGGAGGTCAAGAAACTCTGGCCTTAGATGGTACAAGTAAAACGTTTGAACAAAGGAGAAGCAAAGAACTGAAAGATACTGGTTTGAAATACTCTACTGGTAATATCAGTGAAACATCACAGTCAAGCCACTTTGCTGTAACCACGACTCGTACTACACCGAAAATGGGCAGAGATGTAGTTGTTCAAAGAGGTTATGACGCACAGAAACTTAAAGAACGTACTATTTTCAATCAAAGTCTTGTTCAAAACCCCTCTGAAATGCGCTGCACTGTAGGCAATTCAAAGGCAAAGTCTGTCTGCACTGAAGCTAAAGATGTCACAGAACCAGCGGCATTCATGAGCTGCCAATCACGCAAACCAACTTCGCCTTCGAGGATGATTCAACAATTTCAGAATCTTTCTCACGTTTGCGAAGACGTAAAATCGCTCCCAAATGATCATCATGTTTCCACTAGTGACAATGGAGCTGTTGGCGAAATCGAAAGCTTGCATTGTGCAAAAAAAGAGGTGGAAAAATGCCCAGAAATGACAAATAATTTGGGTCAGAATTGCCTGGCTCATCTGAATAACAAAAGCCCACCAAAATTATGCCGCAGTCAGGCTTGTCCCAGTTTGAATTCAGTGTCCAAAAATGCAACATTAACTGAACGATGCACAGTGCAAACTCTGGAGAGAAAAAGTTTACGAAATGGTCACAGTGATGAATGCTTTGTGCTGAGTGAACTGGTTCCAGCTGCTTTATCGCCCAAAAAAGTGAAATCTAAAAGAATTCGAAGGTCCACAAGGCAGTCTCATCCAATGTCCTCGGACTCCTCCGTCAAATCCTCAGACGATGAAGATGGTCAAACTAATGGAGCGGTTGAAAGGAGACTTTGCACCTCAGCAACGTTGAACAATGACAGTACAAAGGTGATTGAAAAGGCTAAGTTGAAGACGCTTTCCCCTGAGTTTCATGCTAAAACAAAGCCTAACTGTGGCCAGAAGAGGCTTTCCCTGTCCCCCAAACTCTTACAACAACAAACGATTGAAAATGCAAAGAACTGTGATCAGCAGCGGAGACTTGAGTCGCCCATGCATTTTGCCTCAAGCGACATCAACCCCTACGTTCACCAATGGCAAGACGATGACACAAACGATAACTACAAGACGGCTACTTTTGGGAGCGCGGCTAATCTGTCCTGCAAATCCCCGCTTTTAAACAGCGCGGAGAAACGTATTACAAGATGCCTGAGCGTGGACAACGGTTTGAACAGGCAAAATTCCCCCTTTAATTCTCATCTGAGCGCCTACGCTACCAACAAGGGGCTGTCCAGCACGCTGAGCAGTGTGGAAGACGATCGACAGCCACTGGAACAGCCTGACGCGGATATTCACGCACAGTTGGCCAGTCTCAAAATCAACACCACTTTGTCGAGTAATAACAACGGTCCAAGTGGAAATACCTCTAGCCACGATGAAATAATGTTTGTTTACTCATCTGAGCAGGAGTCCCAAGCAAGAGCCAAATCCCAGAGACGCCGGACGTGTGAGCACAGCACTCAAACTGACAAACAAGCGAATTCGGATAGCAATAACAACAGCCTAAAGAGGAAAAATAGGCACCAAAGAAGCAACACAGACGGGCCGGCGACGCAGCGAAGCAAAATAAATATTAAAGACTCACTGACTTGGGCCAGCATGGAAAGCATGTCCGCGCATATCTCTAAACTGATAGACAGCACCTCTGACTTGCTTGGGGACGTGCAGGGGATGAGGAACGGGGAAGTCCGCAAGTCGAATAAAAGCGGCAACTTTTCAAATGTTAGTCACAGGTCAGCGGAGTCTAAAGACACTAAAGATGACGCGACTCAAACGGCAGTGAGTGTAGCTATTCAAACAGAGAGCGAAAGAGAAAACTCAATTTCGCAAGTCAATGTCATCGTCAAAGTGATCGGTTCAGAGGTGATCGCTGCATCGCCCGACATTGATATAGTGCGTGTGGTGAAAAGTGTAGATGACAAAGCTTCAAGTGTGTCTGAAATCGAGATAAGATCTGCCGGAGTAGAAAGATCCCAATCACAGGCGGAACCTTCCCCGGCCTCCGCTATCAAAACCGCAAGTGCTGAATGTCAACGGCGCGCAAAACCGTCTCCTTCTAAAGGCTCAAAGCAGCAGAGTTCGCCCGAGGCGCCGTGCCACAAGAGTGATAAAAGTGCTCACAGAAAAACGCCGCAAAATCAGAGCTATTCTCCAAAGAGTGACCTATGGAGCACTTCAAAAGAAAAAGCCACTTACACAGACCGCGCATTATCTCCCATTGTCACAGTAGGAACCAGATTATCTGTAAAGCACAAAGGAGAAGTGTCCACGGCGAGATACCAGGACAGAAATACAAGCAATAAAAATGTTACGGAGTGTAGAAAACTGCAGGAGGAGGATGCCCAAGACTGTGAGCTCTCTTCCAATGCAACTTATGAATCGATTGGGAGTGAAATAGCTTGTTCAAAATTGTCAGACAATTGCCCTAATTCAACAATAGAAGGATGTTCTTACAATGTCTGGGGACTTGCTTGCAATAGCCAAGTTCACTCAAGCTCTTTGCAAGGGATTAATCGAAAAATAACTGATGCAACGCAAATGCCCGCTATGCAGAGCAACGTGTCCGACATTTTGAAGCACAGTGATGAACAGAGGCAGCTGGATAAAAGACAAAACAATCTGAAGCATTATGACAATTTTGCTTTGCGTTTCTACAATAAGCATCTATGTGAAGAGACAGAGCAAGACACGGTGTCCCCAGCACTAAGCGAATGCAATACGGACATCCTTGTCAATATTGAACCCCTAAGAGATGCATCCCCACTTCACGACGTCCTGAAGATGCCTGAGGACTTGCCCATGCACAATAAGTTCAAAAACTGGTCCGGCATCAACCATGGATCAACAACAAACTTGAGTATTCCTAACAAATCAGCCTGGCAGGACTGCGGAAAGAGCAGAAGCTGTGATTTGAGAGACGTCGATAATTACAGCACCAATATGGAGTCTCACGGTCCAAGTGACAGGAAATTTAGAGAGATACAGAGATTGAGGCTGGAGCGAGAGGAGGTGATGGCGTCAGTGAGTCTGAGCATGAACCCGGCCCCTCTCACTGTGGAGCTGACGGAGGCTAAGCTGCATTACGGCCTGGGACAGACAGACACGCTGCTGAAGATGCTGTCCCCGAGATCCAGGGAGGAGAAGGAGCAGCGCCCACCTGCTGCGCCCACCAAAGAGCAGCTATATGATCGGTGAGAATATTTTTAGGAATAAGGTTGCTTGATATCACAAATGTTGTTAAAACTTGTGTGTATTCCAAACCTCTAGCTCCTCTAGTTCTTGTATTGTATCTTTATAGTGCCCTTTAAAATGACTGTATTTTATTGGGGATCCACATGTTTTTGGACTAGGCTCTATCAATAGTGCAATAAAAAAAAAACTGTCTCCTCTTTTGTCGTTCCATATAGCCATCGTAAAAGCATCGAGGGCCTGAGGCGGGAGAGGGAAGCGCGTCTCCAAAGTTACCGTCGCACTCGCAGTTTAAGTCCCAGTAAAACCCTCAGCTCGCCTCCTCCAATGGATGGTCACACCTCCAAAACTGCTTCCGCCCCCTGCGAACGCAAGCACCAGCTCCGCCAAGAGGTCACTGAAAGCACCAGGCAAGTCAACCAAACCATTAAACCCATATTATCAGAAAATCTATCTACATTACTCCGGCAACTGAATGCTTTTTCATAATAATTTGTTGTAAAACTGCTTTTCTCTCTTCAACCTTTTCTGATTTATAAATATTCATTCATGCTCTTTTACTGCTCAATTGTGCTGAAATCTCTCTTCTTTGTGCCCCAGGAGTTTGTGCATATTTGCGCTTCTATTACCAAATAATTTCCCTTGTGGGTTACTGCAGTTCCTTTAATATGAACCATCTTTGCTTTGCTTTTGTCTGTACCAGAATCCCCGACCTGGCCAGGGGAGAAGGTCACTGCCCCTCTGATATCGAGCAGCTGTTGCGGGACTACAGCCGGGCGCGTAACGAGGCGCGGTCAGAGATCGCCAAGGCCCGAGAGCGGCTCAGAGAGAGGACGGAGCGGGAGAAGAGGAGGATACTGCAACAGGCACTGTCCCAGGACGCTAAGGTCAGGCTGGGTCTCTCATCCAACATGTGCTTACTTTTTGTGTTGAATAATCGTGGTCAGATAAGGTTTGAATATTATTGGTTGAATCTCATGTTGATGTTTTCTATTCTGTTTTTAAGTGTAGTTGTAAAGTGCTATAAAACTAAATGTATTTATTGAACTGATTTTACTTTTCAGTTGCAACCATTTCCTGCTAATTGTTTTGTGCTTAATTGGGTGAATATTGGTTTGACAGGACGACCCGAGGCACAGGACTCGAGTCAGTAACAGCACGTTATGCACTGGCTCCAGTCTGAGCCTCTCCTCTGGACCCACCTCTGGATACAACAGTGGCAACACACAGCTCCAGCTCAGCAACACATCCATACACGCACAGGTTAGCAGACAATTTCTTACTGTATATACTGTATTTTACATACAACATGGATTGAATGGTTGTTTTATTTCCTATACTTTTACATTTCCCAGCATGAGGAGCTGAAAAGTCCCCAAGGTGTGCAAAACCAAAGAGTGTGGCTTTCTGTACAAGGTAAAAACTATGTTTCCCAACAGTCATTAGGCTACATACAGAACATATATACATATAGTTGTGCTCAAAGGTTTACATACCCTGGTAGAATTTCATCATAGGCGATCACTGACCTTGTTTATAACAAAAAAAGTGCACGATACTGTGAAATATGGAGGTGGTTCGCTGATACGACTGGCTCCAGGAGAATAAAGTGACAGTCATCTCTGTCTCCTTACCTCAATATCATTGAACCACTGTGGAGCGATCTCAAACAAGCAGTTCATGCAAGACAGCCCAGGAACTTACAGGAACTGGAGGCTTTTTGCCAAGAAGAATGGGCCGCTTTACCATTAGAAAAAATAAAGAACCTCATCGACAACTACCACAAAAGACTCACACAGTATTAAAAACTGGGTTATGTAAACTTTTGATCAGGGTCATTTTGGTACTTTCTTTTTTCATTATGATTTAAAAATAGCAAACTTGGTTGTTTGAGCATAAATAGCTTCACACAACCACTAACTGTGATTGAAAAAAATAATCATTTTGTGTTGTCTTTTATATTCTTATATATTCTGCCAGGGTATGTAAACCTTTGAGCACAACTGTGTATATACAGTATTGGTTTTATAAAATGATAAGGTTAAGGTGATGGGCACTAATGGGAGACATTGCATCTGAGCTAAAGAAATAAAGAATATAATCTTGTGTTCACTGTTCTTTTGAGTGTGTATATTTGAACATTTTTATATTTTTAGATGTCCGCCTTGATCGTCCACTCTCAGGGTTTGAGCCCATAATGACCTCTTCTCCATCGGTCCCCGCTTTCTCACAGCATCGAGCGGCATCTTTTTGCTCCTCATCCTCCACCTGCACCTACAACTATCAGGAGATCACCTGCGCTCTCCTCCGGCGCGCTCTGGCCGAGGTATGTGGACCGCAGATAACCGCTTATCTGATCCAAACATCACAGGGAATCTGAGATGTATGACACTACGTACATCAAATATCATTGGATGCATTTTTGACACATATGGAAGAGTGTGCAAAAATATGGGAGGAAAACGCTGTTAGCAAGTGTTACGATAGGGGGGGACACAAATTTAGATATGTTTCTTTTATTTCTTCTTTTAGAGTTTTTTTTTTAAGATGTTAGGTCAAAAGGAACAACAAAAGTAAGAACTGAAAGGTGGACATGGTGAGCTGGCCAAAAATAAAACCCATATATCGAGGCCCAAAAATATTTTAATAACAAATGGAAAAACATAATTATAAAACTAATAGCGAAAACTAGAAAAAGTAGCAAAAATAGACAAAAAGAAAACATAGGCAAAAATAACAGAAATACAGCATAACAGCAAGTACAGCAAATGGGGATCCTAATAAATAAACAAGTCAATACACAAATGTAATTTAATCCTGCTCCTCCTGGGTTCTACATACAGTATGTACCATGGTGAGTTAGAACCTGTGCCTTGACAGAGGTCATTTATACTCTGCCACACTGGTCCGTGTTTACATCTTTGATTTTGCACAATGCTATGATTATTTTTATTGTCTCCACAGGTGCGACTTGCGTCTGCAGGGGACCTCGGTAACTTGCTGACTGGAAAGGTCACTGCCGGCTGGAGGTAAGCTAATTTATCGTCCACAAAACTATTATTTTCCTCTGCCCTTGAAATGACAAACTTGTACTTGTACATCTTAGGTATGAAGGAGAGGAGCGAGGGGTTCATGCCTTCTACAAGCCCTCCTCTATCCCGTCTGTGCACAGTTTTCTGGGGGTAGCAGACTTGCACAGACCCCTGGACAGCCTGTGGACACTGATTTGCCAAGTATCCAAAAGCCATATGTTTAACCAGGCGGTCCGTTCTGTGTGGACTCGACCACTAGATGACAGCACTCAGCTGGGTAAGCCTCTTCACTCTAACAACCTATATTACACTTAAGTGCATTTTGTGTCTACTATAGCCTTGTGTGTGAGTAAATAGAAGAGCTTTTTTGATGTCGCTGCAAATCTATTTACGTTTTTTCAAAGCATTTTGGGCATTCACCTCATACCACGCATCTGCACATTAGCTATCTATAGCATTACAGAACAAAGCTATTCATCAAAGCACAGTCACACCTGCTCTATGTTGTAGTTCATTTTTCTATCTTCCTACTCTTATTCAGGTTTCTCTCTTTGAGTTATGAACCACTTGAGCGTAGCAATAATTCGCAACTGTTAAATCTATTGACACGACGCAGTGACAGTAAAGTAATACCACAGTAAATGAGTCTCAAAACAGGAGCTAAAGTATCTCTGAACTTCTACAATCTATGCCAAGTCTAAAAAAATCAACGTAGCAGGAAATAGCAAACAAAGACTAAAACTGAACTTGAAATACAGTAAAATAATATTGCCGTACAGCATATACAGCATATAATTCACTGTTTTCCAGCTTGTTCTTATGTCTAACACAATGTACCTATGTTCCTCTCCAGTGTACATACTCACTGATCCGTCCAGATGCCACCTCAGCCAGCCGCGGGACTTCTGCTGCATCAGCACCGCAGCTAAACAGGTAAAACCCACCGCACATTTACTGTGTTTACCGCAATGCTTTCATCATAAGCCTGCTCTGTGGCCCTGGAAATATGGGGAAAAGAGGCAATAAGACAGAACATTTATCCACTCAAATATTTAATTTTGATTGACATGGGTGTCACTTGATCTGAAATGAAAAGGGCACTGATGTAACAAGTCCATAATAAACATGTTGTAATAATTATATGTGCATGACTTCAAATTGACAAGAAATTGCAGTGTTTTTGACAAAGTCGCATTAGGGCTACGGTCTTGTGCATATGAAAACAAATTAATATTATAGTCAGGGCAGCAGGATGCTTACAGATCACTCACACTCAAAACTGGTCTCGGAAAGCCTTATATTTGTATGGTGTGTCTCAAACTGTGTTCATGTCCCAATGCTGTTTTCATCAACGAAGATGATAATAATATCATTCCGTTGATGCACCTTTTTTGATGATGATATATCTTAAAGGGACTATACGGAGTTAAAAAATGTTAAAATAATGTATTTTCCTCCCCCTACATGTTTCAACAATGTCCTAATGTGTAGAATGAGCCCAGACATATTTACCACAACTGCCTCTAAAATCCTGCACTGTCACTCAAAAAGGTGTTAATTCGGGTCCGAATTACCGCCATGCACGAGCTTAATATAGAAGGTGCAGTTACCCGTATGGCCTGAGGTGGCAGTAGTGAGTATAAAATGGCTAACTTGCATCTAGCCCCTTTAACGATGACGAGCTAAAAAAATAGCTCTTTGGTGACTAAAACATGATGTGACAAACAGAGCCTGTGCACAGAGTGGCAGAACACACTCGCTACACGTGACACTGAGTGGCGCCGTCAGCTCATGTGGCCTCAACCTTTCCCTCTCTCCCCGTGAGCTACTATGATCAGGGTACGTCCTCCATGGAGCGCGTCTGACAGCGATGTCACAGGGACTTCATCTTTTCTCAGGACAGTTTTAAATACCGTAGTATATGAAGACAGAAAGCTGGTGATGAGTGAATGTGCAGACGCCGCTGTTGGTAAAAAAAAATCTCGAAGCGACGATCAGAGGACGAGGAGAGCGAGCGCTTATGGGAAAAGTCTTGTTCACAATGACACTTATGCCAGAGCCTATTGTGGTGTAATCTGTTTGTCAAAACATATGTAAAGCCAGGAGATTATTTTTATTTATCCCTATTTCCAATTCATATCTAAATTTCATTTATAATGAAACTGAATTTTAGTTTCATTATAGTTTTCGTCTGACTAAAACGTGACTAAAACTAATCACATTTAGAAATGACTAAAATGTGACTAAAAGTAAAAGCATTTTCATCCAAAAGACTAAAACTAAAATTAAAATGTTTTGTCCTTTATCAGGTTTGTCCTCTTTTAGAAATACTTTACGGTAATGCTTTAGTACAGGGATGGCCAAAGATCAGTGGTCAGTGCAGTGAAACATTAAGAAAAGTTTAAATCCTGCCCCACTCCTTTATTGAGGCTTTGAACTAATTTACTTATCTATTCATTCAGTTTACACTATATCCAAGGAGTGTATCTGTATTGTCCAAAAATAGGAGTAGAATCTGTGGGCCAAAACTCAGTAAATGATGACACTCCTACAGATCCAAGGCCAGAAGAGAAAAACAGGTCAATCCAAACGATCTCCATAGTAAAACCATTACACAGAGGCAGCAGGTGATTCATTGCAGGATGTTGGTTATTTTGGACCCTCTCTGCTGTATTGACATCCCACTTGTGCATTTTACCACTGCCCACCTCAGCAGCTGACCACACACCGGCCCGTCTGCAGTGGGCGTGAATGAATCTGTTGATTTGCAGTCAGGGAGCGCGCCGCTGCCTTTGACTGATCAAAAACCTGGGCGGCCTCGGGTTATTGATGTCTTCTTCTCTTATTCTTTCTTTGTTTTAGGGCGGGTTGCACGTTTTGGCCATGCAGTCTGTGTCTGAGGAGTCTTTGCCCCGACCCAGTGTGGAGGCGGTGAGAGGGGAGATGATGCCCAGCTGCTGGATACTACAACCAGTCAAATCATCGGGGCAGGAGGTCACTAGAGTGGTGTTCCTACTACAGGTAAATGATACAGTTAGTCATAGGTCCAGGTAGACATTATTGTTCCTGTACAGATATATGTTCTCTGCATTTGACCAGTCAGATCTTGAGCTAATCTTACGTAATTAGCTGCAAGATTAGACCATTGTGCATGTTTTCGGTTGTCAAGGGAAAGCTGAGAACTGGGATTAAAGTCTGTTCCCTCACAGAGAGCCCCTGCATGGTTCAATGATAAACTTGGACATGAAAGGATAGCGAGCTACTGCACTGCCAATAAAAGCAATCAGGCATTATTATTATCGGTTGCCTCCAAGTTATAAATGGCATGTGAGTGAGTGATTGGTGGCGGTGGAGAGACCACTGACCAAAGCTGAACCACCACTGCAGAGTATGGAGAGTGAATAAATGATGCAATGTGCAAAGCTTCATATAAGCAGTGTTGGGGAGAATACTTTGAAATTATATTTAGTTACAGGATATTGAATATTTGCCTTTAAATGTATTTTGTAATGCATTCCATGACTTTGTCCAATCAGAGTACTGTATTCTGAATAATTAAAATACTTTCATTTGATTTGCATTATATTCATGCATAAATGTGGCATATTTTTAGAACATGTTGGCTAAACTTGTTGAACTGCCTGTTAGGAACTTATTTACCGTACTATTAATTAAGAATGGCAAAAAAAAAAAAAAAGCAATTTGCAAATGCCCACAGCCCAGCAGGACAAAGCTACAAAGCTTTCCCTGACGGTTTTCATATTTTCTTTCTGTTATTTAATGATTGAGTGTCGCAATGTATTTCTTTCACTTTCAGAAAGTCGCTGTATTCAAAATCCCCTGAAAATGAAAGAATAACTGTACCTTAATACAAAATGAGTATTCTAAATACATGTATTCCGTATCTCCCTAACAGTGTTGGGGGTAATGTATAATGTAAAATATATTTCTTCAGTAACTAAGGAATATAACATATTACTTATATTGCTACAGCAATACATTAGTCATTACAATTTAAGTAACTCAAGTTACAAGTGTATTTAAATGATTTGTATTGATGCAGGAATTAAAAAAAATACCATGTTAAGATTTGCAGTTACGTGTAGCTACGTCGTCAAAACAAACACAGAGAATGGGGGAAAGTGAAGGAAAAGTAAATCTTTGACTGCACTTTTGCTCAGTAGCTTTATTATATTTTTAGTTTACATTTTGTCAAAAGTAACTCAAAGTAGTGTAACTCACTTTCATTTTTGAGACAGTAATATGGAATACAAACATATTACATTTTTAAAACTGCAACGACTAATATACAATATATTACAATTTTAAAGTAACTTGCCCAACACTGTATATTAGTGCAAGGCGTTATTATTACCATAGCTGTGGAAATGGTACCTGGTCAGTACCACTGTTCCCACCCTCCTCTTTTTGACCACATGAAGCCTGAGCGTTCCATGGGATGGGCCTTTTATAAGTGGAGTTTGCATGTTCTGCAAAGGCCAGTTTACCCCACCTCCAAAAAAGGGTTGCCCATAGTTGTGCCCCGTACAGTGGGAGTGGTTCTGGCCTAACACCCCATCCGATCTACATATTTTTGATATACACGTGTTTGTACTTTGCCTTTACCAAAAGAGCTTAAGTATTGGAGAGACACAGAAGTCAAACTAAACCACTTCTTATCAAACTCATTAGTTTTGAGGATCAGCTGCTGCTTTGGAGTGTATCTAAAAGGGCTCTAGACAAAGGGCAAACTTGTCTGTGTTGTCTTGTCTGTATTTTGCCTGAACTGTGTAAATATGCATTGAACCACATTTATTCACATTTCGTTTATATATTTCTCTTCAGGTTGATCTTGGAGCTCCTTTCCTCCCGCAGCATTTGTTGAACACTGCTGCAAGAAAACAGGCAGCTGTCATCGCTGACCTTGACGCTTTTGTAGCTTTGTGAGCTCACGAAACTACTCACAAAAGCACTTAGACTGCGCTGTTTCCAAAATGGACAGTTTGACTTCTTTATTTGCACCAGAAATTACTTGACTATTTCTATTACGGAAAGCACTGTTGTCCAGACAAGTTATTTTTATACATATTATTGTATTTTTGTATATTGTACATTGTTGTTTTGCTGTCCACAATCTTATTTGTACCAAAGATTCATCAGGCAGCGAAGCATTATTATATTGTTGAGACTTGGTAGCTAATTATTCCAAAAAGGTCTATGAATTTCCCATTTTAATTTTATAGCATAATAAAACTGCTCCTGAGTTAATATGATTACAGCTCATTGAACGAACACTTCAGTAGTCTCTTATGTGGGCTGGAAAATATTACCAATATAGTTTTAAATGCCTTCCCTACGACAAACTGAGGTAAAAAACATTTGTATTTGCATAGTTTCATTTACAAGACAAACCTGCATTGAAAAACCAAAGATGTGTGAAGCTGTCGTATCGCTGTAGTTGCTTTTCGACCCCTGAAAGTTGAGTGTCCAAATCAAAGGACAGATTAGCTATTAGGCTGTCCCCGTAGTGTTAAGTGTGTTTTCTCCAAACACATACAATTAACCACTAAGCTTCTGATACAGCTTTAGTGCTTTGATGCTAGTGTTGTTTTAATGTAGCAAAACTATTATGTTTAATGTAAGCTATGACAAAGACAGTGGTGAAAAACAATGTATGTATGTAGATTGTTTTCTCCCCTTCTTAAATGGCGATAGAGGGAGGAAGCTGGAATTTAAACTGTTATCCAGAGCTTAAAGGGATATTTCAGGATTTTTGACATAGGGCCTCATTTAGTTATCCAGTGTTGTTGATTTCTGGAGATTTTTTTTGTATTATTTTTTAATTCATGCAGTCCTTATTTGAAGAGTTTAGTGGTGCTAGGCTAGTGCTAGGCTAGTGCTAGGCTAGTGCTAAGCTAGTGCTAGGCTAGAGCATGTCTATGGTAACTAGTAGCCTGCATAAAAAATCTTATCAAAATCATGGGGTCATCCGCCAAACGTTGCCATATCTGATTTGTAGAAAGCTCCTTTGTGAATTCCACATGTTGTAATGCCGACCACAGGTAAACAAACTACTGTATATCCGGTAACCTAGTAGATCACTCCGCTGCTGCGTAGCTTACAAGCTGATGCTGCTCAAATATAAGTTATTTTAAATGCAAAATGGTTATATTAAAACAATTATTCAGTCGACACAGACATTTATATGAGTAGTCTGGTGTTATAATTGATTTTCCTCAGGTGCACTGTGCTTGGGTCAGACTGTTTTTAATGCAGGCTACTAGTTACCATAGACATGCACTAGCCTAGCACTAGCCTAGCACCACTAAAGTCTTCCGGTATAAGGACTGCATGAATTAAAAAAAAAAAGCAATTAGGCCCTTTGTCAAAAATCCTGAAATATCCCTTTAATGTCACTGCAACTTTTTTTCTTTTCTTTTTTTGCAAATGAACTCTTCAGGAGGTGAATTGCTGTCACAGTACAGTGCTAAAGACAGTCACTGAACACAGAAAGTGGTTTCAAATCTTTGCCCGGTCACTCGATCCAATTTGGAAAGCTCGATCAGTATATTGAATAAATGCTCCTTCATCACTCATAATGGTGTAATCTACTGAAATACTTTGATCTTTGTACAAATCAGCTTATTTGGTCCTTACAGCAAACTTTTACAGAAAACCAACACCAATTCTACAATTTCATAATCTAATTTAAAAAAATCAGATTTATGTAAAGCAGTTTTGGTTAATACTGTTTTCCATTTGCGCAGCACATTTCCAACTCTTTCAAGACGTGGACCAAGAAAAGGGTTAAAGCAAAACAATAAGTTGAATTATAAAGTTTGATGGATGATGTGCAGCTTCTCACCAAAGGTCGCTCCGTATCAGAAGCCTGTCCAAGTGACACATTTGAGTTGTTTCTATGACCTCCAGGACTTTTGAACTTTTACATGATGTTATGGTACCCCCAAAACTGCATTCTTGTTATTTATTTATTTTTCCTCCCTGTTCCTCTTAAAGCTGTCGAATGTGTTTTTATATTTTTTACAGTGAGTGCAACACAATGTTTAAAGTGTCAATGCATTTTTGATATTGTTTTGTTAGTTTTATAATGTGTGAATCTATGCAGGAGTTGTTCAAAGCCAGGTCTGTTCTAAGTTAAACTGACCTTACAAATGAAGCCATAATACTAGCATGACAAAGAAGGAAAATATCACTTTTTTTTATACTTTGTTTTATATATTCAATATGCAAAAAAATGTTTTAATGGTGAAGTGTGTTAATTTATGTTTTGGAATTTGAAAAACGTATATTTTAATACAGACAAACCCTTTTGTGATGCTAGTAACGTTTTCCGATGCCTTGAGGTCTTAAATAAAATATTATTTAATAGATACATTGTTTCTGTGTTAACTTTGTGCCAACCCCGAATCTGGATAATTGATTGTCAGCTTTGCATTTCTATAATGTACACTTCCACACAAATGATAAGCGCAACTTTTGGAAACCCCTCTTTTCAAGCTCTCCACTCCCCCTAGTGGTATCACGTGACATAACAGAATGACTTAACAGCACTTTCTCAGTGTTTGCAGATTGCAGGCGACCGCAGAGAAGTTTTGAAGATATAGTTCATCCTAAAATGGCCATAATGTCTCATAATTTGTTCCCATTGTAGAGTTCCCCCATTCCTGGTCATTTGATTGATCGCATGTGTTTCCCTTCACATTTCTTGAGCAGAGTTGACATTTGAGTCTTGGGGAGGCAGTTGGGTGTGTTGCGCGTGTGATTAGACCCAGGGCGGGGTGGGGTATGCTCGCAGAGTGAGCGCGTGGGGGGGTGCACTTCAGAGATCACAAGTGCCTATGCCATTTACAGTCACCGGCTCGAGTGAGGAATGTCCGTCCCCCGCGCGCACAGATCATGTCCTGGATGCGCCCGCTTTATTTTTAACCCGGTGGCGGCGGGGTGGGTCACTCTCTGCCTCAGCTGGGAATGACCGTGGAGCCAGTGGAGACTCTACTGTCCCTTTCCCTTGTCCCCCCCGCGCGCAGGACCGGGCCACCCCGCTTTTATTCCGCGCAAAGTAACCACGAGGACACCGCTACTGCCGCTGCTTCAATGGGATTATAATTGGTTCATTGGCACAGGGATTCAACCACGTTGGGACAAAACATCCAGAAGTAAGTGAGTTGTGTGAAGACTTTACCAATCGAGCACTGATGAGTGAAATAATCTGTGGGATTTTTATGTATTTATTTATTACATTGCCCATTGACTATTTGGTAGTTTTTCAAGAATAACTTTTCCTCCTTCCAAACCACCTGTTCGAGCCATGTCAACACCGTGCATGCGCCTCATAGCAATCCACTTATTTAGAAATGTAGCTTATACTTATTTCCTCATGAGCGAATGTGATTTATAAGTTGCTTGTCAACATGTTTTACACGAAGTTTTTGGATGGGCCTTGACGTAAAGAAGGCCTCGTTGACGCGCACTTGACACATTACGCACGACGTGACGCCATTGTGCGCACAGAAATGCACAACCAGAAGTTGATATTGTTCTGTACTCAGCTACTTACTTTTACTTACTTACTTACTTACTTACTTACTTACTTACTTACTTACTTACTTACTTTTACTTACTTACTTACTTACTTACTTACTTACTTTTACTTACTTACTTACTTACTTACTTACTTACTTATTCTACACCAACTGAAACCTCCATGTCTACACACTTTGCTTTTGAAAGGCATAGGCTAATATCTGATCAAAACATTGCTACAGCTCGTCAATAAGTCTTCTGCTTGGCATTATGCGTGGGATCGCCTTTAAAGGACAAGTGCGCATGTCCCCTCGTGCGTCTGGTCGCTGTATAAACAAGAAAGTTACTACTTCAGAACTTTTTTCCACGTGTTGTTCCAACAGTCATAACCACATTGAACACTACACTAGACTTCTTTTCCTAGATCTAAAATATGTGGCACATTCTTCTCCCTGTCATAATGATTATGACAATGAATATTAAATGAGTTTGCTGGTGATTTTGGCAGCTGGAGGAGAAAGAGGAAAACAGAGAGGGATAGACAGAAAGACGGCTGTAAACTTGGGTTTGACCTCTGTCTGCCCAGTGAGTGCCCATCTTGCAACTGTCAAATGTGGGTGTGTCCAAAGCATTGTCACTGAACATGCCACTCAAATGAGTTAAATGACTCAAGAGATAGTTCAAATGGTTGTTGGCACAAGTACTTCGATTCATATATGCTCAATGTTCTTGTTAAACAATGAAAGAGGGAGTGCCTCAGTTTTAAAATGTTAGTTGTCGTTCCAAACTTAACATGGAGCAATACTGTCACATAATGTAAACAACAGTGCAAAGCTTTAAAAATAGATGCACATTCCAAAAATGTATAGTTTTACATTATACAGAATGACAAAACCATTTTTAAAATACTTTCATTTTAGTCACCTACTTTAAAAAAGGGCCTTCTACAAATATTCAACTAGATGCCTGAATGTTGATCATGTCGGACAATCCATGTAATAATCCGCATACACAAATACAATTACAGTTAAAGAAAAATTATTACAAATAAATTGGTATATTTTTTCTAAACAATACACAGAAATCACTTCCTATAGAACACAACAATTTGGTCACCAACAAATAGAAAAGGGGATGGGCATAATTCGTTATGTAATTATAGGTAAATGTTATTCATAACTAGCCCTCTCTGGTAACTGTCTTGTCTAGGCCCAGTATTCACAGTCACACCCAGCCAGCTCTTGTTACAACCATTGCACTACTGACTGTGCTCCTTACATTAGTGCGTATCCCGTTTGGCTAATGCGGCTTTGAGTGCCTACATCAGCATACATTTCACTGAGCTTTCAACAGCTGAGAGAACAGGCTTCACGCTTGTTATCAAGGTGATGCTTTCAAGTTTACACGACAAATAATTGGTTAGCGAGAACAACATTGCACGATACGGCAACACCTAATTAACACTGACTTTTGTTTTAATCACAGAGTCGCCAAGTGTTTTTCCATTTCCTAAAAGAGCAACACTTGAACTGAGTGGAGAAAGCCCAGCTGACATATTTATCATCCCTCTTGACATTTTGCTGCTTTCGAGAAATAGTGCAGTGCCGCACAGTTGAATGTTTGATAAATATTGTCATAAAAGTAATTTGTGTACTCAGAGCCCCTTATCTACAACACAAACAAGACATAACCATTAGGTAGAGGTTTTATGTACTTAAGCCAGCCTTAATAGGCATTGTAAAGTGATTTTCACTTAGCACCCTCAAAAGTTGTAGACAGTGCAGTGGCTCATGAGTGTAAAAAGGTAAGGCTTCCATTCTGACCAGTTCATTCAGCATTTTTATGTCACTATTTCCAACACATGTACTGTATGTGGCTTGTTCAGTAAAATCGACAGATTTTACCCTGGCAATATTGCTAATGTAATAAGGTCAACTCAAGTAGCTCAGTCAGTGTGTTCACCTACTGCTTTAAAGGTTTTAAACTTGCGACTGTGATGTCATTGTGTCCTTGAACAAGACCTTTATTTATTTAAACTGGAAAGTCCCAGTGAGATTAACAAGCTCTTTTTTAGGGTAGTCCTGGCCCGTGGCCCCTACTGTAGCTGTATGATATTAGTGGTTGGAGAAACCGAAGCACGTGGAGAAAACCTATGCAGACATGAGGAGAACATGTTAACTCCACACAGAAAGGCCTAGCTATGAGCTACCCTGGTGCCCAATGCGCCCACTGCCCCGGACACTTAGCCCTCCTTGCCTCTGTGTCTTTGATGTATGAATTTTAATAACGTTATTGTGTCTACTTGTTACTAAACTTGAAAGTTATGTTTGATGTATGTATGTTTGTGAATAGTATTAGCAGTGAATGCCCAGTGGAAGTAGAAATGTGCTGTATGAATGTGACCATTCACCAAAAAATATACATCTGTTTTGAAACACACCCCGATATCACCCAGTGATTTAGCTTTAGTGCTTCTGATTCATACACCGTATTTGGAAACCATACACATGAGGGGAACTGAATGGACCACATAGTTTAGATGTCCAGATGCAGCAAATTGTTGTTTACAATAATAGGAGAGGAATAAGAGGCACCTAGATTTTTTGAATGCTATGTGAATTGGGTTTTCTTTTTCTCTGAATGAGTCTAAATACACATTGAAACGTGTAATTTCACACGGCCATATGTCCATTGTACTGGTCAAAAATGTAGTGTTATGAGGTGTAAGTATTTGTTTCCTTTAGACTTTGCCCCTTTTCACTTCACCTCTGCATTCTGTGTGGGCCTTTTTTTTTTAAACCTCCTTTGACTGAGCAGGTATTTCGGCATTGTCTCCCTCTCTCTTTAGCCCTCAAGGACACACGTCTATATTGACCGATTGGAGCCGCGGCCGCCGCTTCGCATCCTGCCCGTCTCCGCTCGGATAGACAGTCTCTGCACAACTCTATCCCGCGGCTTAGTGTCTATCATTGTGCCCCGCTGTTGTAAGTCTAGGCTAAAGCTCTTAATTTGCTTCAGTTTGGTGGAGCAGTCAGTCAGGACAGTGCAGCGAAGGCAGTGACAGTTACAGGGGATAGAAGGGGTTGTGAGCTGGGACAGGTTGTGCGTTGGTGATAAGGGTGATCCCCAGTGGTGGGTGGAGCGTCCCGGGACAGATAACAGACCTCTGCAGAGCGCTGATACCGAGCGGCGGGACAGGGGAGACCTGCAGCCGCCATGACTCTAACAGCAATGAGGGGCCCTAAGAAATTATTCAATATAGGTACGTCATGGCCTTCTATTGTATTTATGACATGTATCTGATATTCTTTTTGGCAGAGGAATGAAATCGGGTTTGACCTCCTTCAAAACTGTAAAAGTTTATTATTGTCTGAAGACACTGTGCATCTAATTAAAATAAAGCAATTTTACTACCAGAGAAGATTTTATTAGCATTTTTGTGAAAGCAGCCCTGAAAAGTGACAATGAATATTGTTAAACCTGCTTATTCCCTTAAAGAATTGGGATGTTAGAAACGTGTTTGGAAAATTAAAAAAGACTTTGGAGAAACAAGTAATTTAAACCTTACAAACAATGAAATCAAACACTTTGAAACCTGCTGTAGGGCCTTACAGTAATAGTTGTAGCTATGGTAGCTGTAATAAGAGTGGTAGCAGTAGCAACAAGTAGAAGCTTTCAGTATATGACTAATGCACAGTAGTAACCAAGTAACCAAGTAACGAGGCTAATCATTTTGTTGACCAATGGTTGTACTAAAATATCCAGACCTAATCTTTTCAAAAGTAGTAAATAAATTATTTTCCATTGTAAACGTATGGTCAAATAAATGAATCATAAAATAAGCCCTCAAGACCTATAGTTGTTGAGACAAGAGGCCTGCCTAATTTTGCAAAGCAATCATCACTTCCCGCCTGTCTCCATCATGGCCGACTTGATTCAAAACACGCATCATTCAAAAGAAGTGGGCAGTTTTCGTCATATTGTGTCGTACTGTGGGGTTGCCCTCCCCCTGCTCTACATGATAAGAGAGCTATGCTGCGCCCAGATACAGCTATCAGAGCCGCGGAGCCTTCAAACAGAAATGCACAAAGCATTCACTCACACTGACGGCGACGGGTGACACTTTTAGACTGACACGAGGCAAAAATGGAGATTAGGAGGTGTAAGGAGCTGTTTGACATCCTCAAGTATTTCTGGTTTGGAGATTTAAATCAAACGGGGTGAAAAAGAAATTGCATCTTCAACTGTATAAAACTAATGTGTCATTGCTGCCAATAGACTCAATCTGACACAATACTTACCAAAGAGACTTTACCAGAGAAACAACAGTCAGAAAAATGTATTAAGTCCATAATTTAGGAATACTTGCTCTAAGTGTGTCACAGATTCCAAAGGGCAGTCATCAGACCTACTTATATTCATAATTGGCATCGGAAGGAGGTGTCAGGGGAGCTAGACGTGGTGTCTGTCTGTCTGTCTACTGTCTGTAAGTCTGTCCGTCCATCCATTAGTCCATCTATCCGTCCATCCGTCCATCCATTAGTCCATCTATCCATCCATCCGTCCATCCATCCATCCATCCATCCACCCATCCACCCATCCACCCATCCACCCATCCATCCATCCATCCATCCATCCATCCATCCATCCATCCATCCATCCATCCATCCGTCCATCCACATTTGATGAGTCACATTGGAGTAAACTTAATATCAATATCCATCCATCCAGTTTCTTCCGCTTTATCCGGGGCCGGGTCGCGGGGGCAGCAGTCTCAGCAGTCTCAGCAGAGATGCCCAAACTTCCCGGTCCACACACACCTCCTCCAGCTGTTCTGGGGGGACCCCGAGGCGACACCAGGCCAGCTCGGAGACATAGTCCCACCACCGTGTCCTGGGTCTTCCACGAGGCCTTGTCCCACTAGGACTAATACTAATATGTTATTGGAAAATGTTAAACGATCCAAGTATACAGTTCCTGGATGTCGGCTGTTCTGCTTTGTTATTTTACCTTCGTCATCTAATTAATCGACTCATTCAGCAACTTTTGTTTCTTTTACATTTTCAGCTGACCAGTTTTCTCCAACCAGCCCTGCCTAGCCCGCTCCTCCACCCATCGCTCCGCTCCTCACACCCCTCTGAGGACAGCAGCCTCTGTCACCCGTCCGTCTCTCCAACATGGCTGCCGTCTTGACCTCCACCACGGCCACCTCCACCACAGACTTCGACAGCGTGGAGATAACGCAGCAGTACAGCCAAATCAACTCGCGCTTTGAGATCCCGGACGATGAACTGGACAATGACAACAGCTCGGCACGGCTTTTTGAACGGTCTCGCATCAAAGCCTTGGCAGGTGAGTCTCCAACATGATTTAATTTTGTTTAGAGAAGCAAACGGGATCAATAAGGAAGGAACTTAATAAAACAGCAAGGTAAATGTAGTTCTATTTCCCGAAAATTGATTAGCAACTGTTAATTATTAAACTAGAAGAGAATCTAATCAAACCCAGACAATTTTATTAGAGGGGCGTGTCTCAGGGGTGGCCAGATGGATTGTTATCAACCACCTTGGATGTCATCCCACTCTGGAGGAGTGTGGCAATATTTTGGAGGCCATTAACAATTTCTAATCAGTCTTGCTTATAAGACATCACTTAGCAAAAGCAAATCTTTTTGGGGATATTGTCATATTCAATGGTGCGAGGCGGCCTTCAGGAAATCGGAAAAGTTCTTCTGTGTCTGCACTTGGCTGTGGAAATCAACTGATCTGTTTATTTCTCATTCAGTGTGACCATATATTGACAAAGTGCCACCACGGGGCTGACGCAAATGATAAAAAAGTGTAAACATGCCCGAGTGAGGGCACAATCTCAGTAAGTATAGTCCGTGGACATGCAGCTGGTGGTAGTGAAGATGTTTCTGCTGATGTGGTCGTGTTGGAGGAAGAGAAAACTGGTGGAGAAGGGGAGAGAGTGCATTTATTAATGTGATTGATGGCAGTCTTAACATACAGCCTGTTGCATTGTTTCTGTCCACTGCCAGTTGTCCAATATTTCACCTCCACTCTAGTCGTCATTTGCTTCTAGAAAGTTGTTTGCCAGTTTGTTGCCCACATCCCCCAGCGAAGTGATCATCGATTTTACTACAAAGTTCCCACATAAATAGCGCAGGTGTAGTGTTGCATATTTGTGTTTGCATGTTCCTCGTGCTCCACTCTGCCCCAACAGCTGAGCCAATGGGATCTTTTACACATTCTCTGCATATACCACCCTCCGCCCCCTTCTCCTGCCCCCGGCCTGTCTGAGGGCTTTGGACAGCTGCCCCACCCGCGGTCTGCCTCCCATCGCACACATCCCTGGCATTTCACCCACAGCCTGTAAGCCAGGGACCCACCTGTGGCGCTTTAAAATAGCAGTGTTTCTGACTGGAGCGGGGAAAGGGGGTCAAAACATATAGAGCTGGAAACATAGAGGTCAAGAAGATGTGTTGCAACATGAATGTAGAGAAAGCATTTGTCTATTTATGTAAATTTATGGACAGGTCAGGAAGTCTGTTTAGTAGAGTTGTGTGATATAGGGTCAGCGTCAGTGCCTTGGTGGAAATCTGTGCCCTCCAAAGTGCATGAATTTACATAGTTAGATTTTGGAACATTGCGTTGACACAGTCCTATATTAAGTATGGCCTATTTGGAGCAGCAGCTGGATGCAATAGCTCTGCCTAGCATCACTAATGAAAACAGACTCATGTTGCGATCTTTTCACAAAAAAGAAAGAAAGAAAACATTTCTTTGAACCCTGATTAAGGCTTGGGAGTTTTGTGTGGGTGTTTTTGAAAAAATCTGCCGGCTTTTCAGCAATAAGCCTAATGGAAGCATGTTTGCTTTTCTACCAACAGAAGCAAAATGGAGTTTGTTCAGTTCCTCAATGAAGGCCACCGCGATAAGATTTAAAGCAACAACTTTAAAACATTGGTAGCTACAACATAAAAAAAACATAGTATGTCAAATTGTGTCAAAATAATATCAAAAGATACATAATCAATACCAAAACAGGCTATACTGTAGTAGTGCTAAATAATGATGGAAACCCAAACTTTGCACATTTTTATCATGCATTTGTGTAAGTCTGAATTAGATAGAGGACCTCACCTAAAATGAAAATAGTGATAGTTTGGCAATACATTGTTTTTTTTCTTCTTTTTTCCATCTCACATTCAAAGCCCCTGTCTTATGTTTTACTCCTTCAAATAGATTAACAACCCAGAATCCAGGTATATCTATAGCCACTCTTCAAACATCAAACAACCCACACCCAATTGAACTAATCCCGTGTAATATTATTGCATGCCCCGTGTATATCTGCCCACTCCTGTGCATTATGATTCAGGAGCGGCAGACATCATGATCCCTTCTCAGAATAGAAAAAGTCCACTCCTTCAGCCCATTCTTTCTTCTCACTCGGATAAAATGGTTACAGTCATTTTAAGCCCACTTATCCACCGCTGTCTCTTTAAGTGATGAAGGCTGGTGTGTGTGCGTGTGGGTGTCCGCGTTATTGTGCTAGAGTGCTGCCTCTGCCGTGCTGATGTTTCGGTAATGCAATTTGGGTTTCCTGTCAGTGCTGTGCAACAAGGCAGGAAAGTAGAGAGGAGAGACAGCAGAAGGTGAAACTGTCTATGGGCAACACAGGTGTGATTGATCGTTACGTAGGTCCTTATGTAGCTTTATAGGAAAGTGTGTCAGGTGCAAGCTCGCTATGACGTACTGTAACCCTCTGGCGGGAGTATAGTAAAATAGGACCACAGAAATATAGTGTATGCATGGATGAGGCTCCCCAAGCAGGTCGGAAGTGAATTGTCGACATCATTACGCAGAAGGAGAGGAAAGCAACAGAGGGAGGAGGGGTGGACCAGTTTGTGAGAGAGTGTAGTGGAATCTACAGAAAGAAGCAGGACACAAAGCCTTGAGAGGATAAGACGCCAGACGTGGAGGATTTTTTTGGGGAGATTTTTTTTTTTATTTCTTAAGGGGTCAGCATGAGCAGCCCCTGTTTGCTGCGCGCCACCCCGATCAGCCAACCCACCCGGCTACGAGAGGTCAAGCTCAGCTTGAAGGCCGGTCCCAGGGAGAGCGTGGCGGTCCGGACAAGCAGCGGTAGCAGAGCTACGACTTACCTGCAAACTTTTGAGAAGGACTCTGTGGCTTTGAGAGTTGGGAGCCTCGGGAGTAGCCGGAGTAAGAGTACCCCGCCTGTGCACAAGCCCGCCAAGAAGTCGCCGAGAGGGAAGGAACCGGTGCAACACTTGGATCAGAATGGGACTTTGGTGCACGCTTCGGTTCCTGCGACCCATGTGGGACACTCCACACTGTCCACATCATCTTCTTCGTCTTCGTCATGCACACCCAGACGCCCACGGGACCCTCGCTCCACGCAGCAGCACCCCCAGACACCCCTCTGCACCTCCTCTTCCTCATCCTCCATCTCATCATCGGCCCGGGGCATGAAACGGTCGCGCTGGCTCAGCTACAGCACTTCCAACATTAGCTTCAACTCCATACTGGACGGGCGCTTCCGGCAGCTTCAAGGTACAGGCTGCTGGAGGGGTCACTAAACGCACCTTAATGTGCTGTAAATAATGTCCTGGGAATAAACTTTTTGGGGGCGTGAAGAGGTCAGAAGAGGGAAGTTGACTTGTGATGCTTAGGTTTACAGTACAGAGGAAGTGCATTGATATAGAAGGCAATTTGGCCCTCATCCAGGGGTCAATACCAGATCGAAGGGCTCAGTGATCTACTGTGGATGCGGATGTGTGCTTGTTTACTTTGACCAGGGCTTCATGACAAAATATAGTGTAGTTTAAGTTACATTTGGGGTCAGATGTAGGCCACCGTTGTAATGTTTTTAAATGTCTAGCTGTGAATGGAGAAAAAGACAAGAGGCTGGAGATAGAAGCTGAAGGTGCTTTGTTTATGAAGTTATTTCTAGATAAGAAACCTATTCAGTCTTGTAGCTAAGTTAAAGTTAACTCTCTTATTCATAGTTTGCTGTAAAATATTTCTGGCTCATGTTTAGGGAACTTTGAGAAACTTTCTAAGAGATGAAAGTGGTAAGTTTAATGGAAATGCCAAGTATAACCGTATTCCAATAATATTGTAGCTGGTTGATCAAATGGGTCCCGTTTTTAAAAAGTTTTTGACATGTTTATTTATTTCCCAAACATTGTAGCACTGCCCTGGCTGTTCACCCGATTTCTTTTTAAATTTTCATGCTCCAAGCTCCTTAAAAGCTTTCCAGCTCCACGCCGTTCATCGCCCGTTTACATCCCTCACCCTTATGTGACAATTTGTCATTTGATCCTAACATATTCCCCGCTTAACTTTGATAGATCGCTTCAATAAACCAATGATTTTCTTGCAATTGCACTTTTTTTTGCATCCCATGAATCATCACATATAGGCGTTGTGGGGAAAAAAAATCAATTAGCCTGACGTTTTAAAGGGAGAGAGAGAGAGGGAGCGCGTCGCCGTCACCGTGGATTTTTGTTTGCTTGCACTATGCGCCGCAACTCCCAGATGACATGAGTGCATTAGTGAAACGGCGAGATGGAGTAACGTTGAAGGGAACAGACTTTTTAGCGTTTTCTTTTTCTTTTTTTGCGTCCCTTTTGTCTTGGCTAAGCTAGATTTCAGATATCGACTCGTTACGAAGACTGCAGAGGCAACTGATACAAGAAGCGGTAAAACTCCAAATGAAAGAGCCAGTAGCATCCTGAGCCAGGCGGGGCTATTGATCAGCCCCCGCTGCATTTCTGTGCAAACGTTATTAACGAGATCGAGTCGGGAAGGAGGGGAGATAGAGGGATGGACAATGCAACAATATTAAATCAACATGGTAATAAACAAGGAAATAAACTCTAATTTTATGGTTGTGTCAATTACGCTGTTTAATAAAATTGGTAGAAGACACAGCAATTTTAGCAGAGTTGTTTTGGTCACTCTTCCAAGACCTGACATTAGACCTTCTTTGAAATTGTCAGTGTATCAATTATAAAGGTTAAACTATTACTAATTTTGAAGATGAAGAACAACAAATTTGCTATAGTTGTATAATGACAAGGCTACTATTCCAAATGTGTATCGTTTTTTGAGCGTACTACATCAAAAATGAGAAGTGTAGTGTTTTAGAAAAGTCTGCTGCTTTGTTGCTGCAGTACTCAATGTGACCACTAGGTGTTATTCATTTTTTGATGACACTGAATTTCAGTAGGCACTTGCATGGGTTTGACTTCTGAGCTATGTGTTGTTAATTCACTATTACCATTTCCATCTTTAAATTAAAACAATGCCATATTATGTTATTGGAAAAAAGTTAGGTACTACGGGTAATGAAAAGATAAAAGTATTGTAGTATATAGTTTTGATGATATTGCTCCAGGGACAGCATTAAAGGAAGTTACTTGGTTGTTTAAGCTAAAAAAACGAGGATTTGCAGAGAACACATTATCATTGTCTGGCTCTAGACGGCAAATATTTGAGTGTAGGTATTGTTCAGGTATCGGTATCGTAAACCAAGCATCGTTAAAGTGCGGGTGTCGAAAAAATGGAACGGTACCCAGTCCTAACCATGTAATAGAGCAGGGGTTCCCAAAGTGGAGGTCGGGATACTGAGATGGGGCTCGCAAGATGTTTTCAAGACAATGGGCCAGATCTTGTGGCGGCGCACGGGGCGGCGCAGGCTCTTGGCGAATTATTTTCCGAGTGGCGGCGCTATATGTGCCATTCGCCTCCGCCACCTGTGAGGGGGCGTCACAAAAGGAGGCACTGATGGAAACACGGCTGACATTCACTTCCTCGTTTACATTGCGCTGTCTTGCGTTCTTTCTTAAGCCTTAGGCTCTCACAGGTCAAACTAAAAACTTTATTTACCCCATCGTGAGCTAAACGATGTTCACATCTCGAGAGAAAAAGAGCTACAGCGTCCGCTGTGGCGCGGATCGGCCCGCGCTTGGCGTGAACGCGAAGCAAAACAAAAGCACATGTTCACCCCACACAACCACTCTCCTGGACGTGGAGTCGATCTGGTTGGAGGAAAATGTGTGTGTCTCCACCCACTTAAATGCGCTAAGTCCGGAGTGGCAAGATCACAAAGTGCGCTCCTACTGAGCACAAAATGTCACACTATCGTCTCCGTTTTGATGCACAAGATCGGGCCCAATATATTTTTGACTGAAAGCAGTACTAACTTGTTTGCCTTCATAAATCCTTTAGTCCTCTAGTCCCTCTGGGGGTAATGCAAGTGTTAATGGGATGATTGAGGGGGTCTTTCATCTCCCCCGGTGTCTCTTGCCAGAAAACCACAATTGCAACTTTGCTGTCTCCGGGTTGGGGGCCCCAATATACAGTAATATAATAACGAAGAAGATGCTAACAGGCTAACGGGCAAAGCTAACTGCGGGCTACAGTATTTACAGCCAAGTTTGAGTCTGGTGATTTAAGATGTTGCTGCCCCGAAAAGTTTGGGAACCCCTGCAATAGACAATAAACATGAAATTAAATAAGTACAGTAAATACTTTATGTACTGTGTAGAAACAGGCATTGAACACAGCTTGTTGCAAATCCAGTGATTCATCAGAGGTTACCAAAATATTCCAAGGCAGGCATTTTCATAATTCAAAGTTACAGGTTTTCCCCTCCAGGCTTTAATGCTGCGCCGCCTTGTCCCCCGGCCGCAGGACACGTGGCTCTGGCAGCAGCATGACTAAGGCGCGTGGCTACAGTAACTCCGCAATAATGGACGTCTGAAACCATAAGTCTGCCCTGTGTTACAGCTGACTGTGGGAAAAAAAAAACGGAGCGGGCCGTATACAGGGAAAATCCATCAGCATGAATAAGTGATGGGCTTCAAAGAGTGAACGGGAGATTAGTTAGTTAAAAGCACGCGAAACAGAACAATGCTCACGTTGATATTGAGACGGGGCAAAGACAATGGAAGTTTGAAGTGAAGTCCGTGTTATTGCTTGGTCCATGGATAAAGCAAATAATCTTCACATTGGATGATAAGTTGTGTTAATTCAATAACCTTTGCTCAGTAAGTGTCGACCTGAACAGATAGAGAACCCCTGGAGTCTTGTTCCGCATATACAGTAGCTTAGTCGTCATAATGAGCTTGTTACACTGCTCATTCAGAAAAGGTTCAGTGCAGACAGCATTTTCAGCTTGTGCTTTCCCTCTGCTGACAAGCGCTTTTTCCGGACATTAGCCCTTAAACCTAAACGCCTAAAAGGTCTGCTACGTTTATTGGAATTGTGTCAGGGTGTCTCTAACTTGTGGCAATAGCTTTGTACAAATTGTTATGAAGTTTTAGTGTTGTGTAGGTCGAAGCAAAGGGCTTGGATTGGAGTGCAGTTGTTTTTATATCAGGAGGTCAGGATGTTGCCCACCATAAGCCCAAAGTTAATTTAGCCTTAGTGAGTCTCCTGCTCGCATGTGTTCCTTCCTTTTGATGTTAACCAACCCTAACACTCCAACATAGTGCTTCTAAGTTATTTACATGTTTTAATTGCCTTTTACTTTTTAATGCAGCTGTATTGGAGCCGTGCACTTGCCTTTGTTCTGCCTGGCTCAGCACAAGCTAACATGATTTATTTACTGTAGCGGCGGCGCCATGTGCTCTTTTACATACTATTAGTTCCCCGCTTCTTTGATGCGAAGAACAGGAGCTTTCTGCTTGTTACTGGGTCATTTTCGTTGCAGCATGAGAGAGGCGGGTTCGGTCTTCGGTCTATTTCTTCCACTCGGCTCCCTGTGGGCTAAACCTGAAAACTGTAAGCCTATGTTGCAGTCAGACTAATCGTATGTGGGCTCCTGCTTTTCTTTTCGACGTCGTAACCCGAGTCAAGCTTTGTGTTTTCTACATCCAGTACCGTCCTTGTACTTTTGTAAATTGATACAGCATATTGTGAAACATCTTCTAGTACAAATGTTCAAGTATTAATATCATAGGAGTTGTGTATTACAATTGTATGAAGCCAGTAAAGCTACCTGTCTTATACTTCTCCTTATTCAGCTCAGCCTCAGTCTAAATCATTTATTAATCTCATCATTAGGGATGCAGCACTGCTCAGTCACATTCGGGATGAGGGATAAACAGGATGCGGGAGGGCACGCTGGAGGGTGAATAGTAGACTGGATACTGTGCAGGTGCAGAGTGCATTTGAGGTGAAGTACGGTCGGTCTTGGCCCTCCTTGCTCTAGTTTCTAGAGATCATTTGGGGATTTTACAATATCGGCTAACGGCCGATCTAGCGCCGAAAAAGCCGATATTCCGGGACCGAGACTTTTGCATTGGAAAGAGCAAAGTCAGGGCTTTGATGCGAGTCCCCGCACAACTCCTTAGGCCTCAGGGGAGGTGAGAAACATCGCAATGAAAGTTGGTTAGCTTCAAGTCTGTTAAACACAAGTTTCACTAAACCTCCGTCTATATGGACGTGCTGCATGTCATTATAAAGTGCAGAATCTGGAGAATTCAATCGCTGAGTTAGTTTTAACCTCCACTATTGTATTTTTGATCGCCGTGCAAAATGATGCGGCTTGAAACAATATGCTAATGCTAACGACAACTAATCAAAGCTGGGACAGAAACTATGATTGGATCACTTCAAGTAATAAAATAAAATCGGCCAGTGCTGGAGCAGCCAAGTATGTGTTTTTACAGGATAATAGACCAGACATTTAGAAAAATCGTCCAAAAGTAACAAAAGTCAAAAATATCGCCCAAGCATCAGCCAATTAACATCCTAAAATATCGGCATCGGCCTTACAAAAAAAAACATATCGGTTGGCCTCTACTAGTTCGCTTCCTAAAGGTCGTTTTATTTATTTTTATCCAGGATGAGGATGCTGGTGTTCTTTCTTGATGCCTCTGATTTAGAAATTGCATATCTCATATCAGTGCAAATCATGAGTAATTGCTTTTCTTCCTTTCAAGAGTAGCCGCTGCATCGTTCTCTATAAAACTCAATCCTCAGCATCATCTTCTCTCCTACACCCTCTTTCATAACATCTCCTGGTATAATGATGCTGAGTTTAAAGCCAACATGAAGGTCTGGGTTTTGACTTTAAACTCAGAATCCTTATACTGTATAATTGCCTTACTACATCAAAACACCAGTTCAATGACCATTCACTTTTCCCATAGACTTTGCAGAAAAATTAAACTCAAGGAGATCATTTATCAAAACAGGCGCTAAATAATGAGTGCAAGCTGGAAAATAGCATCTAGCTATTTGTGGGCATGTTGCACCCAGTTAAGCATTGTGTGAGTTTATGACTGTTTTAGGGCCTCAAATCTAATATGTTGAAGGGAGAATGCTGCGTGGGTAAAAGATGAGTTATTGACTCTGCTGCAAACACTTGGTGAATGAGTGTAAGGGCACGACAGCGGTTCATCAGGTTTGTGGTTAGTACCGACTAAAATTTTAAAAGGGTTTTTAGGGTAAGTTAACCTTAATTGGGATATGATTAGGGTCAAGAACGGACAGATCTCACACATAGTTTCAGAAACTAGAAGGTCTTGGCTTTCAAATGAGGTGTTACACTGGCATATAGGCTCTAAGCTCTCCAGTCAATACGCTTTGAGATTTGGACATAAATAGTGGTTAAGCTTCTCGACTGGAGAGTCAGTGTTACACCTCATTTGAAAGCTAAGACCTACAGAACTGATGTCACTTTTTTGTTGCTCTTTTGTCATGTTTTTGTCATGTTATTGTTGTTTTTGTCGCTCTTTTGTTGCTCCTTTGTTGTTTTTTTGCCACTTTTTTGTCACACTTTTTGTTGTATTTTTGGCACTTTTTAAATTTTGCTTTTGTTGCAGTTTCATCTGAATTTTCGTCTCGTTTTCGTCGCTATTTTGACGCCTTTTTCAAAATTCACTTTTGATTTGAGTAAAGCCAAAGTGGAGAAAGTGTGCTCGGTTCTGTTGGGGGTTTAGAAGTTAAACTCTCTATATGTTTTATTAAAGGGGCTAGATGCAAGTTGGTGATTTTTATACTCACTACTGCCACCTCTGGTCATGTGCGTAACTGCAGCTTTTATATTAAGCTCGTGCATGACGGCACTTCGGACCTGAATTAACAACTTTTTGAGCGACAGTGCAGGATTTTAGAAGCAGTTTTGGTGAAGAGGTCTGGGCTCATTCTACACTTTAGGACATTGCTGGAGCAAGTAGGGGGAGGAAAATACATAATTTTAACATTTTAAAACTCTGTATAGTCCCTTTAAGAAGTCTGTGGGGAAGAATGACGAAAGGCGGGACTGTCTAATGTCTAAAAAGAGATTCTTGAATACAAAAAATCAGCCCTGCATCATGCTGTGTTTCTCAGACCTTTCCATTCTAGCTCCTAAAGAATAACACAATGACTTATAACAGCATTCCAAGCTGTTCCTTGTGTTTTTCTCTCTGCATCTCTTTGTTCTGTCACATGTTTCTAAATATACTCAAACCAACATTATCTAGTCTCTCCCTCTCATCTGCTTTGAAAATGTGTAATAGACGCATGAAGCTCTGGTATTTTGATGTCACAAGGCCTTCCTCCCCTCTTGGCGGGTTTTGTGCAATTTAAGTTTTCAAGACGCTGCCAAATTGTTCCAGACCTCACTTGTTTCAATTACAAGCTTGACAAAAAGTGCTTTGTGTTAATGAGAGCGGTGATATTGGACTTTGAAATCCTGCCCGTTCGAAATTACACAGATTGACAAAGCGATTTCACCCCTCGCGTAAATGTACTCACCGCCGCGTTTGAACTGCCTTTCAGACGAGCGAGAGGCCGTGCAGAAGAAGACCTTCACTAAATGGGTCAACTCCATCCTGTCCCGGGTCGGCTGTCGCATCTCTGACCTGTATTTGGACCTGCGGGATGGACGCATGCTCATCAAACTGCTGGAGGTGCTGTCCGGCGAGAAACTGGTGAGGATGTCTTTAAATGTTATCTGTCGAGACATTTTATTGATTCCCAGAGGTGGAAAAAGTGCAAAGAATCATCAGTTCGATAAAATTACACAATCAGTCTCCCTAGAATATGCCTTTTTTTGTACTTTCTTCACTTATAAATGGTTGTCTTGTGCTCACAAATACACCGGCTGGCAAGAAGGGTGAAGTGTCTTGCTAAAGGACAGGCTTGGGAGACTGGGGAATGAACCGTAACCTTAGCAACTAGGCTGTTCTACCGAGCCACTGCTTTCTTAATGAAAATAAGTAGCAGTTGTATTGGGCAAATGGCACTTTTAGGGTTTTTGTAGGGCTTCTTCTGAGGAATCAAAGTGCACTGTGGTGAAATTCCCTGTTATTTGCTCTGAGCATGACAGAGACTATAATCAATAGGAAAAGGGGACGTGGGGAAACATACGGAGATGGTATGAGATACAGAAAAGCTCTGAACTACATCTCCAAATTGACAGATCAGCTTAATTGTCGGAGTCAGATTAACTTCGTCCACCTCGGTGAAAATGTGTCATTTGTTCACCTTCACAGTCACAAAATCAAAGACAAGTCTCAACAAAACAGGACAGATGGTAATAAATAGCAGACATGAAGTTTGTGATTAAAACAGTAGGTTTATTGGGTTTGGCACAAATGAACCGTGACGGGGTAAAATATATTACTTTTTTCAGTAACTAAGGAATATAACATTACTTACACAAAATATGGGAATATGTTAATCATTGCAATTTAAGTATGAATGTCAAAACAAAACAGAGAGAATGGGGGAAAGAGAAGGAAAAGGAAATCTTTGATTGCAGTTTTGCTCAGTGGTCTTATTACTATTTTCTGATTATATTTTGCCAAAAGTAACTCAAAGTAGTGTAACTCAGCTACATTTTTGAAACAGTGACATGTAATACAAACATACTACATTTTTAAACATATTACATTATCAAAGCTGTAGCTAATAATATAGAATATATTACAGTTTTAAAGTAACATGCCCAACTCTGCAAATGAACCCTCTATTTGCGACATCCAGCATTAAATCCTTCTCCTCTTTATAAATTGTCTCCTCTCTGTGTCCAGCCCAAGCCGACAAAAGGGCGGATGCGCATCCACTGTTTGGAGAACGTGGACAAGGCGCTGCAGTTCCTCAAAGAGCAGAGGGTCCATCTGGAGAACATGGGCTCACACGACATCGTCGACGGCAACCACCGCCTCATCCTCGGCCTCATCTGGACCATCATCCTGCGCTTCCAGGTACAGAAGATGCAACAAAGTGCCATCATTCCTCTCCTAAAACAATTTCTAAAACTCTTATATTATGCTTAATGTTGTTGGTTGCGCCTCATGCTTCACATATTCATGTAAAAGTTTATTTATTTATACATTTTATCGCAAAGCCGTATTTCCTCTCCCCAGGACTCCCCAAATCCTCATCCTAAAATAGTTTGTCACATTTTGGTTCGATGCATTATGAAACAAAACACAGAAATATTCCTAAGGTGTCAGGTTATTAGTGCCCTTCTCACTAAGACCCCCATGTAGTGTTACTCAATACCGAGCATGGTTTAAGTATTGCAGTAATTACATTTCTGCAGTTTACATGGCGCCTCAGGATGTTTTCCGACTTATCTCTCGTTCCTGGAAAACGCTGCCTTCAGGTCCTCTCTGTGTTCCTCGCGCATCCTCAAACATCAGGCTGCATCTGCTTCTTACTTTTATCTTCTCTCAAAAAGGCGAGATATTTATTTTTAATTTGACAGCGACACTGTTATTTTTAGACGCCGCAGTTCAAAGAAAATGGCCTCTTGCATGATTCATCCCGCTAAAAATTAAAGAAAAGTCAGGGTCCTGTCGAAAGCAATGGGAAACAAAGTGAACTAAATTTAGCCGTCTCCCAGGACCTCGCATCACGGCTCTAATTATTGCCTCAATGTGTCGGAAAAATAGTAACATGGAACACAACGGCATCATGAGTATCTAAAACAAATGTCCCCGTTTATCAATTGTGGAACGTCTATTCACCTGACAAAAATGTCAATGCTTAAAATCCCTTAAAACTAAATATCTATCAGTTGGTGTCATATTGCTTATAGCTGTGCTGCTCTATAGCCATTTCAACATGCTTCACTTCTCACTTTGGCCTATAGAGGGTGACAGATACCACATCCTATTGTGTTGTGACCCCAGACCTCCAGCCGCCTTCCTTTTTGTGCAAGCTTGTTTGTGTGGCTTAAAGAAGAACTAAGTAACTTGTTTACCTTAATAAATCCTTTTCGGCGTCCCTCTGGGGGTAATACAAGTGTTGATGGGATGATTGGGGGGTCTTTTATCTCCCCCTGGTGTCTCTGGCCAGAAAACCACAATTGCAACTTCCCTGCCTCCGGGTCGTAGCCACCAATACACTCTAATGGAATCACAAAGAAGAAGCTAGCAGGCTAATGGGCAAAGCTAGCTGCAGGCTCGCGTCACTTGAGCAGTATTTACAGCCAAAATTGAGTGAAGAAAATTATCTTCATTGTGTTATTGGATATTCAATATCCCTCTCTCCCTTTGTCTTTTCTGTCAGCGTAGTATTTACTCTCACAGACAATTAATGAGCAAAAAACCGCAACATGCTACGACACCTGCAGTGGCGCTTATGGCCTCTAGGGGCATGTGTTACTTAGTTCTGCTTTAAACTTGAGTTTTTCCCACTATGTAAATTGGCTGCTGTGGTCCCTGGCTGTGGTTGGTGGATTGTGTTCGGAGTCCTGCCTGGTGATTGGTGCTGGCTGATTGGTGGGGCAGCTCCACACCTGGTCGACTCATTAAAGCCACCTCTGCCAGCCACTCCTATGAAGAGATAACACTTTGGAGCAATCTAGTCTGCTGGCCTTTGTGGCCAGAGACAAGCTGCCAACCAGAACTGAACTTGAAACCAGTCCTCCAATCACAGGTCAGAGCTCGCACAGCCAGGTTTCCATGGAGGAGAATGGGAAACTAGCCACACACACACAAACTGATACAGCAAGGAGGGGGACTTGATTTCAACGCATAAATTATGATAAATTAAAAAAAAAAATCAATGAATAATTAAATATGTAGACTAAATGACCAAAGTGTTACTATTGTCCAATATATCGTCCTACATCTCACTTCAATAAGATTTACTAAAAAACTACTATAAAAACATTCCCACATTAGTGCATAAAATGTGTCACGAACAAACAGCCATTCAGTATTTTGTGTTATCTAGCTTGTCTTTCTAAGGAACAAAGCTTTTATGTAAATGATCAATTTTTAACCACACAGATGCGATGTGCCTGTTGTTTTCACAGATCCAGGACATTATTGTGGAAACGGGCCAAGCCGACCAAAAGGAAACGCGCTCGGCTAAAGACGCTCTGCTGCTGTGGTGCCAGATGAAGACGGCAGGGTAAGTGCGCCCAAAGGTGAACTTATTTAATGTAATCAAATGGCCCAATATGGATCACTTACAGATCTCTGAGTCGGGTTTACATTGTTTTTAGTTACAAAGATGGCAAAGCAAAGGGCAAAATTATCCATTCATTTTCAGTAGCATCAAACAACTGACCGAGTAACTTCCATAGAAACCAGTATTTATTTGAATCACCAAGATGTCCTTCCTCCCTTGGACATAAACCAGAAGCTCCTCTGTCTGGTCTTTGACATCTCCTGGTTACTGTTTTCGCAGATATCCAAACGTGAACATAACAAACTTCACCACCAGCTGGAAAGACGGCATGGCCTTCAACGCTCTCATACACAAACACCAGTAAGACGAGACGAATGGCTAAACCCACTCTCTTCTTCGTAAACAGTAGGTGACGTAGGTGAGCCACTGAAATGTGTTTTATTCCCATCTGTCAGGCCTGATCTTGTGGACTATAACGCTCTGAGAAGGTCCAACCCGACTCACAACCTCCAGAACGCCTTCAACGTGGCAGAGCAGAAACTCGGGGTGACAAAACTGTTGGACCCTGAAGGTGAGTGAGACGAGAATTTTCAAAAATGTATCTGAACAAGTTTTGAGGGGTAGGTTCGATTCAAGTAAAGACACTGCATTTCAGACATTATTGAAATCAATAAAAAGATGCAAGAAGATGAATAATTATCCACAATTTGCATGGCTGCAATTAAAGAAATAGGCCACCGTTTTTACATACTGAGATTATGTTCTTAGCTTAGACGAGTTCATTTGTACCTGTCTGGACTTCACGTGTGCCCTCAGTCACGTAAACACAGCACAGACGGCGTTAGCATTTAGACTCTCCTCCTCTCCACTATGGCCCCAAATGAGGTGAAGATAGAAGCTACCAAGCTCTTCCTAGTTTTCCCTATTTAAATATGGTTACGTGAAAAGTTACTCTATAAAAAACAATGTGGATTTTCTAAGCTAATAAAGAGGGGAACTACATTGTAAGGCATAAAAATACCAGGAGTAGTTCGACATGAAATGATATATTGTTGCCCTGGTAGATCACAAACCTTCATAAATCACAAAACAGCATCGCACACTCAAGTAGCCGATGTCCAATTTTTAATCAAGGATGATGAGACTACTTCTGGTGTGCGCTGCTTCTCTTTTCTCAGACCACAAACCTTGCCGCAGATATCCATGTTTCCTTTGCGCATTAACAACATTAACAAAAGTAAAAATCACATTGAGCTCGAGAACTTCAGACTTAAAGGTACACTGCGTAAGATTTTGCTGTTCCCGGCAAAATAAAACATGCTCCTAATGACCGGCTCAACACAGAAAAGGCTATACAGCAGTGTGTAATAAAAGAATGGATTTGGAGGAGGACCTAACTTGTTTAAATCTCAAATTCTAAATCTCCAAGGAGACTCCCGGTAAAGTTTACAGTCATATCTTAGGAGGGGTGAGCCTCATAAATGTTTGTTTGTACATTTATGAGGTACTTTTCAATGATAAAATGATCTGTCATTTTATTTATTGGGTTAAATTCTACGCGGTGTGGCTTTAAACAAAGGTTTTCTTTTGTTTTACAGATGTGTTCACAGAGAACCCAGATGAGAAGTCCATCATGACTTACGTTGTGGCTTTCTACCACTATTTCTCAAAGATGAAGCAACTTGCCGTTGAAGGAAAGAGAGTTGGAAAGGTACACTGAACACACCCCTCGTACAAATCACAGTAATCATTAAATATAACATGCGATATGGCCTCTTTAGGTCCTGGATCAGGCCATTGAGACAGAGAAGATGGTTGACAAGTATGAGACCCTGGCCTCAGATCTGCTCAAGTGGATCGAACAGACCATAATCGTCTTGAACAACAGAAAACTGGCCAACTCTCTGACCGGAGTCCAGCAGCAGCTACAGGCTTTCAACACCTACCGCACTGTCGAGAAACCTCCCAAGTAAGTACCTCACTGACGTCTTAATTAGACTTATAGTAAAAAAAAATACAGCTACTTTGAAGTCCTAATAAAAAAGGTTGTATGTGACATAATTAAAGAACACAATTTGAAAATGATTTGGTCTCTTTAACAAGTCTGAAACAAGGACTCATGTTCGTGTATTGTAATGTTCATCCTCACCACTAGATGCCACTAAATCCCACTTTATTTTCCAACAGCTGAACTAGTCTTTTGTTTGTTTCTGCGCAGGTTCCAGGAGAAAGGAAACCTAGAGGTGCTGCTGTTCACCATCCAGAGCCGCATGAGAGCCAACAACCAGAGGGCCTACACGCCCAAAGAGGGGGCCCTGGTCTCTGACATCAACCGGGTGAGAAGGGGGTAATTTAAAGATTGTTGAGTCTGAGGCTGATAAGACTCTGGTGTGGTCATTAACAGGCACTGGCCCAACCAAATAAACAAACAAATAAATAAATAGATAATATCCAATTCATCCAGAAAATCAATGTGGCTATAGCGCCAAAGGACTCATGCTATACAGTATAGCAACAGCAACAGAAACCAAAGAGTTTGAGATTATGTGGGAACAAGTGAAGAAAGAATCAATATTGTCTTGCCTATAGCTTGTGTAAAAAAGACCACCTGAGTCCAGTGCAAAAACAAACTTGTGTGCCAATAAAGTCATGTAGTATTAAGCCATAGCAGAGAATTGTACAAAAGCACCAATAGCATAATGACACATATCTTGTAACGCATAGGAGGCAGTGTATATTGACATGTTTGCAAAAATTGTGAAGTATTGGTCTCTCAGGCTCAGGACAATTAGGACAGAATGAAACACACTGGCACCATTTAAATTACATGACAAGAAATCCATAGTCGGCGCTATTTGGATAAAGATGCTGTCCAGACTCACCCATGTGTTTCAACGCTGCGCTCCACTAGAGCTGATGCCCTCCAAAACTTTTTTAATCGAAACCAAAATATGTCATGGAAAAAAGCACTGACGCCGATCCTCCTGCTCCGTCCCGTCATCTGCACTCACAGGCCTGGGAGCGTCTGGAGCGGGCCGAACACGAACGGGAGCGCGTCCTGAGAGACGAGCTCATCCGACAGGAGAAGCTGGAGCAGATGGCCCGCAGGTTTGACAGGAAGGCGGCCATGAGGGAGACCTGGCTGATGGAGAACCAAAGACTCGTTGCTCAGGTATGTTTTTTTTAGATTGTTATTTATACAGTTGAATCTTATCCTTTTATTTTTTCATGAAGTATTAAAGGGATATTTCAGGATTTTTGACATAGGGCCTCATTTCCTAGTTATCCAGAGTGTTGTTGATTCATGCAGTTCTTACTGTATAGTTGAAGAGTTTAGTGGTGCTAGGCTAGTGCTAGGCTAGCGCATGTCTATGGTAACTAGTAGCCTGCATTAAAAACAGTCTGACCCAAGCACAGTGCACCTGAGGCAAATCACTTATAACACCAGACTACCCATATACATGTGAAATATTTGAAATATAACCATTTTGCATTTTTATAGAACTTATATTTGAGCAGCATCAGCTTCCTTGTTGTAAGCTACGCAGCGGCGGAGTGATCTGCTATATTACCGGATCTACAGTAGTTTTACCTGCGGCCGGCATTACTACACGTGGAATTCACAAAGGAGCTTTCTACAAATCAGATATGGCAACATCTGGAGGACTACCCCATGATTTTGAAGAGGTTTTTTAATGCAGGCTACTAGTTACCATAGACATGCACTAGCTTAGCACTAGCCTAGCACCACTAAACTCTTCAAATATAAGGACTGGGTGAATAAAAAAAAAAAAAATCTACCGAATTCTACGACACTCTGGATAACTTGGAAATGAGGCCCTATCCAGAATCATGTGTAACATTTTCACCCCTAGCAGGTGATCTTTCTTGCAATTTTATGTCGTTTTTCCATTTTTCCTGATAAAGCACTTTTGAAATTGTAGTTAATATGCACTACCTGGATGTCTTGCCTCTCTATTGTTTTACTCAATCCAAATTTGGCAGAGATTGCTTATAGAAGTTATGGAGTATCGCCATTGTTTGTGATATCGTGCAATCCAAACGACAGCCCCAAAATTCAGATGGTCTTTATATAACACTAAATCATGTTATTAAATAAAATGTTATTGTTATTAAGGTATTATCGAAACTTTCTTTATTCAAAGCACATTAAAGTTTGCTAATTAAAAATGGCATGCATTAAATTAATTGACTGAGACGGGGGGCTGTTTGCACACATCTTCATTAACGGTGAGAGGGAGCCAGCAGAGACAGCTTGGCTCTGAAACACCAAGTAATCACACTAACAAGAAAGTGCCAGATGCAGCACAAAATCAAACTCATTACAGAGAAAGATAAATCTGTTGACAGTCTAGTATTATGTTGTCATTCATTTCATTTATCTGCCTCTTACTTCTACCTGATTGCAGGATAATTTCGGTTACGACCTGCCAGCGGTGGAGGCGGCGAAGAAAAAGCACGACGCCATCGAGACGGACATCGCGGCGTACGAGGAGCGCGTTCAGGCTCTGGTGAACATCTCCAAGGAGCTGGAGGCCGAGCGTTACCATGACGCCAAACGCATCGACGTGAGGAAGGACAACATCCTGAGACTGTGGGACTACCTGCAGGAGCTGCTGAAGGCCAGGAGGGGGCGCCTGGACAAGAATCTGACATTGCAGAGGATCTTCCAGGAGATGCTTTACATCATCAGCTGGATGGATGACATGAAGGTAAGTGGCATGAGGGAAAGCACAGGATGTTTGTTAATCCCCGTTCCAAGCACCTCCTTACATTATCACTGAAACTATCTCAATACGCCTCTCATGTAGTAATCTTACTCAAGATAAGGTTGACTTCTTAACCCCCACCTGAACCGAGCGCATTTTCCAGTTCGGCTTTACCCAAGTCTAAAAGCTTCTTGAAAAAAGTGTCAAAACGCAACAAAAGAGTGACAAATATGTGCTGGAAAACCAACAATAACAAAATAAAAAATAGACAAAAACATGACTGAAAAGTGTACAAAACGTGACGAAAACTTTACAAAAAACCCCATCAAAACAGTGACAAAAAATTGGGATGAATACGCGACAAAAAAAGCAACAAAAGAGCCACAAAAAAGGGACGGAAACACAACAAAGAAGCAACAAAAGTCTGACAAATATATGCAGGAAAAGCAATAAAATTAAAAAGTGACAATAATATGATGCTACGAGACAAAAACGTGACAACGCAACAAAAAAGTCAGTTTTTTAAGTCTTAACTTTCAAATTAGGCATTACTCTGGCCTGTAGACTGTAAGCTCTGGTAAAGAGGTTTTTAGATTTGGGTAAAGCTGAACTGGAGAAAATGTGCTTGGTTAAAATGGTATAGCCTTCACTACTACAAAACTAAAATTTTATCAGTGTTTGCAAATGCGCAATTATTTCAGTATTTCCTCTCCTAATATACTGTCAAGTTTATTTTGATGGGCAGCAAGAGGGAACTGCATGTAGACCTGGAACTTATGTTAAACATTTTTTTTATATTTTAGATCAATATAGTATCATTTTCGTTTTCTCCGACAAAATGTAGATCATTACGTTCATCAAACTCCTGAATAAGTATGATACCCCCACTTTAAACAAGTATATCATTTCATCACATTGTATCCACACCCCAAGTCTAATCGTCTCTTTATCATCTCCCTCCAAGGCGCGCCTGCTGTCTCCAGACTTTGGGAAGCATTTGCTGGAAGTGGAGGACCTCCTTCAGAAACACGCTCTGCTGGAGAACGACATCGGGCTGCAGGCGGAGAGGGTGCAGGGCGCCAGTGCAGCTGCGCTCAAGTTCGCCAACGGAGACAGTAAGCCTGCCAAAACCTCCTCTCCTACTTGGCAAACGGGCGCGGTGTTGTCTACGCTGTCTTATTAAGCCATAATTTTTGACTCACTTCTTACCAGATGTTTGCACTTTGTTTAAATATGACAAAATTACAGACAGGACAAGCCCTTGAAGCCAATAGGGGGGCGTCAAGTGTGGTTAAATTAGCTACATAACCATAGCGATACAGCCTGTAGATATGACACTTCCTCTTAAGCGATATAGGCAGTAATAGTGGCAGAATTTGTTAGCATTACATTAAAGTGAATGTGGAAAAATGCAATATTCAGCCTCTCAAAAATTCCCCCATGGAAAAATGCTATGTCAGGTGCACTCAATATATTCATCTATTTAACTTGCTGTCAGCTTTTAAAAATCTGGGCATAGTAAACAGTATTGTGGAGGAATGATACAGCCTGGCATCTTCCAACTTGCTATTATAATGATACACATTTGAGGGAACATGACATGGGAGCATTAAATGTAGCTTTACTGTTTCATTTATAGACTACTTATTGTTTGAATTTGCAAGACATTACTCTAAATTACAGCAAAACATCAGTTTAGCTCAGAGTTAGCTGTATCAATAAAACGATGAAACTTATAAAAGTCTAAAACCCATATGCAAAAAAGTGACACGTTGTTGACAATGGAGATGCAAGTATTTGGTTTAAAATCTGTGTCATTATGAAGTTGATACTGATTTTTTGAAAAACAAATCATAATTCACAATCGATGGAAGTTTTATTCTCTGTGGTGCCCCTACATGCCATAGTAATATTGAAAAATAGTATTTATTGCTGGAATCTGCCACTACTGTAGAGTTTTATGTTACTTTGAATAATCTCTAAATCAGGTAGAGAATATGGTAACAAAGATTTCTATTTCAATTACACATTTTCTTTCCTGTCTTTAGCCTATAAGCCGTGCGACCCTCAGGTGATCCGACACAGGGTGCAGCACTTGGACCTGTGTTACAAGGAGCTGTGTGAGCTGGCCGCCCAGAGGAGAGAGCGCCTGGAGCAGTCCCGCCGCTTCTGGATGTTCCTTTGGGAAGTGGCCGAACTGGAGAGCTGGATTCGCGAGAAGGAGCAGATCTTCTCCTCCTTGGACTACGGCAAAGATCTCACGAGCGTACTCATCCTTCAAAGCAAGCACAGCGCCTTCGAGGATGAGCTCGGAGCCAGGCGCAACCACCTGCAGCAGGTCCTAGACGAGGGAGAGCAGATGGTTCAGGCTAAGCATTTCGGATCTCCAAGAGTGCAAGAGAGCATGGACGACATCAAGAGGCAGTGGGACCAGCTGGAGGAGCTCGCCGCATTTCGCAAACAGAACTTGCAAGACACGCAAAGGTTTTTCCAGTTCCAAGGCGACGCGGATGATCTCAAAGCCTGGCTGTTGGACACTAAGAGGCAGATGACCAACGACGACGTGGGGAATGACGAATACACCACGCAGCGACTACAGAAAAAGCACAACGATTTGCGAAATGAAACGATCAAGAACGGTGCCACCATCGAGGCGCTGTCCAAACAGGCCAACGCGCTACCAGAGGAGCTGCAGAACACGCCGGACATACAGAGGAGGCTAAAGGACATTAAGGATCTGTACATGGAGCTCCTGACTTTGGCCGATCTCAGGCAGAAGAAGCTGGACGATACGATGGCGTTGTACACAATCTTCAGCGAGACAGACTCCTGCGAGCTGTGGATGAGCCAGAAGGAGACGTGGTTGGTCGGGCTGGACGTCCCGGAGAAGCTGGAGGATCTGGAGGTCATTCAAAACAGGTAATAGAAGATTTGATTTGATTTAAAACGTGCAGCTTAAATAGACTTTTTTACAGAATCTAACTGTTCATTCTTTTGTAGGTTAAGTATTCTGACTCAAGACATGGCCAACGTTCAGTCCAGAGTGGATGACGTGAACAAAGCGGTGAAACAGCTGGAGGAGAGCAGACATCCACGAACCAAAGAGGTCAAAGACTGTCAGGCACGGCTCAATAAGAGGTGAGTCTAAGTTAGACCAGTGATGTCATGATCCTCAAATCAATTCTAAGCCTATGAGACAGAAATCCAAGAACCAAACAATGGACAATGTCAATATAAAGAGGACCAGAAAACCCCAGATCTGAACGGTTTTGGTTTGATCTTCAGCAGCTTCTTCTCGCTCTTGTAGATGTTAGACTGGAAAACACACAGACTATTAAATGAGACTCATATGTAAACACACCAAGCCGAATTGTAGCCATTTATATGAGTAACATGCTCTTCTCTCTTTAGGTGGGATGCGTTCAAAGCCATGGTGGAAGAGAAGAAGCGGAAGATCGACTCGGCTTTGAGCTACCACAACTACGGCCTGGAGTGTGATGAGACCGAGGCTTGGATCAAGGAGAAAACCAGAGTCATAGAGTCCACTCAGGAACTCGGCAACGACCTGCAAGCCGTCATGACCATCCAGAGAAAGCTCTTCGGTATGGAGAGAGATTTAGCCGCTATTGAAGCTAAGCTAATCTTTTTGAGGAAAGAGGCCGACCAGTTGGCCCAGGACCACCCCGACAATGCAGCAGACATCTTGGCTCGCAGAGGAGAGCTTGAAAACGCTTGGGACAACCTCCGCAAGACCCTGAAAGACAGAGAAGATTCGTTAGGCGAAGTTAGCAAGCTGCAGACTTTCCTTCAGGAGATGGACGATTTTCAGTCTTGGCTTTTCAAAACTCAGAAGGCGGTGGCGTCCGAGGAAATGCCGGAGACGCTACCGGAGGCAGAGGAGCAGCTCAGCCTACACGACGCGCTCCGCGAAGATATAAACAACCACGAGGAGGACTACCTCAGGGTGCGGGACACAGGGGTGCAGGTGACGGCGGGACAGGAACATGACCCGCAGTATCAGGAGCTGGAGAAGAGGCTGAAGGGATTTGACCGCGGCTGGGCTGAGCTGCAGAAGATGTGGGACAGCCGCAAGAACTTCCTGGACCAGGCACTGGGCTTCCAGCAGTTTATGAGGGACGCCAAGGCAGTGGAGACCATACTCAACAACCAGGTACAGTGTCGAGTATTTAGTTCAAAACGTATAATGCCATCAAACATTACATACTCCCACATGAATAAAGCACTGACCTGAATCCAAATGATATGAAGCTCTTTCAAACCATGTCCTGGAAGTTCTGATGTTTTTTGCGTTCTTTTTTAATTTTTATTTAGCCTCCTTGAGTCTAAGATGTACAAGAACATCTAAAGATTCCAGTCATAACTTCGATGTCATGGACCTCCAATTTAATTCCAGTCTGAATACAGTCTGCAAAATCATAGCTGTGACAAAAATCATGATGAAAAGATTTTGTCGGCAACATCTACACTGCTAAATATATTCATATCTGATGCGCTGAGTAGATTTTAGTCATTTAGACATTAGTAATTCATTTCGCAACATCATTTGATAATGATCATTTGTCGATGTATTAGACAAAGCGGATGCAATGATAAAAAAATATTACATAGTATAACAACTATCTAAAGGATTTAAAGGATTCAACCCAATAAACAAAATTGATTTATTTTATGATAGATATTTTCACCTTTGAAAAATACCTCAACCAAACATGTGCTTTTGTGCTAAGCTGCTCGCCTCTGCTAAAACATGACTATAACTTAACCGGGGGTGGGTACATCTCCAGCTCATTTCCATGGAGACGTCAACTAAAGTCTGTAGAATTGAGAGTTAAACAGGTTAGGCCCTCATCCAGATCCATTCTTTGATTATTCACTGCAAAAATAGGATTTTCTGTGTCGAGCTGGTCACTGAGAGCATGTTTTGTGTTGATGGCAACAGTATAGTCCAAAATGTTACGCAGTGTGCCTTTAAGGACCCAACCCCAATAAATTAGGCCTTCCTGTTCCTGCAGTTTATAGAATGGACAAATTGTGCATTGATGAACATGTTTGTGAAGACACCAATCCCTTTAGGGCTACTGTGTCTCTTTACAGTGTGCAGCAAACTATGCAAACACAACAAGCTCCACCTTCATGTAAACTTTAAGTAAATAAGTGGCTGTTACTACTCCCTCCCCGCCAGTACAAATGATGGGCTTAGTGTTAGCCTAAGCGTTTAAAAGAATGCCTTAAGGAAGAATGCAGCGTGGTCGGTTACGTAGCCACCAAAGCCTCCACTTGTTGTCTTTTTCAGTCCGTCTGCCTGGCTCTGTCCCTTAACCTTTTCATAATGTGGGCTTATTGGAATTATCTGCAGGAGTACACCTTGGCGCACATAGACAAGCCGGACACCTTGGCTGGAGCGGAGAAGGCGCTGAAGAAGCATGAAGATTTTGTGAGCACCATGGAGGCCAACGAGGATAAAATCGACGGGGCAGTGCAGGCGGGACAGCGGCTGGTGGACGGCAACAACTTGCACTCTGCAAAGGTCCAGGAGAAGATGGGCTCCATTCGCGACAGGTCAGTGGGGCTTTTATACGAAAGTTTGACCAGAGCAAACTCCTGGCGATCTCCATCAAAAGTGCTATTGATTATGAGCATGTCTCAACTTGACACATTTTGGTTGTCAGGTTCGCTCCCCTTTGCCACATGAAAAATACATAAACATTTGATTTATTCAGTTTGCCGCACCAATGCAGTTTCTTTTTTCTACAAAAGTTTTCTCTCCCTTTTTTTTTACTGAGTTCTTGAAGCATCCAAACACTTTTCAAACCCACTTTGTGCAAACATTTGTATTTCTTAACATCATAGAGAGAGGAAAAATAAACTACTTAGAATATTATATGAATATGAATTGTTTTAAAACAGGCAATCATGAATATACAATGAGCGACATGTATTAAAATGTTCCCATCCTTTGACAAAGACAAGTGCTTGGAAATCACCTGGTCCTATCTCAAAGGCAGAAAATTGCTGCTCAAAAATGATGCGTATTATCTTACAAAATCCATTGTACAACTTTACTGTCAAAAAGTTCGGATTTTTAACACGCTCTTTGCTCAACGCTTTTTCCACCCCTCACAAAAACTTTCCACTTTCTACTTCCTAAATTGCTTGCCTTCACTAGAAAGCTTTAGCCACTTTCCCACCAAAACCTCCTCTAATGTTGAAAATATTCACTCTTCACCCCGAAACCCACCGATTCTTGATAACAGCTTTTTGATTACTGTATCAGGCCTGTCGACAAGGCACGGCAGAAGAAGGTGGGGGGCACTTTTCCCATTAACTCCCACATCCAGCCTCATAGAGCGGCTCACACTGTAATGGATATTGATCCCTAAGTGAGAGCTATTCTTCAAAGTGAGGCCCAGAAATGGCTGTGTGCACTGTTATGTTTCTATGTCAGGTGTTTTACTGCATACAGAGGGATTCAGTGTTGCTTGTATGTGCATCATGTTAAGTCGACGTTCCTATGAGCTACTTTTGAAAAATAGAAACTGCACTTTCGCTACTTATGCTTTGTGGAAATTTGAGTAATATGAGTAATATACAAGGATACAAAGGAATCTAGATAGTTTAGTTTCCTCTTTACTCTATTTACCTAAATGTTTGTAGATTGTGTCCAACATGTTCATAAGTCCATGCTTGGCGCACAAAGACAAAATTTGCAAAGAGGTCGAGAGCAACTCAAAGCTCCCAAGCTACAGCTACAGAGTCTCCAGGACTAGATAGAGAGAGTATGATATATTGTAACATACCACATCTGTGCCATACTGTACTTGTAGACTTTATTTTCCCTGTAGCCAAACTTTTGATCCGTCCTTCGCCCAGCAGCCTGTCGGGGCAGTGCAGCGGCTGTCTCTAGATCTTGAGCCAGGATTGTGTTTAGCCTATTGTGTATGTTTTTGTTTGACTGGAGAGATTGTGGCCAGTGTTGGGGGTAACATATTACAAAAATACATTACTTTTTTCAGTAACTAAGGAATATAACATATTATTTAAACATATTAGTCATTACAATTCAAGTAACTCGAGTTTAAATGTGTGAACGAAAAAATGCCAAACTCTCCATGAATAAAATGCAGAACCAAATCCAGCTGGACTCTGGTGTGTAAGATCCGCAGCTGTGTGTAGCTAACGATGTCAAAACAAAAGAAGGAACAGGAAATCTCTGACTGCACTTTTGCTCGGTGGCATTATTACTATTTTCAGTTTATATTTTGCCAAAAGTAACTTAGAAGTAACTCAAAGTAGTGTAACTCAGCAATATTTTTGAAACCATAATATGTAATAAAAACATATTACATTTTTAAAGGGGCTAGATGCAAGTTAGCCATTTTATACTCACTACTGCCACCTCAGGTCATACATGTAACTGCATGACGGCAATTCGGACACCTTTTTGAGTGACAGTGCAGGATTTTAGAGGCAGTTGTGGTGAACAGGTCTGGGCTCATTCTACACCATAGGACATTGTTGAAACATTTAGGGGGAGGAAATTAGATCATTTTACAATTTTTAAACTTTGTATAGTCCCTTTAAAGCTGTAACTTCTAATGTAGAATATATTATAGTTTTGAAGTAGCTAGCCTAACACTGCCCGTGGCACCCAGAGAAAACCTCCCCAACATGCAGATAACATGCTAAACACACTAAAAGAGACCCCTCCTGACCCGGGTATAGAACCCTGACCTTCTTGCTGTGAAGAAAGAGTGCCAGCCACTCAGCCACCATGCCGCCATTCTTCATTACATTGGCTTCAAATTGCTTGAGTCACTGCAGCAAACCGTCTTCCTCTCAGTTTGTGTTATTGATTTTGCATAGATTTTATGTCGGATGTGTTTCAGACCACCTTTCAGACTAGCTGGATTTTTAACCTTGTACTTCAACATTCTTGCCAATATATTTTAAGATTCTTAGTCAAACGTGTATAATATATCGTATGCACAGTGTTTGTTGTAAATGACAAGCAAAACCTCATTAAGATGCTCCAAGGTTTTAATTTCCAAGACTCAATGTTAAAAAGTTGCTACAGTCTCTGCTGTTTTGTCCCTTTGGTGATGCATAATTATCCTTTACTGTTGCATCTTTAAGAATGTCTTTATGTGGTGTTTTAGGCAGGACAAGAACAAGCGCAGGGCCCAAGAGGTTTCAGGAAAACTCAAAGACAACCGCGACCTGCAGCACTTCCTCCAAAACACTCAAGACGTGAGTTCATCTTCAGTTCACCTTTCATGTAATCACCAGGCAATTATACATTAGACGTCGACTGTGATGGTTTCTTTCTTTTATTATTTTTGGCCAATTTCTGCAACACTCCACATTTCTTAATTTGTCTTTTCATGCTAATTTATAACTTCTAATTCCAGGAGATGTCCTATTTGGCTAATTGCTATTGCCCCGTATTAAATTGATAAAGATATAAATCCAGTTTCCAAAAAGTCACCTTTCCACAAATTTGAATTGTCGCAGTTGGTTTGACTTTGCCAAGTCTGATAATGTTTGTCACTCCTAATTGAGGACATTTTCACCTTGGCATTGGTAACTAGTCAAAACACTGCAGTCTAGAAAACATCTCAGTTATGCAAAGGGTAAAATATGAATAAAAATACGAGATTTCAATCCAGTTTTTGCTCAAATTTAATTTGTGGCTGCAACATGTTAGGTGTTTGTCATTGAAGTAGCTCTACATGTGCTTTAACCTGTGAGTAAATAATAAGTAGCAGTATGTTATTGTAATTATTCAGATTCTGTTGCACTGAATTAGCTTTTAGTTTGTTAGTAAGTAAAAAGTAACCACAAATATATACCTTTACCCCAACTTTGCACATCCCGATGACGTGTGTTTACTACTGAAGTAAAAGACTTCAGTAAAGCCCCACACAGCAGCAGTGCAGAGTAACTTAATGTGTTTTTGTGCCCCGGATACAGCTGACTGTGTGGATCAATGAGAAGATGCTGACGGCTCAGGACACGTCGTACGATGAGGCCAGAAACCTTCACTCCAAGTGGCTCAAGCACCAGGCCTTCATGGCTGAGCTGGCCTCCAACAAGGACTGGCTCAACAAAGTGGACCAGGTCAGTGGGCCCAGGGAGCACCAGACTAGAGCGGATTAAATATAGTTTGACTTTGGGGGAAAGTGCTTTATAGGACACAGATTTTCTTACTATGAGCGTTTCATTGAGGAAAACCTTCACTGTGAGATCTTATAATACATCAGTACATTTATATCTCAGTATTATAGTGAGCTATTTGTCAATATATAACTGTTCTATGACCCGTGAGATTTACTATATTGTTTCTCGGGCCTTTTCGGGTTGACTGCAGACCTTAGTTTCTCCTAGCTCTGAGAAAAAGTAGTAAGCTTGAGTTATTTCTTAAGGCAACATAAAGTTGTGATAAACTATATACAGTAGGTGCACATCATAGACAAGATTCTATTTTCCAAAAAATGGCCATATCACCCAACACACTTACATTTTCACACAACAACTTCTTGAACTGTATATGTAGTCATAGCATCTAAAATATTCCCGACTCAGAAACTATTTTCTACCTGCAGTCGCTGGCCTAGAGCAGTGATTCTCGGGTCACGGGTCTCGGGTCGTGAGACTTTCCCTGGGAACATTTATTTTAATATTTATTTCCTACAAAAGTAATGTAACACTGTCTGAGTATGTTAAAATGATTTATCAGCTTATCTTTCAGCTATAATTTGTGAGAAAGATACAATATACTGCAATATATCCATCCTTGCCTGATGATGGGTCTCAAAGTGGGGGTTGGGACATTTGCTGAATGTCTCTGCTCCTCACCCACTTTCAGACTGCCCTGTCCAATAAAGCCCCTACCAGCACTCAGTATATTTAAACTTAATTCAAGTAAGTAAGTGAATAATAAGTAATAAGTAGTTAATCTAGTATAGTTTTCCAAAAAGCAGCGTTCATGTTTTAATTGCTGTTGCATCGTTGATGTCAATATCACAGTTGTAATAAGAGTTAGAAGAGGATGTCTGTTCATCGTAACATTTTCCTCAGGTTTTTTAGGTCAGTTTCCGTGCTTCTTCTTTCTCACCTGTCATCTGTCTTTGCCTCAGGAGGGGCAGGAGCTGATGGAGTCCAAGCCTGAGTTCGAGCCAATCGTGAAGGAGCGTTTGGCGAAACTTCACGAGTTGTGGGACAAGCTGGAGTCCACGGCGGAGGAGAAGGCCCGGCTGCTGTTCGACGCCAACCGCTCGGAGCTGTTCGACCAGAGCTTAGCCGACATCAGGAAGTGGCTGGGGGAACTGCGGCAACAGCTGAAGAGCGGGACAGACGAGGACGTGAGGGACCTGACCAAAGCCAACATCCTGCTCAAGAAGCACCAGGTCTGTGGCCATATTTGGTTTACAACTTACTCTGTGTTGCGACAAATGAGGCACAACAAGGTAGAAGTGCAAAGGTGTTAGCTTTATAATAATAGGCTAACTTTTAAAGCAGTACTAAGTAACCTGTTTACCTTAATAAAGTAGTCCCACTGGAGGTAATACAAGTGTTAATGGGATGACTGTGGGGTCTTTCATCCCCCCCCAGTGTCTCTGGTCAGAAACCCACCATTGCAACTTTCTCTGTACCGGGTTGGTGGCCCCAATACACACTAATGAAATCATGAAGAAGAAGCTAACAGGCTAACAGGCAAAGCTAACAGGCTAACAGGCAAAGCTAACCACTTAAACAATATTTACAGCCAAGTTTGAGTGAAAACAATTATCTCCATTGTGTAATTGGGTGTACAATATCCCTCTCTCCCTTTGTCTTTTCTGTCAGCGTAGTATTTACTCTCACGGACAACTAATGAGTAAAAAAAAGGCAACACGCTACGACTCCTGCAGTGGCGCTTATGGGATTAGGGGCATGATTTACTTAGTACTGCTTTAACTGCTTTAGTTTTATTTTATGCAATTGCAGTTGATTGTGTATACTGGGCTCTACTTGCTCCTCTGGGATATACTGAGTACTGCAGACAGAAAACATCCCACAAGATCGTCAGCTTTCGTAATATTATAGATTTAATGTACAATGTAGGCAAAATCATTGGCCTTTGACAGATTCAAATTTACTTTGGGGACCGCTAATATAAATCATTCACACAGGCTCGACTCCGGACCCTAAAAATGTTATTAAAAGGCACTGAATCAGCTTAATCTACATCGTGATTAGACTTTTGCGAGGTCATTTATCTTTCCTGTCTGGCTGTGTCTTTAGCTGACAGAGAACCAGGTGCGTGACCGCGGGCGGGAGCTAGACGAGCTGCAGGAGGCGGCGAGGAAACACGGAGGGGGCCGAGAGGACCAGCCCGCGCTGGAGGCCGAGCAGCAGGCCCTCAGGTCAGAGTTTCAGCAACTCCTCACCCCGCTGGAGCAACGCAAGGGCAAACTGGAGGCTGCCAAATCCGTGCATCAGTTCTACAGAGACCTGGCGGATGAGCTGGTGAGTGTCATTGGTGTAATGCTCATGTGACATTATTACTTCCTAAAGAGCTGATTGTTTAATGAGGTTATTGGATATTTTGGTTACTAGTTCAATCGTATTTTTAACTCAATCACAAAGGGGACATTAAAGGGATATTTCAGGATTTTTGCCATAGGGCCTCATTTCCTAGGGTTAGTTCCAGAGTGTTGTTGATTTCTGGAGATTTTGTTTTATTTTATTCATGCAGTCCTTATATTTGAAGAGTTTAGTGGTGCTAGGCTAGTGCTAGGTTAGCGCATGTCAATGGTAGCGAGCGGCCTGCATTAAAAACCTCTTCAAAATCATCGTGTAGTCCTCCAGATGTTTGTGAATTCCACATGTAGTAATGCCGGCCGCAGGTAAACAAACTACTATAGATCCGGTAATGTAGCAGATCACTCCGCCGCTGCGTAACTTACAGCCAGGAAGCTGATGCTGCTCAAATATAAGTTATTTTAAAATGCAAAATGTTTATATTAAAAAAAATATTCAGTCAACACAGACATAAATATTTGTAGTCTGGTGTTATAAGTGATTTGCCTCAGGTGCACTGTGCTCGGGTCAGACTGTTTTTAATGCAGGCTACTAGTTACCATAGACATGCGCTAGCCTAGCATTAGCCTAGCACTAGCCTAGCACTAGCACTAGCACAAGCACAAGCCTAGCACCACTAAACTCTTCAAATATAAGGACTGCATGAATAAATAAAAAAATTCTCCAGAAATCAACAACACTAACAATCAACAATAACTAGGACCATCTGAACCGATCACATTTTCTGCAATTTGACTTGACAAAAGCGTCAAAATCTTGACAAAAACAAAAGAAAAACCCAACAAAAAAGTGACACAAAAGCAATGAAAAAGTATCAACAATGGGACAAAAATGTAATAAAAGAGCCCTAAAAGAGCAACAAAAGCGATGAACAAGTGGCTAAAATCTGATCATCTGACAACGCGGCAACAATGCAAGGAAAAAAGTTAAGTCATTACACTGGCCAATAGGCTGTAAGCTTTTAGATTTGGGTAATGCCGAACTGGAAAAAATGCACACGCCAACCTAAAGGCTCTACCAATGAGCGAACACAAGCAAAAATATACATCACAGATACATTTTGCTCTCTGATAATTAAGTCAGCAAGCACTCACTTGTTAGATTAATTTCTCCACTTGAAATAGAAGGATCCATTGTAATAGGAATCATTATGCGATATATCCAAATTAGATTTCAAATCACTGGCACTCGAGCTATGATGATTGATGGCACATTAATGGGGTATAGCGGGTTCGCTTTCAGCGGGTAATCAAATTAAACAAAACCGCCAGATTTCTGTTTCGCAAATCAGAAGACACTGGTGGATGCAATGGGAAGTATTTGCAGAAAAAAAAGTGGACTTGTTACGGAGAAAATACCAAATCTCTGTTGCTCAAGAGTTTATTAATTTCTAAATACAGTCTTCACTCTCAGTTCTGTGACAGCAAGAACTAGCGGCTCTGTGTGAAATTGGCTCTCCAGGTGCTTCCGAGTTACAGCTGTAATCCCTAATGCCTTTCACCAGCTAAATCCACTGCAGTGAGGGCAGGATGACAAGTACAGTGAGGTTTTCCGCCGTTTCAGACACGCTGTACGGGGCGAGCTTCAAATAATGCGATGTCTTTATACTCATTTATATGTAATCTCTTCTGTAAGCCATATGTGTGCACTGTCCACTTCTTGCAACCATTTAAGCCAGACTTTCTCTAACATATTTTGTGTTGCTCTGTCCTTCAGCTGTGGATTGAGGAGAGGATGCCCCAGGCCATGTCACAGGAGCACGGACACAACCTGCAGACTGTGCAAATGCTGCTGAAGAAGAACCAGGTGACCAATCGTACTGCGGCACACGGGCACAGAAACTTCCAATGCACTGACTTTGCACACAATTATACTTCTGCAGAAACATTTTTTTTTACTTTTTGAGCTGCACAGTCACAAAATTCACTTATATTATAGATTTTTTACTTTATTTTGGACAGTTTTCATGTGCATTCCTGGCAAAACTGTAAATACCAAAAGTTGCCCATGCTTAGCAAGACTGTTATTTTTTGCAGAGGATTCTCAAAATAAAGCATTTGGAAGAGATTATAACATTTTAAATATTTGTAATGAAATAATAGCTTGTGTTTTATTCTTTTTATTAGAAGAAGAACTAGGGATGCACCAATCTGATACTGGAAAAAGTACAATATCAGTTTTGGCCCTTAACACCTTAAAAACACAACTTTGACCACCTAAATCTAAGTGAATATGGTATATACATATATATATACCATATATATATATAAATGCTGTATATCACCCTAAAGCTAAGAACCTGAGGAATCCAATCGCTAATGAAAACTAATCAAGGCTGGGACAGAGACTATGATAGAATTATAAATAAATATAAATATATAAATATAAATAAATAACTGATCAAACATATTTGTAATGATCTGATCTCTTTATGTGTGTTGTTAATATTAATGTAACCTAAAGCATGTCGTATACCCAAGGATATTTACTGTAGAAACGTCCAGTGATCCTTGCTAAATGTTAATGGTAAGCGTCTATCAATAGATATAATTTGATAATTGATCTGTAACATCATGAGAAAAACATATGACTTTATTGATAAAAAATAAAGAAAAGAGTCAAATAAAGAGTCAATATATCGGATATCGGCAGATACTCAAAACCCGGCATCGGTATCAGTTGCTAAAAAGTTAGATTGGTGCATCTCTACTTTTAATGAAATGTTACACAATATGGCTTTAAAGATGAACTAAAAATAGCCCCTTAAAGGTTAATTGACGTTTCATCCATGGTGCTTCGCAGACCCTGCAGAAGGAGATCGAGGGCCACCAGCCGCGCGTGGACGAGGTGCTGGAGCGGGGCAGGAGGATGGAGGCAGCGGCGCGGGCCGAGGGCAGACCGGAGGCCGACAAGATCCAGGAGCAGCTTGAGGAGTTGGAGACGTCCTGGGACAGGCTGCAGGACGAGATGGACAAGCGCAGGGACAGGCTCAACGGCTCCGACAAGGCTCAGCAGTACTACAACGACGCCGACGAGGCCGAGGCGTGGATCGGAGAACAGGAGCTGTACATGATCGCTGATGAGAAGGCCAAGGTGGGGAGGGAGAAGAAAATGACTATAGATAGATATTGTAATTGTCTTTAGTAGATCATAGAACACATTTTACTTAGGCACCTTATCACTTAGGTAATGTGGGTTCATACAGAGGTGTGTAACTCCCATTGTATTTTGTATTTCTATTGTACATTATTATCCACACCGAACTCCTCAATAGCTTTTAAGACCAAAGATTCCAGAATCAAAATCATACTCCAATTCAAAACATCTGCATCTTGTTTTTACTCACATATCAAAGACCTTTTCAATCGTAATAAAGCGGGATCTCTCTAAATATTAGTAAGTCATAATTTTATTCTTGTTTTGTTAAAGTGATAGTCAGTAAGTAATCAAACAAGGTCCCGCCCCCTCACCTCCTGATTGGACCTGACGGGCCGTTTCACAGGAAACCTCGTCTCATTGGTCAAAGTTATGGCACCGGGGGTTTTGATTAGTCTCCTAACCTAGCCTTAACCAAGTGCAATTTTCTCCAGTTCGGCTTTACCCAAATTTTTCGTTTTCGTAATTTTCCGTGTTTTGGTCACTTTTTCACCGCATTTTTGTCACCGTTTTGTCGCTCTGTCGCGACTTTCTTTTTCATCACTCTTTAGCCTTGTTTTTGTCCCTCTTTTTGTTGTGTTATTGTTGCTTTTCCAGGACGTTTGTATTGCCTCATTTGAAAGCTAAGACCTACAAAACTCCTCTTAACTGATCTTTTTCCTCCCGTTTTTGTCACTTTTTTGAGATTTCTTTTATTCATTGCTTTTTTGTGTGTGTGTTTTCGTCACATTTTCGTCACTTTTCTGTTGCTCTTTTGTCACGTTTTTGACGCTCTTTTGATGCATTTTCATCCTCCTTTTTTCAAGAAGCTTTTAGATTTGAGTAGAGCCAAACTGGAGAAAATGTGCTCAGTTTCTGGCGGGGGTTAAGAGGTTAGTTGCTGAGATCAGAAAAGGGAGGGACTTCAGAAAAAAATAAAAATAATAATGTTACATTACATCAAATTGCAAGCCAGGAGGTCATTTATAGGCAATCTATTACATTTGTAGAACATTTAAACTTACAGACTATCACTGTAATTTTCGACTGACCAAATACAATTAAGCTTATTTAGCATAACTCATTTCAGCAACAGCATTGTCTCGAAGCTACACGCGCTCAAAATCATGTAAACAATCAGTATTGCAAAATTGTGGTATGAAGAAAGCGAAATTGCTATATCCTTATCTCCCATAGAAAGAAAAGGGAAACTATTGTCCACATATGGAGTCATCTCATTGCAAATGCAGTGCATCTCTGATCACACATTCGAATCTGAACGCAAATTGCTCAGAAAATAGAAAGCCGCAATTTCCCGTCTTTGAACTGTTACGGGGTCTCTCCGTAATATGATTCAAACAGAGCATGTCATATTGAAGAATCACAAGTAGCGCCGCATGCATTAACATAATTACATGGCTGGATTTGCCTTCAATTACGTGGACATGTTTCTCATAAGTGCCACTCTCAATTTGAAACCTATTTGGGCCTTTTTATAGTGCTTTGATGTCCCGTCTCCTGTGATATTTCAAAAACAATCTCCCCAGATCAGTTTATTCCTCTGCCCTTTGCTTTATCATTCATTCAAGGGTCATTTGTTTTGTTCTTTCTTTAGGATGAACAAAGCGCTATGCTGGCGCTGAAGAGACACGTGATCCTGAAGCAAGATGTGGACGACTATGAAGATGCTATCCAAAAACTGGCCGACCGAGCGCAGAAGATGTTTGCGGAGGATCGTCCTGATGGGTCTGTCTGTGTTTTGATAAAAAAAAATATCTTTCCAGGATATAGCAATTTACTCCTGTTGTCCCAGTCAGTCATGGTTTGGTGAGATAAGGACGACAGCCGTGTGAAATGTGATCATTGGAGTCTGTTAATCGCACGTCCATCTAGAGCACACTTCAATACCCCTTTCTCATTTGTGGTGTCCTCCTTGAAGCTCTGTAAGGAATTAAAAAAGCGTGGGGCATGACCTGTTATAATAGAAGGAAATTTTGTCAATTGAATAAATGCAGTAAAATGGCCTTTCCACACATATCGAGGCGACACGGCAGGCAAGAGCGATTTTTCACGCAGTGGTCAATGTGTTAGTTTTAGTGTCAGAGTAAAAAAATGAAGAAACTCACCCGTTGCAATGTTTAGCAAGCCGGAGATTTCCCGATAAAAACAAAAACATCATGTTGAACTGAAAGGTTTCCCATGCGTGTTTATTCTCAAAGTATGGACTTATTTAGTATGCATGTGTAGCAAGACAGGCAACCGAAGATGAGGCTGTAATCCAAATATGGTAATTTCCTTTCTGGCAGAACGCTGTGGCCACAACTTTAGCAAAAGAGAGGAATATACATGTGCAATGTGCATACATAGACAAAGCTTAAGGTTTTCTTTAGTAGCTCCTACAGACTCCAAATTGACCAGTCTTGTAATTAACAATGTTTTGAAGTTTTTTTCTGGGGATTTTTCATTAAGTTTCCTTGCCCGATTTATTGAGCTTTGAACCCATAAAAAAACAAGGCGAAATTTGAATTGTTACAAAAATGAACAGAAGCTACCCAGCATGTTGCAGCAATAAATGTCTTAGGAATACAATTTGGATAGCTACAAATGTTTTCCTACCAATAAGAAAATCTACATATTCAATATCCCCTCTGAAAACTCTTTGTAACTCATTTCAAAAAAGCAAAACCCAACATTTGAATTTATTTAGATTTTGTTGCTAAAAATCTATAGCTTAGCTATAGCCAGACTAAATATCACAAGTGATATTTAGTCTGGGGATCACCAATTAATTTTCTCAGAGGAGAGGTGTGGTTTACGATCGTCCATAGCCGTTTATTGGGCGCTACAAATGTCTATCATATGTGCCAATTGTATCAATTCTATCAGATGATTTTTGACGTACCTGCTGTAAACCTTCAAGCTAAACTATTTAGAACACGGTCTAAAGCTTGATCGAAAGATGGCGTCGCGTGACTCGGGTCTTTTTTATATACGTAAACAATCTACAAGCTTCGTCCCTCCTCGTTCTGTGATTGGTCCTGAAATCTATGCAAATATTTCGGTCATGGTCCCCAGGCTGCTGTGAAGTTCCAAATTCTGGCCACTTTTGTTCATATAAGGCCTTATTTTCTATATCAATACATAGAATGACAGAAAACTTGCAATACATTCTTTCCCCTCATATTTATGTCAGTAATCTACTGCAAAAGTTTCAAATTGATACCTCTAAATTTAATTTCCCTTCTATTCACCTGCAGTGTTTCGCTTTAATAATAATGAATAGGTCTTAGCTGTATGTAAACCCTGTGTCTAAGAACGCTGTGATGTTTTAAGACCAAAATGTTGCTGCAAAGTGATCATTTTAAATGGTCTTATCTCGAGTAAACCTCAAGGCACTCTCCTCATTTTTACTCTCTCTGTCCATTCTGTAGCGAGGCCATAATCAGACGCCAGAGCCAGGTGGATAAACAGTACGCCGGGCTGAGGGAGCTGGCCGAGGATCGCAGGAAGAAGCTGGACCACACGTACCAGCACTTCCTGTTGAGCCGCGAGGTGGAGGAGCTGGAGCAGTGGATCGCCGAGCGGGACGTCGTGGCCTCTTCGCAGGAGATGGGGCAGGATTTAGACCATGTCACGGTAAAGCTTTACGTACCTGAACACATTTACATTGATCTATGAAGCCACTGCCCGGGGTTCACCTCACCTCAGGTCAATAGTCTCTTTGAAAGATCTCTATAATCACTTGCAAATGAGTAAAGTGAGGGAGATGCATGTTTTGTATTTAATTAAGGGAGTAGCATCTGTAGTATCAGTAGTCGTAGTGATAGCATTGTTATTCATACTAATACTAGCAATTCTTCTATTACACTACTCGTCTTTTTGATGTAACATTATTTTTACCGAAGCCCAGATTTGGAGCATTTATCCCACCTCTGTCACACATGAAGCATATTGTACTAAAAAGCCCAGATACTGTACTATTTTATCCCGTTTCAGTCAGTGTTATAGCCTCTGCCTGCAGCTGTAGATAAATCTGTTTCAAAAGAGGCCTTAGTGTTTTGTCTCTGTGCTGTGAACGAACAGAGAAATCAAAGGCTGATTTTTTCTCTAAACAACAGTGAGGACGCGATTTGTTCAGAAAAAAACCTCCAGAGGAAACAGCCATTTTCTCATTTTGTGCTTTTGCTGCTTTTCCGTGTAAAGTAATCGGGCCATCTGCTGCAGGGAACGTAATGCAGCCACTGTGGAGACATTTGCACACATTACTTTACAACGTGATATTTACAAGGCATGTAGGCGCCAGATCAGGTGTCAGTGTTGTTTTAAGATCATCTGTTGGGACCTGTTTTTTATATTTATTGTGATTTCAACCCCAGCATCAGTTAATTTGCTTATGACATGGGCATCCAGACTTTTTTCCCTCAAGGGCTACCTATCAAAAAAAGGTGGTATACCAATGACAGAAAATCAAATTTGGCCTCTAGACTAACCCAATTAGCATTTCTATTTATTTTTCTGTCTCCTTTTTCTCCTCCTCAGCTGCTCAGGGATAAGTTCAGGGAGTTTGCTCGGGAGACGGGGATGGTGGGCCAGGACCGGGTGGACTTTGTGAACATGACCATAGACGAGCTGATCGAGGGCGGGCACAGCGAGGCGGCCAAGATGGCTGAGTGGAAGGACGGCATCAACGAGAGCTGGGCAGACCTGCTGGAGCTCATCGACACGCGCGGACAGCTGCTCACCGCCTCCTACGACCTGCTCAAGTAAGGAGACATTGTACAAACAGGCAAAGGAGGCGAGGTGTATTCATTTGTAGAGCATATTGATTCAAAGTGCTTTACCAAAGAAGGATGTCTTTGAAATGAAATGAAATTCATGAAATTTACATGAAAAAATCAGTAGTAAAAGGGAAGTTTTCATATCAATGGCTAAACAGAGTCTATTACGAAGTAGATCTAAGACTAATGCCTTAAACGTCTCAACCCCCGCCTTAACCAAGTGCAGTCGAGCTTTACCCAAATCTAAAAGGCCAGTGTAATGACTGAAAACACATCTAAAGAGATCTTTTTCCTCACAGTGTTGTCACTTTTCTGTCACTTTTTTGTTACTTGTCTGTGGCTTTTCTCTCGCTCTTTTGTGGCTTTGCTGTTGCTCTTTCATCACACATTTTTGTCACTTTTTCATTGCTTTTTTTGTCACTTTTCAGTTACTCATTTGTGGCTTTTTTTTTTGCATTTTCATCACCTAATTTTTTCACTTTGTCATTGTTTTTTTGTTGCATTTTTGACACTTTTTTCAAGAAGCTTTTAAATTTGGGTAAATCCAAACTGGAGAAAATGTGCTCGGTTCAGGCGGGAGTTAAGATGTTAAATATTGACAGTATATGACCAAGATTTAATGTGTCTGCACTTAATGCAAGAAAAAAACATTAACAAAAACAAAAAACTCTATTTCCGCATTCCACTAACCCATTAGAGAGAATGACCACTGTCTTCACTTAAGACAAACGAAAAGAAAATACGGAAAAACAGAAATTCTTCTTTCCTGTTGTGACATTCATAATCACAGTGAATTATAAAATCGATTAATCCGAACATCCCCAGTCAATACGGATACAGAAGGGAATAAAAGTTAACCGAACAAGTGAAGGCGGTATTGGCAAAAAGTGATAATGGAAAAGTCCTGTCCCCACGAGCCAATTATCTGAGTCAATACAATCAGCCTTCTGAAATCCCAACAGAAACAGCACTAATTGTGGGCTAGTAAATAAAAAAAAAACAAGGATTTTCTAACACTGAGGGTCAAAGAGTTTCATTTATCCTTGTCAAAAAGTTGAAATTGTGCACTCTCACAATGTTTCTTAACCGGGAATGTGTCAGTTCAAACGCAAAAAAACAAGCTGTGAATAGTTTACATTTTAATGGGGTAGATGTACTGATATCAACATGTTTTATATCAATGTAGTAATTGATTTTCAAACCTATTAACAGTGGCTTGTGGATGTAGCAGGTAATTATCTCACATTCCAGTCATCGCACTGTGAATAATTGGAGTAAAAGCAGGGCTGAGCGAAGGGTCAAAGGCTTAACTAATTAATATGTATGTACAGTAGATAGAACTTCTTATCATGCGGCTTTTCTCCTATGGGGTTAGTCATGCAAGTAATCTCTCCAAGCGTTGCATATTCATTTTAAACTGGATGCCCTGGATACAACTCATGTGCGAGATTGGGTCTATAGCTCATACACTGAAACAAATGATCAGTGGTCTTTACTTGAAAAAATCTTGGAAACCGATTGCCTTGAAAAAGTCAAATGCTAATCATTTACAAGTTTTGGTAACTTACCAAATTCCAGTAATATTACCGCACTAATTGCCAGTTATCTGACTTATTTCCAGTACTGTTAACTCACCAATTTCCAGTGCTGTTAAGTCACCAATTTTCAGTAATGTTAACACACTTATATCCAGTACTGTCAACTCACCAATTTTCAGTAATGTTAACTCACTTATTTCTAATACTGTCAACTCACCAATTTTCAGTAATGTTAACTCACTTATTTCTAATACTGTCAACTCACCAATTTTCAGTAACGTTAACGCACTTATTTCCAGTGCTGTCAACTCGCCAATTTCCAGTACTGTGAACTCATGAATTTCCAGTACTGTGAACTCACAAATTTCCAGTACTGTCAACTCACCAATTTCCAGTGTTGTCAACTCACCAATTTCCAGGACTGTCAACTCACCAATTTCCAGTACTGTCAACTCACCAATTGCCAGTACTGTTCAATTGAGCATTTTTATTGCTGAAACTTGCATTTTTCAACTTAGTTACTTCATTACAATACATTCTTGTTACTAATAAAATTCCAGGAAACGGATTGCCTTAAAAATACTATAGGTTTTTATTGTCCTCGTACGGAAATTTGTCACAGAATCAAACCCGACCTTCTCACTACACTATTGTCAAGCTAATATGAAGGGGCAGAATGGCAGAGTGGCTAGCACTTTTGCCTAACAACAAGAACATCTGGTTCAATTCACAGGCGATAACTTTCGGTGTGAAGTTTGCCTGTCTGAGTGGGTTTCCTCTGAGTGCTTTGGTTCCCTCCGTCAATTCAAAACATGCACACTAGTCTAATCTTCCAGTTTGGTAATTCTGACCAAGATCAGTTGCCTGCTGCTCCTGACAGGTTTCCTCGAGTCAAGCTATGCAAAACACTGGATTTTAATCAAATTTTTATACAATTTTGGTCAAATTTATACGCTTGGAGCTTTTTAACCACTTAACCACCTGAAATGAATATATTTTCTCCCGTTTGGCTTTTCCCAAGTCTAAAAGCTTAAAAAAAAAAAGCAGCAAAATAGCGACGAAAACGAGGAGAAAATGCAGCCAAAAAGCAAGAAAAAGTGACAAAAACGTGGTGAAAACATGACCAAAGAAGAGATGAAATAAAACAATGAAAAAGCAACAAAAAAGCCACAAAAAAGTGACAAATCTGTGTTGAAAACATCACAAAGAAGCAAGAAAAAAGCAATGAAAAACAACAAAAAATATGACAACAAAGCAACAAGGAAGTGACAAAAACGCAACAAAAAACTGAATGTGACAAAAACGCTGCAAGCTAGGATCACTTTTGTAGGTCTTAGCTTTCAAATGAGGCATTACACCGTCTCTCTCTACAGTCAAGCAGCTTTTAGATTCAGGTCCCTGTCAAGTCGATGAATAAAATAAGATAAAGAAATACAATCACTAAGAGGATAATATTGGCGATTCTTTTGACCACATCACCCAGGCCTGGGCACTGGTTAAAATTTCCCCCCAAAATAAACAAAGAGATAAAAGCATATTCTATCTTTCAAAGGTATTTCGACGATGGCAAAGAGTTGGTGGCGCAGATCAACGAGAAGCAGAACGAACTGCCTGAAGACGTGGGGGAGGACTTCAGTAAAGCCGAGTCGTTCCACCGAGTGCACGGCGCCTTTGAGAGAGACATCACCGCTCTGGGCAAACAGGTACAAATCCCTCCACACTCTACGGGAGACCCCACTGGGCAAACACCGACGAGAACGACCAACGCTATTTTAAGGCTGCCACTATGGAAGAAAGTTATCCTAAGGCAGAGCAGGATTAGGCCCATTATGAAGAGGCCTTATGTCTTTATCGGCTGTGTCTCTGAGCAACTACTTCTCAAGGGCAGAAAGGACAAGGACGTCGAGGATTTAAAAAGTTCCAATAAAACTTTGCTCTTACAAAGGATTAAAAGTTGTATCTTTAAGTCTAGATAAACACAATAGAAAGAAAGTTTAGTCGTTTGGTGCTTTTCGGTTGTTAATACAGCAACTAGTAGATGTCAGATATTTAAAATAACTTTCAAATATGGTTCTACATTCGTGGCCTGTTTTGCTCCATGGCATGTTTTTCAGACTTATCATTTGTCGTAGCTGGTTTTCTTATATTTACAGGTATGAGAAAATTCATATTTGCATCTTTTTCATATATTACGTTTTTGTGTATAATACAATGGGGAAATATATCTTAAATCCTGAACAGTGCAATATCCCATGTCTGCACAGAACGGAAAGTTTATTTTCCAAAGTAACATATAGATAGATTGTTTATTTTTATTACATTCTGGTGCATTCATTTTATTTTCTTCAGCCCACTGTCCCGCACTGAGTTTTCCAAATGTTGATCAAACAGTTTGAAAATCAACAAAGAAAAATCGAACAAACAGAACAGACAAATGTCCCAGTGTCCAACTGTTGACAGTGAAGCAGCAGATGGATGACTGTCCCGGGGCGCTCCCTGACCTTAGAGTCTAAAGCTTAGACCCTCTTTTTCTTTTCAGCAAGGAAGGGAAAACTCAAGACAGAAGAGAAGCACATTAATCCGTTCAGTTGCTTACACTGTACTCACTCAAAGACTTTCAAAGTGACTACTATAAATAACAAAACTAAACTAAAAATCCTTTTGGAACATGCTCAAGAATATGTTCCTAATATCTTACTGTTTCTTCATCTGTTCCCTCATCAGGTGCAGCAGTATCAGGAGACAGCGGCCCGGCTTCACGCCCAGTATGCAGGGGAGCAGGCGCAGGCTATTGCGGCGTCAGAGCAGGACGTCCTGCAGGCCTGGAAGAGTCTGTTAGAGGCCAGTGACGGCCGCAGGGCGCAGCTCGTGGACACTGCGGACAAGTTCAAGTTCTTCACCATGGTCCGAGACCTCATGGCCTGGATGGAGAGCATCATCCAGCAGATAGAGACGCAGGAGAAGCCCAGGTAAGAAACAATGGGGTTAGTGTGTTGTTATACAACTTTATGTTAACAATTACCAATACCACATGTTAGGAATATCTTTGACCATTATAAATAGCTTTGTTTTTAAGCTTTAGTCCCAAAAGCATAAAAGTGAAGCTATTTCTAAAGTTTAGGGTCAGTGAAGGTAACAAGTAAACGCCCAGGAAAATGTTTTAATTGGTGGAAATGTAGTTGCATAAAATTTGCTGCACAATTTATCTTAATTATACAAATACATTTTTAAAATGAAGGCAGGCTTAACAAGCAAAGCCCTACTCCTTCAATGTAACTTTAATCTGCATAATATTTTGTAACTCAGGCTGCAATTAATTAAATGTCGCCCAATTACTGTTATTGTAAAGCCTTGTCATCATTATAGTGTGCACAGCTGCAGTTCAGGCCTTCTCCATTAGAGGTAGATGCGTATCATGCATTAGTGAGCAGCGATTACTCCCTCTCCTCTCTCTCCTCAGGGACGTCTCCTCTGTGGAGCTGCTACAGAAGTATCACCAGGGGATCCGCGCCGAGATTGAGGCCCGTGGAGCCAAATTCACAGACTGCATAGATCTGGGCAAAGCTCTGCTGGCACGCAAACATCGTGACTCTGCAGAGGTGGGTGTTTCTTAAATACAGTCCAAAATAAGACACGTTGCCAACATCACAACAGAGTTTTCTCATTCAGTAAAACATTTTAGAAATCATAACACAAAAAGGAGGGGCTTTTAAGGCTCTAAAGACAAGACTCATATCATAATTTATACAGTGATTATAGGGTATTAATTGTGTTACAGTATTGTGTTTTATTTACTGTCCTGTTGTTTTGTCAATGTCCACTTAATTCTGGCCCTTGAAAGATTTAAACTAGCAGCTGTAAACTTGTTAAATACCTGTGGATTAAAACTGGATTGGGGCTTGATGGGTGGGGAGAATCTCAATGTATCCCGATGCAGAGACTGTGTACCACTTGCAGGACCTGCACCTGCCTTTTGAGAACTGTTGATGTAGCCGTAGCCTCTCTTTCTTTCATCTTTCAAAATTCACTCCCTCCTCGAGAATTAATTACTTTTCTGGCCGCGATCGGAGAAGTCTGAGAACCAATTGGGCATCCTGAAAAGAAAGAGTAAAAAGAATCCCTTAAATGCACAGGGGAGACTATAAAGCAAACACTAATTACAAGTGGAGGAGGTGAGAGAATTTAAATGAGCAATTGACCCAGGCCTGATTGTAGTTCAGGGTTAATCACTCTGCGATACAACTTCTTAAAGCCTAATAGTCTATAGTCTAGGGGGGGCTGGGGCTGTTTAATAAAACAGATACGTAACCTGGGCTGTCTTAACTGCCTGTGTCAGATCAAAGAGAAGCTGGTGCAGCTCATGGAGAAGAGGAAGGAGGTGATGTTCAAGTGGGACGACAGATGGGACTGGCTCCGACTGCGTGAGTAAAGCAGCAACTTTGACCTACAAAAACCTCACAAAATGCAAGGCTTAATTTCACTGTGCGAAACTGTTCACACAAGGAGACGGCTAGCAAAAAGGCAATGTCAAAATAGGGTTAGAAAATAGCGTAAAAAACTAAAATGTTGAATAGTTACTTCTGATGAAGCCTAACATTATGACCACCTGTCTAAAATTCTACTCTAAACATTAGTGGGAAACAAGAATTTGAGTCGTGCCACTGTTGCTTTCTTGGGCCGCTTTTAAAACATACCCCTTTGGAGCTGCAGTTGTTCCTCTGATCCAATTAAATGAGTCCACAGTGGACATTCTAAACACGTCCAGAAGCATAAACATTTGAGAGAAGACTTGAAATATGGATTGCTACACAAAAACTCGGATCAAAGGCACGTCTAAACAAGTTTGTCAAAGTCTAATCTACAGGGTTGGCAAATTGTACACTTAGACCCCATTAAGAAAGGATATATTGTTGTTTGTAAAGTATATTGTACTTCCTATGTCTTTGCAGTTTACTAATTGCAGCTTTAAAGCAGTACTAAGTACCTTGTTGATCATAATATATCCTTTTCGAGGTCCCTCTGGGGGTAATACAAGTGTAAATGGGATGATTGGGGGGTCTTTCATCTCCCCCAGGCGTCTCTGGCCAGAAAACCACATTTGCAGCTTTCCCTGCATCGGGTCGGAGGCACCAAAACACACTAATAGAATCATGAAGAAAAGCTAACAGGCTAGCGGGCAAAGCTAACTGCGGGCTAGCGTCATTTTAAACAGTATTTACAGCCAAGTTTGAGTAAAAAAAATATCTCCATTGTGTAAATGGATGTACAATATCCCTCTCTCCCTTTGTCTTTTCTGTCAGCATATTATTTACTCTCATGGACAATTAATGAGTAAAAAAAACGCCTCTAGGGGCATGAGTTGCTTAGTTAGCTGCCTTAATTGCCATAGCCAAAACTGTGCAACCCCACACATATTAAACAAGTCTTTTAATGAATGAATTAAACACATATTAATCTATTGTATGTTAAACAGACTATAACGATGACATGACCTTTATCCTCTCCAGTTCTCGAGGTGTGCCAGTTTGCCCGGGATGCCTCGGTGGCGGAGGCCTGGCTAATCGCGCAGGAACCCTACGTCTCCAGTCGGGACCTGGGACACACTGTGGACGAGGTGGAGAAGCTCATCAAGAGACACGAGGCTTTCGAAAAGTCCACCGCAACATGGGAGGAGCGCTTCTCCGCTCTGGAGCGACTCACTACGGTACGACCATATTAGGAGATAATAGTAATCAGTGATGAGTACAAAAATTACAACATTTTGCTATTTAAAATCTACTTAAGTTTGTTATTATGTTCGAGGAATTCCAGAAATCTTAGTGGTTTTGACGACACAAGGACGATCTCTACACTCCTGTTGTTAAATGAATGCTATTGCGAACAGATTTCATCATTGGTAAATTTGGGCAGATCAGTTTTATTTACACAAACTGAACTCTTTTGTCTTTTACTCTTTACCAAATATCGGAGTGGGGCTGCGGGCTGTGTGGACGTGGCAGTAAATCGTAGCCGTAATGGATTAGTTATTGATCGGAGGGTGTCTGTGTGTTGCAGTTGGAGCTGCTGAGCCTGAGGAGGGAGCAGCAGGAGATGGAGCAGTTCATTAAAGATGAAGCGCGGTCGGACCGAGACAGCAGGTACACAGTCTACACAGGACGGTCCCGCAAAATAACCAGGATTACACAGAGTTACACGGACAAAAACTGATAGTAACCGAAGGAGACTGGAGGCAAGTCAGTAATGGGCTGTTGTTGAAAGAATTCTTTTGAATAGACGGTGATGTGCAAACATACATATTTATCGGGACTATCATGCAACTCCTTTGAAACAACAAAGAAGGCGCACGTAATAAAGTTGTGTGATGTATTTTCTTCCCAAATATTCAATAAATCGCATGAAAATGTCCTGAAAATATTGTACATAAGAAAACTGGATAAGACAAATCACACAGCTACAAAAGTACAACAAGTATACAGTAATATTCAGGCAGAAAAAATGGTAAATGGACTCAGCTTATATAGCGCTTTTCTACCTTTATCAAGCTCAAAGCGCTTTACAGTAAGGAACCGACTATTTAATTGTTTTTTGTTTATTTTCCTCACATTTTCTGCCTATTTACACACCCTGAGTGTTTCTAAGAGCTGAATGTAACAAGTAAATTTCCCCATTGTGAGATCGATAAAGACTATCTTATCTTATCTTATCTTATCTTATCTAGCCAGTCACCCATTCACACTCTCATTCACTTACCAATGTACGCAGACACTTGAGGCAAGGTTGGTGAAGTGTCTTGCCCAAGGACACAATGACAGTGTGCATTTGGGGGAGCTGGGATTCGAACCCTCTTCCGATCACGAGACAACCTGCTCTACCAACTGCGCCACCGTCGCCCATACAGATACAATTGCAGGTGTCCATACTGAGCGAAGTTTGACTTGATACAGCAATGTCCGACCGGGAATAAAGCTTCTTTTGACGGCAGCTCAATAATTATTGAAAGCCATTGAGAGGTGTCATGGTGCAGGTACTGAGATGGTCATGCGTTTGGAAAAGACTGATTTACGATTGCAGACAATATGCAAACTCAATAGACAATTTTATTTTTGCACACATTACATTATTTGGTAAAAATAATTACACACAACAATGTTTTTGTCATTTTTCTTCTCCCGTTAGGAAAGAAGACACTGGTTTCGCGGAGGAGTCTCAGCTCTACACAGTGGAGGAGCAGACTCTGGTCCGTCACTGACCGTCACCTCTGCATCTCATTAGCATGAACTCCACACTGTTCAATAAGTGTCACGTTAGTTTAACCACGTCCCAACTCTCCTGTTGCTTTCTCTGCCCATTTGTCCCGCAATTAATCTCTGTAACTTTCCAACTTTGAATACTTTCAGTGCAAACTAACTTTATTCCTAGTAAATATATCAGCAGACAAACAAAAGTTAATACACTAAAAACGTTAAATCTGATTAAGATACTGCTGCAAACACTTCATATTGTTCATTTTGGATTTCCCCCCAAAATTAGTCATAAGAATGGAGGATTGCAATTATACAAGTCCCTCCACATTTTTCATATTCAAGCTAAAATAATTGATGTTTTTGTCCGTAAAAACACAACTATTGTATACATTTGGATTTCTACTCATTACTGTTGATTTGAATTTATTTCCCCTCTGCAGTCTGCATCAGGAGCGGTGGTCCCCAGCACCAGTCAGTTGGAGGGGACGGCGGGAGACACTACTGTCCTCATTGAGTCTGAGATGAAGGAGAGTGTGTCCCTGGAGCTGGATCCCTCTGTGTCAGTGACCAGCCTGAAAGAACCGGAGCGGGCCTCCACTTTACCCCTGGAGTCCCTGCCGAGCCCGGCCCAGGCCCTGCTGCTGGAGGGGCTGCTGGGACGCAAGCTTGACGTGGAGGGAACCGGGAAGAAGGCGTCCAACAGGTCAATAAGTGGTACCATTTCATACTTACATTTTATTCTGCAGGTCAAGAAGTAATCATACCCTGGAATTTAGTTTTTATTCACTTAGTTTGTTTAATGAATGTTCAGAAACACTATATCTGTTTTTGCCTGCCATAAGTAATTGCTTTATTCATTAGAGATTTGAAGCTTTTACAGTGGAACTTTTAGTTTTTCTGTCCGTCTCTGAGGGTTTTTAAAGACACAGATATTGTTTAAATGGCTTACATGATACACCAATTTACATTTTTATAAATGTTAGGCTAGCTTTACAATACATTTTGTTTAAGCCACTTACTGTTTAACAAAGGATTTGTTTTCCCTGGAAGTAACAACAAGCTCAGGAACATTGTGTATTGATAATTATCCAAATGAAAACTTAATGAGGCTGTTGTTCCCAGTGTGATGAATTACGTTGATTATGATTTGGTTTTATTAGAGAGAGAGAGCTGAGCAGAAAGTTGTTAATTGTTTGTGTTAAATTGCTCACTGCTCATCCAGGTCTTGGACCAACCTATACTGCGTGTTGAGGCCAGGGCAGCTCAGCGTCTATAAAGATGCCAAGAGCTTCGGGCAGGGCCTGACGTACCATGGAGAGGAGCCCCTGATGCTCACCGGCGCCATCTGGGAAATCCTCAGCAACTACAAGAAGAGGAAGCACGTGGCCAAACTGCGGTAAGTCTCCAGACAAACGAACTGCCAAGAACCCGGCTGCTTGTACAATAATTAGACAAGGACATGTGAGTGGGGACGTTTTGGTCAAAATAATGATTAGTCCAAGTTATTCAGAGCTTTGTTTGTAAGACATGACTTAAAAACATGTTTGTCCTTGTCTCCACAGTCTGACAGACGGCAGTGAATATCTGTTCCAATGCAAAGATGAGGTGAGTGTGGCCTCTCACTATTTAGTATCTGCATATCTCACGCCAAATCCAACAAAGCTGTACAGTAAGATGTATCACTCCTGCAGTTTAGTGGATAACCTCGAGCACAGGCAGCATATGTGCATTTATGTGACTGCACAACCTTGGTTTAGTCACAGCCGTGTCCTATTTTAAATGTCATCTCTAAATGAATATTCTTGTAAATTTGGCTGTCCCAGCAGACAGAGCACAGTGCCCTTGGACTGCCTTTACAGTATGTGTGTGTGTGTTTAGGAGGAGCTGCAGCGCTGGAGTCAGGCCATAGAGAGGGCAATGGAGGCCCCAGCAGCAGAGGGGCCCTCAGGGGCCAAAACCCAGAGCCTGCCCCCGGTCTCTTCCTCCACCCCAGAGTCCAGTGCTGCCAAGAAAGACAAGGAGAAGAAGTTCAGCCGCTTCGCCAAGAAGAAGTGAGAGGACAGAGGGCTATCAAACCAGGAAGGAGTTTTTGTGTACAAGCCACCAGAGAAAGCTTTTAAATGAGATTTGTTTTTATTTTTCAAGAAAAATATAATTATTGTAGCTTAGGTTTATGCCACTATTTGCTTGTATTTAAGCAGCATTTCATTGTAAAGGTCCACTTTTTGTTCTTTTTCCAAGTGATAAATTAAAGCACAGGAACGCTCTTTTCACACTCAACCAAAGATTGTACTATTGTTACGTTTGCTTCAGTTTGGATGTCAGGCCATAGATGTGTATCAAGTCGAGGTGTGTACACAAGGAACTTGTATAATCTGCCTTATAAATGGTTGTGAACTGTAATACTGTGCTGTTTGAATTGGGAGAGCTGCAGAGAGCCATAGAGTGAAGCTTTGTAAATGCATTTGTTCAGACCTTTGGAGGAGAGTGCTGTACAGTGTTACCACAGGGATGCATCAACACAATCTATGCACTGTCAGGACCACTGGTTTTGTTAAAAGATGTGGCTGGGGAGTCTGTCTTGAAGAGATTTTCAATCCACTTGAAATGTAATCACCACTCATGTATGAACTCTAAATTTCATGTATTCACCATGTATGCAGTATATCTACATATGCATGCCTTCAATATAAGTTTTACATTTGGTTTGACCTGGTGCTATGGAGAGGTTTTTAAATCAAGAGCAGTGGACTTTTGGACAATGGCTTGACTTGGCTTGTAGCGACACATCACTATCATTTTGTTGAAGGTTAGACCAAGAGTTTCTAAGTTTTTAAGCCAGAACAAACTAGAGTCTAGGAGGACAACTTTTGAAGAGCTTTTCCCTAAACCACACATTGGACCATGCACGGTGCACCCGTATTACCCCGAAATGAGGAATAGGCAGGAGCAGCATGGGACCGGAGGAATGTGACTTTTCTATGAATGTAAAGTAGAAAGAAGTGAACATATGATCTCTACAATAAGCCGTTTTGTCAGAGACTACATTTACACATATACATGTTTTCTAAAGACTAACCGAGGTAAACTTTCCAACTGCTGGCTCGCCTCAAACTCTGCTCCAAAACTATGACTATTTTGGGGTGGGTGCGATTGAGCATTGGGATACGTCACATTGCATTGATCATTACCCATTGATTCTCTGAAAAGGAATTAAAGCCAATCTTAAGTGAAGAAAGCCATACATCTTCACAAAAGCCTATCACGATGGTCTGGCATGTCACCGATTTAGTGTTATTTTAACCTGTCACTCTTTACAGTATGCAACTTACAGACACTTCCTTCATTCACTTTGTTCGCCCAGGGCACCGCACCTGCCTTTTCTGTTCTGTGGTTTTTAAACTGCATTTTGTACTCTCTACTAGCTGTGTAAAATATACAGAAATGTTGACAGGTTTCAGTACCTTTTGAGAGAATAAAGTTTAAAATGAACAATACTTTTCCACATTTTTTTTGTTAAGGGTTGTGGGACAAGTGGAGCCTTTGTCTGTTTTCTCATTATTCACTCCACACTAGGAATGGGTACTGTTAAACGATACCAGTATGCTTTTGAATAGAAAAAAAAGTTTAGGTACCACTGGTATAGAAAAAATTTAAGTACTGAACGCAGGAAGCGAGAAAAAAAAAACTCTTTAGATCCAATTTTTTGATGCAATTGGTCCAAATTTCTTTTCCACATTTTCCACAAAGTTTTCCTCCTATTTTTCCCCCATCTTTTCTTTTTTTAAAAGTAACATTTGTCTATTTCCCCCCATTTTTTCCTCTCATTTTCACCCAGTTTGTCCCCAATTTAATCCCATTTTCTCCCCCTTTTTACACAAATTTTCCTTACTTTTGCCACAATTTCTCCCAGTTTCCGACTCATTTTTCATTATAAATATATTGTAAAATTGGAGATCTTCTGCACATTATTGTTGTGTTTACTGGTTCTAGACATAGGTATAGGTATCGGAAAAAGCATTGTTCAGGTATCGGTATTGAAAACCAAGTATCGTTAAAGTACTGGTATTGAAAATGCAGCGGTGCAAGAAACGCACAGAACCTCTGGCCTCACAAATCACAAGGTTTTTGGAGTTAAACCACTCAAAAAATGTGCGAAATAGTCAATTATGTCCAAACAGAACATCCAATTAAAGCCGCAAGCGGCGATGAAGGCCCTCGCCCTTGGGGACTCGTCCCTTGCAACCGCCCCCGCTCACTCTCGTCCCTTGCGGCCACCTCCGCTCGCTCTCGTTCCTTGCGGCCACCTCCGCTCGTTGTCATCCCTTGCTACCACCTTTGCTCACTCTCACGCCTTACGACCACCTCTGTTTGCTGTGGTCCCTTGCGATCAATCCTCATCACACTGATTTAAGTTGTATTACAGTGCATTTTATGCGAAAGTCCCTTAAAGTTGCATTATAGTTCATTTTATGCAAAGTCCCTTAAATTTGCATTACAGTGCATTTTATGCGAAAGTCCCTTTAAGTTGCATTACAGTACATTATATGCGAAAGTCCCTTTAAGTTGCATTACAGTACATTATATGCGAAAGTCCCTTTAAGTTGCATTACAGTACATTATATGCGAAAGTCCCTTTAAGTTGCATTACAGTACATTATATGCGAAAGTCCCTTTAAGTTGCATTACAGTTTATTATATGCGAAAGTCCCTTTAAGTTGCATTACAGTTCATTTTATGCGAAAGTCCCTTTAAGTTGCATGACAGTGCTTTATATGCGAATGTCCCTATTAAGTTACATTATAGTGCTATTGTGAAAATCCCTATGTAGTTGCATAATTGTGTTGTAATTGCAATAATCCCTATTTTGTTGCAGAAACTGTACAAACATGTTGATATTGCAGAAACTCTTAACACTGTATAAACTGTTAAAATCACTGACAGACTGCACTGTATCAGAAATTCTATTAAAATGCCGACAAAAAAAGAGAAAGGATTAGAGAAGTGTCACAGCCATGTTTGAACTGGCAACCTCCTCCACCAAAGACAAGCACACTATCACTGAGCTGTACCTCCATGGTAGTTAGACCCCGATGTGGGCTACTTTTGTCTAAATTATTGAGCAGAAGTTAGTTCCCAGCACACCACTGGAGGAGAGAGGTAATTTCAGGTCATGCACCCCACCCATACATTGGGGCGGGACCATAGGTGCGGTTAAAAAAAAAAAAAAAAGAGCTAAGGTCAAAATTGATCCATTAATGTCATGATTGGCAAGCCAATGCACAAGCAGTAACACTACACAGGCACAACCAATCTTATGAAACGTCCTGTATTCATGTGTTTTAGGCTGTGACAATGTGTGCAGTTGCCCATGTAAAAGGTGAAAACAATATAAAAGTGTCATGGCTGTGTTTGGACTAGCTACCTCCTTCACTTGAAACATGGGCCTGATGATGGCTTGGTTTCTCCAAATTCCCAGGCTGGAATTTGGTCGCAGCAACATACTGGAGGAGAGGTTATTTCCCTGTTTTTAGTGAGTTCTTCCTGGAAGGTGCTGAGTCCAAAAGAAAAAGGAAATAAAAGAGTGAACATTGGGATTGGATCCAGCAACCTCCTGTACACTAGTTCAGCTCTCTACCGATGGAGCTACTCCAGCTGAGTGAATAAAACAGCAGATTGGAAATTAATGTCATGAGAGATCATGCACTTGTGTGTTTGCAGGAAACGGATTCACAGTTTAGATCCCCCCCCCACCTTCAACATGTCCCCGATTGTTTTCGACATATTCCCCAGTGTCCCCCATTTCTTTCTCTTTAGTGACGCATGTTCTGAAGCGTTTTTCATGAGGGTGGGACCATATTTGCGGTTAAAAAAAAAAAAAAGAAAAAAGGTAAAGTCAGAATTGATCCAACAACCTAATGGTTGGGAATCCAACGCTCAAGCTATGATGCCACACAGGCACAGAAACTTCTGCAAAATGTCCCTTACTCACATGTTATAGGCTGTGACAATGTGTGCAGCATCCCATGTAAAAGGTTAAGGCAATATGAAAGTGTCAAGGTTGTGTTTGGACTAGCTACCTCCTTCACTTGAGACGGACATGCTATCACTGAGCTGTAATTCCATGCAAACATTGGCCTGATGACTGCTTGGGTACTCCAAATTCACAGGCTGAAATTTGATCCCGGCAACACACTGGAGGAGTAATTTTCATGTTTCTAATGAGTTTGGAACCATCGGCGACGATTCATGTTCTTACCAGAAAGTGCGGAGTCGAAAAGAAAAACAAATGAAAAAGAGTCAAGGTTGGTATTTGATCCAGCAACCTCCTGTACACTAACCCAGCTCTCTACCAATGGAGCTACTAAGACTGAGTGATTACTGCAGGGGATTTGACATTGATATCATGAAATACCCCGCACTTGTGTATTTGCAGGAAATGGATTTACAGTATAGAAAATAATATATTCTATCATTATTTAATCAGGGTAAATTCCTGGCTGCCCAAAGAAACGTTGAGAGAGGGTTTCAGCCCTGCAGCACCCTCGATATTGAAGCAATATTTTGGAAAGACCCATATAGTACGAGGAGCACACAGAGAGACGGACAGGAAACAGACGAATTAAACTTCCTGTGATTGTACTGTTGAGAAAAACGTGAATTTGGAGGCAAAAACGTCCAAATTAAAGCTTCTGTCTGTGACAGAGGGGTAGTATAAGTACCTATGAGTCCAAAAGTGTGGCTTTTGTGAAGAAAGGGAGAAATTTGGAAAATTGGCGAATTTCAGGAGACAGAGGCCTCTGACAGAGGCCAGTATGCAGCTAGGCTAAGATCTCTGGCTATTTTCACGGAGGATGGGCGGGCCACTTACAAGCCACTTACAAGCCACTTTGAAGCCAAGATGGCCGCCTCCCTGTGCGAGTGGGCGTGGCGCTCCAAGTGAGTTTTGGGCTTGTCCTGATGTCCCCTCTCACTGTGGCCAAGGACTTGGGCATAAGCCCAAAAACGCCCCTATTTTTTTGAATTGGGGTCCGCTTCCAGAGGGCGCTGTGGAGCCATTTTGTTGTGGGCGTGTCCCATTCGTCCAATATCATAAATTTTTTCGCTGCCTCATTGCCTCCGCCAATTTTGGGGAGCTTTCACCCACGTTCAGCGGGTCAAAAACGCGATCCTTTCCGGAGAAAAAAAATAATAATAATAATAATAATAAGAAACCACCCAAAAACAATAGTCCCTTGCCAGGACTGCGTCCGGCTCGGGCCTAATTAGATACATATTACAAACAACACTGTCATTTGAAGAAGGTGGGGCTTTACTTTGGGCTAACATTGGCAGTAGTTTTCAAGCCACTGTTCGAGTCACAGCTGCCCTGGGGTAGACTGACAGAAGCGAGGCAAAGTGGGTGAAGTGTCTTGCCCAAGGACAGAACAACAGCATGCACTTACAATAGTACAGATTCCAGAAAAGCTTTATTGTGCACGATGAACACTATTACAGGCAGTGTGGTCCAAAAGGCGTTACTGTTTGTTTCTCTGTTAACCAAGCTTATATCAGACGAGCTGCATATGAACATAATAGACAATAGTTTCATATTTACATCCAGTGGCAGTTGATAAAGCAATGCATACACAGCCCCGGGACAACCCTAGTTATTAGTCCATACATGTTTTCGACAACAGGCTGAAGACGCTTGTTTACAGCCCCACAAAACCTTGGGTAGTTCAATGCCATCTTCACAAACCAACACATGTCATGCCTGAAGCGGTGGCATACAAATGATCATCTTATTCAAAACAAATAAGATGGATTCAAATCTTTTTTTTCCCCTCCCCCCTTCCTTTTCACTGCACTATATCACTTTATCATTAGCCAATTTTGCACAGCGAGGTCGCACAGTACAGAGCCCGCCAGGAGTTTCTCTCTAAACATTCATTTGCATGTATACTTCTCCCTGCCAGCCATAATCTCCTCAGCTTGGCTACAGCTTCAACAAAACAAATTACGCTTTTCCATCATCAGATATAATCATTCGGCTGTGCTCTGCTCGGAGTTGGAGGCACTGCTGGTGTGAGCGTTGGCTGTTATAACGCGGCCATTTATGGAGGGGAATGTTTTTGTGGTTTGATTTAATAAAAGTGTTGGGACAGTGCTGTGCAAATGGTGAAAGTAGGGACACACATTGGTTTGGTCAAGACAACCTCGCTGGAGATTGACCGTTGTGAGAGGTTTGGGGATTTGTTGCCAAAGCAGGGGAGACCGGGGCTACTTGTCACGCGGGGCTATTTGTCACATTGCTTTTTATGGCCACACAAGAGGGCGCTGTACACTGGTACTGATATATAAGATGTGTATTGGTATTCTTCTCCTCTTCCAATAATCATTTTCTCATTTGGACTGAAGACATGAAGACAGGACACATTTGAATTGTTTTTATGCCTTCTCCCAAACTTTAATATTATTTTGTAGTAAGAGCTTTCCTTTAGTTAGTGCCTTACACAAAAGACACTGATCTGCAAGACAGACATTAGCTTCGATTTGAGCCATATTAGAGCTAGCATGCTAAATCGGTTTGTTAGCTGGCTTACACAGTTGGTAAAGTGGACACTCGGGGTTATTTGTTACAAACACTGAGGGGTCATTTGTCACATGGGGTATAAATGGTGGCATTTTTTTTTTTCTTATGTGTCTAATGTTTTTCTGATCACTTTATTTTAACAATAGCTTTTATAGAGGCCGCATGTTTGGGTCGTTTTAGTGAATTTGTACATTTTACACCTCATAGAGCATTTTGCAAAAAACGGTTCAAGAGAGCGTTATGAACACATGTGGCATTGCGACTGTTTTAAAACATATTTTGTCAATTTATCTCAAAAAGCAAAAAAAGTTACAAAGGTTTACCAAATTTCAAGCTCACATCAAAAACTCCATTACAAACAATAGTGACAACCAACCCCACGCCTTGTGACAACTTGCCCCGGATATGGGACAAGTGGTCAGAGCCACCTTATCCAATGGGCTAGCAGGGGCTGGAGCCCAGGGGCCTACCATAGTCAAGGGCCTATCAGAATGAATGATTGCGCTGCGGTCCTGTGTGTATACCTGGAATAGGCCCGCCCGACCTGGCCCTGACCCGGGGCCTATGGGTAGATAAAGGTGGGCCTGCACATTGTCACAGTCGATTTTGTTGTGTTTGACAGTTAATAACTGTTTATCTCAATATGACAGAAAAAAGAGAAGTCTGACTCTTGTGGGATTTTCTGTTGATGAGCCCTGGTCTCCCCTATAACAGTATTTCAGTCTGGGCACTATCTCTCCATCACAGCATGAAAAGACGAGCACCTTGGCAGAGACACAAGGCATTTCTCTGAAAGCAAGTTTTAATTAGTTCTTCTTTAATTTTGTGTCTTTTAACTTAACATATTTTTGTTCACCACATCTTCAAACTCAAAGACTTTGCACAGCTCTGTAGATGAGATAATGACCTAGTAATGTGAAAATCTCGCCGCGCCGTCACGCAACAAGAAAAGCCGTGTGCTCCCAAACTGGGAAATTTGTTTTCATCGTCTTTTTTTTTTTCTTCCCGCAATTATAAAGTTGGGGAAATTAATTTTTCATGCGCTCCCGGACTTGTGTAGGAGCCCGGGAAAGTCTGTTAATCTCCTCCTGGGTCCTATAAATCTCTATTAACAACAGGGAAACTGAGAATAAATTAGATTAGCGAAATGATTGCATGGTACGGATGGGACTGGTTTGAGAATTCATTTATCTAGTCAAAAAAGGAAACATAAATAACCTCAAACGAAAAAAAAAAAAAAAAAAAAGCGTTTCCCAAATAGATTGACAAAGGTAAAAATAACTGAGAGAACGGTTCATTTAACACAAGTGAAGCACATGAAGAGATTTACAAGAGGTTTTCTCAGGACAGAAGAGACAGAACTTATAATATTCTCCCAAATACTTACAATAACTTTGACTTATCAGTTGTTCACAAAAATTACAAAACAAAAGCTAAATTGCTTTCACTCAGGGGTAGGTGCTTTAAATTCCAGCATTTCATTTATCATATAGACAATTATGCACCGATGAGGCAAAAGATTATGACCATAATGTGTAGCAACAAAATGGACTCTGCACATCAGTAATTTATGTCTGGATACACAAAGACGCTTTACATTGCATTATTCATTCTCTCCATCCTTGTTGGTGGAAATCTACTATTGTAGCCACAGCTGCCCTGGGGAAAACTGACCAAAGCGAGGCTGTCAATCTGCACCATCGGCCCCTCCGACCACGACGAGCATGCAAAAGGACAGGGGCACCCCAGAGCAGCATTTTGGAGCTGTTTAGATGAAGTTTTTGAGCCAGTATAAGGTTTGTGAAGCTGAAATTGCTCAATGCGTTTTCTGCTGGAATAAAGTCACAGACAGAGCCACAAGATGAATGTGGTCGCAATGAGAAAATGTCCATGGGGTTCAAAATGTGCAAACCCTGTACTTTAGACGTCGAACGCTATACAAGCTGTACATAGTAAAAATGTGCGTGATTTTAAGACAAACAGCAAATCTTATCGCGGATATTTGTCAGAAAAGTCTGAATTCGCCTCCATATTGGGTCATATTGTTATGCTTGATCGGTGCATACGACATAGTTACACAAAGCACAAACATCACTTTGAAATGACAAAAATGGCATGGGAAAAAAGCCTTACAAAAGATCACTTTATTCACAAGTCACTTCTGATTGGTACGGAAGAATTAAATAAGCAAAAAAATATTACACAGTTGATCTAATTACACAAAGAACCAATAGGTTATTAAGGCTGCTTTCTTCTCAGATTAAACTAAGGCAGTGAATACATGCACTCATTCAAAAAATACACATTATGAGAGAGACCGAGAAGGAGCAGTTTCTCTTTCTTTTAAAAGATGATATGATACAATATAGCCCTGGTTTGTATTTGGTAACATCAGCAGTGGTGAGGCATTCAGGCGCTCCCTCTTCGGTGCGTTTTTCTGATGCCTGTGCTGCTTTCAAAGTCCAGCAAGATAACATAGTGTGAGTGAATGTGTGGCTATTCTCTCCGCTAACAATAGGGTCCAATTAATAAAATATAAGTATTTTATTTACATCTTAGTGCAGTTAAGGCTAAGGACAATGCTGCCGTTACATTCTTCCTGATTTTTCTTGTTTTTTTTTTTGCGAAGGTAACATGTTGGTGCTGTATGTGCCGGTGTGTTTAAATGCAGCGTGTGTGGTGTGAAGAGGCAGAGACGGTGAGGACAAAAGGACTGGCCCAGAGCAGAGGTGCGGTCTCTACTGGATGAGTTTGTTGGCTCGAGTGTTCGCCTCGTCGATGCGCACTTTGTTCATATCCGCCTGAAAAAGAGAAACAAAATAAGCTCAAAACAATCAGCTTAGAGTACACACTGGAGCACATTTAGCTTTGATCAATGCAGTGCTTCGCTAATTTTTCACCAATATTTTATCACTGGCTACATTTACATGGTTCGAAAAATCTGGAGAAATCAGATAGCCCAATAATCCGATCTGATGCGTTTACATTCTCTTCAGAAATTGGAGAATCCAAAACTCCGAGTTCTACATGAGCCAGTGCAGATTTGGATTTTAGAGAAACTGAAATATCACCCTGCCCCTCCCTACAGTCAGGCCCATCTGGAGGGAGTAATGTTCTGCGTATGTGACTAATATGAGATTTATTTCATGGATAACTTTTGTGATTTACTTTATAACTTTATAATAACTACACCTAATTATGCCTTAATTAATGAGTTAACACCTAATTCATCATGAACAACTCCTTAGTTAAATGTGAACACTTAATAACTATTTAACAATGACAGTATGTGAAGAACAATTCATAAGGTGTTCGGCATTATCTGTAGAAGTTAAGTAGTTATTAAGTGTTTGTCACTCTCAAAGGTGCACTATGCAACTTTTTATGTGGAAAAAACAACTTGACAACTTGATATTTGTGCTTATTTGACCTCTTAATGACCTTTTAATGACATTATGGGTGCATCATGTTACTTTTGCTTTCCCTCACACTGGCCTTTATAACGCTACAGGATCAATTGTTTTTCAGGGTTTGTTGATTCTGGAGCATCATAGAGGCCACTGTGAGGGAAAGCGAAGGTGCCACGCTGCTCCCATAACGCCACTGAGTCACTAAAAGGTCAAATATGCACAAATATCAAGTCCAATTAGGGTCATTAGGTCTTCTTAGTGTTGGTTTCGTACCTGACGGTTTGTGACCACAGTTGTAGCCGAAACCGTCTGGTACGAAACTAAGGTCACACTAAGGTCTGGCTATAAGAATAAAAGTAACAAATATCAAGAGTTTTATATTCACATAAAAAGTTACATAGTGCACCTTTAACTAAGGAATTGTTCATGATTAATTGTGTGTTAATTCATCATAAGGCCAAATGAGGTGTAGCTATTATAAAGTGTTGCCTCAGATTATGCTGTTTACATGTCTCTTCAATAATCTGAGAACTCCAGAAACCAGATTATGATCATTCTAAATGGGGTTTAGATTTGGACTCTGTGGTGGCCGATCCAGGTGTGAAAATCTTTCCCAGTTTGAACCCGGCATCATCATCTTAGAATATGCCCGTGCCATCAGGGAGCACAAATAAATACATTGTACATATACATATATAATAACCTGGTAATTCACTATACTCACCACACTGCCAGTTGACCTCATTATTTGGCTACACAGTGTTGCTTCACCTAAACCTGACCAACTGACTTTTTTATTTTCAAATCCTAAAAGCACAGACTATTAAGTAAAGAGGTGCCAATGCATCCATTTTACATAATTAAAAATGGGAAAAACAGTAATTACAGAGTAAACGCAGACTCTTCTGTGTCATTTCTCCTTGCGTGGTAAATATATCCTGTTAAATTTATGCACATGTTTATGACGTTTTAATGGACAGCAAACTCCTTCAATGCACTAAGTATTAAAAATCCAAATAGCCACAAATCACAGCATAATCTGACGTATCCGCCTGCTTCCTAACCTGCGTGCTGACAGATTTATCTCTTCCATAAAAAGCCATCTCAGAGACGCATCTAACGTACAAAATAGTCATCTTGATCTTTGAACGGGCGGGAAAAGCACATCAGTCGTGGCTGTTACCTTTTCTGTGATGCGGTCGATGTGTTTGTTCTGCTTGTCTATTTCACTGCCCATGTCCATAGCCATGTTCTTCAGATTTCCGATGATGCCTCCCACGGCGTCCAGGTTCTCCTCCATCTCATCTTCTCGAGCATCATTGGTTATCCTGAGAGAATGGACAAGTAGGATTAAGAATAACATGATGTCCACTGTACGCACGGCGAGACTCTCACCTCTTGATGTATGGTCCAGTGGCCTGGGGAGCGGCCGCGTTGACCTGTCCCGCCTGCCCGTTGCGGACGCCAGAGGGCTGTCTCGACACCACCCCGGAGTTGTTGCCGTCGGTCTCTCCGTCGTTGATGCCCCAGGTGCGCTTGTACCGGGAGTCATGCTCAATAGTCGTCACCCTACGGAGGAGAGAAGTCAAACTTGTCAAATCTTCCGGAACATGAATAAATTATAAGTGTAACAATAGAAATGCGTTTGTGCAATGGCAGCTTTCTCAAAACAACAACGTTTCAGAGATACACCGCCTACCTTATCTGCAGGTATTCATCAAAGTATCCCACTCTTCAAAGTGAAAGCATTGTGGAAAGATTTCATGTGAGTTTTAGACAGTTATAATTGTACAACGCAAACAATGTGGCACAGCATGAAGAACGTTTCACCGCAAGTTCAATCAGGAAAAAGCATCAGAACGATTCACTTTTCATTTGCTCAAGTGATATAAACAGAGGCAGAGGGCGGCATTATGCCTGTGAGTAGATTGGAAAGTTTTTATGTTTGTTTGTTGTTTCAATTCGACTAATTTTAGATTTAGCTTGGATTACAAACATATTATATTATACAGGGTTTACACAGAGAGAAGCAAGTGAAATTGAATGCTTTAATGCCATTTTAATGCCCAAATACATATTTAATTTCTTAAGCTTTGCAAACATTTCAACAACAAACAGAGGAAAGAGAATTGGACAAAACTTTTGAGCAAAAGAAATGTGGTCAATTTCAGCCCAAACTGCAAATTAATCTGTTTAAGACCAGGAGTGTCCAAAGCCTTCTTGCTGATTCTGCGCACATCTCTAGAGATGGTTCTTTGTATTTCAAGTTCATTCATTCTACACAAATCTAATCTCAACAACTAACTGGTATGATTTATAAAAGGTGTGGAGCGCGGTATAAACCTCTGCTAAATACATAGCCAAAGGTTTCACGGCACTGACCACTGATCTGTGGCTCTTCACCCTGTGTTTGCTTCAATATGTGGCCCTCTGCAAAAAAGGTTTGGACTCCCCTGTTTTAGATCATCATCTTGGTATTTTTGATTAACTTATCTTGTGAAAATTGTTGAACGATGTCACAATTCTCCAAGAAATTTAGATTTAATGCCCGTTTGAATCCAATAATATCCAATCCAATTCATATAATGACTCTTAATGCCCTGCGGAAACCCTGTTATATTAGTATTTAATTATACCCTGGCACACAACAAAAAGCAACACTGAAAACTTGAAAACTAAAGAGTAATTTTTGTAGCTTTGTCACAAAATTAGTGACCACTGGGGGGGGGGGGGGGCAATCGTTTGGAAGAATTGCCATCAGTCAATTAGGCCTTTTTTATTGCTACTTTTATCTTTCCGTGAAGCACTTTGGTCTTCCTGGTGTTGTTGTAAAGTGCTTTAGAAATAAACTTTGATTGATTGATAGTTCCCCAACAGCATGACTATGCCAAAACAATGTAAGGCATAATGCTATACTATTACAAGCCATCAAAATGAATCAATATTTTGAACTACACTTTGAACCATAGCTGTGATTGGATCAAGCTCACACATTTTATCCTGCTAAACGTCTGCCTCTTCATTAACAATTTCAACAGGACTCATGCCAGACTGATATCACAGCGCTAATAACTGCACTGTGATATCAGTCTGGCTTTTGTCGAGTTTACTACAGCTAAGAGCAGTCCATAGTTTGATAAATGGGATGAAAATGCATTCAAACCCAAAGGGAAAACATGCAGGTAATCACTCAGCTGGTACAAATAAATACTGGGCATGAGCGAGCGGCTCGCGGAGCGTCCCAGCAGAGGAGGAGGGGGGGGGTAGAAAGAGAAGGGCAGAGTGAGACAGGAGACAGAGAGATGGAGGGGAAGAGGAGGGATAAAGCAAAGGGGACAGAGGAGACAGGCCGAGGAGCTGGGGGGGGGGGGGAGGGGGTCTGTCCTGTACCTGTCACAGGGGCACACGCACAGCCCGCAGCACTTGGAGAGGTCCGTCAGGTTTTTCTCTGCCATCTTCATGTCCTGGTTGATCTGGTCCATGCCCTCCTCCGCACGCTTCAGCTGCTCTGGACACCGCACACAAAACTCACATCAACGTCACCTTTATCTCGCTGTGGTAAAGTGTTTTGTCACGAATACTCCGGGCTGCGTACTGTGGACTTCAGGATTGTTTGAGGCACTTTCTCTCGGTACAAATACTTATATATCACATAGGAACGCCATATTTTTGGTAGATAATTTCAATATCATCATCAGTTTTTTACATAAAGTTGATTTCTCGGATACTGTTTTAGAAAACCTTGGCTGCACCCTGTTTGTGCATCAACTTATTTTTCATCAAGGTTCCTCCAAAAACATAATTATCTTGAATGGTTCCTGTGAGGACGAAAGTGGGTCACACAGCGTGAACCAGAGAAACATTAGCATTTATAGCACAAATACTTTGACAACAAACAACACACTTTCTCTTAAGAATAAAGTCAGAGAAGCACGACATAAATGCCAGAGGAATAAATGAAATATAGATTTCTGAAGTCTTTTTGAAGGTGAAAGCCTCATTGTGTGCTGGTTTGGATTAACTTGCCTCTATAATTGAATAAGTATAAACATAATTTGCACTACAGATCAGAAACCTTGGCCAGGAGGACCAGGAAGGTAGATTGTGTGGCAACAGTTCTTGCTTGTGCAGACGTCTCGTCGGAGTCTGACAGCTCGCTCCTCTGTGCAACCAACTCCACAGAAAGTTTTTGTGAATATGTAACAAGATATTTTCCTGCTGCAAATATAGAAATGACAGAAATGTTGGCGCTGACCTAGAAAAATACTACTTGGAAGTGTGTGATTTGAAAATATCACGGCAAATTAATTTAATACTGATCGGGTGCATTTATTATAAAGTGGAAAAATGTTCTACAGGTTTAGACTTATGTTCAAAGGTCATGCCTTTTTTTGTAAGTGGGTAATTTATTTCATTTAAATGAGCATGTGTGGCATTCACACTTTGAGCTGTAAAATGGCAAACACACATTAAGAGAAGCCAGTTGGTCTTAACCGGTCGTACTGTTCAGGACGTTTACTCCACCCGTGTCATCCACAAAACCTTCAACACTGTGTCTGATCGCAAGCACCCATCACACAGAGCCTTTCTATAACCTCTTCCTCCTTTTCCTTTGTGAAGGCACCTACAGAAGGTCCAAGTCTGTTTCAAACAGACCTTTATTTCGCAGGAACACACATTTCGAGTGTTAGTGCGTATGACAAGAAAAGAGGAAGTGCTTTCAGAAAGGGCCACAGCCTCTTCTGTGAACGGGGGAAACAGCTGAGTCTATGGGCCAGGTTCAGCTTCATCCACCAGGCTGTCGAGAAGCTGAGCTCTCTACCTTCCTTGCCCTCTTTCCTGTCATACGCACCGTCTGCTCCACTTAGATCTCGACTTGCTGAGATCCAAGCGCTAAAATGATGTGGGTTGAAACAAAATCACTCCGTTTTGTGTCATGCCATCCTTTCATCGTGATGGGTATTTACCTCCTTGCTGATCCAACATCACCATGGTGTTGACGCCGGTCTGTTTGCTCTGGAGGAAAATAATAATTACAAAACTTCAGAATAACTGGGAATAAAGTATACATTTGGTGAAAAGGTCAAAAGGCTAAACAGACAGAGCACATTTGGTTTTGTGTTCTGGGAAGTGCACATTGTAGGCTCAGACTCACCTCTTCTGCCAGCTGTAGCATCCGACGAGTGCTCTCCAGAGACTGTGGAGAAATGACACATGCTTAGGCAATTGACCAGAGGGGAGTGCATTTATTTAGCATTATTACAATGGAAATGTTGCATAATGACCAATGCCAAACACTGTATGAATGAAAGTTGTTTGTGTTGGTCCAGTTTCTTCACAAACACTAAGGCCTTATTAGTTTCTTTAATCATGTCTCCGTCAATCCACAATGACGCATCCACGGCCTTTAGAGGATCCTAGATCTTCTTCTAAAAATATATATTCATCTTAGATTTATAGCAGCGGGGTTGAACTTGTCTGGCACCTAGACCCAGTTTTACTCTTGATTATTCTTTTGGGGGCTCTTTTTATAGTTAACGCATTTAATGATGACCTTCCCAGCTTCAGTTTTAGATGATCAGAGCTTCCCTTGTGGATAAAACGGCATGTCGTCTTCTGTGATTAACCCCTTTCAATGAGCGGGAGGAGAAAATTGTCAAGTTACTACTACGTATAATGCATTCAATAGGCTTTGCTATGCGATTAATAAGGAGAAACTAGATCACTATTACAACCACGTCATCGTACCTTAGTCTCATATGTTATATTGTTATTAACCCCTTAATTGCGGAATCTGCCAGGTCCAGTCGACTGATGAACAGTTTCATACACAAAGCCATCGGGAATCTAAACTCCCTGCCCTCCCACTCCCTGCTCCACAATCGAGGATGAGAGAAATATAATTTCAAATCATTCACATGATTTGACAAATAAAAAAAACTTTGAATCTTTAACCCCCGCCTTAACCGAGTGCATTTTCTCCAATTGTCACATTTTTAAGTGTTTTTGTCGTTTTTCGTTGCTTTTTTGTCTCTCTTTTGTCACTCTTTTTTTTGCGCGTTCGTCATGTTTGACACTTTATTGTTGTGTTTCTGTTGCTTTTTTATTGTGTACTGTTGTTTTTCAAACACGTTTTTGTCGCTCCTTTGTTGTTTTTTTTGTCATTATTTTGTCGCTCCTCTGTGTCTTCTTTGTTGCTTTTTCATCACTTTTAAGTCATATTATCATCTTTTTTTTTTTGTCAGGTTTAGGTCACTTTTTTGTTGTGTTTTTGTTGTTTATTGTGTTATTGTAGCTTTTCTAGTTTGTTTGTGTCGCTTCTTTTGTAGCTCTTTTGCTGCTTTTTTTGTGGCCTTCTCATCACTCTTTAGTCGTGTTTTTGACGCTTTTCTGTCACTTTTTTGTTGTGTTTCCATCCTCACTATTTTGATGCTTTTTTCAAGAAGCTCTTAGATTTGGGTAATGCCAAACTGAAGAAAATGTGCTCAGTTAATGTGGGGGTTAAGAGGTCAATATTCCATCAAGCTTTGTTTTTGTCCTGATCAGAATCACGTGTGAAATGTTGTTATTGTGACACACAGGTTTACTGTTTTAACTCGTCACATAGGAGCGCCTCGATGCTAATGAGCCACACCTTTGTTTGCTCGGAGGCCACTGAAAGAATGATGTCATGGGGAAAACTCAAAGGTTACGCAACACAAGGTAAATTCAGAGCATTTGTGGAAGCCAGTTTTAGGAAGTTTGTTTGAGGTTCAAGAAGCGAGAGTTAATAAATGTCGACAACTGGACGACATGCAGATATAAGCTCAAAAAATAACGCTGAGGTGTTTATAATATTGCAGTAAATGATTTGCAAAGACAAAGCAAAGTCTCTTTAGACTTATTTCATATCGTGACTAGAAAGTGTTTGTTCAGCTAGTTCAACAATGATGTGCTTAAGTGTTCAAAGTCTGACTGAAACAGTAGCCGTGTCCACAAACATTGTGCAGTAAAACTTATAAAACCAGCTTTACTTTCCTCACTCAGCTGACATGGACATTGAGAAAGTTACTGCCATTGTTAAATGAGTAACTACACTCTTGGCATATCAATTTAAAGGGCTAATATGAGTCTGAGTAAAAAGACGTAATATTTAAATAATTGATTTTGATTCATTTGCGATTAACTGCGCCTTTAAATCCTTGGGGAAAAAAGGGTTCAAAAGTCCTCACACTTTTAGCCGCCTTGTCCTTTCTATAAAATCCAAACATCTTTACCGTTAAGCTAATAATAATCCAGTTTGAAGCCGAAACAGAAGTCACGCAAAAGGAGAAATGTGCACAGAGGAATGCAGTCGGCTCAGGTGAGTTGTGGCGGCTCTGCTCTATTAATAGCAGATGCTGAGCCCGGAGCGACGCGTCTGAAAAAGCGCGGCTCGGAAACGACTGGGGGCACGGCTCGACTTTCCCCATCACTAATGAACCGTTAACAGGAAAACAGGGACGTCTCATCCTCCTCATCCGATCTGCCGGTATGTTTGCGGCTAATGTATTTATTGTGGAAACAGGCGAGCGGTGAATTGGCAAAAAGGAGGACGTTGTGATTGTGAAGCTTGGCCAGGTTTGAGTCGGGGCGGTGGGTAAATATTATATTACGATGGTGCAAAGTCCTTCATCTTGGCTAATTAAGTCCGAGACTGAGGAGGCAGCCAAGTTTTCCAGATTGGGACTTTGGGACGCAGACAACGGCGAAGTATTTTTAACACAATTTTGGGAGGGATTAAATGGAGTTAAGGCGGCAGCGTGCTGGCTCGAGAAATGAAGGCAGTTAGGGGAAGCATTTTCACCAACTTTAAATACAATCATATTAATGACTACATTTTAAAACTAACGGAAGAACACAAGAAAAGTTAAGTTTAAGAATGGTTGTTGATATAAGCAACAGAAAATGTCGACAAAATTAGCTTTTCCCATGATTTTACAACAGTTGTCTTTGAACAACAGAAAAGACAACGCACAAAACTCATTTACAGATTTCCCGAGTGGACATTGTTGAAAATTAACTCCTTTTAGTGTTGAAGAGATTTTACAACTGGTATTCAAACCAGTTATAAAAGGATTTATTTCTAAACAAAAGTATAACCTGGCCAAGGACCCATCAACCACACATCTGAGGGAAAATGGATCCCAACACTAAATTTCTGAACTTTAAAATTGTGGAGGACTGAAAATCCAGATTAAATTGGTTGAGGAGTAAAGGAGGAAAACCAAATAAAACCAAAACAAGCAAGTAAACAGGACTCAGGTTTTTGTTTTTGATGTGGAAATATATAACATGGTGATATGTAAATATATAGTTGTATAAATACATGGCCATGTTTCTAGTAACTGGCTATTAACTGGTAAACTCAGTCAGATTAAAAGGCAGCCTCTTCCTGTGGTGAACTTTGATGTTCTGCTGATACAGAGTTTGAGATGAATCAGATGTGATGCGGTTACGCTAAGACACAACAACAGCAGGAGAAGGAAAATGGGTTACATACATTACTGCCTCAGAAATATTATCCTGGACTATTACAATCAAATTTTAATACCAACATGTGAGACAAAATGCACCCAGAAAAAGAATGTAGAGCATTTATTGCATTGCCAGTGTGATACAGGCCAGAAAGAGACTTAGAATAATCCGGTCTTTACGGTTGGCGTGTTCAGTTCTCCTTAGACATGGTGATGTTTAAGCTTTGACTATGAGTAGCCAAACATGAGGTTAAACAGGTATTTAGTGCTTTATTTTGATCATCTACAGCTAGAATAGTGTTTGCAGCATCTAGAAAAGCATTAGAAGCATGTTCGGTATCATGTTCTGCAGTGCTTTGTTGCAGCCAAAAAGAAAAGAGGAGAGGAGAAATTAACGACAAAGACCATGATGTATTCCTTAATATTTATGGTGCATTTGAGTCTCTTAAAATGCTTGTCAGCTCATTTTGTGAGAACAAGACTGTGCGCTCCTCAACGACGTTACAATAAATAAACTGTGGAGTTTATTTCCTCACACACGCGGGCAGTTAGCAAAATGAGCAGAAGGTGAGCCGCATTTCCACCACTTGAACCGCAGAAAGCTCATTTAGCCCATTAGATTCAGCTGGCTGATAGTACAATGCCCTGGAGTGCTGATTAAACAATTATCTGTGTCATAATACAACACTTAAACATGGCTGACGACGCTCGCGTTGTCGAAGCCGCAGAGGGGCACCGTCACTGCTAAATTAGCCCGAACACCTGACACTGCGTTCGATACAAGAGGCATCATAATCATTTACTTTATGAGGTTTTAATGTGTAATCCAATGTCAACAAGAACATTATATATACAAGTATATAAATAATATTTTCAAACAAATCTTAAGAAATAAGTTATCAGTCAGAAAAAGATCCTGATTTAATGTTGCGATGCTAATTGTAATAATGCACCTGCCTTGTTGTTTTCTTGGGTCTTACTTCGGTTATTGAATTGAATGTGGAACTATGTATGTACTGTTGATGTGTGTTGTATTTAATGCTTTAATATGTTTTATAATGAGAATGGACCCCAGGAAGAGTAGTCTTTGCTTTGGTAAAGACTAATGGAATCCTTATATAAAGATTTTTGTTATTATTATGCTAAATGGTTTTAACACACACAGTTAAAGAACATAACTAGATGCATAAGTGATTTGATTGTACTTTTTGGATTTGAGTAAAGACAAAAATGTAACTTTAGTAGGATTAACCTGAGAAATTTTCAAGTTTCACATGACAAGTGGCAATGTTTGAAGAAGCTGCCCTCGTAGTAGAGGGAAGAAGCTTAGTTATTCTTACCGTATTTTCTGGTCTATAAGTCGTACTTTTTTTTCATAGTTTGGCTGGGGGTGCGACTTATATATCAAAATGTATACTTTCACGTACTTGTTATTTTCACACCGACAGCCGAGGGCACACTAGCCTTGTGTACCAGTATCTGCTCTGCCTGTACTACTTAAGATTTAAAAAACGGTAAATCGAGCAGCAGAAAGAAAGTTTGGAGTGAGAGAGAAACTTGCGAGGGACTGGCGAAAAGCGGAGGCTACTGTAACTGCAATGAAGAAAACAAAAAAAGCTCAATGGCCACAGCTAGAGGAACGAGTTCACAAATGAGAACTTGAACAACGTGCTGCCGGGAGAGGCTTGTCAACAGTGCAGTTACGCCTCCATGTCCAGGTAGTTGCCCAGGCTGGTGCGACTTATACTACCGAGCGACTTATAGTCCGCAAAATAGTATGGGATCAACTGTTATTTGTAAAAAAAAATATGTCCATATGCTTTTATGTGAACGACACATTTTAAATTCTCCTTTGATTTGAAATGTTTAATCCCAGAACACTCAAGGGTTTTCTCAACATAATAACTAGCTCTATAGATGTTCTTATTTAGTTTTTGTGTAATTTATACTTGAATAATCATGAACAGCGGCACCTCCTTTTGACTTTGTATTTTTCCCTCTGTGGTCACTGGTTTAGACCCATGTATTTCTATGTTATCTCTCAGGATTTGTCAGCTTTGTTATAACGCCTCTGTGAGCCTGTTACATGATGCCTTGAAGCTATACTCCACCCAGCGCCTTGTCCGGTGTCAAAGCTCTCCCCTCGTAGGCCTGAACCACTGTATATTGGCACTTTCAAGAACAAAGGCGGCGGCGGCGGTCAGCAGAAACAAAGGTGTGACAAACTGAAGGGTTTTTGGAGCAGAGCGGTAAAAAAGAAGATAAACAACAACGGCAGCTGACAAAACGACTTCAGATACAGCTGCTCGCCATATGTTTTACAATGGGATAGGCAACGGTCCAAAGCAACGGGTAAAAAATGGCATTCAACAATAATAATAGCTCTAGTCCATCACTTTCAGGATCCAAAGGAGGGTAATTTGAAGTAAAATTAAGTAGTTTGGGGCGGTCATTACCTCGTCAGTGACCTGGTTGGCCCTCATGGTCATCTGTTCCACCGTCATGTCGTCCATGTTGGTCTGGCCTGTTTTGGAGGCTCCTCCCGCAGCTCCGAGCTCGATGTTTTGTGGCCTGAAGGAAAGACAGAAAGATCACTGAGCATTGACACACTTGGTATTAACTATTAAACTAAAGTGCTGCATTTACAGGAATAAAGCATCAAAACAAAAACAGTTCCAAAAAAGATTTCCAAAATGGCAATGAAAATTTTAATAGTTTGCTAATAGGTTGCTTTATACAGCAGTAGTTGTAGTTACTGGAGATTGTAAAAGCAAAATACTGAAAAAAGGGAATTTTCTGCGTCAACAAAATCATTTTTTGTAGGAAAGAAAACAGACCAGGACATGGTCATGAAAACAAAGGGAGGAACAAAAGATGCAAAACATATCCAAATACTCTTTGTTGTTGACGTGTGTAACGGAAAGAATACATGAATATTAGGAATTACTGATTAGATTAGACTTTATTGTCCACCTCTGTGGAAATATGTCTTTGGTTCACCATCACAGTCACAAAATCCCAATAGACAGGACAGACAGTAATAAACAAAGACAATAAGTTAATGATAAAAAACAACTGCATGAGCTGCATACTCCACAAGTGCTTATTCAGCAGTTGTATTGTACTAGGCACAAATGAGCCCTTGTACACCTTCTTTGAAGCTAAAGGCACTCTGGAGCGGAGCCCAGAGGGCATCAGACTAAACTCATCAAAGACGGGATGCTCCAACTCACTGACGATGGATTTGGCGGCTCAGTGCAGAGCTGTCTGAGAAAAGGACATCCAGTGATTTTTGTTCACGGCCAGTCACCTTTCCTGCATTTTTTATGATTCTTTGTGGCTTGTTTCCAAAGCCCCCGAGCTTCCTGATCATATATAGTCTCTGGTTGGCTTTCTTATGGAATCCACATTTTGTGCAATATTAAGTTTGTCCTCAATGTGGGTATCCAAGTACTTAAAGCTATTAACAACCTCCACGGGCTGGTCAGAGATGGACAAAGACTGAACATAACTGGAACAGCAAAGGATTAGCTCTTTGGTCTCGTCTACATTGATAATCAGGAAGTGCTGTTTACGTCACTGTTCAACCATATGCACTTGAGCCTCATGAGTACAACTGATGTCGTTGTGAAACAGGCCAACAATGGCCATGTCGTCAGTTTACTTAAAGAGCTCAACATTGCTGTCCTTTATCTGCAAAGCACTTAAATACAAAGAAAACCACACAGGCGATGTCACATAACCCTGTGGTCCCTAGTTAGAGAAAGACCTCAGTCAAGTTGTCCCTTGTTATGTATGCTAAGAAAGTAAGGACATCCACAGATATGCAGGCAGTGGCAGGGAAATCTGAATCACGAGACTGGACATTGGCAAAGTGCATCAAACTAAATTTAGAAGTCTTCTCACAGCGCGCCCCAGTTCAAGTGAAATCAAAAGAAAAAGCTTAATCACATTCATGCAGCCAGTTGCCTCAGATCAAATAGAGTCAAAAGTCTCGTGTCTCTCACGAGGCCGGGATCGTAAATTATATATTTTATTTGTAGCGTGTATACTTTTAACTTTCATGATCTACACAACATGTTTGGAGAAAAGTATTTGGGTTAGCAGCTGAAGAGCGTTATCTGGTAAAAACGAGCCAAGATCAGAGAGTTAAATCAAAGATGAATGATCCAAACGGTAACATCACAAACTATGGCTCAGTATTTTACATTCTGATCCCAAAAAGAATTTCACAGCCAAGTATCTGTGCCAGATCTCATCTCACTGACTCTTATTGTGAAACGTCTCCCTGTGGCAATGCCCTTTTGTGTCGACAAACACTAGAAATGTGGGGGATTAGCCATAACTCAAGTCAAGCCACTGTCGACACGAGTGTTAATGAGGCTGGTGCCACAATAGAGAAGATATTATGAAAAATAGCACTGACAAGCAGTTTGCAAATTGTTCACAAAACTATGAATTCATCAAAGATTGTCATTTAAAACATCTACAACAGCAAATTCTCAAGTGTCCATTTATCATACTGTGAAAGAATCAAATACCAAAGGCAGAAAACAATAATTAAAAGCATGCAGTTCTGTTCAAGTCCTAAATAGTCCAAATGACAACCAGACTTGGGATGAACAATGCATCCAATAAGCAATCATGCGCTGAAGTGATTATTGCACTCGATTGCTTCTCAATCATTTATCTGGTAGATCCAGCTTCACACGTCTTCCACAGTTAATACATTTCTCAAGATGCTGGACAATATCAGAGGCAAAACTATCCAGAAGCCCACAAACCCACTTTTGATAAGATGAAATGTGCACTTCATGGCCTCCACAGTGTGTTACTTGTTGCTCGCTCTGATAATGAAAGGCTTCAGTTCGCGAGAGCACGTCTCATAACAAGATCACCATCTGTGTGAATTAAAATGGTTTCCTGTGACGCTGAACAATGACTTTAGTCTTTTTTACAGCTCATTTCTCTTCTATTGTGTGCGGACTTTTTCTTTTTTTTTCAACTGTGACATTTTTCCTGTTTCCAAAGTAACCTCCGAACTTCACCTTCCCTCTCAAACACGCAGCCAGCAGTCACACATCCGGAGGGAACAGTCTCTTCACAGGATTTTATGGTGTTGACTCTGCATTTTTACACAGAAAAGGGACACTTAGTTCGCAAACTTGACTGCTCTTCCTGGCAGAATACTGGCCCGGGCACTGTGAAGGAAAACTTTAGGGTTGTTGCATTTCATCAACACTGATGAAGACCCGGAAAGTCATTCACTTAATACCAACTTGATTATCTTTACACTAACAGTGTAAAGTATACTGGTACTACCAATAGTACTGTTACTCCTCCACTACTTTTACGATTTCAGTAACCACCAATGCTACCAACCAGGCAAAGCACTACTTGTAATTTGACAAAATAATATTGTCCATAACTATTATTACTATCTCAGCTCACACACTACTCACAATATTTACTATTATTTTACTATTTGGGTATGGTTTACACGTCTGCTTAAAGGAACAGGCCACAGTTTTTACTGAAATATGTTCTGAGCTTAGATACCTGTCTGGTCTTTGTTTTTGTGCGTGCGCTCAGTCACGCACAACGACCAAAGGTGTTGTTAGCATTTGGCCTCTCCCAGCATATTCCAATAGCTCCAAACGGTGAAGTTGGAAACTACCACACAAAGAGTTGATATTTGTGCGTATTTCACCTTGTAGTGACCCAGTGGCTGCATGGGTGGTCAGCATGGCGCCTTTACTTTTGATCACAGTAGTCTCTACAATGCTCCAGGATCAATTGTTATGTAGGTTTTCTGGTGAGAGGGTCCGTCCGCAATGAAAACCTTCCAAACAATTGATCTTGTACCGGTTTAGAGATCATTGTGATGGAAAATAAAATCATCATGCTGTCTCCTCACTCACTACAAAGTCATATACGCATATAACTTTTTTTTCCACATAAAAGTTGCATAATGCATCTTTAAGTGATCACTAATCTGCTGCTTCTATAAAATCAACACAAAAATCTAACGTCTTTCTTTAAAAGGGACTATATACAGTTTAAAAATGTTAAAATTAAGTATTTTCCTGCCCCTACATGTTCCAGCAATGTCCCTGTTCACCACAACTGCCTCTAAAATCCTGCACAGTCGCTCAAAAAGGTGTTAATTCGGGTCCGAAGTGCCGTCATGCACGAGCTTAATATAGAAGCTGCAGTTACACGTATGACCTGAGGTGGCAGTAGTGAGTATAAAATGGCTAACTTGCATCTAGCCCCTTTAAGTACATATAGAAAAAGACAAACTGCAACCAAAGAGTGGGTGAATAAACATGTCAGTATTGGATAGCTCTCAACGACTCGTGTCAGTGAATAAACCTCTATATAACTGTGCGTATCGATCCGCCTCCTGCCTTTGGAAATGAAGTGCCTAAACCACACATGACAAGAAATTTTTGTCCAATTTGTGCCCATCACAACCACACAGCGAGCACCACTTCCCACATTTCCACACTTCACGCTCAATAACAAAACAGCAACACGGTGTCACAGGGGATACAAAAAAATAAGTGTTTAACAAGCCATAAAAGACATGTACGCAGCGGTATTATCATTCACACTGGCCGGGCTGCAGTCGACTGGTCACAGCTCCAAACCTGCGCACTTCTGTAAAAGGTGTCAGTGCAGAGGGAGAAGGGAGGACTTTCTCGTTCTTCCTCCCAAACCTGTTCCTCCGCCTCAAGACAACAGCACACAAACTGACTTCTTTTGTCATGGAGGAGCACACACATCTAACACATGATCTTTGTTTAAACTGCAAACGCCAGTTTCTAACAGAATTTCATGAACACTAGGTATTTTACAGGCTATTATGAACCTCTTAACCCTCACATTTCCTCTAGGTTGGCATTACACAAATCTAAAAGCAAAAAAGTAGCAAAAGAGCGACAAAAAACATGCCAGAAAAGCAAAAAATAACACACACAAAAAAGCGACAAAAACACATGAATAAAGAGTGACGAAAAGGCAACAAAAAATGCTGAAAACATGACAAAAAAAGCAACGAAAAAGATATTAAAGAAGACAAAAGCGCAACAAAAACACTTCCAAAATGTGACAAAAACGTGCAGGAAAAGCAACAATAACACATTAATAAAGAGTGAGGAAAAAGCAACACAAATCTAGAAGAAAACAATACAATAAAGGTTAGTGGTAAGAGGTTAATTTCAAAGACAAATGGGATAAAATGGTGCAACAATATGAACTGATAGTAAATAAACACACCCAAGTGACTTTGAGACATTTTAAAATCGATAAACTACATTGTTGCGATAAATAAACAAATTAGACACACACAAACACAGCATTGTAATGAATGGTAAGTGACGTAATTTTCTATGTTATGTTTAATGCTAGAAGAGAATCGAAGCTCCACTATATTCTAGCCAGAATAGGGAAACTCCATTAGTTTTCAAAGAACTGTGACTTTCGATGAGTTACACCCGCTCAGCCAACTTTTTATAAACGGGAAGTAACATTGTAGAAACACCTCTGACTTTACATAATTCATCTGTTTCCGTAAAAACGCGTAAAAGCTAAGCTCTAGGTAACATTTCCCTGTGGGGTCACTTGACTTACAGGTGACGCGAGACTCGCCGATGGCACTAAAAAGTGACAACACACACAGGAAGCAGCAAAACAAGACCCCCCTGTGCTAGAATAACACGTGAAAATATAACAAAGTGTTGAAATGAGTCAAACAGATGTGCCTTACATTGTAAAATATGCCGTTGGTCTCAAATGACGTGATCCACGCAACTTTAGGCTAACTTTAGCGTGCTAATCAGTCAGCTAGTTCCGCTTTTACTGTCAACCAACGTATCGCCACCGCCAGACAAATATCCCGATGTGGAAAACAGACGGAAATGTTTTACCTGGGCAGTCTGTACTTACAGCTAGTCCTCCCGGTTTAAACGTGAGGCTCGCAGCTCCTCCTTCTTTGCGGAATGTAAACTTGACAAAAGTTGTGGATGATGAATTCCTTCAGTCAGTCACTCGGCTGCTGTTTCCGAAGTGTGTCAGAGAGGCTTTCAGGGAGCGTGGGGAATCTGAGATGTCACAGGGGCTTTCCACTTGAAGGTTGTCGCCCAGCGGTCAGTAAACACCGAGATAAACACAAGGTCCGCCCAGAAAGCTAAAAGAGAAAACATTTGTCTGAAAACATTAAGCATTATATTAATTTAGCTATTACAGGCTGATTACACATTGGCTTATATTTAGCCCTCTCAAGTTGACAACACGTATTTTCATCTTGAAGTAGTTGTTCTGTCACATATACTTTTTGGGATTATTCATTTGAAGTGGCCTAGCAGTGGTCCTCTAACTTGAGTAAAATATTTCTTAATCTTACACTATAAATACATCTATAGGCTACATGGCCAGCTTGTGTTGATGGAAATGAATCACAGTTTAATCTATTCAAACTTAATTCAAACTTATTTTCCACCAAGCAGGCCTTTTATACTAAGGCCACATGAGTCACTGTAACTTTGCTGACATACACTCCTCCCTCTGTCACTAAAGTGTTTTGTTTCGATTTGCAGGCATTGTAATCGTGGAATACTTTCCCCCCAATAAATAATACGAAAACGCAGAGTACGCAACTTCTGAACTTCTGTAAAGTTTCCACTGAGTTTTGTTTTGTTGTTCCTAGAGTTTCACTTTCGCCCTGAACTCAGCACGGGACGCTGCGCATGTCCCGTCTGCGCTTGTCATCAGACTCCAAGGAGAGACAGCGCTGCTCGTTCTCCCCACATGAGTGCAGCATTTACCCTTCACCCGGACCTCCCCCTCCTCCCCCTCTGTGTGAGCACTCCGATGGATGTTTTTCTCTCTCCCCACAACGATTCTGAGAGATGCTCAGAAATCTGAGCCTCCAGCGCTGAATGTGCTGTGTAATTCCCCAAGTTTTATGGTTTGAAACCACAAAAGCCTGTTCAAGGTGACTGCAAAGACACCAGGCAGGCAGGGTGCCAGCCAGACCTATCAAGTAGCTCCGTCTAAAAGATGTTTTCTGTCTGAGAGTGGGCTTCATCTAAATATTTTCTGCTTGAGTTAAATAGGTTATCCATACAACAATCACTTGGTAGCGGTGGTTTTGCAAAAGGAATAGGACCAGAGCTAGCCGCGCTGATCTCTGCCCATCTCTCTGCACATGTATCTTTTATAGAGTCTACATAGCCTGCATTATTCAGCATTAACACACGCTCCATCTGGACCGCTCTGAGTGTGGCTCTGCGAAGAGATGTGTCAAAGCACGGCTCTATGGTCCAAGCTTAACTTCCTCTGATGCTTCACCATTTCACAATTTCTCCAGTGCAGGGCCGTGAGGAAGAGAGGAGAGGCCCAGGGCAGGTTTACAGTGGGCACTGATAAAAGCACTATGAAATTACTATATGTACAATTGCTGTGTTTCTAAAGCGATTAGAACTGTAGTCATTGGTCAATTTAACTCTGTCTTCAGTTCAGGCGACCTGTTTAGACCTGACGGTACTCGAAAGAGCCACTTTTCAACACTTTTATATTGATTTTCAAGACACTCAAAGAGGCTTTAAAGAGAGGCTGAAAACCAACGTGATCGATACGGGTCAAAGGAGCCACTGGTACAGAATGTCACTCAGTGTGTTCTGGGAAACATGGCCGCGGAAGAAGCTGTTGATCACTAAGTGTGACATGAAGGATTACACTTTGAGAAGTTTGTGAAGAGCTATAAATCTGAGCCACGTGTAGTTATTTGCCTGCCCCGCACAGCACTTTGGCAATCACATTAATACCCCTTTTTTACTCTCACTCACTTACTCAATTACAGAATATAATTTTAAGGGGCTTCTTGCTCTAGCCTCTTGCCCCGCTTTTCACCGATACAAGCCCCTACATTTCACCATTTTACTATTCCAATATTTCACGCCTTGTCCACCGGTGCCTGAAGAGTCCAAAATTACCATTTCCTCTATAATTACTTTTAATGTGAGAAAGCGTTTGAGACAAGGAGAGAGGGAGGAAGGAATCGGGGGGAAAGGAAGTAAAAGAACAAAGATTAAATGGACGTATTATGGGCAGTGCAGATGTCAGGATGGATCCCACTCTTTCATCGCCGCAGTTTTCCCATTAACAGACATGGGAAGGCTGCCCTAATTCCATAATTCCTAAATCATGCTTCTCGGCTCGACATGAGGAGACAAAAGTACACTTGCGCTGGGAAGAATAGGCTGGCCGTATCGCTTAATAATGAGTCCATGGGAAACAATGATGATGGATGGAGGAGGGAGGGATGCCATCTGCAGTGTCTGGCTTTGCTTCACAGTTCTGTTCAAAAAGTCAACATCTTACAGGCCAAGCTAGTACCACAGGAGCGTCAGCCAATGAAAACAAATCTCGTAATGAGGCAAATAATTCGATCCGGGTGGAAGAAGGTGGTTGTGCAAAGCCAAAAAAGTCAAATTTACCACAAACAGAGTACAATTTACTGTCTACAGACTACAGCTTGGTTGGTAAGTTGAGGAAAAGTAGACGCTGATCATGATTTCCTATGATATTTTTTTCTCATATTGAGCGAGGAGAATATCCAAAGCCTCTCGTATGAAAGTTCAAACTGCTTTTTAAAAGTACAAGTTATTCGAAATGTAACACTATATCCACCTCTCCGCTCACATCCATCTTGAGTCACAGGAAAGGTTCTTGGCCCACTTCCTTTATCGGGCCTATAATTTAACGTTATGGGCTAATCCTGCCGCGACCCGATACTCGTCAGGACAAAGGAATTGGCTGACCAAGCGTCTCAATATTCAGAGATAATTTTATTCCCTCGTCTCCTCTCGCCGAAAATCTTCCCTCTGCGTTTGGATTGAAGCTCTCATATGGAGCAATTTGATGGAAACTGGAGACATCGATAGCCATTAGGACGCTTTGCTCAGGAGGGCCAGACATCTATTATTCATGCACCGTTGCTTTCTTTTCACCCAAAAAACTACATTTGTGATATTGTTTTAGCATTGGACTGCCGACAAGACACGCATCGGTGGGTTTTAGATGACACTTTAAAACATCTCTGATAAATGAAGCAGATATTCGGTCGTTCATCTTCTTCTTCTGTTTCCACATTGGTCTTGTCGCTGCTGCTCGGGAACTTTAGCCCATTCCGCAAACTTTCGAACATTTAAAAGGTCTCCCATTTGTCTTGAGATATTTTGGAGAAAGTGGTTACTCCGAGAGAACCAGAGGACAAATGATCTACAACTCCGATCTCTTACATCCATCCAGTTCACTCCCACGAAGAACCAACATTTTCATCTCTTGACCTGTCTTCACTCACTCTTTATATTTCACCAGCGTTTCAGTGTACAATTTGAGAACTTTCTTGGCCTCTTATCTTCTAAAGTTCTGGCACTAGCCTTCACAATCCCCTGTGGAGTACTTTTTGTTGTTGTCTCTTCGTCCATTCATGTCCACATCTGACAGGAAAGAGCCACTGAGCTAAAGCGGAGAGGAAACATTTTATATTCTCTTTCATCTTTTGGCTGTATCTCGTTCAAGGACACAGCCCCCTCTCTGTTGACAGACCCAAGATGGAAAAGCTAAAAACGGGACTTCATTTCGAGATTTTTCTTTCCGTGTCGGACCACCCTGCTGGAAATATGACGGATATGGGAGCGGAAAAGGCTATCACAGGGTATTTTGTGGCTCAGATTAGCTGTCACATCACTGGAGAGCCGCGATTTACATCTGAATAATTTCACGCTTTTTGACTGGCACGGCTCAGTGTGTTCTGTATCTGCGGGGCTTGACGTCACGTGGGGATAGATAAATGGACACAAATGAAGACCCAGGTGCACGGGAAGACAGTTGCTTTAGATTTGCCGACATGTCCCGAAGATGGAGCAGGGGCGATCACAGCCGGGAGTTAGAGTTTTATTAGCCTCGCAGAGCTGTCCGAAAGAATAATGTCTATGCTTCAGAGCAGCCAGTCAAATATGGAGGTTGCTTATTTCCAGCGACTGAAGTTGCTTACCATTCCTGCTGCTTGTGTGTCTTCAACTTCCTGACATAAACCTCAAAGGAAAAGTCTTCAGAAAGCAGTCACCTGTACTAGACTGCTAAGAATTCAGTTTTTTAGAAATAACCAAATCCTTTGGAACCCTAATGGACGATAGAGACATGACCCAAATATGACGTACTACACTATGCACACCATTGTTGCACATATGGTAAAATGTATTCCCTGTCATTTTACTGTGTGTGTGCTCTGATGTTCATTTACATTGTTTAGCTATAATTGTATTGATATATCAGTCCTCTCGTATGTAGGTGTTTTTCCGTTGAAGATTCTTTGGCCTGCAGGGTTGACTGGAGAGGACAGCCAAGCAAGAAAAAGGCCGGAGAGTGAGGAAAGGCAAAGCAAAGAGTCAGGAGGAGTTGAACTTATGATGCTAAGGGAGGCAAAGTGAAGAAGTGAAATGAAAGGCTGCGTCTTGTCATGCCTTCAATGCATCCTTAAACAGTTGTTGACTCAGACAATCACAACAAATGGTTTTATTACAACATAATAAATTCAGTGTGTTCGTTGAATAGTGCAATTCTTTAGAAACAATTTCACAGGACTTCTTCTCACATGCTTATGGATTGGTCTCATAAACCATGAGAAGGCTTTTGGCTACTGCAGATTAAAGAATATTAGAAGGTATGCTCTCAGACCACAGAGCACCTGCTTTGGCCCCTGAAAAAGTATAACTTTTTAATTCAAAAATGTCAAAAGACCATTATCCTGCAGGCAGTCATTTGGCCACAAATGACTTTTCCCCTCTGCCTTTGACTGCGGAGGGGAGAAAAAAGGACTTTTTATGCCTTGGAGAGCAGGAACCAAAATGAAAACAGACACACACCACATATTTTCAGAGTAGACAAAAAGACAATCTTTATTTGTGTGTTTCTCTCCTGGATTAAACTCTTGTGTTTTACTTTTGACTGACTTTTAAAGGCCGAGGCCAGCTTCCACAAAAACAAGCACAAACAGAAAAAAACAGACATGACGCTCGACCACCGGAGGCATCCTAACCAGCTACCGACCATGGATTTACAAACCATAGAAGAAGAAAGTGGAGTAGAAGAAGAGAAGACACATTTGTATAATCTTCCACAGGCTATGTCCCATCGCTGCAACCCGAACAGGAGTCATCGACAGTGACTTTAAATGCTACAAAAATAAGATGAGACGGGGGACACGAGTGCGCCCCCTGGTTTGTGTTTTTGCGCCTTACATGTGTGTGTATGTGCATGCTCAATGTTCACGGCCCCCTTTAGACCTGGAGATAAAATCACACTTCAGATTATGTAGATTACAAGTGGTCAGCTAGTTGTTTTGGTCTCATATTTACACAGATATTATTGCTATTAGGCAGAAGACATTCAACCTTCAAAATTGAGGCAAAACACTGCATTTTGTTTGGGATTTAACTAGTGCATTATCAAAGTTACAGTACAAATTATTTACATTTCTTGATTGTAAAATTCACACATAACATTTGGACATTTTACCAAAACATAAAATATGGATCGCACTAAAATTCAATTGCGCAAATGTCACAACAATGTAGAAGTGTTCCCAATGTAATTTCTCAAAAACATTTCAAAACAGTTTCTGTGGACCATCAGTAATATGTAATTCTGTGGGTGTCCCACATATGACCGTGTGACGTTACAACATTTGATTGTGAAAACATTGACTATTTAACACCTAAAAAAGTGAAGCTTAGCATTAGCACGTTAGCACCTTTAAAACAGATATGCAAATGACTGCTGCATCCCTCCCACAGAAACAGGCCATCTGATGAGTCATGTTTCAGACAATGTACTTCTGACCAGTTGGCTGCTTTATTCACAAAGTTTACAAACTCCTCTAAACCACCTTAGCAATAGTACTTGTTTTGTGTTTGAGAAAAGGTCAAATCTGTCATCAGTACGGGGTTGTTTTAATGTTGAGGACGAATTTGTTTCTCACCACAAGAGGCTTCGTCAGCAACTCATCTTAAAGCAGCTGGCAGAAGATGTAAAAGCTTACAAAAACAAGTCACTACCAAGTATGTAAAGGTGCCTGTCATTTGGCATGCAGGCTGGAGAAGGCCCCCCCTTGGGTTGGTACATATTCAGGTGAGAGGAGAAACGTGCTCAAAACAACCCAGTAGGCTACAGATGGCAGATTCAATCTTCCTCTGCAATGGAAAACAGTATGACTGAGAGTGTACACAAACATTTAGGCTTCCTGTTAACTTGAAATAAACATCCACATTACACTGAATAATTGAATTACGGGGGAAGAAATCCAAATCCATGGTCTCATCCCTCCCATGCGGTTTCGCAAAAGACCATCTTGTGAGTCGGATGATGTCCCAGCGACTTTCGATGATTGCAAACATGAATACAACAATAAAAGCGTCAAAGACATACTAAGTGAGTAGACACCTCTGACCACTTGTAACCAGTGTAGACGCATTTTAACTCCAGGTCTTTGAGCGGGGCCGACGCAAATGCCTTTGACTGTCTCTACAAATGTATGCGTAAAAATCTGTACATTGGATTTCCTGTATGTTTTTGTACGTGTGTGTTCACAGTGCTTGCTCATTATGTTACTTTCTAACATTAAAGAAGTCCCATGACACACACACACACCCTCTCCTCCTGCGCTGCTCCATCTCCCTTTGTACACTTTTGTCCATAATAAATGCTAGATCCATCCCCAAGGACTTTATCAAAGAATCTCTATGCGTGTGAGTGTGCACGTGTGTGATGTTGTGAGGCTACCACACACTCCTATCCCATCCAGTCAATGTGCTTCCCCTTTTTTCCACAAAGCGTCAACCCTGGGACCTATAGGAACAGTTCAAGTTAGTGTTTTATGTCCGCTGTGATCCGGGTCCCGAGTACTGAGGGCTTAATCTCAGTCTGTTTTGCCCCCTCGGTCCGTTCGTCTCCCCAACACGGGCTAATCCATCAACGACCAGAAGCCAGACAGGAGAAAACGTGTGAGCGGAGAGAGGTTGAATTTTTATTTATGAGTCCGTTTTTTAAAAAGTCTTCCAAGAGGGCAAGAAGAGCGCTGGTGGCAAAGGTGTTTCGGATAAATCCCCCATGAAAAAATAGATCATTGATTACAAACAAAGATTTTTTTTTTTTTTCACAGTGGTCATGCAACTTAAAGAGTGTCGCCTCTGCTTCGAATCTTCAATACTATCGGCAAATTACCCCCACATCCCCCCAAAATCCTGAAACGCTTGCAAACCCCCCCCCACCAACAGTTAATTTTTGATCCACCGTTCTGATAGAAGTTAAGTGACCACAGTCAAAACAATATAGAAAGACAAAGAGTCGGTGGGTGACCAGTGGTACATTCAAATAAATGAGAAAGTCATGGCCACCCGACCCAGTTAACATAGACAGTGCTGAACAAGCCTGAGCTACGTCAGGCTGTGATAAATGCTTTGTTTAGAAACATGTAGAAGACAGAATAACTCAACCCACCAATCCCCGCTGAAAATATACACCTTACCCTTATATCCCGCCCACTTACCTCCCCGATCCAGAACGTAGCATGATTAAACTTGCCTTTCGTTGCCAGAATATAGGCTTAACGTGGATGCCGTTGCGACAGCTTCACACACACCATTCCAAAGAGCTTATGGAAGGGTTTCAGTCTCGTGACATTTTGAGGGCTTTCACCGTTCTAAAAATATGGATTGACAAATTTTAAATACCTACGCACTGCCATGTGTCACTGTCCACTACTACAGCTTATAGGAGCCAGCCTTGAAGGAGCTACCAGTTCGAACCCAAGTGAGGTTCCTGACCAGGGTAGCAATCTATTCTGGACTTGGCAACATATCACTCGCTCAATTCTTTGCATAAAATTCTGCAACTTTTCAAACAAAAGAGAGAGTTTGCACTTAATTCTATTCTAAACAGAACCCCTCAAGTGCGTGTCAGAACACAAATGTCTCTTTGACACTCATCTGTTGCCATACTGTGATATCAACTGCATGCCCTCAACTGTGTAAATTCGATACAGCCTTTCTGTAAATAACCAATAGCCATGCATATTATATTACATTTCCCAATTGCCAGCGCGTTTATTTCAATCTTTGTGGGAATTGTTTCTTGGCTGGTTTGGTTCCTAAGCCTGACCACTTTTCCCGTCTCATTCCGATCGCTGGAATTAATCCAAGTGGTCTAGAATTACAATTACATGGCAAGCTTGACCACTTCCAATTCGAAACTTTGAGGACGGCGACGGCAACGTGAGCTCCGATCCAATTTTTGTGCATCCAGCCCCATCGCTTAAGCCCCCTGCGAGATTGGCTGATGGGAATTGCGCCCGGAACGACAAGTTTAATCATAGCCGTGGTGAACATCCAACCCCTCCCCGAGAGTCAATAGTCAAATCGTCGTAACCCACCGCCCGCCCCCAAATCGCCCTCCCGCCCCATCCCATCCTTGAAACGAGTGACAGTTGTCCGCTTGTGTTCTTCAGCTGCGAGGAGGTGCAACACGACCCAAAGTTTAAGAGGAATCGGACGCGGGACGGCTTCCCACAGATCTATGTCCCGGCTAGGAGGGGGCTGGCAGTGAAAAGGGTGGCCCGTGGAGAGGTGATTCGGAGAAGGACGAGAGAAAAAAAAAAAAAGAAAGAAAAAAAAAAGAAAAGAAGGAGGAGGGGGGAGGGGGAGGAGGGGGGGGTTTAGACTTCCCTGAGGGGTGGTGGTTCTTTCACGGGACTGCCAGCCCAGCCCACGGACCTCCATTGCGGGGTGGGACGTCCAGAGATAAAAGTGTGGGGGGCGTCGGAGGGTCACAGCCAGAGGAGAAGTCCCAGGAGCAGAGAGGCTGTGAGCGGAGAGCAGGGTCCCGGCCGCCATCTTGGACCTCCGTCGGTGAGGAAGGGCTCCGGAGAGTCGTATCCCGATCCATCTGGAAGAGAGAGAGAGAAGAGGGGGGAACGACACAAGACTGAACTGTGAGGGACGAACAGACAGAGACGGGACTGTTGCAAAATCACAAAACGCTACAAACGGGACATAGACTTTTACATGAACGTATGTGCTTTGAATGCTTGGGCTAGAAGTCTGTAATCTGAAAACCAAGACAATAAATGACTTGCTATTTATTCTTTCATCGATTCAAAATCTGAAAAAAAGCATGCACAAACGGAAATGGTTTTGAACTGTTTTTGTTGCGTTTGCAAACCTGATGTAGCACTGATCGTTTTTAGCAGGCTATTTGTGGTTGATAGCACAAAGAAAAGTGCTTATAAATGAGCCCTGTTAATGATCTGGATGCTAGGAATGTGTTAGGTGATTTAGGAAAGAGTTTTAACGACCAAAAACTGTTGAAACTTAAGAAGCTTTCTCTGTCACCGTGAAAATATGAAAGGTTCAGTGCCATTATAAAACCACTTTTGTGTTGATCTGCTCTTGTGTTTTGCTCTAAAGCAGGAGCCTCACACTCGTTTGAGCCGAAATTCAGCCCCCACGGCGGGTCGAGGTCCGCATATATTGTAAAGGACTGGCCTCATAAATAGACAGATAAACAGATTAACAGCTCACAATTATCAGCCTGTGTCACATGTTTCTCAAAGCTCTATATAAAGTCTTTATTCATTCACTCCACACTCCACACTCGACTCAACTCACTTAAGTTACTATTGTAGCGGAGACTGACCATTTACCACGCGGCTATAATATGCTGTTTATATCCTGATCTCTTATCATGTCAGCGCCCTCTGCTGGACACGTGTGGAATTCTTTAGTTTTTCTTTTATTTAAGCTGCCCCCTAGTGGCTGGAGTAAGCAAACTGGTCATTTCATTAAAAATCCATAACTCAGCACAGGAATGGGATAGAGACTTTTTTTTTTGACCTGCTCAAGGATTCATGCTCCTCAAAGGGCCACATTAAATCATCTCTTAATATTGCTGTCCCAATCCCGAAAAAACATGGTGAGCATTTGTGGATTTTCTCTTTGGGTATTTCCTTAAAAAAAAAACGTGAATCATCCGAGACCCTTGCACTCGATCATGACATACAATTCTATATGACGTGATCCCAACCAATTGGTGTTATGTGCTCATATGTATACCTTCCTGTACACGTACACTGACTCGAAGCAAGGCTAGACTTTTTTTCAAACCACTAGACATGGGTGTGCAGTTTTCCCGGGGAGCTAACCAATATTGAAGGACTATTTGAGAAGAGGGGCATGTGGATGGTTGGGAGAGAGGGAGAGAGACGGCTTGCAAACTAAGCTCTGCAGGGGGTTCAACCAACCTAATTACAGTTTAATCACGCCGCTGCCTCCGAATCTAGAGCAGCACACACACATGCACAGCGTTACGGTGCATGGCCCTCAGCGCACTTTATGGCGACAACATTTCACCGATGAGGCGCAAGTTGCAACGTCAGACCATAAGCTTTGAATTTCAATGAGAAGCTACAGCAATGACAGAATAGGAAAAAAAGTGTGCGTTGTTTCAGCAGTTATGGAGAGAAGGGGGGGATGGTTCGCCTCCCGTTAGCCTGATTTGGAGAGATCTGAGCCTGGAAAGCGGCAAGGGCTGACTCTTCGGGTTTTCCTTCAAAGCTGTGTCATTATCAAGGGAGACGTGCTTCTACGCAGGTTCAGAGCTAAAGGCGGGCTTATGGGCTGAGCAAGAGCTGCTCCATTCTGCCTTCGGGAAGACTTACAGGTGGATTTTCATCGCACTATCTTTCGCAATCAGAAACCTTTCATTCAATTATGTTGAAACTGGATGATCTGAGCTTAGGTTTGTGAAGACAGTTGGTGTGGATAGAGAATATCTGAAAGTGAGTGTAAGAATTTTTGTCAAGACTCTTTGTATTTGATATAAGCCCACTATTCTTCTAAGAGTAAGTAAATTGACCATAGCTGCTATACGCTTTGATGAGTGACGTCACACGGGCTAGGGTCCTTCCTGGACCGGGTCGTCTCCTGGAGGGCAAAAGGAAGTGCAGCCCTTCACAGTACATTATAAACTAACTGACAACTTTAGACAATGGGTTGTGTTTGTTTAACTGGTATGAGGAAACATTTTGGACTTGTTTAATGTTGTGTGTTTGGATGCCATTTTTTAATGATGACGTGGCTTTATTTGGCATGGATGAAATGATGGCGAACATTCAGGGCTTTTTGCAAGCAGCAAAGGTGCTTGTACAAAGGTGATCTAAAATAACAATTTAATCTCAGTTTCAATTTGTTAGATGGTCGGTCAAGTGACTGTACTACTGATGGATGTCTTGAAATGATGTTAGAGATATTAGATAAAAAGTGTTTTTTCCCCTTCAGCATACTGCGCATGTGTGGGATCATCGACAGTAAACAATAACATTCAACATGTGTAGATGCCCACACTTCCCACAATCCATGAGTTTGTTATATGTTCAAAACAATGGACGAGGAAAGCCCTCTTTGGTCCTCATGGTGGAGAGCTGACAATACTGCTGTAACACCACCCCCTGGTGGCCAGGGGTTACACCAAAAGACACTTGGTAAACAGGATTCTTATGTAGCTTTGGGCCTCGTTTAAACTGCTTAAAAGCCTGGCTCCAAAACGTTTTTCTTTTTCTAAAAACTGCTTTGACCCATGTGACAACGCTGGGCTATGTGCACTACATTTCCCATGATCCTTTGAATTAATCCATCTGTCTTTTTACTCATTCATATTGTAATGATTACATTTTAATAATAGATCTACAGTTGGCTGTGCCATGGCTTATATGAATTTCTTGACACTGAAATGAATAGCTTGTCACTGTGGCCCAGTGTTGGCTCAAGAGCCAGCCCAAGATTTTAAGAACATTTTGAGTTGGAAAAACACTTCACATCTCAGCGGTCTGGTAAACATAGAGGCATTCAGCTAGTTCGTATTCATTGCCCTTTCACCCTACTTTTAACATTCAGTGATACGGTAATTTGATGTTAAATAGAGACAGAGTTGTTATTGACATTTCATGTTCTGACTCTGCCCCCCCGGTTTGTAGATATCTTGGGTAGCCAGTCTAATTCTAGGGCTGGCCAAGGCCTCCTTTAAAACAGTTTCCCCCCAAGCATCAATACAAATCCATCATACAAAATCTTGCTACTAATCACAGCCACACTATAAGTCCACTTGCGAGTGGTTATACTTTCTACAGAGTTTTAACTGATACGAGTCCTGAACCTTGAACTTGAATCTTAAGCCATGCAATTGCTTGGGGATGGTTGGCTATATTTCTTTTAAGTCCATGTTACATTATGATAATCTTTGTTGTATCACACAAACCTCATGTTTATTCATCTGCGTATCTCCCTGTCACGTATCCCTTAATTATGCAGTAAGCCTCTGGAGATTGGCAAAAGTATTTGGGATTAAGGCAGTAATGTTATCAAACATGTCCACAACTAGAAACTATCCGGATGCCTATGTTCGACTTGTATCAACTGCAGACTTTCCGACTCCGACGTTGAAGTCCTGATTGCGTTTATAAGATCCAGACAGGGTATCTAACTTTATTTATATAGTTCTCAGACGGCTGGATTGTTTAGAAAAAGATTGCCAACAGACACAGCTATCTGATGTGTGTCCTATTATCTGCCATTACTGTAGTTCATTGAGTTTTAGAAAGGCATTTAGTTGATTAAGTTTAGACGGTGCAATATAATGAGGGACGATACTGCTAGACTAACTGCCTGTCGCTCTCTCCAACTTTTAGTGTCGGTAATGTTTTGCAGGAGAGAAAATTCAGCAATGTGCTTTTTTGTTGGTCATGGGGGTCAATGTGAAGTATGTGTTTGCTGGGAAGTTGTTTTAAAGCCACAGATAAGGTGCTCCATCACAAGAGCAACTAAAAGTGGATAAAAAAAAGCTAAAGCTAAACCAAACATAATCAGTCAGACCAGGAATGAACAAAAGTCTTTTCTTGGAGTGTCAAAAGGGAATGTATTACTAGGCAAAGAGATAGTAGACTGAGGCACTCTGACCCTGTGTGATTATGTGTTTACCTGCAGCAGTGTAGTTGCTCTTGTGACTTAACAACACATGGAGTGGAATGTTCCGCAGTGTGGCTTTAAAGAACAACTAACCCCCAAATCAACTTTTTTTTCTAGCTAAGTTGTATAAATGGGTATCTTATAGTGTTGTCTACGTGTATATGTCACTATTTTAACAATTTAGTGCAAATTTGTTGAAATCCTGTCTTTGTGTCCCAAACCGTCTGTGTGGCGCCATCTGCAGCGAACTGTCGGTACTGCATTTGATTTTTTGAATTCGGCACCCAATTAGCGGAGGGGAGAGAGATGATGTCAGGAGGCGAGAGATGATGTCACGGGCTCTGCCGCTCTGGGGTATAAAAAGGCTCAGTCTCGCTCACGCCCCCGTAGCGAGTTGGAGTTGGAATAACGAGAGAATATTATCATCGATTGTCAGGTTTGCGATTAGTTGTCATAGCATTTAGGTAGATTTTATTAGGATAGCTTTTTTATTATAAATAAGTGTATAGTTTTAGTAGTGTTAGTTGTTGAATATTGTAGTTGTAATCACTAGTTGCTTTTATTGTTAGATTAGTTAGCTCAATTTAGCTTAGGGCGTTTGTTAGTATTGCTTTTAGTGGTCTATCGTGTATAATTTAATTGTTAGTTGTTAATTGTACTGTGTTAGGATGGGGAGGAAGTGTAGCGTAGTGGGGCTGGAGTTTGCAAAGACCATTTTACGTGCTGATTCCTTCGCCAACTTCACCGAGGTTGAACTGGGCTATGCTAGTCTTCTCCGTTTGAAGAGCGAGGCCGTCCCCACCGACACTCCTGCCCCGCCAACAATGTGAGGTGAGTGAGAAAAATAATGATTTACCCATTTTGGGTTTGGTAGTAATTGCATTGATTGTAGCTGCTGTAAAAAGAGGCACTTGGTTCACTCTGTCCCGGTCATTTCTGTCAGTAGAAGCTACTTTGCTCACAGATTGAGTCATGTACAGTATATAGAATATTGATGTGCACGTCAGAATAGATCGTTATTGTAGTGTCTCAAACAAATTCGCCGGTTTGGCCTCTGATAACACCAATCACATGAGTCGTGTAGATATGTTGAAAAAATATGGCGTGTAAATAGACTCTGCAGCCTCAGCTCCAGGCGATGTGTCCCGCACTCGCTCACTGTGGCTGAGGAACAGCAGCCACCGGTTATAAGCGCGTCTACTCGCTGCCCGGGGCAGCCTGCTAATGCATCAGTCTGCAAAGTTACGCCAACACTGCGCAAATGTGCACGAGTCTGAGCACCAAACTAATCTAAGTTTGACATGACTGTAGCTTTTGACAGTAGCTACAAGCTAGCCTGTATAGCTAACGTATAGCTAGAACGTACTGTGTGTCGGAGGCTAAACTGACCCGCTCCGTGCGCGCTCTGCTCCCGTTTGATGCTCGACTGCGGTCAGTGAGGAGAGGGCTGACCACTCCAGGTGGACCGTGTGGTCAGTGAGGAGAGGGCGCTCACAGATGTGAGCTGTTCTTACGTGGTTTCAGAATCAGTATAGTTGTTATTGCCATTGTTGTTGAACAGGTTCACAAAATAGGATCAATTCTGATAATTATGTTCATGTTGACAAGTTTTCTGAACTGAACCAAAGTTTACACCTATTTGGACGCAGCTTTTCAAAATGCCAAACCATTTGGAAGTTTTTAGTAGCCGACTGTAGCCAGAATTAACCTGATACAAATATTTGGTTGATCTGCTATAGGGTGGCATATTCTGAAGTATATCCTAGGTTGTATTCCTATAAATCATCAATACAAACAATGTGTTTGCATGTCACTTGTGTGTGCACTTTATAAATATTATTTATTGTTATGTTTTCAGCCAAAAGTGAGCAGAGAGAAATGTCCAGACTGATCCAGTCATTACAAGGCATGCAAGTGTCCAGGCCAATGTGAAGCCGAGCAGGCGACGCAAAGGTGAAATCTATTTATCCTTTATACAGTACTGTCATTTTATGTATAAAACAGTCTACACTTTTGTTTTTTTTATATACTGTAGTTAGACACAAGTTGTGTAATTACTGCCATTTTAAACGTGTTTTTTTTGTTTGTGTTTTGTACAGCTACTCAAGCCCGGACCGCTTACACAAGCGTCGGTTGTGGGACAGGGGACCTGATGGAAATCCCTCTTCCTGACAGTCCCAGAGCAGCCTCTACACCTTTAAAAAGGAGAAGGTGTGAGGTGTCAGCGTCTGACCCCAGCTTCCACATCGATGACAGTGCCAGCACTGTGAACTGTTCAAGGTACAAAGAAAATCTAGAGTTTTAATTGAAAAAATATATACAGCGTCCTGGTTTTTTGAGGGATGAAATATCCTTTATTTTATATAGCATTCCCACTGAAGTCCCTCCACACAAGGACAAAAAATATATTGTTCTTGAGGACCAACTGCTGGAGCTGTTTAGGCGATGTCCTGTCTGGGTCACTCAACAGTGTCCTCGCTGTGAGTTCTCCAGTCAGTGGTCCAGTCAGCCCATGGTGAACAACGTCCCAGCTGGAAACCTACAGCTCTGTGCTGCTGTGCTGTTCACCGGCTCATCCTTTAGCCAGATTTCAAAGGCACTACAAAAACATTTTGTTTTTCCATATATTATCCGATGATAACAGATGTTTTAATTTTATAGTTCTTGGGGGCCTTCAATATTCAGGGACTGTCAGAGCAGTGCTTCTATAGGCACCAGGCAAAGCTCCTCATCCCTACGGTCAACTGGCAGTGGAAGCTGGAGCAGGATAACCTCATCAGGGAGGCTCTTGAAAGCGGCTCTGTGTCACTGGGCGGGGACATGCGGGCAGATTCACCTGGTAAATACATTTAATAAACATTTATCTGAAGTATTAAAAGTCAGCTAATGTATAACTTGCATTCATGTAGGACATTCAGCCAAGTATGGCAGTTACACCATGATGAATCTAACGAGTAACAAAGTCATTGACATCGAGCTAGTCCAGGTAAAACATTACAATACAAACATAAATATGTAACTTTGGATAACTGTGCATTATGATAGAACTCATATTCTTATTTTTTTGTCTTATTAGAGCAATGAGGTTGGAAACAGCGTGTGCATGGAGAAGGAGGGGTTTGTGTTTTGTGTCCCAGAGATTGGAAAAAAATGATGCGCTGGGCCAGAAAAGGTGAACGGAGGAAATGACGAGGTGGAAGAAAAGCATTGTGAACCATCTATATGAATCATCTCTACTGGTCACCATCAAAGGCTGTGGCTGAGTGGACATCTGGGCAACTACATTCAGAATGTCCACGGAAAACCCCCTGTCCCCTCGCTGTCTTCACAGGCCTTTGGTTGGGGATGATGCAAGAGTGTGGCCAAAATCAAGTATGTGTAATTACAACTACTCCTCCCAATATCTAATTTATATTGATGTATTTACACTTCACATATCAATTTATTATTCTTTGTAATTCTTTATAATTCTTTGTAGGCACAGCAGCATGCGAGAGACTCTTACTCTTTTGTTAACACCACGTTTTTTGAAAGATTAAGCTAAAATAAGCCCACAATACCACACTTCAAATATTGAGGCATTCCATAGTCTGATTCTCTCACAATAGTCTGGGCCTCTTATTCAAAGGAATGCTGGCCAGGTAATGATTCCTAAAGGTTCAACAAATATTCACTAGTTATTTTATCACTTTGAAATGTTTAGAAAATAGATACTGCATATTAATGTTTATTTGTGAAATTTTAGGGTGCAGGTTGGTGCCTTGAATTTTGATTTAAAAAAGGCAAATCGTCATAGTGTATCCAAAATTCAAGCGTGGAGACTACACAGTGAGAGCCATGAAGACCAGAGCTACCTCAGGTATGTCACATTAAAAACAACACAACCAATGCTTTTACAAGGACAAATGTTTTGTGCTTTGTTTACAGTCTACTTTGACCAACTAATGGCCCTGCTGTTTGAAAGTGTGGTCGAGGATCCTCTCCCATATCAGGAGCACACAAAGGACCTGTGCCTGAACCATTCTGTGCCCATTGGACAACGTAATAGATTAAAATCAATGTTTCATGCAAGATTTAATTGTGGGCAGTAAAAAAAAAATGAAGCCTGTATATGTTCTGTCAGATATGTCACAGGAAGGTATATGCAGCACCACTGTTTCTAGAAGCTGAAAACTTACTGCATGTATATTTATTACAGTTGGTATTGTATAACATAACCAGTCAACTTTGTCTGTTCAATTTGTTTATTGCACACATCTATGTAGGCCAAGTGAGTGGCACATGCAGCTCAACCTCAAGTGAAATGTGAGCTGTAAGTTTGTAGTAAGTTTTACCAAAGAAATTGTGCTATAATTTGGAAATTGCACTGTTGTAAGAGCCAGAAGTGCAGAATCAAGTACTGGTACAAAACAAGATCTATAATTTTCATTAATATTTCAATATTCAACTAAAAAAAGCATACATATAAATACTTCATTATAGTCTTTACTCTACAGTGTCATCATTCAGTGGTAGTTTAGTGTATGTGTTAACGTTGGTTAAACCTTTTAGTTCACTAAATTTAGTAATAGAAATTACTTCAGGCTATTTACTTAGGGCTAACTGGCTCTTTGGGTTCACAATGTTACAGTCAAGCCTTTAGAGAAACATAACCTGAATGATTCTGTCTCACATCTTCAATGGCAAACCAAAAACAATTTCAAAAAGACAGTGTTCCTGCTCTATAATACAGGCCTACATATATTTATTTGATATGTTTTGTGCACTTTGCTGTAAGAAAAATAATAAAAATCTTTGTAACACAAATAGCCACGTCTCTATATCACACACTCTGCTGAGGACACTGAGATACATCTCCCATGTTAACGTAGACCACAGCAAAAGTCTACATCTAAAATAGATCGGTAAATTCTGAAGCAGCCAGGACAGTTACGTCCCTTAGCTGCGATGCTAACGTCGATCGAGCTCAATGCTAAGCCGCTAGCTTTGTAAATGACAGAGGAATAAATGAGCCAGCGCCTCAGGTACAAGGCCGCTGTCTGCCACGATGCCCCCCCTGTGTAGAGAGAGCTGTCGAGCTGTCCCAGTGGAACAAGTTGCTAAATAAGTTAGCTCGCTGGAACTCCATGCTCCCATGCTCGGACTTTGTTTACGAGGAGCGCTGCAGGTGCAGCGTCGAAGTCAGAAGCCTCAAGCCCCTCCCACCCCTCACCCCTCCCGCGTGCCCCTTAGTCCTCCAGGCAACGCCCCCTTTCTGTTGAGATTTTCAAATCTGAGGCTCTGATACTGAGGCTCTGGAAGGAGGGGTTAGTAGCCCTTTAAGCGACACTGATTATAACTTTAGCTCAATCCAACTAACCTGACGTGTTTTCTTTTTTGTTTTATCAACTCGCACAAAAAACCCGACGTATTTTCAATTTGTTGCCCCCCACATCAAGAAATCCACGCGGCGGTGGTTTGTCAGGGCTTGCTAACATTTTCTCTGCACTCTCTGTTCCCTCTACAAGGACAGAAGGTCTCTCTCACACCGCTCTGATGTGATGGGATTTGATCTGAAGTGTGCCCCGGTGCTCTCGTGTTTGCCGTGTGTGCGCGCGCTCTCGTGTGCGTGTGTGTCTGTGTGTGTTTTGTGCGTACTCCAAAAGTGTTAGCGCGTCGGCTGGTCTGTGAATCAGAGCAGAGAGAGTTGGCGGGCCCCTCTATCAAAGCCCTTATCGGGTCCTAATTTTACTTTGATAGCCAATCTGGACCTTTAGTGAACTTGTGTGAGTGTGGATGTATGTGTGTGTGTGTGTGTGTGTGTGTGCGCGTGTGTGTGAGTGAGAGTGACTTACCTGGTGGTCTCACGTACACCTTGAGCTTTAGACATGCTCGCCCCACGTGGTTTGGATGAGGAGACGCTGCAAGAGATACAAAGGTCGACACAAAAAGGATTGATTTGTGAGGAATATTGCAGCATTTTACTCGTTTAATACAATATGATTAGCATGGAGTTAAAATAAATGATCCTTTAAAGCAGCACTATGTAACTCATGCCCCTAGAGGCCATAAGCGCCACGACAGGTGTCGTAGCATGTTGCGTTTTTCTACTCATTAATTGTCCGTGAGAGTAAATCCTATGCTGACAGAAAAGACAAAGGGAAAAAGGGATATTGTACATCCAATTACACAGTGGAGATAATTTTTTTCACTCAAACTTGGCTGTAAATACTGTTTCCGTTGCGCTAGCCCACAGCTAGCTTTGCCCATTAGCCTCTTAGCTTCTTCTTCGTGATTCCATTAGTGTGTATTGCGCCTCCGACCCGTTGGCAGCGAAGTTGCAATTGTGGTTTTCTGGCCAGAGACACCAGAGGGAGATGAAAGACCCCCCCAATCATCCCATTAAAACTTGTATTACCCCAGAGAGACCACAGAGAGGATATGTTAAGGTAAACAAGTTACTTAGTACTGCTTTAAATAAGTTATTGTATTGTTGACTCACGAATGTCATTTTGTCCAATGCCGTCTGCTTACTTTTGTCAATATAATCAAGCAACTATATGTATAAGGCCGTAAACATAGGAACATAGTCTATACTTGCAGTTTCACAAAGCTATACAGTAAAAACACTCCTTTTAGAGATGCTGTAGTGCTAATAACTCCTCCACCATGAACCTCTTTAAAAATTAAGTAATAACTTATTAATTTATCTTACACAAGCAAGAGGATAGGCTATCCATATAGTGCTTTTGCCCTGAGGTGTTATTCACAGCACAGAGGTATGATATACACATAAATGCAGAACTAACTGTTCCCTTGATTCTATGCCATTAGGTATAAAGCCATTAATTTATGTGTTCATTTCTTTGGGCAATTAGTAGAAGTGCAAATACATTACTAAAGCACGCAATGGGGAACATTTTATGATTGTACACAGTGCGACTTTAAGTTTTGTGACAATTACGGATTGCGCGAATTGTACTTTTGGCACAATAGTAGCCAAAAAGTAGTGTAAATGGCACAAACTACAAGGCTCCTCCGGGGAATCGAACTTGCTGAGCTGAAGTGAGGTAACAAGTTGCCTACCAAGACGCCTAGGGGCAGCCAGGTAGTTTTGACAGCCAAAACTGCCCATGTCAATGAACATAATAAGAATTTGGGAAAGGGTTGTCAGCAGTTTGTGAGTTTTTCCTTTTGGGGGAAAACAGTTTATGGGACATCGGCACTAAGTTATTGGTAATGAAATGGGACGCTTGGAACGTATGTAGGGTATAACAGCACTGGACAGACTCATATTTAAAAAAAATATATAGACAAAAGAAGTCTTGTTTTCATGGGATGAGTTTAGTTTGATAATTGTTTTGTTTACAGAAGATCAGTTACAAACAAAACATATTCTACTCATTTGTTGTGGATTGATAAAATTAGAACAACACCAGAGGGTGAGCAAAGGGACCAACAATTCTGGATATCAATTTTGGGTAACACTTTATTTTACAGTACCCTTGATACATTGTATTACAATTTAGTACAATGTAATGTGCTCTGTAACAAGCTGTAACAACTTGTACATGGGTTAGATACACAATTAAACAATGTATTAGTAGTTTGTAGGTACGTAATGTAACAAGACATAACTCTAAACCTAACCTTAAGCTTTAAGGTCTCGTGTTACATTATGTACGCACAAAATACTAACAAAAGTTTATTGTGTGCATTGTACATTGTGTATCTAACCCATAGGTACAAGTTGTTACAGATTGTTACAGAGCACATTACATTGTACTAAATTTAGTTTGGTACAATGTATGAAGGTACTGTAAAATAAAGTGATACCCAATATTGCAACATATTGTGGCATAGAGCAGTGGTTCTCCTCGCAGAAGGGCGCCAGATCATGTGGTAAAAAAAAAAAAAATCATATTATTATTATTATTTTTATAGTAGCATGTGTGTGCTATTATTTGTTCTTCATTTTATTTAGCTATTTTCCCCCCTTTTTTTTCTTTTTACCGAATTATATAGGCTAATTCCCTCATATCCCATATTATATCATATTTACCCCTGAATTTGAAGACCCTCATTTCAGTCTTTACCCTTTAATATTTCAAGACAATGCCAATAGACTTGAATATGTAACGGGAACAACATTCATTTCTGTGTATGCCTCCAATTCAACCATTGATTTTCCATGTATGCAACAACAACTATTAAACAACTATTTATAGATTTTTTCGACACTTTAAAAAGAGCACCTGAAATAGTCTGCATTGTTTTGTATTCATGAGATTTGCAAACGGACACTTGCTGCGGATAAACAATAAAAGAGTGAATAATAAGTCCATCCATCAAGCGTCGAGAGCTCCTGCTACAGTTTGGAAATGGCTTTAGGAGAAGGCCCATAACTGTAAATCACCGTGTTTTTCTGTTTGGATTCTCCCTCCCCTCCATAATTTGTTTCTATTTGACATTAATGTAGCCAATTACTTTGGTGATGCCATTTACTGCCCAGAGCGGGTCTATTAGCGCAATGTACCAAAGAAAGACTAGAGGCAATTTGAGCAAGTCACTATACGGTTATGACCACTGTTTCTCACACTTGTTTGTTATATGCAAAATAAGAATTTACAAATACAAATACAAATAACGTTTATAAAATTGTTCTACCAATCTCAATATGACATTCATTCAAAAAGTAAGTCATTCTTGAGGACTTTTAACCATCGAATACAATAACAATTCTTTGCTTTAAAATTAACAGATGAATTTCTATTTTAAATATTCATTCTATTGCTCAAGATTACAATTAGAGAATTAGGGAAGGCGAGCTATGAATCCGTTGAGAGAGACCCTCACAACAGGCTCATGAACCTCGTCTTTTAATGCACCACACAGCATAGGAGCATCCTCTACAAAATCAGCTGTTAGGGTAGCTGGATGGGGGCTTGTTGATGGGGAGCAACTGCCCTCTTCAAGTTGCCCACTCTACACCCTGGCCTACATGTAGTGCTTACATAATACATTGCACATAAATAAATAAATTGTACACAAATTAATACTATAATGAAGATGGAAATGACAACAGGGAATGAGCAAGATCATGGAGTTCATTGTGTGTATTAATGTGACATTGTAACAAAAAACTAGTTCGGTGTGGATGGAAAAGGCAATCATTATAATAATAATAATGATCGCCTTTTGTTACTTGCTTTGTACAAGACATCGTACATGAAACAAGACCGTTTTTGTAATTGTGATTCGTTTCTGTTAATTATACGAACAGTTCAAACAATGGTTTGTAAGTTTGTCTGTGTTAATTAAGCCGCATTGAAACGTAACAAGTTTTCTTTTGCAAATGAGACTAATCTCAATATGATGTTGCTAAATCGATAATGTAATTTGCTATAGGATAAAGTTATGAAAGCGCATGAACATTGTGTGTATGTGTAAATAATAATTAGCATTACTCCTTTTTGGGAATGTATACAGTGCAGAGTACAGTCATGCAATCTAACTTAAGCCCCTAACAAAAAATAAAAAAAATCCAAATAACATTGCTGTAGTAGTAGAAGTAATATAGAAACATGTGGTTGCAGTTAGTATCAAATTCACCCACTTCTACATAATTGTGCAAAACAATAACTGCCTGGGCCCAAAGCAAGCAGCATAGACTCCAGAGCTTCTGTCGACAGGTGGGATTGAGATTTAACCTTTTTCTTTCACACTTCAGGTAAACGTCGCCCTTCAAATCGACCTGACTGAAACGTCTTTAGTAAGTCTAAGCGAATTCCCCACAGAGCAGGGTCGAGCAAACTGCTGAGCCACCGTGCCGCGCTCTCTCAATACCTTGCAAAAATGAGAAAAATGTAAAAAAAAAAGAGTTCAAACTTCAAAGTCGAAATTGAAACTAGGTTTTTAGTCCCACGTCGCTCTGAAGTGAAATGCAAGCGGAGACCTGCAGTAACTTTAACTGTTTGCACATTACAGTTGGGACGGGGTGTGCGCGGAGACCTCTTGCCCCTCATCCCTTGAGGAAGTCTAGTTCAGAGTGACCCGTGAAGCCTGTCATTAGGATCCTCAGCACACAGGAAATAAAGCTGACCTCTCCTCTGCCCTCTCCTCCCTCCTTCCCTCCATCCATCCCTGTGCCCTTCACCCCCTCTGCCGTAGCCCAATTCCTTTGTCTCAACTTTCTCCAAATTGTCCACACATCGCTGTGTGCTCTGTCTCGATGGAAGGGCTCCCCTGAAGCGCAGTTTTGAGCTGCGTATCCCGTGGTGAACTTGTGCTTTGTTGGCCTATACTGTTTGACTTTTACCAAGCGAGGAGGTGATAGGTGTATTTCAGCAGCTTAATACCATATATATTTGTTTCAACTATGTTCTGGTGAAAAGGGTATAGTCTCACCCTTCAGTTTAGGCCCAACCTGTCGTTTGCTTCCTTTATTCATGGGATAGAAGTTATTTGGCACAGGTGGTATACACGCTGAGTTCACATTGACTGACAAACTTAAAAACAAAAATCACCCATGTCATTTTTAAAAGCTTTATGGGTAACTTGCTGCCTTTGCTTCCCCTCACATGTCTCCTGAGCGCCATTGAAAACCACTGAAGCTCATCAGAGTGACAGCTGGAGAAGTTTGGGGCGGAGCACAGCTGTCGTCATGTCAACCACATGTCGATCACACAGGTCAAAGATCACATCGGCTTAGAAATACAATGATGTACTATAGAAGAAGTAAAAGTATGCCTTTTTTTTTGCTAGTACTGATGCTACTGAATATAGGAGACGACGGCGGCCATTGCTGACAACACATCTGCCACTAATCCTTTACAACTGCAATAACTACTATAACTACTTCATTTAAGTTGGTAAAAGATCAAAGAATACACTTAGTATACATTTATTAAGGCAGGTGCTAAATAGCTGGTGCAAGCTGAAGAATAATATATTAGTGAATATAGTATATATATTAACCTCCACCTGAACCGAGCACATCTTCTCTAGTTTGGCTTTACCCAAATCTAAAAGCTTCTTGAAAAAAGGGTTAAAATAGCAAAAAAAATTAGATGAGAGCATGACAATGCAACAAAACAGCAATGAAAAAGCGAGGAAAAAATCAATGAAAAGTGACACAAATGTGACATAAATTGGTGACAAAAACACAACAAAAAAGCCACAAAGAATAACAGAAAAGTGACAGAAAAGTGACAAAAAATGACAAAAATGTGCAAAAAACAACAAAACAAAACACAAAAGAGCAACAGAAAGCGGTGAACATGCAACAAAAAAGCCACAGCAAAGTGACAACAACGCAACAACAATGCGAGCAAAAAGATTTGTTTAGATGGGTTTTGTAGGTCTTAGCTTTGAAATAAGGCAATACCTTACCTTACTTGATATGTACCTGTCTGGTCTTTGCGTGCGTTGTTAGCATTTGGCCTCTCCCAGCATATTCCTATAGCTAGGCACGTATCAACTCTTCTAAGCTGAGGTAAGAACATATCACAGTATGGAAAAATGGTGGCCTGTTCCTTTAACAAATTGCATTTTCTCCAGTTTATAAGGTCCTTTAAGGCGGGGTTTAAGAGGTTAAAGTCCTATTGACCCAAACCTGATACCTAAATGACAGAATGCTGCATAACTAAATATTGCACAACTTACTGTGCTGCTTTTGAATGTGCTACTCGAGTAAACACTTAGTAAATGATCTTTTTTATGTGTGCTCCTCAATACAATAAAAACAATTATTCATCATGGCTATAATCCAAGATATTATAAAAAGTTTGGACATGTAGGAAATGTTTTACATTATTTCTGAAAACAATACCAAGCTACTACTTAATAACAGTGATGATTTACATGGCATTTTACATGATGTTTATGTTCACATATTTTGGTTTTGGTTCTAAAACCCACCCAACGATCCAATCAGAAAGCACAGAGCCCTGTACTTTGGGTTGCCAGATCCAATGGCTTCAACCTAAATGTATGACAGATTATGAAAACCCAGCTAGGATTTATTTTTGTACTTCCATAAAAATAAAAATAAAGTGTGTGACCTTAGATGGCAGCAATTTTACCTTTCTTTCTTCTCTAGCGAGACAGTTCCAGATTGCACAAAAAAGAACCTCCAAAATAAATATGTATTACCTGTGTTCCATTGATAAACAGTTTCTAAATCCCTATTCACGAGACATTTACAGTCCAACACCTCGTCCAAAACCTGTCAACACTGTATCCCTCCTTTCACGCGTGTTGAAAAGCGCGTCTATAAAACACGTGTGTGCGTCTAGACATGGGAAAAAGAGAGCGAGTGCGTGTCCCTGTCTGTCAAATTGATAGACATGGCCTTTTCACGGACTCACAATCACTTGACAACTGACCCCCAAACCCTCCAACCATCCAGCGCCCTTCCCCCCTTTATATGTACTCAGCCCTCATACACACACACTGGCTGTATACTTTCACTACAGTATCCCCGGGGGGCTCCGTCAACACAATACTATGTGTACAATTCTTTCTGGGGCTCTGTCTGTGGCTACATACATGAGCGGCGGAACAAAGGCGCGACTGGGAAGGGGGCAGTAGGACATCGGTGGTTGGATATCTCCGAGCCTTTAGCCTCCTGTCTTTCTCCTGCTGCGGCTTTGTGCGGATGGAGTTTTGAAGAAGTCGTTTTATCTACGAGTGCAGCGCAGTGGACGATTTCAGAGCGTGACAGGAGCGGGGATGCAGACAACATACGAACAACAAGGGGTTGTGTTTCAATATACGCAGCGTTACTGAATTACAATAGCAAATAAATGATGATAATTAATAGGCCAGTGTGTTTATGCTGAAATGTAATGTGTAGAAGACTGTGTGTACTGCTTTTTTGAGGATTGTTTGGTCATAGACAGTCAGTAAACACTCAATGTTCATCCTGGCGGGTAACTAGCATGAAATCTAAAACCACATGGCTGTATTCATTTAACATTTAGTGAAATACATGATCATTGTTCAGTAAATACTGCAGAATTTTCCCTCGAACTGAACAGTACTCCAGTAGAGCCTATGCAAATGATGTCACATGGTACAGTTATGGCATGACAGCAGAAGCCAAAAGAGTGTCGCCATTGAGTGTTGAAATCTGTGGAGTTTAGATACCATTTATGTAATACCGAGAGGATTCTTGTCAATTCATTAGCTGATTGCAAATTGGGCATAAAAAATGTGCTGTAAATGATGTTGGAGCTCAGGTGGTTGAGGGAACTCAACCATATAGTGTTTTGTGTTAAAAGGAGGGGAAAAGTGAGAAAAGAGTAACACACACAAGTTGTATTAGAGGTAGGGATGGGATGATAATGATAATGAAATTTAGGCTCACGATTATTTTGGCCACAATAATTGCGATTAACGATATTGTCATGATATTTGCCTAAAGTTGGTCATTCAATGTCATTAAGCAAATTAAATTCAAAGTTCAACCAATTAGTTTTTGTGCAGTAGTATAGAACGAAAACCAGCTGATCTTTCCATAGCCACAATCTAGTGAAAGTCATTGTTGCTGGTTTTATAACACAGCCCTTTATGAAGCACAAGAACAGCATAATATTAAAACATCAAGGTTTAGGTCAGCAGCATGTCGGTTTATTATTTCAGAAAAAAACAATACCATGCCATGATACTCGCTAGCAACGCATTAATCACCTTTGCTATCTCAACAAATATGACAAACTTTGAGAAAGCTTCTGATCGAACCATGTTGAATTCACAATGTTACGCTAATTGTCTGTTTGTAGCTTTGTGAACGATGCAGGTGGTCTCTCAGATGGGTGCACCAGCATGTTCATATCAGAGCGTCATATTCGTTTTCTTTTGCTGTCAATCCAAAAACATCCCACACCTCAGACTTTGCTTTCTCCCGGGGAGGGCAAAGTGTGGAGTTATTAGAATCCACCACGTTCACCTGTCCACATGCCATGACAGCCGGGGCAGCGCTTCTCACTCATTCTGCCAAAAGCCTGCAATGATTAGAGGAGCGGAGACCTGTGTGGTGAAACTCACAATTCACAGAGGTACGTTAAGAGGGACCGGTGGCTCTGGTTTTCTGGTGGATTTATTGATTCTATTCTCGTGTGATGATCATGATTATTCAAAAATGTGGTGATCGACTAATTGCCACATTTTTTATCACGATTAACGATATTATTGTTTATCATCCCATCCATAATTAGATAAAAAACTTCAGAAATCCAAAAAGCAGCATTGCACACTCAAGTAGCCGATGTCCAAAGGTATATTTATTGATCAAAGATACAGTTTCGGCAGAGCCTTCTTCAGATCATTCTTTCTTTTTTGAACAACCATGCACTGTGGAAAGAAAGAAAGAATGATCTGAAGAAGGCTCTGCCGAAACGTTATCTTTGATTAAGATGAAAAGCGGGCCGACAAACATACACGTTTCTTCTATCTGCTCCTTTCTGATCATGGAAATGTTTAGAAATGTTTAGAAGTACAGTATGCGGCTTGTACAAATATTGATTTTCATGGAAGGAATAAAAACTGACATGAAAGATTGCAAACAAACAATATACAGGGAGGAAAAAGTGAGTGCACCGTTTGGAATTTCTTATATTTTTGTCTAAATTTGTCATAAAATGTGGTCTGAAATGTATTACTAACTAACTAATACCACCCAAACATTTACATTTGATAACATTTTTAAGGGACATAACATGTAAACATTCACAGAACAGCGCGGAAGTAAGTGAACCACAGTTTATGAGCAATTTAGGCAGAAATGTAAGAAATTCCAAACTGTGCACTTACTTTTTCCTCCTTGTGTATACACAAAAACAAAATGTAGCTTCTGTAAAACTCTTATTTCTTTTGATAACGGTTGTTGTATTGGGCAAGGACGCTGTGAGCAATTATTGTTAGAGATCGTCATGCTGGGTTGAAGGTTATGAAGCCACACTATAGGCTTATGGAATCAGCACACTGCACTACACAGTGTTGCATGCGCTCCTGACTGTATAGTAAGAGCATTAGCTGCCCCTGTCTCATTATTCAGCAGTGGCACAGAGACCCACACGACAAGAGCCATGAAGCAATTACAGGTTCAAGAGCAGGTCTTTAGTGCGGCCTAACAATATAACAGGGCTGCACTTAGTTAATTAGCCCTGTACATATGCTCCCTGCTGCTGCTGCTGCTGTGTATACAACTCACACCAGCCATCTGATAACAGGGTTTAGTTCATTTCGTTTTCTGGCTTCGGATGAAAATATTTTAGCCAATAGTTAGTCAAATACTAAATTGTAGATTGCATAGCATATAGGTAGCATTTTTAGAAGTACCGTCCGACAAAGCACTGATGAAATACACATATTAGTTGACAAAATGAACACTTATGAAGTTGGACAGCTTTGAAAGTTCGTCAAGTTTGCTTTTGAAAGTCAATTTACCCCCGATCTCGGTCTAAACTATCCGGATGTGGTAAATCTATCTAAGCCCGGGCAGCTCAAAGCAATATTTAAGAGTAATTCGAAGCCACTGTTTGTCCCCTTGGCTTTTGGGGGGGGGGGGATGATAGCTCTTAAAAGTGCTCCGAGGAACTGTCTCGAGGGGCCCCACTGTCTGCAGCACTAATACATCACTTGTTGAAAGGGGGCGACACATCAATACAGTTAATATAAAAATGATTACAAAGAGTGCCTGGTGTCACTTTTACCACTTTGCTGAGCGTCGCGATTGTGAGCGGGGAAAGGGGGAGAGGATTTACCGGGAATAAAGAGACTATCAGAGAAAGATGGAAGTGCTCTCGTGTTTGCCTCTGACGGTGTGATCGCTATTGTGGGCTGTGTTTGAGGACGCTTCCAATCAGACCTGGCCTGATTGCATATTTACATACAGTTTACAGTTGCATATTGAGGGAAGGGTGACTCATCAACACAGATGAGCACGACTGGGAAAAAATAACAAATGCCACAGTAAACAGGAGAAGAGGTGTACCATGTGTTGTCTACACCATTGCTTTCCAAAGTGGGGGTCGGGGGTTGAGTGGGGATGATTTCAAGTTGAAATTAAAAGAAAAATGCTCCTGATTTAGTTTTTTTTTGTACTCATTATTTGTCCGTGAGAGTAAATACTACGCTGACAGAAAAGACAGAGGGACAGAGGGATATTGTACATTGTGCCACATGGAGATGTTTTTTTTCACTCAAACCTGGCTGTAAACATTGCTAAAGTGACGCTAGCCCGCAGTTTAGCTTTGTCCGTTAGCCTGTTAGCTTGTGTGTATTGCACTTCTGACCCGCAGGCAGGACAGATGCAACTGTGGTTTTCTGCCCTAAAGTAGCATAAGACGCAACTTTAACTTCCCGAGTTGTTTAAGTGTTAATTTTTGGGATCCCAGCTTAAAAGGTTTGGGAACCCCTGGTCTACATGATAGAATCGAAATATTGTCAGTGACAGTAGTAGAAGTACATCAGTGGCAGTATAGAAGTAGAAGTAATACCAGAAGTAGTAGCAGTATTAATAGTTAGATTAGAAACAGTGATAATTGCAGTAATATTAATAATAATAGTATCAATGTTAATTTCGTCGACTAAAATGAGACAAACAACAAATGAACATTGAATAGTGTTAGTGGTGTAGTAACAGACGTACAGATGTAGTAGTACTCGTGCCCGGGCCTGAACTCGAAGCCCAGGGAGAAGGGGGTGAAGAGCTGGAACTTCTCAGAGAAGCGCAGAGGCCCGTCGGGACCGCTGGGCCGGTTGCACTCCCAGCGCTTGAAGCCCCTCATGCGGTGCTGGCAGGTGGTGTAGCCCTCGTGGTTCACCATAAACAGGATGTAGCGCTCCATCCGGCCATGAGAGGGTGGCCCGTCGTAGAAGGGACAGTAGATGTCCAGATAGTCGTTTATGTTGACCGAGACTCTGTACTCACCGTGCCAGAACCTGCGAACAAAAGAGGGATTTAGTCCGATTTGGGGTCTAAATATGCATGCAATCAGCGACAGCAAACAACAGGAAGAGTTTATGCGATTTGAGAGTGGCAGCAACTAGGACACTGAATATGGATGAGTGTATTACATTTCTATATGATTGCGGCGCATAAGGAAACCACAGAGTGTCCACTTAGACGAGACATTTTGGGGGCTATAATTATGTCAGCGCCCGATCCATGTCAGAGAATCATGACTGCACATCCGTCCGGAATCAAACTGCCTCACAGAGAGCAGGCGGCTTCCAGATGTTGGTCAAGGTCACTCCATTCTTACGAAATGGGCCGCTCATTGGCACCAGAGCTGTACTAGGTTGAGTTGATGATCTAGATTTGTAATGATTTCAAAATCTTAGATGGAGCAAATATACTGATCTTTTTGACGCCTACAATTTGTCTTTTGATTGAAAGAAGAACTTAAGCAAGATCGATCAATGTGACTCGCACCAGAACAATCCTAATTTTCCAAGCGTCTGGGCCCACAAAACTGACATATTATTCTTGAAAGTGCTTGCAACAAACGACAATCTTGCCTGTGTGATTGAGTAATACTGTATTCCACTTTTGGATGCTAATGTGAGAAACAAATTTCACTTCAGCTCATTTATACTAACAGTTGCACAGATTTTCGGTATTAACCATAAACTGGGTCCAATCTAAAGGCAAATTCCAGAGTTCTGACCTGTTCACCACCTAATTTTTAAACTGTAGGCTCTTTATATTCTCATGTCAAGTGAACACAACCTTTTGACACTAAAACAACACCCTCCAGCGTGTTCTTTACTGATTTGACAATAACAGAAGATCAATGGGTGCCCTGCGGTGGTTGGGCTGTGTGGTCCCAAGGAGAAGTGGGTCGTGCCTTGAGCCGAAGGGGGTTAGCGCGGTGTATAGGACTCTCTCTGGTAAGTGTCCACTTAGCTGAGCACCGATCACTGACTGGATGAGTAGAAATAGGTCAGAGGTTGCAGAAATAGCAGAAGAACATGCATAATAAAGAGAGTGCTCGCTACAGTGGCCCTTCAGGGACAAATCCAAGATGCGGGGGATACGTAGAAGTGCTTATGGAAAGGCATAATAAGACGTTTACAGCGAGTTGGCATCTTTCAGCAGCCTCTGAGGCAGATTTGAAGCATATGGCAGCATGTCCCACATGATACGCAATGTATGTTTATGTTCAAAGGCCAATGCTCCTCCACAGGCTTCAGCTGACTCACACTCGGATGCTTCGGTTTCGTATCTTTCCTTATAAACAAATCATCCAATGTCAGAAGCAATCACAGTATCGGCTCTTCTCTAAATATTCTCTTCTGTCATCAGGAGGATATTTCCACCGTACTCACTGTAAATGACATCCACAATTTTCCTCCGTAATATTGACCTAGTTTCAATTAAATGCAGGATGTGGAGTATTGGGGAAAACAAAGGAGGGAGGCAAATGTAGAACATGTGATTCCTACTGTATTATTTGTGCATTTAGGATGGCTTTGTTGAGGCATTTTGAATTCACCTCACAAATCGGAAGTTCCACAGGTCACATGGAGGATTCATAACCCTTTCGATTAACAGAGCTCGACATGTTTGAAATAAAGACGTTTCTTTCATTGTTGGGGACTCCTGTTCGGCACAACAATTTATATTTTCAAGTGTTTGTTGTGTGTGTCAGAAAGGAAGCTGTGAAAGCTGTGAAATTTTCTGAACAAACTCACAAACACAAAGACTGCTGCATATGAGACCTTAAACAATATTCTTGACTCTAACCCTATATCCCAGGGTTCTGCCTCAACATCGAACGAACCAAGAAAGTGCAGGGGGATTTAGAGGGGCCTTCACTGCCTTCAGTCTGGCTCCGATGTTGCCAAATAAAGCAGAACCGTTATCACTTGTGGCTCGGCGTGTGGCTCTTGAGATAGCGGTTGCCTAACCTTTCCCTGTGTGTGGGCAGTTTGACAATTCAACTCCACTTTTTTTTTATCATCACAGTCAGCACAAATACTACACAATCATCAAGAAACACAAGAACAGCCGTTGCAACTCTCTGCCGAACCATGCCCACTTGGACCAAATTGCTGAGAATTTGGAGAGTTGCGTCACTGTTGGTCGATAGTCTTGTGCTGAGGTGAGTGTCAGAGTTGTTGTGTCGGTGCGGTTCAATAGCTCGACCTGTATGGGCCCGGTATTGTTATTGTCTGGGTCAGAGGAGGAGCCGCAGATAAGAAGCAGGTTGATTTCGAGGTTGAGGCGTCCTATTCATTTTCTTTGTTAACAAGTTGCCTCCTTGACTGCAATGATAATGGAGGGAAAGCTTGCATTATCATTTCTGAAGGTCACTGGTTCAAAGATGAATTTGTGAGTCTTGCTCGCCTTGAATGTGAATATCCTCGTTGGTGTATTGTCAGTATTTAAATATAAAGCTCCTGTTGTCGGCTCCAGAAACTTAAAAAAAAAATGGATACTGATAATAAATAATAAGAAAAGTATATTTCATATTTTTGACGTGACACACATGTTTTATTTACAAGGGCAATAGAGATACAGGAAGTCTGGACAAATGAAGATACATGAAGCACAAAGCACAAACTGGATTCAAATCACAGTTTTGTGAGCCAGCAAGGTGGCCCTATTTATCACAATATGCTGTCCTATTCTGTTTTACATAACCACTCTTCCTTTTTAACGTTGATACTTTGTTAAACTGGATATATCATGTATAGGTGCAGCCTAACCCAATATTGTGGATAGTTTGTGATCAATGTGAAATTAAGTCAAGAAAAGGCAGTGGGATTGAGGAAGAAATTTTGAGTTGAATGACACATATGTAAAACAGTAAAAACATGCTTTCACTTTCAGCATGCCAGCAAATCAATGCTGCTGCGATGAACACACACTGAGCGAAAAAGTATTCGGGACAGGTCCAGTGCTTGATAATGGGCTTTAAAGTGCACATGCTTTTGCAATGTGACTTATTTAAATGGAGAACATCTGTTGTAAGTAATAATTATCCTTTTATTTCCGTGAAGCAGCAATTTAATGAAGAAATGTTGGTCAGAAAAATGATTTATAATAGAATTTTTAAGCTGCTGACAGGATTAGAGGCAAAGTTTCAGATCAGTTTGACTCGCTCATTTCCCATTGGCATAACACGGTTGGCACGGCAACAGTTTAAAATGGTTTGCCTCTATCTATGTCACTTCCTGTCAGTGTCCAAAGAGGAAGGGAAACTATAAACGTCACAAAAACGGTCGAACTAAACAAAGCTGGGCACATTTTTTTGCTAAAGCTTAAATATGATGGTGTTAACTATGGTCTAATGTGTCATATGCACTTGTCTTCATTCTAAAATGCAAGAAAATCCTGGATATACAGATTAGAGTGTTTCAGCTGTAGAATAAAAATCAGCCAAAGTGAACATGATTACTCAAACCTGCATGAATGAAGCACAAATACTACTTCTACAGGTATGTCTTTGATGATGTAACATGGTTAAAAGCTCAATCAAGTCTATATTCCATGATGCCTTTCCTGAATGCATCTAAATTAGACAAAAGACACTGACTTGACAGGGTTGATTGAACTATCTAACTAAATTAAGATCAGCCCAGACATGATGATGACAATAATTACCAACAATGTAACCACAAGAATCTCATTTGCATTCATTAGCGGCCTCGTGTATAATTTACCCATTACATCCTTGTGTGAGAAAACGCAATAACAACAATGGCACTTAAATATTTGATCGCTGTGATGTTTTATGTACCGCTTTTCTATAAATAATGCGTCCAGGGGGTATGACTCTATCATCCGTTTGTCTCATTTTCTGTTCAGCATGGTGTGCCTTTTGTGTCTTCTTCTTCTCGGGCTTGTCATTAACATTGTACGATCAATTTAGCATCAAATGTAGCCTGTCGAACGCACATTATTAAATCTTGTATCGCCAAAATTCAAAATGGAGCAAAACAATGTGGCGCAAATAAGGCGTAAACAAGAACGAGGGTCTCTGAGGCAAAGATTTTAAACAAATTCATCATCCGAGCTTCACCTTGGCGGTAATTGATTGCGGGATGAAGACATTTTCGGGTTTAACTACTTAGCTTTGGGACAATTTACTCTCTCCCAGTCTAAAAGCTGAGTGTGGTTCCCGGCGGGCGAATAAGGAAGTGAGCTCGATGTGAAATGAGCGGCTTCATGCTTGGGCGCCCTATCAGAGCCGGTTTGAACGCGCGTTTAAAAGGGGCCCTTGAACACATCATTTAGAGGCATTGATCCACCGGGGAGCTCCTCTATACGGGACGCTCCGGCTCCAATCAGGCCCGATTAACAAGCGAAGGGAGAAGGCACAGAGAGGAGCAGAATGAGAATAAAGGGGAAAACCATGGGAGAGATGGAGGAGAAGGCCTTAAGGGGACTTTTGAATGGGGTAAATCTGTTTTGGTCAACAAAGTCAAGAGCAAAACCATAGGGCATTGCTCTTTCTGCTCCTTTTGAAAAATGTTTACATTGCTGCATAGAAAAACAAATTCTATGCAGTTTTCCTCAATCACAATGGCAGTGTCAAGAAGAATTTCAGCAGCAAATGTGATAAGAATTTGAGAACAGAAATATCTTCTTTGGTAGTAATGTCAATCAAAGAGAAAAAAGTCCCGTATTGCACTTTTTTTCATAGTTTGGCTGGCGTTGTGAATTATACTCAGGTCGACTTATACATCAAAATATATCATTTCACATAGTTGTTATTTTCACACTGACAGCCGGGCGCTCTAGGCTTGTGTACCAGTATCTGCTAAGACTGAACACAAACGCCCGCAAAAAGAAAATCATATTCTGCAGATTACAAGAAATATGCAGCCGAAAACGGTTATCGAGCAGCAGAAAGAAAGTTTAGAGTGAGCGGAGAAACTTGTGAGGAACTGGCGAAAAGCGGGGGTTACTCTTACTGCAATGAAGAAAACAAAAATAGATAATCGTGGGCTAAAGCTGGAGGAATAAGTTTGCAAATGGGTGCTTGAACAACGTGCTGCCGGGAAAGGCTTGTCAATGGTTCGACTTACACTCCGGAGCGACTTATATATGTGTTTTTCTTCTTCATTATGCATTTGTTGGCTGGTGCAACTTATAGTCCTGAAAATACGGTGTTAATACTGTCATTTTAAGTCTTGTAATGGCAACATTCTGAATGCTTCCTGATTTTACATACATACTTTGAATTCTAGAACATATTGAAACCTATATAATCATCTTGACTGATCCCACTTCTTCTCTGCAGAAACAGGATTAATGGCAAAAGTTCTGGTAATTGTGGTCTGATGACTGGTGTCAAGCCTAAGGCCAGTCTCCTATTAAATGTTAATGTCTGCGTGGAGGCTGTGAATTGGACAGAGTGGCTCGAGATAAGTGAGAATCCTCAATCCTCACGAAAAGGACCAAAGTGCCAAGATACATTAGTTTATATTAATCTCCTCAGCTCCTCTGCCCCGCACGCGCTGACACCACCTAATACATTACACTGCCCGTCCAGGTAAATGCCCCACAATCCTTTGCTCCCAGGCTGTGCCATCTGAAATTAAACACACACTAACCGCCGGATCAAAAAGACACAGGAATGCACTCACGGCTTCTCACTCTTATGTGCGAATCACGTGGAGGAGGCGCCTGCCAGGAGCATTATTTAGCATTTGTCTTTGGAAGATAAAAGCCCATAGGAAAGAAATACAGTGATGGGTGTCAAAAGCAGAGCAGGGATGTGAGGGGGTGCGTGCAAAGCTGTCACAACAATGTAAACAAAATGACAGACATAGGAAGTATATACAGTAACAAGGTTTCACTGAAACATTGATACGAGAGGGTTTATTCGTTGATGATTTAACTAGGCCAGTCATTCTAATACTGTCACGAAGGAAACAAGTGTGATTTATTTAAACGGCATAAAGACGTAAATTGACGCTGTATTCAAGAACAGTAAGCATATAATCTAAAGACGCATAAAGGGATTTCAAAAGAGCTCAACCATCATGCCCAATTTTGTATAAAATTTCTAGAGATGCACCAATCCAGCTTTTTTTTCTAGCGATACCGATACTGGGGTTTGAGTATCTGCTGACATCTGATAGAGACTTTCTTAAAAGTGTCTTTCTCTGGGTGAAAAATTGAATTGACTCTTTTCTCCATTTAAAGATCAATAAAGTCATATGTTATATCTATGATGTTGCAGATCAATTATCAATTGTATCTATTGATAAACTAATGGATGAACTACACTAATTATCCTTGGGTACATTACATTCATATAAACAATTCACACGAAGTGTCTTAAACTAAAATACAAACACTTGGCTTCAGCAGTGGTTATTTTATTGTATTAGGCTTCTTTAGATATTTCGATCATAGTTTCTGACCCAGCCTTGATTAGTTTTCGTAAGCATGAGCATGCACCCGCTAGTGCATGCAATTGCTAGCTCGGCATTTTGCGTGGCGATCAAAAATACATTTGCAGAGGTTAACACTAAATCAGCGATTTAATTCTCCAGGTTCTGACCTTTACAATGATATACAGCATGCCCATATTCACTTAGATTTAGGTTGTAAAAGTTGTGTTTTAAAGCAGTACTAAGTAACTCATGCCCTTAGAGGCCATAAGCGCCACTGCCGGTGTTGTAGCATGTTGCGGTTCTTTACTCATTAATTGTCCGTGAGAGTAAATACTACGTTGACAGAAAAGGCAAAGGGAGAGAGGGACATTGTACATCCAATTAAACAATGGAGATTTTTTTCACTCAAACTTGGCTGTAAATACTGTATAAGTAGTGCTAGCCCACAGTTAGCTTTGCCCGTTAGCCTGTTAGCTTCTTCCTCATGATTCCATTAGTGTGTATTGGGGCCTCCGACCTGGTGCAGGGAAGCTGCAAGTGTATTTTTCTGGCCAAAGACACCAGGGGGAGATGAAAGACCCCCCAGTCATCCAATCAACACTCATATTACCCCCAGAGGGACTATAAAAAAAGGATTTATTAAGGTAAACAAGTTGCTTAGTACTGCTTTAAGGCATTGAGAGCCAAAACTGGTATCTGTTCAATATTGGATATTTGTAGCCGATACCCGATATCGTATTTTTTTCAGTATCGGCTCCGGTAGCCAATACCAGTATCGGATCGGTGCATCCCTAGAAAATTCCATTAATTTTCCTGATATTTGTTTCAGAAAATTCAAACATCAAGAGTTCAAAGGCCTGACTAAACATGGGTTTGCTCCACTATTTCATGTATGTAATATGTTATACTAAATTTCTTCCATCAAACTTCAAAGCGTCAGTCAGAGATTCGTTCATAAACCAGCCCCTGAAGACCAAGACACCACTTTTGATTTCGATTCAATGTTGCAGTTTTTCATGCAAAGTGCTTGATTGAATTAGATTTATGAGGAAATGCATAGCTCTGCCGCTCCCCCGCCATCGATACAGCTTAGCCTCTTAAGCCGCTAAAAGAATGATTTAAGTGAATTGGAAGTGAGGCGCATATGAGCTAATATGGTTATTGATACTAATACAGGCCTGCAGCGTAATATAAAACTCCGCCGCTCGATCTGAATGTGATTTGGAAATGCGGACCACACAGCACTAAAAATACCACTAATGTTGTGTGTATGAACTGCGCTGTGCAGAGTGGATGATGGATGGGCTCAGTCATTCAGTGCTACATGTGTGTCTCAAGTCTGCAAGGGCTTGGATTTAATGACATTACTCAAGAAGAAATAAATGTACGCCCGGTCAATGAAAAATGAAAGGTTTCTTACTCAAGAGAAATGCTTGAGTAAAAGTAGCTGCCAAGACTTTACATCTGAACGTATGGTTGATCTCAGTGTGACCCAGGAAAGTATTCTTGAAAGTCAGAATCGCTTTGTAGGGGAATCCTCTCCTGTTGTATATGTTTTAGTGGTAGTAGAAACCAGAGCACACACAGGAAAACTATGCAGACACGGAAAGACCATGCCCCACATACGCAGGTCCCATCCACCCTTGATCGAACCAGGGACAGAGAGAACATGCAAACTCTACATAGAAAGGTCCTGTCTGTTTCGGAATCGAACCTAAACCAAACCCTTCTTGCTATTAAACACGAGCAATTCACGCTTTCATTATGCAATTTTCCATTTTTTGTTAAAAGAAAAGGAAACAAATTAATCCGTGGCAACAAATGAACTATCAAAACTTAATTTTATGTCAGACATCACAAAGTAATAGTATATAACAGCATGAACTGAAGTTGTGTATTTTGTTTACTTCCAAATCCTTTTGTAAACTTTCCAGAATGAGAAATTGTCTTCTTAGTTCCAGGATAATAAGATTTTGATTATCTTTCATTTTCTGTGAAAAATAGCCCTGTGAGTCCCTGCTGTATTGACAGTCAATATTATCTCCAAACATAAAACAAGCAGGAGAGGGATAACCGGGTAATCAGACCCAGGAAGGATAACTTCTGTCTTTGTCAAAAAGATGGAGAGGTTTAGCACTTCAGTACGTTTTTTTTTCACCAAATACATGACTTTGGAAGCGTTTGTGGGAGTCTATGCTTTTTGACAATGGCCAGTTAGTCACAACCTTTGCAAACGAGAGCTTTTATACGGGAAATACCTTGATAGGGAGGCTGAGGGGGCGGATAGCTCTGCTGCTGGGGTAAGTGTTATCATGGCCAAGGAGGAGAATGGTGTCATGTTGCTCAATGATATTGATATGAATGGTGTGAGAGATGACTGGTTGAGAGACAAAGGCAGCAAGCTGTGAACGGCTGACATTGACAGAGGCATAAAAGAGGTAGCACCCGCAATTTTCCAACGCTTCAGCTTCATTAACATTCAACTGAAATATTTTCCTAATGACACATTCCCACATGCTGTTGGGCCATATGTTCTCTATCCAGACACTGGCGTTGGAAACACTTTAGTGGGTTTCTTCTGCCAAAACATCTATAGCATGCACAATTGGAAATGTACATTAATGCCTCTCTCCTCCTTTTGTACCTTGGCACGTTTTAGTCATCTGCATTCTCTCGCGTCGTCGCCGTGGTGATCAAAGCCGCCGGATGGAAAACCCCAGTGTTTACCTACACCTGCCTCCGTACGCAACAGAAGGACGGATGCATACTTCAAAGCACACCTTAGCGCTCGCGTGTGTCTGTCTCCCACATCCTTCCCGTTCTCATTGTAGCATCAGGACTATCGCTGCTCCCCCGCACTTGATAGGCCCCAGACAGTGTCACTTACATTGGAAACATGCTGCGGTCGAGGAAAAAGCAGCAATGCTGGGATGTCAATCAATGAAAAATGATTCCCAGCTGACATGTCCAAATTTGGGTTCAGCAGTTTTGAAATAAAAAAGCGGTAAATAAAATCTCCTTTTACTTTTACGTGCCTGGTATCCCAAATATCTTGGCGGGCTTGACAACACAATCCCGCGCTCTACTGGCCAAGAGCATAGACTTCACAGAGACGACCATTCACTCCCGTAGGTTAAATATTCTATAGGCCCTGCTCACGGTTTTCATCCTCCACATTAACCCGAGCCAAAGGTGGGAAGAATCTTGTGCTCTCGATCGATCATTCTCCTCAAATCCCTCTTAAAGTTTTCACCACTCAACTTTACTTGCCAAACTCCGATCCGCAGTAACACAGGCTTCTATTTCTGCTTATCTCCTCATTGACAGTAATGAAGTCTACTCTCTACCACATACTAAGGAGAAAAACTCCGTCGACGTTATCACCAGCTAACCACCGCCATTTCAAGACTCACATTAAAGCCTGGAAATGTAGAAATTCCAGTGTTCAGCAGCTCAAATGCGCCCAATTTTTCCTCATCTCTGGGTTTTAGGGAGAGGGAATGTGCCAAGATTGGATAGCACTGACTATTTCTGCAGCTTCACTCTAAATGTCTGTCCAATTAAGAGCGCATTACTCTCCTCTCCCATCTCTCCATCTTCATCAGCGCTGTCCTTACCTCGTCTTTTGGTCTTTGTCTCTAAACTGGCTCTCTCAATCTTCATTTTGTTCACTTCATTCGCGCTAACTTTCTCTCCAAGGAGCAGTGCAACAGCTTTTTTTGTCCAGTCTCATCAGACTTCCTCCTCCACCCATGTTCAAAAGACAGCTAAAACTGAAGGTGTTACAAGGGAAAAAAAAAGGGCCAATATCAAGTGCCATTGGGCCTTGTCAAAAGCACTAGATGGAAAAAAAGTCCAGACCAAAACTGAAGGTTAAAGATTTGAGCTTATACTGTTGATAAAGCACTTTTCCGTGTCCAGGTCCAAAGTCAAAGGTGCCACATTGCCAACCATTTCTACTTTTATCTGTCTATCAACAAAGATTGACCACATTACAGTAATGCCTATGCAGAAGAAAAACAACTACAGTTCTTTTGTTAAAAATTTACTGAGGAGCTCTTTAAAACAGGTCGAAAAGAAACCAGACAAATTGCTCCATCCTTTTTTTCCCTGACTCTTGCTCAATATTTAAAATGACTTCTTTGCACACATTTCTTCTCGGCTAAGAGAGTCTTTAGCAGTCGCTCTCTCAGCGGGTGGCATTGCCTGTGGATGGAAAAGTGTCTGGCAGAGAACCCTGCTGCAGCTCTGTGAATTGGGCTTAAGGTGCGCGGGGCATAGGCGATGTCTTTATCACCTTCATCTACATAAATGGATACCAGGAGACTTGAGAGGGAAATTCCGACATCAAATAAGGAGTAAGTGTGTGGCATAAAAAAAGACAGTGCGTAATATTTTAGTTCTCTTCATGCTGCAACAAAGGCATTATCTACAGTAATGCATGACATAAACAAAAGCTGATATATTTTTAGTGGTCCCTGACATATGTGGAAAAATGACATTTATGCGCCGTGCATCTGATTAGAAAGCATGTTTGTGCCGGCTAATTGTTGTTGCTTACAGCACCAGGACAGATAGATGTGCTTATGAACTCACAACTAGCCATAGAAAATGTACCTGTTTAATTGTTTGACAACACAAAAAGATCAGGCATAGGGCCTTTAAAAGAACAGGCCACCATTTTTACACACTGAGATATGTTCTTACCTGAGCTTAGACAAGTTGATGCGTACCTGTCTGGTCTTTGTGCGTGCGCTGAGTCACGCAAAACGACCAAAGATGTTGTTAGCATTTGGCCTCTCCCAGTATATTCCTAGAACTCCAAACAAGGGTGAAGTTGGAAGCTACCACGCTCTTCCACGGGCACGCACAAAGACCAGACAGGTACATATCAACTCGTCTAAGCTCAGGTAAGAACATATCACAGTATGGAAGAACTGTGTGCACTCAGTCACGCAAAAAGACCAAAGATGTTGTTAGCATTTGGCCTCTCCCAGTATATTCCTATAGCTCCAAACGGGGTGAAGTTAGAAGCAACCAACGTCTTCCACGGGCACGCACAAAGACCAGACAGGTACGCATCAACTTTAGTTTTAGTTTTAGTTCGACCTAAGGGGGCTTTCGACCCAACAGCGGCACTTTTAGGTCAATGTAAATCCAACAGCAGCACTTTAAGCTGGTCTAAGCAGCCACTCCAAGTCCGGATGAAACAGGTGGTCTAGGAACGACTCTATTCGAACTAAGGGACTGAGCAAGTGTGGTGTGAAGGCGAATGACCTCGACCTCTAAAATGGCCAGCAAAATGGATCAACTTTGTATCATCAAGACATGTCTCTCTGCCTGTGTCTCCCTTCCTGTTGCGCAGAAAAGTTTCCCTCTCCATGAGCCAATTAAAGTAATTTCTCCTCGCTTCTCATATCAGCCTCATTGTATTGAACCACGAGAGAGAGGAGTGACCACTGTGTAACAACAGGGAAGTGCGTGCGAGCGTGTCGGCGCATTGACAAGTCGATGCCCGTTGTCATGGGAATGAGTACGTTGAAGAGCTGATCGTCGTTACGTGGCTAATGCTGTGACGTCTGGTGCCTGTGAACACGGTCTGAACTGCTTCGAAGTAAATGCAGTTGAAACTAGGGCGGTCTCGGGTCGACCCATGAGGTGCTCCAACATGTGTGAAAACCGCCAGAATGCATACATCCACTTTTAGACCAGATAGTGACTGAGAAAGCTTCTTGGATCTTTGTAACCCATTCCCTTTTATGATAAGAAATCTTCAGGGGATAGTCGTCTTTGATCTTCATTATGTTGATTTGAGCTATTCCTATGCCACATTTTCATAATTTCATTTCCACATAATCACCATCATTTAGTAAAATCTGTGAGCCAAACCAATCATTAAAACATCAAGCCACAGTTCTGTCGAAAAACAATAAAAGGTGACAAATTCACACAGGGGTAATTCTTGTGACTTATCGACTGCCTGCACGTGCTAAGAGCGTTCATGCTAACTACACAGGGACTCCTAACACAGATGTCGTTGCCTTTTTAATTATGCAAATCAGCTCTTAGCATTCACTTGTGCACCTTCCCCATACAAGCATACCAACACACACACACACACACACACACACACACACACACACACACACATGCACGCCGATGGTTTTCGCACACTGCTCGGAGCATGAAATTTTGCATCTACCCCGCGTTCCCAAGACCACGTTGTTTTGGCAACAACTGTCACTTCCAATAACGTCCTCCCCAGATCATCGCGGTGACACACGCAGCATCTGAAAGGTTATTATGTATTTCAGCAAGACTTGGCAACATGGACCCCCTGCATACAAAGCGTCAATGTCTTGCAAAACCAAGCGAGTATCTGCAAAAACACCTCCACAGAACATTAGCATAACAAACTTGAGACCTCCTGGTAGGATAATTGTCACACGGGGAGATGTTGCTGTAGCTAACGTGTTGTCACAAACATGGAAGGGGATGCGGGAGTGAAATGAGGGGAAAATGTCTGACAAAGGCAGGCTTAGATGGATGTGTAGGCCGAGTAAATCAGACAGGAGGGGACTCGGTGAGAGGCTGATGACACGGACGCACAGTATGAGATCAGGCTGTCTGCTAAAGGGCACGCGTTCGTTGATGTAATAGAAGAAACGAGTGAGAAAGATACTTTTGGTCAGTGATGTAGGCTGTGGTCAAATGGGACTGCAGATGAAAAGGTAATAGGTGCAATGATGTTTACCATGATAATGAAAATGTCCATATTCCTATCAACAATGACAATCCATTCAGTGCACAACATCAGGCCCGGATCAGAACCTTACTTTGAATGCGTGCGACCTTAAAGCAGAACTAAATAACTCATGCCCCTAGAGGCCATAAGCAATAAATACTACGCTGACAGAAAAGACAAAGGGAGAGAGGGATATTGTGCATTGTGCCAATACCCAATTACACAATGGAGATAATTTCAATTCAGTTTCACTCAAACTTGGCTGTAAATACTATTTGAGTGGCGCTAGTCCGCAGTTAGCTTTGCCCGTTAGCCTTCTTCGTGATTCCACTAGTGTGTATTGCGCCTCTGACCCAGAGGCAGGGAAGTTGCAAGGGTGGTTTTCTGGACAGAGACACCAGGGGGAGATGAAATACCCCCCAATCATCCCATTAACACTTGCGAAAAGGATTTATTACGGTAAACTTGGTTCTTCTTTAAATCTAGTTGGACCACATTGTATTTTAACCTGTTATCTGCCAGCTTCAGAGTAGGTTCAGGGTTAGCAATTATACTGTATGTCCAAATGCCAAAGCGTATTGACTGAGAGTTCATAGTCTATATACCAGTGTGATTCCTCATTTGAAAGACCTTCGAGTTTCTAAAGATCTGTGTGAGCTAAACACAACTTTTATCACAATTGCCGGTCCTAGCCCTAATTTTAACACTAATCTGGGACCCTAAACATAACCTTAGCACCCTGATCGGAGGGACGGCAAGTGGATACAGGACAATGACGAGGATCTCTACTCGTAAACCTTAATAACTTTGATGCACCTCCACTTATTTTGATCTGGAGCCTGTGCTGAAATCAATAGATCAAAATTGAAACCTCAAATCTCTGCCCGGGAATCTCACTTTGAGCAGTTTTGATTCAAGCCATTTTGTAACTATTTTATAACAAGGGTCTTACTTATTTTATAAGTTGGGTCTTATCACACACAAGCAGGATGGAAGTGTCTGGGGAAAGTGAGAGTCAATGCACGACTTGGAGCCAGTAGGTAGTCAGTAGTAAGGAACAGATGGGCAGCATAGCACAACGAAGGGACACCGTTTAGTAGACTTTGAGAAAGAAGAATGCATCCTGAATTATTAATAATACACAAGGTAAACAACGTAGTCTTTATTGTAATTAAATCTACCCCCTTGTGCAGGTGATATTAAAGAGAGCCTCGACAGCGGCCTCAGCGGCAACTGTAACCATCTGCTATTCCATAATACATCGGTGCACACACCGGTCCAGCGTTTCCAAAAACAGCACAGAGGCAGCAGTACCTAGTAGTATATTGACAAGCACAGCAGCCCAAAACGAAGTCGAGATGTGCCCAGGCAGGTCAATGGGAATCCTTTAACACTGAGAGGAGCCAAAGACCTAAAAGAACCATTCCCTGAGGAGATGTCACTTCTCCAGTCAGTCAGCGTTGAAAGAGGAGAGAAGCCTGAGTCATTCCCCCATTCCTCCAGCACTCATGTATACTTAACACACATGCAATACACTTTTAATGAGGTTATGGTTTGATAAGGAGGATTTCTGCGCTAAAGTCAGCACAAAGTTGTATTTTTTTGGTCTTAAGCTTTACAAGTTACAGGCAGCGTATTGTATCTGGCCAGTGTTGACGTATTGAAGTCGAGATTCTATTTCTGCCTCAGCTGGAATGAAAGACTCCTAGAACATCATACGTTATTGTTTACTCACAATACTACAACAGACACAAAGCACGCTGTAAATTCCTCGCAAAGCGGTTTATGTATTATCTATTTATTGCTTATGCTGGTGCAGCGATGGGCTTCTTTTACGTACTGTAGCAAAATGGCAGCACTCTGGGCAAGGCAAGATGAAGTAACCAAGCTTGCAAAAACAGATTCCATAGAAAAACCACAACGTATGCCTGAAAATGTCTCTTTACATAGCCGTGTTTTTCTTTGCCAGGTCTGTTTCAGTGCCATCAAATACAAAGTTGCTCGTTCCTAATCGAATTCACACAACTCTAGTTTCGAGTGTCGAGTACAGTGACTAATATACAAAGGAAGCTAGTCGGAAATGGCTAGGGCGCTGCATATTGGAGATCCCTGTCCTTGCCATAAGATACTTGGTGTAGCATTTTAGTCAAAAATGCGTAGGGTACTTTATTGTAGTACCAGTCAGATGAAGCGCCTCGGTGTTTTGACCTCAGCCACCCTGAAGGATTCTGCAAGATGTTGGGACTTCTGCGGATATGGATACTGTTTGTGTCACCTAATACTGCGATAATGCTAATTTGAGGATATGTTGTGCAGCTCCAGTTCAAGGGGCAAGCTCTACTTACTGCACTAAGCCGCTGCATTACTCGTCCGATGAGCTTAAGTCAATTTTCCGAAATGACACAAATATCAATTTCAAATCCATCCCCTCGGGCCTGCTGCCCCGTCCCTGCCTTGTATTTCACACGGTGCTGTTTGCTCCCTGGCGCGTATCTGTAAATATGTGTGTGCGCATCTGAACCACTGCGGATCTGGAGTGTGTCTTAATTGGACTCCATTCAAGTGTTTAATTACTCATTAGTGTTGCTGCAGCGCGATCTATACGGCAGCTTTCTCCCCGCCTCCCCGGCCCCGCCGAGGCTAAAAACGCTCTGACCCACGCTACACGGATTAGCTCACCTCGTCAATCCGGATCAACCGCTCCGTATTAGCCGCAGATCCTGAAGCCAAAGGGTGATGCCACAGTTAGACAGACAAGTGATAAGTCCGTCACTTCATCACAGGGCGAGAAGTGTTAATAAGAAATGCTCACTTAGACAGCTGGGGGGGGGTTCTTTTTTTTTCTCCTCCGACTGTTATATGGGCCGACAACAAGTGGGATAGTCATTCCGCAGAAAGGATCAGTTACATAATGATGTTGTCACTTTGTCACTCAGAAAACTGTCAGTCAGCTGTCGAGAGCCGGAGATAGAGGCTTATCTCCGAGCGTCAGCAGCACCTTCACAATGCGCACACAAGAGATGGATCAACAAGATGTAACAGGCAATTTTAAAAGGCGATTCCCTTTTGCTGTTTTGGAGGGAAATGGCTGCTGTTGTCTCGTCGTGCAAGACGTTATGACCAAGCTGTGTTGCAGATGTGAATATAGGCCTCTGTAGTGGTAAGTTTAACATTTATTGGTAAAGTACCTATACCAATCGTTTTATGGAATCTGTAGCTACATTTTTCCAAGATATGCTGTGCTACTTGTTATCTAGAACCATAAAAATGACTAATAATGTTAAATCGAAGCCAACCATCAGCTCCCTCACCAAGAAGGCCCAGCAGAGGATGTTCTTGCTGCGGCACCTGAGGAAACTTAAGCTGCCTACCAGGATGCTGGTGCAGGTCTACACAACCATTATCAAGTCCATCCGCACCTCCTCCATCACCGTGTGGCACCCCAGGGCTACAGGTCGGGACAAGCATCGACTGCAGCACAATGTGCGTGCTGCTGAGAGGGTGATTGGCTGTGAGCTCCCATCTCTCCAGGTCCTGTTCACTTCCAGGACCTGGAGGCGCTTCTCACCCTGGACCTGGACTATTCACCCCTCTCTCCTCAAGCAGGTGGCTACGGTCCATCCAGACCCATATATCCTGCCACATGAACGGTTTTTTCACCTCTGCCATCAGACTCATGAACAAAAACAAGACCCAATAGCTCAGTTACAGACTCCTGAATGTAATCTGCTGTATTGCACTATGTGGTATGTCCACACTAACACTAAATGCACCTGCACATCTGTAAATACACTCTCGCTGTTGTTCTATGTCGAATTGTTGTTGTCTTTATCATAGTTTACACATGCCCTTATAGTCTTTTAGCCTCATAGTTTAAAGTCTTTATAGTTTATCTACAGTTATCAATGTTTTATGTTTTATGTTTCATGTTGCACGATCGACCTGATTCTGATTAAGCATAGCAAACAATTTCTTTTTATCATTTATTTAGGGCAACCAGCTTTCTTTGGTGCTGTCTCAGGACCCCTCCCGGATCAAAACCTAGTATCTAAAGAAAAACATGTTTTGTTCAGAGCCGGTTTTGAACCATTTTTGCAGGACAAGTAGTGCTTTCACTTTTTTGGGCACTTTTTGACACTTAACAATACCCAGATCTAGTTTGATGAAATTTGAGAAGCTGGCCAGCTAAACGACTGTCTAAGTGGGTTTTCTCCAGATGCCTTTTTATACCAATCTAAAACATGCACGTGCTAGTCCTCCAGGGATGTTTACATGATCAAGATCTTGGCTCAAGCTGCGGTGAAAGGTCCCCGGGTGCTTCCCACTGCGCCTGACAGATTGAGCAATCCATCCCATAAGTACACATAATCACTTATCATCACGAACTGTGTCCAATCCACAACCCAGAGAGACTAAGGTGTAGTAAAGTACAGTACATATGGACCCTTTATTTCTCTTTTGTACATAAATAAAATACATCATGTTAAAATATAGAATAGATATAATTTCTACTGCCATTTCTACGACTGCTTGTAAAATCAGAGGGTTTATATGCTGTCCATTCTCACATTGAGAAGAGCACTGAAATCTGCTGTACTGAAGGTCACTGTCATGGCCGCCTCTGTCTCTGCTCTGATCAGATTCTGTCGGCGCCTCTTCTGTCAATCTTTCATTCTGCCAGTCCTCTTCGATTTCATCTCAGCCTCAATTTTTGGGAGCCACTCAGCAAAGAAAATATTCTGGGGCCTTGCCGATACCAGGCAAAGATCAAAATAAGATGGGGCTGTGCCACACACTGTATGCTACAGACACACACGGACCAGTCACCCTTTTATTCACTCATTTTGATACATCTTATAGAATTCTGTTCTATTGATTGAACCTGTTTTAATGTTACCACAGCATAACCTATAGTAGAGATGACCTTTTGTTAACTTTTGCTATGAAAATGCCACTATCCTGCTACTAATGCTCAACCAAATTACTTCATAATTAAATGTACAGCTTTGTTGCTCTGCCGATCGATAGCTTGCTTTGATCAACTATACATTACAGCTCCTCACTGATTAAAATGAAAAACAGCATAATTGAAGCACAGTAAGTCTTCCTTAAGTACTGGGGGAAGCTGCTGGTTTTGGGAGAGGACTGAACGAGGCCGTGCTCGTCAAAATGAAAGTCATAATCCTCTGACCCATTTACAGAAGTGGCCCTAAGTCCATCCCAAGGCACTTTAATACCAAGAAGTCACACTTAGAGCGCGGGCCGGACTTGGCTTGTAATGTCACAGAGGGTTAACACGGCAGAGACGGGCTTTCAGGCTCCAGACCGGCGCTCGTATGACAGGTGTGAATGGATCTGCGTATAGGTTTTGATGTCTTCTGTCAGTGCAGCACGGTGTAGGGAAAATGTCTAAATGTCCAAATTTACAAGAACCCTGTCATGAATAGAAACGAGATATGAATGATGTGCTTATGCTTTGTTGCCTTTGAAGCTTTCTCTCAAATATTACTGTTCCTGGATGTGTTTTCGCGTTTTCGTCCCCCTTTCAACTCGTTTTCATTGCACATTTGGGCAGTAGGGAAGACAAACAGCTTGAAAACAAGATGTTTCAGATCGTGCACCTCGGAGGTCCAGACGCCTTCACCAAAGTTGTTCAGATCTGGTTCATAGATACAGACGGCATCTCTGAAGTCGCCCTTATATGGTCATGTTTGAAAACAGTTAAGGGGGAATTTGTGGGAACTCACTCCCACAGGCCATTAGAAACTCTGATTCACTGCCAACCTTCAAATCAGTGCTCAAAACCCTAGATTTCCTTTAAACCCCTTTTTCGTTTTGTTTTATTCCCCATGTAAAGTGTCTTTGAGTGTCCAAAAAAGCACTATACAAGTTTGATGTATTATTATTATTCAAAATCAAAAGTTTCTCTAATTATTCAAAAACTACTTTAACAAATGCTGGATTATGAATATAGTTTTCTACTAAACAAAGATACAAAGATGGGGAGGAGCAAAGTGGTTCAACAGCCCATAAAAAACGGAGAATGATGCTCCATGTTAGCATCGTGCTAATGCTAACGCTAGCTACGACTGGCGTTTTTTCACTTCTACATGAACAATCTGCTGTGAATTAACATCCACATGGACCCGATTTAGACTTGACTTTACTTGTATGTGATAAATACATTTACATTTTGCCAGGAAATGGCTAAAAAGAGTGAAAAATTGTGTTTACCAAAAAATTCTGTTCCCCCCCTGGCGAGGCCACGCCCCCTTCTATGACGAGATGCCTTCTGTATCTATGGTCAAATTTTCTTTTTTACGCAGATTAGCCTTTTGGTTTGAGCTAGCAATTTGCAGAGTAAAATTTTCCGCCCTCTGCTGACGTTTAACATTACTACATAAAAATACTACATATATCTTTTGTTGCGTTTTTTTGTTACTGTTTTTGTCTCTTTTCTGTCACGTTTTTGTTGCTTTGTTGTCGTTTTCATCGCTACGTTGGCACTTCTCTCAAAAATCACTGCTAATTCGATTGGGTTTCATTCTTAATTAATGCAGATGTAGATTCTGAGAAAAAGAGACATGAGACTGTGAAGATTGCGCAGTGTCGACGATGAAATGCTCAATCCATAATTGCAGTAAACAGGCATAGATTTCATATGTAATTTTCCGGCACGGCTTTATATTTGAAACCAAAATTGGGTCTAATTGGTGCGGGGAAGACGACAAATTTCAGGCGTTTGATGTTGATGAAACTGGGACATCCAGCTCAGCGTGCCTTTTTAAGTGCGGCTGGCTGCTTCTACTATAGCCACCATTTCCACTGCTGTCTGCACTGGCTCCTTCAGATGTTATCTTTCCCCCCTTTGCCAAAAAACACCACCGCGGACTATTTTTCGAACAAATCTTGACAAGCGTACAAAATTGGAAATGCTTTTTTTTTGGGCGGATGGCGGCGAGGTCATACATACCACATCACTCCATTAGAAAAGACCAACAACACAATCTTTACTTCCCTTTCACGTCTGGAGAAAAATGTCTTGCCACACATCAAAAAAAGTTTCTGTCTTTCTGAATTTTAAACCGCAAAATCAAAAAAACTGCCTCTCACCGACTCACAAGATCCCAGAGAAATCCCACGGCACCAAAGTCTCCTCTCATCTTCCCCCTCGCTCGCATCTCCCCAAATTCAAACCCCTCCGCCATGTTTTCTTCTCTTCTCTCGACTTTTCCCGAGAACACATCCTACTATACGCTTAAGCAAAATGTATGCTTTAAGCTTGTTCCACTTCTTGGGGAGATAATGAACGCTTTTTGCACATCTGCTTTGAAACATCTCGCTCAAATAGACTGAGCAAAGAGTTTTTAAAAATTGAAGTGAGTCTACTTTTTCCTTCAACAGAACGACATCTTCTTGTCTACAATATCTGCAGTGACTTGTTCTGAACGCCTGGCCTTTGTGCATATGTTTCTATTAGATGCATCGCTACAGCATTGAGTTAATGGTTTAATATCCCGCTAATGTACACATTACCAGACTCATAAAGCCTTTGGCCACATTGACCTTGTCACATCAGTGCTTGTTGAATAAATATCTACTTGCTACTCTTCTAATGGGAGACTGTGCCAGCATGACTGAAACGATAATGAAGTTATTGCTCATGGTAATGCTATCTGATTGTACTGTTTCTTGTACATTAGTGACTCTTGCAAAAATGATGTATGACTTCCAGAAAAAATGCCATCTTATGTTAGCATAATGGATTAAAATGTGCTTGAATTAAGACAATTAATGAGAGAAATGAACTTGAACGCTTAAAATAAGACAAAAAACTTGAAATGAGACCAAAAAAGTCACTGTCTAATTCCATTGGCAATGAAATAGACCAAACCTACTCCAAATCAGAACAAATTCTGATAATTCAAGTATGTTTAAAGCAGTACCAAGTAACTTGTTTACCTTAATAAACTGCCACTTTCCCGCCTCCGGGTCGGAGGCCCCAATACACACAAATGGAATCACGAAGAAGAAGCTAACAGGCTAACGGGCAAAGCTAACTGTGGGCTAACGCCACTTAAACAGTATTTACAAGTTTGAGTGAAAAAAATGGTCTCCATTGTAATTCTCTCCCTTCGCCTTTTCTGTCAGCGTAGTATTTACTCTCACGGACAATTAATGAGTAAAAAATCATAACATGCTACGACACCTGCAGTGGCGCTTATGGCCTCTAGGGGCATGAGTTACTTAGTACTGCTTTAAGTATTGTTTGTCTTAGATAAGATAAAACATTTTCCAGTTCCTTGTCTGCATATGAATGATTAGGAGATTATAGATGGCGCAATTGTAGTGTTCAAATAATGAGTTTAAAGGGTTTACATCATGCAAAATCATCTTCTGCACTCCAGCCCACATCAGACATCAGACAGTAGCTCCTCTAAGTTTTAAAGCAGTTCTAATCAATGTATTTCCTTGGATTAGAGTACATTTCTTTTGTCACCAATGTAAATGCAGCATCTCTGAAAGAAAAACAGACCGTGTGCACTGTTATGTGTATAAAAATGTCTATTTTTCCACAAATGCGGAAGTAAGAGTGTTTTCTGTGGCGGTCCGTATCGTTCAGTTCTCGACCCTGTGTTCAGCTGATCTAATTAACTCACATGGACAATTAGGGAATAAGAGCCACACTCACATTTGGGATGATTCAGTTAGTGCACCTCTATGGTCCAGACACTTTCACCAAACTTGTTCAGATCAAAAAGCCATCAAAATCGCCAGGGACCCTTCGCACCCATCACACAGTCTCTTCAAGGTAATGCCTTCACGGAGGAAACTGCGGAATCTACGGGTCAGTTCCAGTCGACTGAGGAACAGTTTCGTACACAGGGCCATCGGGAAGCTGAACTCCCTAACATCATTTCAAACCACACACATTCACATGGTTTGAGAAATAAAAAAATCTTGAATCTTGAATCTGGTTCATGGTCAAACATTCTTTTATATACAGTATAAAGATGGACTCCGACACCTATTTGTCAAAAAGGGCTAAATCACACAGAAAAGTGGCCGTCTCACAAGCAAAAGCAATAAAGTTGTGCATAAACAGTTTTGGACCATGCTGAGAAAAGTGTGTGTGTTCCATCCGTCTCCTCAAGTGGAAAGTGGTTGAAACGACTTAGCAACGCTGAAGATGTGGAACGCTCCAAAGTGGCAAAACATAAAAGGTTCCAAGCAGTAGGGAGGCTGCTGCTTGTTGTACAGTACCATTTTGAGTGTGTTAAAGCGGATCAAAAACACACACCTTGCACTGAGACTGAGCAGATTACTAAAATGACTTGAAATCCATATTACAAAATCTATTCTCAGCCCAGAGTAATTTTTTTGTCCAGCTCCACTTAATCCATCCCTTATTGAAATGAATGGAGTGTGTTTACAGCATCAGCGGCTCCACAGAAGCCGGTCTATTCTTGTAACATGAAAGTGCACTGCCCCTTTCACCTTCTCCATAAATTACCCAGGATCCCGCTGTCCCGTCCGGCCTGGGTAATGAGCCGGGGCTGATACTCATTGCAGAAATGTGATTTTCATTGCAACAAGGGAAGACTAATTGTGATGTGGCTCTAACTTTTCTATTAGAGCCAGATAAAGAAGGCCTGCCCTCAGTGAAACCACAGGAGAGAGACGCGGCACCTCATCATCGCTGTGTCTTCATTTATTAGGCTGCCACATGAATACTGCTACTATTTCTGTGCTTTTACTACTGCTTCTACTACTTCTACTTGGAGAGTGGTCTCATTTTACAGTAAAAGCACTTTTTCACATGTCGGCTCAATGTATGTTGGTATAGGCCGCTTACATTTACACCAGTGGTTCTCAACTGGTGGGTCGGGCAACCGTTTTCAGTGGCTCCTGAAATTACTGTTAACGGGCTGTTTTGAGCATAATTTCCTTTTTTTGGGGTCTTATTTAATCACAATTTTTGAGGAGCATACTATAATTTAAGTCGTATTTGTGTTACGGTTTGTCATCCCAGGGTGATTGTGGTACCAGACCTTTCCAAGATGGCGGCGCTCATGCCAGAAGCAGCGGCCCGGCTCGTCCTTGAAAGCCAAACAAGTTTCATTATGCTTGTGCGTATTGACAAATAAACTCTTCTCTTCTCTTCTCTTCTCTTCTCTTCTCTTCTCTTCTCTTCTCTTCTCTTCTCTTCTCTTCTCTTCTCTTCTCTTCTCTTCTCTTCTCTTCTCTTCTCTTCTCTTCTCTTCTCTTCTCTTCTCTTCTCTTCTCTTCTCTTCTCTTCTCTTCTCATCTCATCTCATCTATTCTATTCTATTCTATTCTATTCTATTCTATTCTATTCTATTCTATTCTATTCTATTCTATTCTATTCAGATGCCAAGCTAGTTGAGAACCACTGATCTAAACTGTGCAAGGAATCTATTGGAGTACAACAAAAATAAATCACATTACTCTCAAACCATCCAGGGCAAACAATACATTTCCACTATGCAGCTCTTTACTGGTGTTGGACGTTCATTGCAACATTGGCACACACTTGCATTTTTGTGTGTGGTTGCCTGATTATGAATATCGAAGTATTATAGAGAAAGTTCACACCCTAATGTATCATTGAGCATTAACAGTAAATTTAGTGCCTTTTGAATTCATTTTGTGTGACCTTATTTATTAGAATTTTTCATGACTATAAACAAAAACGCATATTTCCAATGTTAAATGTTCATGGATTACATAAGTGTAGGTATATTGTACAAATGTATACATGTAATGTAATGTCAAATGTCAACTTAATTGCATGACTATGGGCAGATAGTTTCTAATTCTATATGATTATACAGAGCTTGTACACATGGGTATATTTGGTATAGCAGGGCTGAGTGATATTGCAGTGTTTTGTATGATGATAAGATTGAAAAAGAGATGTGCCTTAGTATAAATTGTAAGTACCATATTGTGTATTCTTTTATGTATGACGGTAAATGATAAATCATTTATGATATTTTTGTACGATCATAAACAATTTATATTAATACACAAGCATAGACTCATGCATCGGTGTCTATGCTGAAAGTTTATGTGATGTTACTTGAATGAGAGATAAGGGGTAGGTTTATTATCCGTTCTTTGAACTTCTTCCTACTCCTTTTGAGCACAATAGTCTTGTTTTGTTTTCTTTCTTCTGTAAAAATGTTTCAAATACTTTTCTGCTCAAATGAATAAATAAATGAAATAAAATGAATGAATTGTATACATTGTTACTGTATCCTGTTGTTGTTGTTGTTGTTGTTGTTTCCATTGTAGTATATGTACACACATGTTGTATCTTGAAATACTGTAACAAAGTACATTTTGTCAGCATGATTATTCATCAATTTAAATGTATTTAATCTTTAACTAAATGCAACTAAGTAAAAACAACAATAGAAACCATAAACAAAATGATATGGTTGGGAAACATAAAGCTCTCGCCACATCATCATAACAGAACTTGATACTGAAATGTGCAAATCAACATTAAGGGGTCATTTATCAGCAGAGGAGCTAACCTGAATAATAAAATGTTCTGTGGGCGTGCTGCATCTGATTTACCATTGAAACGAAGTGTATTACAGTAATGGTGTTGCAAATGTAATATGTAAGAAAATGCTGCATGAGTAAAAAAAAAACCAAAAGCACAAATGACTGTGCCGCGGCTCCACTTTTTGCACTTGCTTGTTTCCATGAAAAGCCTGATGTTGGACAGTCCCTCCACTCAGCTGCTGTATTTTAATGACAAGCAATAACCGAGGCGTCCAAACCTCATGACCGAAAAACAATTATTTTTACACCCCCCACCATCTCCCATCATCATTATCACATGTGCGCTCCGTCAAATCCATAAAACGTCAACCTGGCCTTTGGCAAAAAAAAAAAAACCCAACACATCAGATCTGCTTCATCCATCGAACAAACTTGGAGGCAAACTGTGCCAAATGTCCCACAGCGATCTTGTCCCTCTATCCATCAATGCAAATGACTGAGTGGCTTATGACTCCATGTTATTAAATGGACTTCTCTGTGTTTTTCTTGTCATAGCAGCGGGCGCCTCAGAGCGAATGAAAAATGCCATTAAAATTCACAGCCGGGATCACATCTGGCTGCGGCGGATCCCTTGACATTGTGCAAACATCATGCTCGCGCTGTTTTTTTTCTTTTTTTTTCGCCGGCGATGAAGACGGTGGCATTTGGGGGGATGATCGATAAAAGGCAGGGGGGGATACTGTAGGGAGAACACACAAGCGCGTGTGCCGTGGAATAATGAGAGCAACAGGAAATGCACAGGCGGTGCCGAGTTATTGGCTCTGACAGCTCCAGATCGGCGGAGGGATTTTGGAAACAGGTTTTATCAGGAAGACAACGGGAAAATGAGTTGGAGATGAAAAAGATGCGAAGGCCTCATTGGAGTGTGCTGTGAGAGTTCATTTAATACGCAAACGCATCCACAGAGGAATATTAAGCAATTGACGAGAATTGCACAGCTTTGTGATGAAGAAAACAAATCCAGAGTTAAATATGGCTTGGGTTGATTGAGTTGGGGTTGCTCTGCCTCTGTCTTCAGAAGCTTCGTCTCGCTCTTGTTGTCAAATATCAGACTGGTTTAGGATTATTTCCCAGGAGTTTAAATAGACCTCTTGGTAGTTTTACACGCACAAGAATCTCAGTCCAGTCAATATTATTAACGTAAAATTCCTGGATGACTGAGATCTTACCTGAACATATACAGTGACTGTCCGGGGTCCACAAACTTTTCCTTGTGCTTCATCTGAGGCCCGGACATAAGTTACGCGTAAAACATTAACTCAGCTTGTTGCTATTCAATTCATAATTATGATCATTAAAATCCAATTGTTAATTTTCACGTTTACCTTACTGTTATTTCAGCTTGAGACTGTAGAGACCGAGAGATCCAGATGCTTTGGGGTCCAGACTAAAGCCTCTGGAGGGCTGGATCTAGACCAGGGTCGGCCAGTTGGGGACCCCAGGGTGTAGATGAACCAATCCAACCAATCCCAACCTCTTCCTCTCAGTGACCCCTATACGAGCAATCTCCATGTCGTCACGTTCCGGACTGTGGGAGGGGCAATTGAATGTTTTAAATGAGTTGTAATAGTTCTATGATAGGCAACAACAACATTCACAAACAGAGCATTGTTTCCCTCAAGAAATTTAAACAGATAGAGAAGATACATTGTGTTAGAGGCCTGCTGTTGCCTACCATTCACCAACTGGCGAAAATTGTGGAAGTAAAGCAGCGATCGTTCCTATTTTATCTGTGCCTCGACCCATTTTCTCTCTCAAACTGACAAACTACTGTATTTTAAACTACCCGTAAGTTAAAGCAGTACCAAGTAATTTATGCCCCGAGAGGCCAAAAGCACAATGTAGCATGTTGCGTTATTTTACTCATTAATGGTCTGTGAGAGTAAACACTACGCTGACAGAAAAGGCAAAGGGAGAGAGGACATCCAATTGCACAATGGAGATAATTTTTTTCACGCTGTAAATACTGTTTAAGTGGTGCTAGCCCCAGTGAGCTTTGCCCGTTAGCCTGTTAGCCTCTTCCTCATGATTCCATTAGTGTGTATTGGGGCCTCTGACCCAGTGGCAGGGAAATTGCAAGGGTTGTTTTCTGGCCAGAGACACCAGGGGGAGATGAAAGACCCCCCAATCATCCCATTTACACTTGTATTCCCCCCCCCCCCCATTCTACGAAAAGGATTCATTAAGGTAAACAAGTTACTTAGTTCTGCTTTAATAAAAAGGAGTAGAATAAAAAAAAAGTACCACAGTTCGAGAACCACTGCAACAGTAAACGGTACATGTTACAATAATAAAAATTTCCCTCGAAGCTCTACAGACTCCCTGAGCAGCTGTGGGGACCCTGATGTGGATCCCGACCCCAGGGTTAACTAATCATCTGATAATCTGATTAAGGTATTCCCATTCTGATAATCTGTAATGGCATTGAAGCTTCTAGGGACGGACATTGCAAATTAGCCTTGGCTATAAATGTTGTAGTGTGGTACATGCTTATTGTTCACACATGTCCCTATCAAATAAATAAATAAATAAAATAAAGCTCAACACTGAAATCTGTCAAAGTCCACAAAGAACTGCCTTCTATATGATTCGTCTGTAAACTATTACACTCTAACAGATGCCGAAGTATTAATCCTTTATTTACTATACATTTACACATATAGTAAAAAAAAAAAAAAAGAACTCACGTTAAACATTACACACCGGACCAAATAAAGTCCTTTTTTTTTATTTTTGGGGTTAATCCCCGTTTCCACTCCACCACTCGCTCTTACCCCTCTCTGAATCAATAAGCCTCTGCAGTGTGACTTTCTATTTTTTGGATTTTAAGCTCTTCTTTTTTTCCAGATGCCACCCACAATTACCCCTGTACACAGTGTGCCAGGTGACACGAGCTCACGGGACGAGAAGGAGCCCAATTATTCTGCATACTCAACACGTAATCAGAACGGCTCCAAAAAACTGCCATAGCAAATGTGCTTAGCTGGTGAATCGGTACGCACTGCACAAATACTTAAAGGTACAATATCCAGGCCTTGAGGAATTTTCTGGAGACCATATCAATAGTGTATTCAGTCGTAATTTTATATCTTAAAATATGTGCAGAAAAAAACAAGGAAACATTTTTATGTACTAATTGCTGAGTTGCTTACAAACTGATAGGGAGATAGATGAATGTAAACTTAAGAAGAAATAAAGAAGAAAATTGCATTGTGAGGTGAGTGAACCATGTGAAAACAGTGTAAAAGCAACAGATGCAAGCTATTAGCGAGAAAATCTTTATTGTGGAGGCAGACTGAGCTCTATAATGACCAGAATGAGTCCAGTGAAGGTGTCTGGACTTCTTAAAAGTAAACACATTGAATTAGCCTCTGGGGTTATATACGTTACAGTATTTCTGCTCCTCTACACCTACGAGGTCCATTACTTCCCACCACATCCATGTCCTATATGGGGGTTACCTTAGACTCATTAGAATACTTCCACAATATTTCCATTGTGAACAGTGAGTTCCTGGTATCACTGACTGTGTGCGTGTGCAATAAGCCAGTGTGCAGGTTAGAGGTCAGCCGATTTATCAGCCAGCCGATATATCGAGCCAATATTTGGGGATTTTACGATATCGGCCGATCTAGGGCCAATAAAAGCCGATATCTTACTGAAAGTTATAGGGACATGCCGTTTTTTGCATTGGAAAGAGCAAAGTCAGGGCTTTAAGATAAGATAAGATAAGATAATCCTTTATTGATCTCACAATTGAGAAATTCACTTGTTACATTCCGCTCTAAAGATCTCTCAGAGTGTGCAAAATAGACAGGAAATGTGCAAACAGTTAAATAGTAGAAAAGGAGGTATCTTATGTTAAAACAACTTCATAGGCCTCAGGGGAACAGAGAAACATTGCAATGAACAATGGTTAGCTACAAGTTTGACTAAAGTCATTATGAGCATGCAGCATGTCATTTGCTGCAGCTAGCAACGGTGCTAATGCTAGCGGCAGGATGCTAATGCTAACGGAAACTAATCAAAGCTGGGACAGAAACTACATTTGAATCACCTAAGTAATACAATTAAATCAGCCTCTGCTGCAGTGGCCAAGTATTTATGTTTGTTACAGGATTATAGACGAGACATTTGGAAAAATCAGCCAAAAATATCGGTCAAAAATATCAGCCGAGCAATACCAAAATTTACGACCTCCGGTGCAGGTTTAGCCTACTCAAAAATGCATGACTGAAACAAAACGCAACACAGCATGTTTTGCATGAGAGAAAAGCTAAATTATAAAAGAGCTTAATAAAGAGTATATATGTTCATCTGCCTTTCGCCAGCAGCCAAAAGGGAATTTGCTGTCCAGTAAATGCAATTGCACATTCTAATGTTAAGTCTCTATAGAGCTCTATGCTGCGGTATTGACCCCATAAACTATTTTCAAGTGCGCTTTTGTCCCTGATTGAATTCTGCCTCCGACTATTTCTTTGCCTGCTCCATCTGCGCTGCATTGTGCTGCTAAATGACTTATGCTGAGCTCAAAACAGGTGACAAAATCACTAAGGGCAATAAATCACAAGGGTGCCCCCAAAAATTGGCCAAAAAAAAAGAGAGTGGCAGAGCGCGGTATGTCTCCTTTGTACATCTCTAATGGATTTATGGCGATGACTAACCCTGAGTCAGGGTTAGTCATCGCCGCTGTGAGGAAATGAAGTTTGAATAACGCTGGGTAATCACAGAAAGGTGTCAAAAGCCCCATCTAATTAAATCCTCCACAGTCGGCATTCAGGCAGAATTAAATATTAAAAGGCGATTGTTTGGACACTTGAATGAGAGATTTGGGGAAGAAAAAGGAAGGATGGAGATGAGGGCTGCGCAAATTATGCATATACTTGAGTTCGGAGTATATATGTGCCATTCGTTAATTATTTATGAAAATATAGCGAGTTGAAAAACTGCTTAGATAAGTCATGTTTTGTCACCTTTAGACAACTTTTCCTAGTCTTCGCCGAACCTGTGCCAGACCTTAACACGAGAACAATACTGCAAAGTACATGACAACACATAAAGCATCTATTAATGTGCTTCTAAATATAAATGAACAAATGATGAGGGATGCTTTTGTAAATGATGAAATGTTTACCAGTGCTTTACAATGCTGCACAATTGTGTGTAGTTATCAAATATGTATATTGTCTATTATCGATATACATTTGATTTAAAAATGTCCAGTTGAATGGATTTAGCTTTCTGTGTTATATCTACCTGCATGATATTAATCTTTGTTTAAACGCTTAAGAGAGATGTTTAAGAGCAGTAGTTCTCCCTTTAGGATGACAAGCCACAACAATGCAATAAAGAATGCAATTTTCTTAGCATTAGATAAGCTGAAAATATGATATCGAAAACAGTAATTTAAACAGACAATTTTTTTTCCCAGAAAAAAATAACATTGAAAAGGAAAAGGCTTATGACCCACTAAAAATAGTCATACCCATCATATAATTAGAATATCGTGAAAAAGTGCATTTACTTCTGTTATTCAACTTAACATGTGAAACTAATATGATATAGACTCATTACATGCAAAGTGATTATGTCAAGCCATTATTTGTTATAATTTTGATGATTATGGCTTACAGTCCTTTTTTAAAATATTCTAATTTTCTGAGATTTTTAATTTGGGGTTTTTACAAGCTGAGCCATAATAATCAAAATGATAACAAGTAGAGGCTACATATCTCACTTTGCATGTAATGAGTAGAAGTAAATGCACTTTTTCATGATATTCTAATTATATGACGAGCACCTGTATACTATAATTTGACAAAGTTGATGTGATTGAAAAGTATTGATGAAAAAATCAAGATTTAAGGGTATGGTAATTGTAGTTGAGTCCAGGTATAATATGGTTGTAAGATAATGAGAAGTAAAATTAGTGTTTGTGAGCGACTGCAGTGCAGGGCCCGGGGACCCACCTCCGAATGTTGAGCCATGGGCTGATGGTCAGTATCATGTGGCTTGAGGATTTGCCTCTTGTACATGTTTTTAGAGGCACGGGGAGAACATGCAAACTCCACACAGAAAGGCCTCGCCATTGTGCGGAGAAGGGCACAAAAGTACTTAAAAAGCATTTGACCATTTCGAGATAGAATTCTTTGATTGCTACAACTTTTTTCTTTAAGTAGAAAACCTCTTCCTTGAAAAGTTCTTTGCAAACCACCTTTTCAAACTCTCTTTTCACCTTTATGTCCTATAGTACCAGGTAAAGTCAGTACAGTACACAGCCGGTAGATATAAAAAGCTTCTTTCAATGCATGGTCTAAATGGGGCCAAAGTTCACAGCCCTTATGACCCGTACAAGCTTTTTCCATTACAACCTCCGAGACATGTTAGAGGCCACTCCAATCACAGGCATTATGGTCAAACCCGAAAAGATGAAGGTTTTAAACTGCAGGAAGGGTCAAGCTGTCTGGGATTTTCTTTCTACACAAATCTATAAGAAGGGCATTTTCTGCACCACGGTATATCTTTAAAAGCCCATTGTGTGTTCACTAGCGGGACGCAGGGAGGAGAACGTGGGGTCTTTTTTACCTTTTAAATGGGAACACAGCTTTTCTCCAGCGGTGACCAAACCTTGACCCTCAAACTGATCTAGAAATAGTCCCTCGCTAGCGGAAGAAACGGGCAGGAAGAGCACACACATACACACACAAACACACACACACGGAGCCTGCAGCATTTCTTTTAACACACAGAGATCTATACATGGTTTTCTACTTTCTCACTCCAGGGAAAGCTGAACTGAATTGTCAAGGATGCGCACATTGGGGGCCTCGACTCTTGTTCCAGATGTCTTGCTGTTTTTTTTTTTTTTTTGCCCGAAAGCGCATCCCTGGAGAATTTTTCCATGGAGAATGTAAGAACCCAAACAGAATTGCGCCGCGTGTGTGACATTGACTGTACACAACTCTCTATCGCAATGTCTTACTGGACGGGGAGTTTGTTTATTTTTGGAAGCTTAAAAAAAAAATACGCGAGAAATACTGTTAAATCATTGTGTTTCAAAGTCATACTGTATGTGTTGAGAATGGTTATTTCATTTCAAAGCTAAAAAAAACGTGACCGCTGGAAATCTTAAGGTTAATCTTTTACAGTTTAACTTGTTTCCCACAGAATCGACAATGGATCACATTGCTTTAGATGAGATAAACTCAAAGTAATCCACTACTGGCAACACTGGTTTTTAGCAGCTTATTTTTTTCTATTTGATGTAATGCTAAAATGTCTGTATAGTTGCATCAATGCATATTATAATAATCTATCTATTTGTAAAATAAGCAATAATTAAAGCAGTACTAAGTAACTTGTTTATCTTAATAAATCCTTTCCGTAGTCCCTCTGGGGGTAACACAAGTGTTAATGGGATGATTGGGGGGGTCTTTCATTTCCCCCGTGGTGTCTCTGGCCAGAAAACCACAATTGCAACTTTCTCTGCCTCCGGGTCAGAGGCGCAATACATACTAATAGAATAACGAAGAAGAAGCTAGCAGGCTACCAGGAAAAGCTAAACACTTAAACAGTGTTTACAGCCAAGTTTGAATGAAAAAAAATATCTCCATTGTGTAATTGGATGTATAATATCCCTCTCTCCCTTTGTCCTTTCTGTCAGCGTAGTATTTACTCTCACAGACAATAATGACAGTGCAGTGGTGCTTATGGCCTCTAGGGGCATGAGTTACTTAGTACTGCTTTAATTAATGAACTTTAGACGCTTACCCCTGATTGGCTATATGCATCACCCATTTTTTTTAAAAAAAATTTTTACAATTTCTTGCTAATCCACACACCTCTCCCTGTTGTATTTGGGGAGCTGTTTGGGAGTGCTACATACAGTAAAATAGGCTACACAGTATATTGTAGTACACGGCCGTGCTACATTTCTGTATTTCAAAGTCAGTATAATGCATATTCAAAACCATGTGAGGATTGTGGAAACTTTTTTTTTTTTTGTACAGGCCCAGAGTTGGGGGGAAATGTTGTCTATATATTCTCTCCCATAGCAGTGACAGACTTGATAAAAGAGTCAAAGAAAGGAGCAGACATGTTTTAGAAATGAAATTCGCCAAAGTGTCAGAAGAACAGCAAACATATGGTGCATGAAGCAGGCACCTGATGTACAGTGCAGCCTATGTGCTAAAGTGTGGATCCTAGTATCCTGTGTCCTCTGGTCGTGAATCTCTCTCTCTTTCAACACCTTCCAATGCAATGTCTCCCTTCGGACAGAAGAGCAGGACGTGGGTGCACAGGAGTCAGACTGGGGCTCATATGTTAAACATGTCAACAGCTGCACAAAAAGATGCAAGTATTTCATATTTACTGTATTTTCCGAACCGTCGTGCGACTAATACGTCTAATAAGTCGCTCTGGAGTATAAGTTGCACCAGCCTTGGCAACTATCTGTAACTGCACCTTTGACAAGCCTCTCCCGGCAGCACGTTGTTCAAGCTCTCATTTGCAAACTCGTTCCTCGAGCTGTGGCCATCTTGCTTTTAGCCTGTGATTAGCTTTTTTTGCTTTCTTCATTGCAGTAAGAGTAAACTTCACTTTTCGCCAGGCCCTCACAAGTTTCTCGCTCACTCCAAACTTTACTGTTTTTACCATTTCAGTGGTACAGTAAGTAAGTGCTTTATTTGTCGGTGTACAAACGAACAGGGGTAGCAAATACTGAGGCAATGTGAAAATAACAAACTTGGAAATATATAAGTCACACCTGATTATAAGTCAGGTGCCCCCGGCTAAATTATGACAAGAAGTGGGGCTTATAGTCCGGAAAATACGGTACTATGTCAGCTTACGATCAACAATCTAAAATCTCTCTTCCCTAGTTGAACTATTACGCCTGTTTGTTTGTTCATTTTGCTTTATTTTATATATTCTAATATTCTAAAATTATATCCTTTTTATTGGGTGAAATCTTACGTGGTGTGGTTTTAAACCTATGGAAGAGGAAAAGGTGTTTTCTTAGTATTGTTTTTAATATCGAACCATCTTTCTGTGTAGCTTGAGCGCTAACTACTCTGCCACTGCAGTAAATCTGCATGTAAAAGTGTAAAACATATACTGCAAAATGTTTGTCTCAATGCGATGTCTGTTGTGTCCAAATTTGTCCGGAAGCGGTTGTCTTGGTCAGGATCGATGCCCTACTTTTATAAAGATTTCTCTCGAAGCCGTTCCTGTGTCTTAGGCAGAATGTCATTAGTCTCAGGGCTGACCACTGTTACGCGCCCTTAGCTTTAATTTAGCACTCAATTCTGTTTCAATTAATTGTATTCCAGGAAGTGGTTTTCAATTAAATAAAAAAAAGTCGCCGAACTTTGAGACGGGGAGCTCTTTAACCGGGAAGGATATATATGTGACTTTCTTTTTTTTTATTAAGTGTGCTTGTTATGTATGTATGCTGTTGCTAACCAGCATGAATAAAATCAGGGGATATATTAAACACATTTAGATAATCAGTCATTAAGTGCAGAGTAGCAGAAGGTCCCTGTCCATCACTGTTGTAATTACTGTGATAATAATGGGCCAGACGGTGGGAGAGAGACGTGGCTATTGGGCATTTATCCAGGCTCTGTTTTCTCTCGCTGCCTATAGCTCTGAATTAATGCTACACTTGTTAATAGAGCAGATTTTGATAAGGAAATGTGTTACAGCTAAATTGGCAGACATTATAACTGGATCATTTAAATACTGTATGTGTATGTGTATGTGGTAGAAAATGCATTATATTTATCTAAAACAGCTTTTTCAAAATTTTCTCTTCTTGGTTTGTGGTTTTGATGCGAATGTGAGTCGCATCTGTCTTTAACTTCTTAACCGCCAGAGGAACCGAGCACATTTTGTTCAGTTTGACATTACTCAACTCTCAAAGCCTCTTGGAAAAAAAAGCATCAAAAAGCGACGAATATTGAGACAAAAACAAGGATGAAAACGCAACAAAAGAGCGATGAAAACGTGAAAAAAAATAGATGAAAAAGTAACAAAAGTTTATGAAAAAGTGACATAACAGTGAAACATTACTAAGATCAGAAGAATAGTGTGAAAACCAGACTTAGAGAGACTTATCCATGCATTTGTCTCCAGCAGGTTAGACCAGTGGTTCCCAAAGTGGGGGTCGGGACCCCTCAGAGGGTCGCATGGCCTAGGGTGGGGGTCCCCAGATAATTTGAAGAAACAAAAAGAAAAATGCTACTGTTTTTTACATATTTTTAAGTGTAAAACAGCCTATGATTGGGGAAATCCATTCAATTAGTAAAAATAAACAGTTTAAATACATATAAACTTTACGTTTATAACGTTTTTCTGGCTTCAGTAGCATAAGAGGCAATACCTTTGTACAATGGGGGTCCCGAGATGTTTACACGTCCATTTTTGGGGTCCCAGCCAAAAAAGTTTGGGAACCCCTGGGTTAGACTACTGTAACGACCTGCTCACTGTCAGACAGCTGCAGTACATCCAGAATGCTGCTGCTCGAGTCCTGACAAGAACCAGGAACCAGGAAATACGACCATATTAGTCCAGTGCTCAGGTCTCTGCACTGGCTTCCTGTCACTCAGAAAATAGAAACAGCTCTGCTTGTGTATAAGTCTTTTCAAAGCGCCAAAGTACATCTCTGACATGTTACAGCTCTATGAATCATCTCAGGCCCTGAGAACCTCAGGGAGGGGTCTCCTGGTGGTTCCCAGAGTCAGGACTAAACACGGTGAGGCTGCGTTTCAGTTTCATGCAGCTAAAATCTGGAACAGTCTTCGTGAGGATGTGAGACAGGCCTCAACTCTGACAATATTCAAATCCAACACTTGCCTTTTACTGTAATTGCTTAATTTTATGCTCATGTTTTATTGATTTTTTATTTGTTTTCTTGTCATTTTATGCAACTATGAAGCACTTTGAATTGCCTTGTGTATGAATTGTGCTCTACAAATACACTTGCCTTGCCTTACCTTGATGAAAAAGTGACAAAAAGCAATGAAAAAGTGACAAAAAAGTGACAAAAATGTGTGACGAAGATGCAATAAAAAATAAAATGGAAAAAAAAGGGGAAAATTGTGATTCATTTAGATGAGTGTTGTAGGCCTCAGCTTTCAAATGAGGCGTTACACTGGCCTATAGGCTGTAACCTTTTAGATTTGGGTAAAACTGAACTGTAGAAAATGCACTTGGTTAAGAGGTTCGTGGACTCTGTCTCACTTGCCCCATCAAAACAAACCTCTCCACGGATGTAGCTACTATTGGACATCAGTGCTTAGTGTCGGGAGGTGCTGCAGTGTGTGAGCTTCAGTGGTAGTTTTGCATCTTGCTGCTCCGCGTGCTACAAAGCAGAAACCGGGCTGGAGGTATCGGGCCACGGGAGGACTTCGGGAGAAAGCAAGAACCATGATACTACGCTGCTGTCGAAGACTCAGGGATTACTCAGAACAAGTCTGCTTTTGATGAGGCAACAACACTGAAACATAGCAAAATCTGCGTACTATCCCACATTTAAAATTTGATGTGTAAAACCAAAGATGTGTACTCGAGTAAATCCCGAATACTTGATCAAAGTATTATCAAGTATTACGTGTCTTATCAAAAATAGCACTGAAATTTCTTATCTCAAAAATTCTTTCTCAAAAGTAGGTCATTGATCCTTAGCTGCCGACTCTGCGGCTCCATGCAAACAGGGGCTAAATGCGGGCATGAGAACAGAAAAAGGAGGAAAGAAGAAGAAAAAAAAAGAAATCTTGATTTTGTTCTGTAATAGAATGCCGGGCAGCGGGGTAAGCTCTTCGTCTGAATAATTCACTTTAGCCAAACTGTTGCTTCAGGCCCCATTCATTTTTAATGCCGTCTTTTGATGTTGATTAATTAACTAGTGCTAGCGCTGCTGTTTCGATGCCTTTGCTGGCTCACGCGTGCATGCCAGCCGTGCACGCACCACAACACCGCTTTCTCCTCTCGATCCGACTAAACCCTAAAGCTCCCACACCCCCTTCTTGCATTTATTCACCGGAGAGGCTGGCGTAAACAGGAATCCTCCAAAAAAAAAAGGGCTTAAAATGGCTAATCTTTCAATGCGTTCTGGTGGATATCTCTCAAAGTGGGTGAGTGCGTATTGTTACAGTCTAGATTACGTGAAAAGGGGGATGGAGGCCAATTAACAATGCTTATGTTACGGATACACACATTTATGTAGCGAGCATCTCCGTCTTTCATGTGTTTTTAACCAATGAAGACACACGGCGTCTTCGTAGGCTCCAATCAGCAGTTTCGGGTTATAAATAGCCGCCTGGTGTCTCCACTCAGACGTTAACGATTTCTAATGATACTTTGATTTCTCTAAGCTATGCAGCTGTTTTGACAAAGTGCTTTTTGAAGAAAATATGATGTATGGTCTTTAAAGGGACTATACAGAGTTTAAAAATGTTAAAACTAAGTATTTTCCTCCCCCTACATGTTCCAGCCATGTCTTAATATGCAGAATGAGCTCAGACCTGTTCACCACAACTGCCTCTAAAATCCTGCGCTGTCACTCGAAAAAGTTGTTTATTTGGATCCGAGTGCCGTCATGCACGAGCTTAATATAGAAACTGCAGTTATGCATAAGACCTGAGGTGGCAGTAGTGAGTTTAAAATGACCAACTTGCATCCAGTCCCTTTAAGTTTAAGAACAATGTTCATCTAAAGCCACAATGTAACAAGAAAAGAAAAACTTTGTAGACCTGGGACTTGGTTCATACAAATGCGTTCTCCATTGTGTCACTACCAAAAAGAGCCAAAGTTCAACATTCTCTAGTAGACGGGAATTGACTTGGCAAAAGTCAGATCTGTTTAGCTAAATGTTTGTGTGAGTTGTCCGTCGTACCTTAGCTTATCATAAACAGGTTCATAAAGCAGTACTAAATAACATGTTTACCTTAGTAAAGTGTTAATGGGATGATTGGGAGTGTCTCTGGCCAGAAAACCACACTTGCAGCTTCCCCTGCTCTGAACCGGAGGCACCAATACACACTAATGGAATCACAAAGAAGAAGCTAACAGGCTTAACAGGCTAACGGGCTAACGCCACTTAAAAAGTATTTACAGCCAGAATTATCTGTGTCATTGGATGTAAAATATTCCTCTCTCCCTTTGTCTTTTCTTTGTCAGTGAGTATTTAATCTCAAGGACAATTAATGAGTAAAAAACCGTAACATGCTACGACACCTGCAGTGGCGCTTCTGGCCTCTAGGGGCATGAGTTACTTAGTACTGCTTTGTCATCATCTGTACAGTAATGTTTTTTGGTGCTGAAAACATTTTGCCTCTCAACTCAAGTCAGCAACTAATGATCTCTAAGCAGATCTTACCAGAGCATAAATACAACCTTTGGCCAAGAGATCATCAGTTGCCGAGGAAGGTGAGAGGTGAAATGTCCTCAACATTAAAACTACCCTGTACGGTGTTTAGAAAAGGATTGCCAGCGAGGATTGGTGTGATTAAATATATTGCTAATATTATCCAAGCCAAACAAACAGATGCTGATGGAATTCAAAGAAGATTGCCATATAAGAGTAGCGGAGAGTTCCTTATCTTATTTTTTTCCTATTGCAGATGAATCCTAAAACGGCCCGTGTAGTGGTTGCAGTCGGCCTGAAACTCGCAGATAACCCGAGCATCTCCTCCTCTCGTGAGTCCAAATTGACAGCGCAAATGCATATCCGCCTGCTTTCGTGACTACACCTGCTAATGGCCGAGGACACTCTTTCCCACTCTCCCCGCTGCACTTTACCACACGGCGCGGAGTGAGAGCGGCTTCATTTCCTCCTAATAATGACTTATATGAGCGCGGGCCGACTCTATAATGCAGTAATGCCTATAAATACGCCCCGTCCAAAAAGCCTGTCCTGTCATGTTACATTGATCTTAGCATGATGCGCCCCAGTCCATCAGCAGCTCGGTTACACGGGCTATTAACGGGAGCGGGGCGGAGGAAACATGTGGGGATGTGAGTGGGATATCTTTTTACCTCACGGTTTTGGGCACGGGGAAAGGTCTTTTAGTGTAGTCGCATTTATCTTGGGCTGTAATTGTGCCGTGAGAGCGGGGACGAGGGGCAGGGGCGGATAAAAGAGAATGGGTATAACCTTTTCTCATGTTAAACTTATAGGATTTGCGGTATCCTTGGCCCGGACTGAAAGTGAGTGCACGAGATACTGTACATTTAAGGCCTACAGTATAAGTGAATCAAAGAAAAGAGAGGGCCTTGGGAAAATCTTTCGAAGACAAACTACAGAGTGAACAAAAAGCACTTAGACTTTATGTTGCTTTTACTGAAGAAAGTCGAAATAGAAACATGGATTGTACAGTTCTAAGGCGAAAATCTCCTCTCTCTTTTGCTTTAGGGGGAAAAAAAACACTTGCTTGTCTGAAGCTAAGGCCCAACAGCATAAACTAGTGACGGTCATAACTGCATTTTTTTGACTCTTAAACACGGTCGGTCTGAACGGATCTCATTTGTGAAAAGAGCTGGATCTTTTTCCCCGCGGTTTTATATACAATTTTGCACAAATGTAACCGAAGGAACATAAGAAACAGCATGACAGCAGAACTGGCCACACACTAGAGAAACCTATTTGCTCTAAAAAAAGAACATTTGGTGTAATAGTTACAGCAGTTCTATCCAATTGTGGCACAAAGTTTGAAAAAGTACACATACCATTTTGATTTTTCTCTATAAAGTTTTGCAATAATATGAGCTGTCTGTTATATAAGCCTTGGACGACAAATGTTTGTATGGCCGTGTCCTGTTTTAACGTAATGACCACCACCACTCTGTTACCATGGTAATGACGTCAAGCGATATCTTCTTTTAACCTCATTTATGAAATATTTAGCAATTCCTGTAGCGTTTTAATGCATCATACTATCAATAGAAAAATCCCTTTAGCAATCCGCACAGCCTGGGCCCCGCTTTAACATCAATTAACCCCGATATGATGCAAGTATAAGGCTGAATACTCCCTTCCTCTCCCCTGTTTGAATGCAACTTACGGTGAGAGCACATAACCAGCAGCAATCTCCGCACAATAAAAGACGGTCGAATCGACTGAAAAACAGCTTCACAAGGTTAAATCATGTATTTCCCCCAACACCTATGTGTGGGATATGAAAGGAGCGAGCTAAAGTAGGACAGCATACTAAACAGGGCCTAAAGTCAAGCTCTGCACAGCCACATCTGTGTGCGATCTACCCGGGCAGGTGAAGAACGCGGAGAACTTACTGGAGTTACTCATGAATAGATAATCAGGTGAAGAAAGAGATTTGTTCTATATTTTTCGTTTTGATTTTTTTGAGGTGTTTGGATCTCAGGAATATACATTGATTAAGAACCCCTTAACCCCCACCATAGCCAAGCACATTTTTTCGGAATTACCCAAAATCTGAAAGATTCTTGACTGGAGCTTACAGCCTATAGGCCTGTTTAACCCCTCATTTGAAAGCTAAGACCTACAACACTCATCACAACTCACAAAGCTCTTTCCTCGTTTTTCTTTCCTCTCTGTTGCGTCTTTTTCATGCTTTTTTTTTTCTTCCGTTTTTGTCAAGTTTTTTATCTTTTTTATTTATTTATTTGTCACATTTTTTTTTTAGGGCCGGGCAATTAATCGAATTTTAATCTAATCGTGATTTTAATACAGGTCATATAAATAATAAATTGGCCAGTCCTGTCGCACTTTGGGAAAAAATATGGACGGCGCAATGCTGCAGCGCTTGTCAGGTCAATCCCAGGGAAACACTCGGCCCAAACAAACAGGAAGCACAGGATGCCACATGCGGCAACAAAGAGAGACCTGGGGATTCTACGTGTAAAATCAGCTGCAAAGTTGCGCTGACTCGTCTAATGGGCAAAACATAAACACGCAGGAGCTGCCAGAGGAACAGGACGAGCACACGGAGATGAAGAGTTTACCTTTTGATGAGGATTGTTGCATTTACATCACGTTTTCGTTTTTTGTTGCTTTTTTATATGTTTTGGTCACATTGGTCAGATCACGAAGCAATTCATATGTGACAAAAATGTGACAAAAGAGCCAAAAAAACATAACAACAAAAAATATCAGTTTTGTCTTAGCGTTCAAATTAGGCCTTACACTGGCCTATAGGCTGTGAGCTCCAGTCAAGAGCCTTTTAGATTTATGTCACGCCGAAGTGGAGAAAAAGAGCTTGGTTAGGGGTACAGAGGAGCAAATGTAGAAAACAGAATAAAATAAATATATCTTCCAAGGCATTAGACCAATTTTGAACAGGATAATGGTTAAAGGCACACTGCGAAACATTTTGGACTATACTGTTGCCATCAACACAAAACATGCTCTCAGTGACCAGCTCGACACAGAAAATCCTATTTTTGCAGTGAATAATCAAAGAATGGATCTGGATGAGGGCCTAACCTGTTTAACTCTCAATTCTACAGACTTTAGTTGACGTCTCCACGGAAACGAGCTGGAGACGTACCCCCCGGTTAAGTTATAGTCATGTTTTAGCAGAGGCGAGCCGCTTAGCACAAAAGCACATGTTTGTTTGAGGTATTTTTCAATGGTCAAAATATCTATCATAAAATAAATGCTTGTATTTCAGTTTTGTTTATTGGGTTGAATCTTATGCGGTGTGCCTTTAAATAACAATGTAAGACATTTCTAATCAACCCTTTTCATGCATTGTATAAATTTCAGAAGAGTTTCCAAAGAGCTGCTCTCTATATTAATCAGAACAATAAAAACAAGTGTGTGCAGGAAGGGGAAAGTCCATAAATGGATGCAAAACTCCTAAAAATAATTGAAAGGTATCCAAAATAGCACGCATTCGTATCTTTGAATAGAGATCTCTCTCTTACTTTCCGTAAATGTTAAACCTACAATTCATTTGAAAGCACCTAAACTTAAAAGCCCTGTTATACCTCCGTAAACTTTTGCCCAGAGCTCCGTGACGACCGTTCTTTTCTCAATTACTGCAAGGTTACAGGTGGCTATTATGGCAGCGATCAAGCTTTAAGTGTTTAGAGGAACATATACGGCAGCCATTGGAATACAAAGAACACAAACAAAGTCATTACCAACACGGTCGCTGCCGTTTAAGTCAACAACATATTAAATGACCTTCACAAGCGGCGTCTACAAAAGGAGCCTTTGTAATGGACGGTGATTAGAGCAAAACAAGGACAAGAAAGCACAAAGGAACAAGTGATATTGTATCTTAAATGCCCGAGTGTTGACAGTGAAGTGAGTGGAGGTGCTAAACTCGGTGTGGTGGATGTTATAAACATGTAATAGTTTTCATTGTGGCTCTGGTTAGACTTCAATAATCATCAGGTTCAACAAAGGCTGGTATGAAAGTAAAACTAACATCAATAACACTGAAACTGTACCACTGCTATGAAAGTCTCTTTGATGCCCAATTTGCTTTCATTTATCTCCAGCCTTTTGGTTTCAATCTCCAACCAATTCAGCTCGTCAGCTGCTAAATCATGCACTTCCAAAAATGCGTTTCAATATCTTACAAAAGTCCTGGCTGTACCCGACATCTCTTTCCATTTCAATGTAATAAAAGCGTAAAGAAATGGGCCAATGATCCATGTTTAGAGGAGAGAGAGAGGAAGTGAGGGAGAGGGGAAGAGAGGGAGGTAATTCTTTTAATGGAGGACTGCGAGCAATTTCCTTTGGTCTATATACCATAGAGCTCCGCGGAGTTTGTAGTCGGAGAGAATATGTTGAAAAGTTCCAAAGGGCGCGATGAGGCTTGGGAACGGGGTGTACCGAAGGAAGACCCCAGAAAACCTCGGGCTCTGCAAACCGTTTGGTATAATTTGCAAATCAAAGTCCATAATTGAATTTTATTACACTCTAAATCCTTGAAATTGGCCGACTTTTAACCTGTTTTTTGATGAGTCATGGGCAGTTTTCACATAGGACAGTTACATAATATGGATTCAAATCGCCCCGCTCCAATTCAAATTTATGAACAAAATCCAAAGCCTATTATTGAACCAAAAATGCCCGGCAATTACAGGTCAGTTAAGGTCCTTTTTCTCATGCAAGATAGACATTTTTCCCCAGAAGGAACAGGTCACCGTTTTTACATGCTGAGATATGTTCTTACTTGATGTGTAACTGTCTGGTCTTTATGAAAAAGACCAAAGATGTTGTTAGCATTTGGCTTCTCCCAGCATATTCCAATAGCTCCAAACCGGGATGAAGTTGGAAGCTACCACGCTCTTCCACGGGCACGCACAAAGACCAGACAGGTACGGATCAGCTCGTCTAAGCTCAGGTAAGAACATATCACAGTATGGAAGAACTGTGTTCCCCTTAGTCACGCAAAATGACAAAAGATGTTGTTAGCATTTGGCCTCTCCCAGTATATTCCTATGGCTCCAAACGGGGGTGAAGTTAGAAGCAACCAAGCTCTTCCACGGGCACGCACAAAGACCAGACAGGTACGTATCAACCCATCTAAGCTCAGGGAAGAACATATCTCAGTTTGGAAAAAACAGTGGAATGTTCCTTTAACCCAAGTGTCCGTGGCTGAAGTGAGTGCTTCTCGACTAAGAGACCCATCAAACCCCAGCATTACGCAAACACACGGCTAAGTTACCAACACGCACGACTCAAGACAATGCTTATGAGACACATGCCACCTTTAATCAAACGCCTCTGGTTGCGATCCAGCCCCGGAGAGGCTAAAACACCGGGCAAGTTTACGTGTGTGATGAATAGTTAAATGGACAAACCCTGATGCTAAGGCACATATAATGCGCACTGTGTAAGATGAGCTGAGGAGAGATGGATTCTCATGATCGAAACGCCTTCCCCTGGGTTCTATTGACACGGGCGGTGGCGAAGATGAGGAGATGAGGCGGCTGTGGTGACTGATGGTTCTGCGGCTATGGCGAGGGTGGGGTGAGATGAAGGAGAGGAGGGAGACCGCATTTACGTGAGTAGGTGATGGATGAGGAGCCTTTTAAAACGAAGTTCCCAGTCAGGAGCACCAGCAGCACCACCACCACTAATTTGGATAAAGCGAGACGTATGAAGTGCAGGGGGCGCCGGGGCAAAGCGTGCGCACCCCCCCTCTCTCTCTAATCTGCACAGGGGCAGTGGTGGGAATCTGTTCACCATGCTAAATCGATAGACTTTAGTATGCCTTAGCATGCGGCTCGTATGCACACAGGCGGGGAGAGAGAGAGAGCAGAGAGGTTATGTAAGAACAAGGGACACACTTAAGTGGTTTTGACCTTGGTACATCCAGCCCCCACTAAACAAACAAACTTTATTTCAGGCCTAAAGTGGACTGCACCCAACAGCCTGGCTCCGGTGCTCGAGTGTGGACAAAGAGTGGGCTGATCCGTTTATATGCGCCGGACACACGGAGACCGGCGTCCTCCTGGGGTTTCGCTGCACATATCGACAAACGAGTAAACTCTATTGATGCCCGAGTGTGGGGGATTTAATGACGACCGCGTGGTTAACGGCGCTTAGTCAGACATCGAAGGTGAAAAGCCCTGCTCGGTCCAGACTCAGACAAAAATACTTCAAAAGAGTCACAATGGCCTGTGAAAAAGCTTCTGAGCGGGGGCATCAGAAAATATAAAAGCCACCTTCCGATGTTAGACTATAGGCAAAAAGCAGGAATTAGCCTTGAAACAACTTTGTGAGACCAAGGCTGTCTTTAAAGTCTGCACATGTTTACTTGTGTTATGTCATAAAATATATATGCATTGAGAGTGAAAGGAAAATCTTTGATGCACAATGACCTTCACACAGTTTACAGAAGGGGTTGCAAAATAGTGCCAGAAATGCTTCATGTTCCAGCCTTGAAGCTCGAGGATTTTCTATTTTTCATGCGGCATTGGAGGAGCTTTTGTGATGTGTCCAATAAACTGTCACCATGCCTGTTATATGTGCATTTCTGATAACGGAAAGATCCCGAGCACGAGGCATGGTCCGCTTCTGCCTGATCTCTCATCACTGTCTCTCTTCTCACTTTCTGGTAAGTGTGTCAACTTACATCAACAGGTTTCAGCTAAATCTAACCAAAGATCTGAAGCTAAGCTAAGCGAAATCATGGGTAAGTCACATAATGTACTGACTACTCCCTACATTTTCTTCTACCCTTGCATCCTTCCTTATCCCTCCCTCTGAGTGACCGCTGCTCCCTCCAGGCTGTGAGTACATCAGACTGGTGAAGCTCTCTATCTCCCATCATGCTTTGCGGCCTCCCTCTGTGCTCCCCCCCCCCCCCCCCCCCCCCCCCTTCACTTTCTCTGGCTCTTTAGCTGCGGGCGGCGTTGGCAGTATGACAGTGCGTTCCCGGGGCAAGGCCTTATGTAAACAGCCCCACGGCACAGAGCGAGAGGTGCCTCGGTGCGGCCACATGCGTGTGAGGGCGTACATTTCTTATACGCTCCTGAACGCAGCACAGACACCGGGGACGTAGTGTCACTGTATGTAGAAACAGCGTCAAATTGAGTTCCTCCCAGTGTAAGTGTGGATTAACAAGGTGATTTGGCAGTGGCAAAAGTTTTCGAAGAGCAGTATTAGTAGTGTTGACAAAGTGATCAAAAGTTGAAGAGTAGGAGGATTTCTGAGTTGAGCGTGCGAGGTTAAACATCTTTTACAGTTTATATAATCTGTTATGACTAGGCGTCAGTCTGGTGAGGTGGGTTGTTTTAATCAGGGTCAGAGAAGGGAAAGGCCCACAAAAGACCTATTCATTGCTTTAAGTAATATTGAAATGTGTGGGCTCACGTAGCCTAATGGTTTACCTTAAGTGTCCAGGATTCTGAGCTACACCCCTGAGGATGATTGAGAGTTCAGACAGACTTGTGGATTTTGTCTACGTTTTGGACCAGATGTCATTTCTGAAGCAAATGACTGGCACAGGGAAGGAGGGTGAAGGATCCAATGACAACAACAGTATGGAATACATGAGCAAACAAGTCATCCCCCTCTGCAGGGCTGCTGAGTGCTGAGAAAATCTCAGAGATCTTTAATGAACTGAAAGTAGCTTCAAAGGGAGGAGTAAAACTGGGACTAACAGACGTTATTACCATAAAAACTGCTGTGCACTGGAGGAAACGCGTGCATCTCCTGCTCCCTGCACCGCAGGCTGAGCAGCACTGGTCTAGACGGAACCTGATCATTTTACTAATGCACTGAGACACCTGTCAGTCTGCCCCCCTCAGGCTCTGGTGCATTTGTATGTGCACAGTGTTTGTGAGAATTGCCTGTTATTAGCCGTAGAGGTCACACTCCCACATAAAGGTTAGCATGCGTCTGTAGCCACCTTCTGAGTGCGCCCAGCGTTTCCTTTCTTTCTCAGCACAGTGTGTCGACTGAAGATGAGACGCCGCCCGCCGTTTGATTGGTTGACAAAGCTGCCTTTTGATTGGCCGTCCCGCGGGCCCGTCCCAGCCGCGCTCTCGGACGACCTTCAGGAAAGTTTACCAAACTTTGCTTTGATTTTGCTCCCTCCTCTTTCCCCCTTTCGCTTCCCACTCTCTCTTCCTCCACATCCCACCTCCTCCCTCCGGATTCCCCCAGAAACAGCCTCTCCATGATAATGAGTCCGTCGTACAGCTGACGAGGCAAAGGCAGAAATTATACAGCCTTTTCTTTAGACTTTCTGCTATCTCAATCAGCACCAATCAGATCATGCTGTTTCTAAATCAGGAGGTCACTCCACTGTCCACCTCCATCCAAAACACAAACTTTGGCACACAAAAGTTCTGTACACATCCTCCGGTGGCTTTCTTTGAACGCATATCATTGCAGTGACTTATGGGTGCAGTAAAAACAACACAGAATTTAAAACATCTGATCAAAAATGTTCAAAGAATCCATGACTGAAACCCTGACTGTCTTGAGTAACAGTTCTGTCTGGTACTTTTTAACAGCAACACATGATGTAACCAGTTTACCTCTACATGCATACTCATTTTAATCATTTAACACCATGAATGATTTGCCCCAACAATCAGTTTTTTTATATTTTATAAAGTGTCCTCATTTTAATTTGATTTTTTATGGAGGTGTGTTCAACATCCACGAAGCCTGTTGCTGCACACTGATGAAAAACTGTGGTGTTCGTCTGATGAGTTACTTTGAGGCCTGTAGATCTGGCTGAATAAATCCTTGATGAATTCTTGCACATCATTATAACTTCTTCCTGACAACACTCGCTCGGAGGAGGCTGACATTCGGAGGGAAAAAAAACACAACAGTCCCACGCACTCAAGTTATTTCTGCACCAATTTATTCTCCCAACTTTCCTCTGCTGTTTCTTATATCTTAAAGACGCTGTTCACAACTAAAGGTGCCGTTTGACCTCCAGGGATCCTATAGGCAGCTATAGTAATGGTAAAAAAAAAACAGCTCAGATCATGCTAACTTCTGTTCTCCGCTTGCTCTTCCCCCATGTCTATGATGGTTAACTTTGAGTGATTTTGACAAGACTGGAAGATATATGGCGTCTGACACTCATTAAGAGAATTCAGAACTTCTGGAAGAGAAGTCGTTTTTCATCCCCAAAACCACCACAGATTGCTCAAGTTAAAGGCACTTTTCAAGCCAATGTTTAGCTTGGATTGTTCAGTTTAAACATTACAATGAGCTATGCAGACTTGAGATATAAAACTCGCTGCACATTCATTCATCAGTGTAACAAAGGACACAGACTGGGAGCTGGGATCAAATCATCAAACCGATGACCTCCGCATTTGAAGGGAAAAAAAAACCTTCCTGACAAGCACTGAGATTGCAATAAGATTTGCAATTTATGTTTCAAAAGCATTTCAGAAGCATTAAAGCTGTACTAAGTAACTCATGTTCCGAGAGGCCACAAGCGCCACTGCAGGTGTCGTAGCATGTTGCGTTTTTTACTCATTAATTGCCAGTGAAAGTAAATACTACTTTGAAAGAAAAGACAAAGGGAGAGAGGGATATTGTACATCAAATTACACAATGGAGATAATTATTTTCACTCAAACTTGGCTGTAAATGCTGTTTAAGTGGAGCTAGCCCACAGTTAGCTTTGACCGTTAGCCTATTAGCTTCTTCTTAATAATTCTATTAGTGTGTGTTGGGAACTCCAACATGTGGGCAGCGAAGTTGCAATTGTGTTTTCTGGCCAGAGACACCAGCGAGAGATGAATGACCCCCCTATCTTCCCATTAACACTTGTGTTACCCCCAGAGGGACAACGGAAATGATTGATTAACGTAAACAAGTTACCTAGTACTGCTTTAACTCTTGTACTTTGACACCTTCGTCTCCGAACTAATCTCTTCTCAATCCATTCAGGCACACACTGCAGCAGCAGAGCAATCAGCCTCCTCAGAATCACCTTCCTTCCTCTCTATATATGATATTTCACCTAAATATCTGGGTGCCATGCAATTCAGTTACCGCTCACGACTTTCAAAAGATCTTACAGGCTACTAACCAAAACCCATCAACACCATGATAACGTCTATTGTTCTTTGCTTTTCCTCCGTCTATGCTCGACTAACTTTGAGTGATTTTGACAGGAAGGCTGAAAGACGCCTACTGGCATCTAAAGATAGCTGGGGGAAAAAAAAAATGCGTGTGCCCCTTTGAAGTGCTAATTGTGGCTCTATCGTACCTCGAATCAGTAAGAAAGTCCTCGCCTGCCGCCAATTTGTTGTGCTTTCTTTTCCGCGAGCCGTAATCTGGATGTGCGCTTTGATCTGCTTAACCTGAGTGGCCCATGTCTTTCTTCAGCACAATGTTGAACACAGATATCTGCCCATAGCTTGTTAACCTCACCCGCATTTACCATACCCTTATCATCAGGCGACACAATAAAGCGTCGAAAGATTTGCTGTGCTACGTTCAATGTCAAAAAACCCGGAGTCCTCTCTAACCTTCGGGGAAATGATGCGGACGAGTGGTGCATTTGTGCGTAATCCGTTTTACGTGATGATTTGAACGCATCAATTACCCATCTGTAGCCAATTGGTTAGCCCAGATGTGTGAGCAGTAAAAACTGGCCCGCGCGCTTGTTGACAAATTATCCAACAGAGCGATATATGAGCAGAGGCGTAAGGTAATGGTATACTTTCACCTGATAAATCTATCTGTGTACATCGCAGCAGCAGGTGCAGTACTGTAGTATTCATCATAGTCGTTGTAGTATGCAGAATATTTCTTGAACAGATAAACATGGGTGCTTAGAGGCATCAGCAATAATACTGTCGCTATTGCTCATGCTGGGACTGTAAGCAAGGAAGAGTAGATGTGCAGGCTGAGGGGGCTGGTGAATCAGCTGCTGCGGTGAAAATATGGCGAAGGAAGAGAAAATGCATTTACATGGTTGACTTAAGATTTAAGGCAGCAATATGAGTATACTGAGAAAATCAGTATTTGTATGTGGGCTGAGAAGATTATTGCAAACAAATCGAAAGTGCAATTTGACTGCAGGAAATTAGTCATGGCGGCATGTAAACAAGCAGCAACCTCCCTCTCTCTTGGTGCAGCTGTGTTTTTTGCCCTTCTCTGCTGACTGCATTTGTGGTTTCTGTGTTGCACATTGTTTTACTGGATGCTTCTGTACATCTTTACCGTGATAGTCCTGAAGAAAGCAGCTGTTTTAAAGTAAACAAACAGCTAGCGGAAGAGGAAGGAGGAGGAGCTGGCCAGTGCAGGACACCACGCTCTGAAACAGGGACAAGCTCACTGTTTCAGAGGATCAAAGGAGCCCTGAAGGCAACCAGGTTTCCTCCAGGTGCTACGGTTGCCCCTTCCTCTAAAAACATGCTGGCCAGGTTGACCCACAGTGGCGGAGCGGCTCAGGACTAACACCTGAACACAATTTTGTTGTATGATTGTACAATTACAAATAAAACCCATACTTTCTTTCTTAATTGGCTAACACACATGGATAATGTGACACACTACAGTTTCTCAGGTAATAGTGTTGTGGTACTTGACATAGTTGGGCCTAATAGTGGCATTAAGAGCACAAGTATTAGCAATAAATCCACTCGTGGACGCACTTTTAGTCATTTTTTACATAGTAGCAACAGATTTTCTTTTTTTAGATTTGCAATTTAGGTTTCATAATGAAGATTTATGCCACGGTGCACATTTTAACTTATAGGAGCATGAACATTTGAGGGAAGAATGATTCATGAGCTACTATAGAAAAGCAAGAATCCCATTTCACAACATGTCAGAGATCTAACAGGGTTTTTTGTTTTTATGCAAGAATCCTATAGAGTATTTTGTTGTTTGCCATTCCACTACATACTAATTACCTGCAGTCCATTCAAATTGCACTTTTGATTTGTTTGCAATAAATCTTCCCAGCCCACGTACAAAGAGTGATTTTACTCAGCACACTACAGTTGTTTAATTCAAGAGTACACTCAAATACTTTGTCTTCCCCTGATTAAAATCCAGCACAGCTTTCTATTTCCATTGTGATGTTGCGAATACCTGTGAGCATAATAACAATAAACATGCTCGGCCACAGCGCTGATGCGTTGGCAGGAGACCGGGAGGGGGGCTGTTGTCTGGATGCGTCAGGGTGCGAGGCAGGAGTTCTTCACGGATCACGGCCGACATATGGACAGACTGGGACTAGAGACGCCTCTGCCGGGACGATACAGGCAGATAAACAGACGTCGAGGAGGAGGAGGACACACAACAAGACACAAGATGGCTGCCAGACGCGCTCCCGGACCATCACTCAAACAGACACGGGCGAAGGGAGTCCCGGAATGAACTGGGAATACATCGGGATCAATCAATATCCTGAAAGTAATGAACCTACAGATATGATGATGGTATGACGACCTTTGTCACGGAAAGTCGATAAACCCTCTTAGAGTTTGTAAACAATATGGCCGGGCTAAGGTCACGGTGCGCTTTGATGTCCCCGTAGGGAAATTCGCCCTTTGTATTTGACCTTCTATGTGGCTGAGAAACCTGTCAAAAGCAGCCGTTGACCGCAGTACAGATATGTTTGTCAGTTAGCAGTACTCAGCTGGTGGATATGCATGAAAAGAGTGATAACGGCTAATAGGAGCACAAAGAAAATGCCATGGTCTGTGGGCTCATCAAAAGTATCACACTGCAGTGATATTATTTCCCAGCCATCATACCAAACACATATGGTTGGAGAGAGATAGCGGGATCAGCTGTTGATGGACAGTTCAGCATTAGGTGTCAAACAAATCAATACGGTGAAACGCTATATGAGCGTACACCAGCGTGATGACCCCTGACATGCGCCGTCAATAGAAGTGAAATCTCCAAGACACCTGTTAGCGCGGGTGATATGAGAGGGATCAGGCTGCAAATAAATGATTTCTGAGGGCATCGCGGTCGGAGTCAAGAATTCAGCTTTTGTGCCTTTGTGGTCACTTTTACTATTCTTTTGATAATCGTTAATAGGTTTAGTGGAGAGACAATTTAGACAAAGACAAGTTCATGAATATTCAAGACTAATGAGGAAACAAAAGAAGAAGTGGAATTATCATGAGTTTGGCTGTAGAAATAGTAGCAGCCACCATGTTTTCTTTTAGTTTTAGTCTTAGTCTTTTGACGAAGATGTTAATTTTAGTCGCAATTTAGATCCTACTTTGACTAAAATTATGACAATATATTTGAGTCGACGGAAATGGAATGGCACATAACAGACAAAACTATTTTATATAAACTTTACCACACATTACAACAGTTTCAACTGCAATGAGTGAAAGCCAGAGTTCTGTTCTCCCTAAATGTAGATACATACTATTAAATCAGGTAGACATGAGCCGCTGTGGACTAGTTTTCCCATTGAAACCACGACAGATGAAGCTACGTTAGCTGAATTTAGCCAAATTGACTGCATAACTTCAAATCATAACAACGCTGCCCAAAAAGTGACTTCCTGTTTCAATCCAGCATGCCAAAATAAAAGCACACAGCTCGTCTCATTGATTAGTTCAGCAGGTACTTGCAACATAACAAGAATATAATTCAATACACACATTTTAAGTGTTTTATCTGTTAATAGTAAGGCAGAAAGAAAGCTCAACTAATGAACTGCTGAACTAATGAATAAGATGGTGCTTTTATTTTGGTGTTCTGGATCGAAACAGGAAGTCACGTCTTAGTCGGCGTTATTATGATTTGAAGTTATGCACAGTCAATTCAGTCAATTCAATGCTAACTTCCCTAACTAGCATAGATCACAACCTCCAGGAGGCACAGCCATAGCGTCACATAAAGCTAACAACTTCTGGATTGTGACAACAAAAAATTGCAAACAATATTCTGCTAAATGGACTCCACTGTGAGCTATGAGAAAGGTTGAGTGTAGTCCCATTAACAAAACCCATGTACACACTCATCATGTCCACCACTTCCTCTTGATGTCCCATATCCTACCCTGCACCAACACTGCCCCAACTCACTCACTTTTCACTCTGCACGGTCCACTGTAACTCTCACTAAAACCACACCATTACATATAACAAATTCATGACCCGGCCCTTTCTGACACTTTCTGTCTGAGATTCCTCCAACCAGTCACCCTCCCGCCCCCACCCCACGACCCCCACCTCATCTCCCCATTCTCACCACATCTCGTCCCGATACTTGTCTGGGTGCCAGGCTTCTTGAATGGTGTTGGGGGTGACGGATCGAGCCAAAGGGGAAAAAAAAAAAAAAAAGAAAGTAGAAGAAAGAGTATTGCAGGAGGAGGTGTGCGGCGGGATGAGGGGGCGGAGAGGAGCCCATTCAATATGCCAGTCGTCCCGGGAAAATCCACACGCAGCATTGACTGGTGGGACATTTTCTGCTCTGAACAAGTGTCGACAATATTGAGTGCTAGGAGTTCCTGAGTTAGGTTTATAAAAGAAAGTAATTCACACTTTGGTCATTCTCCATTCAAGTCATATATACTTGCAATTATGTCATTCGCTGATCGACCTTATTGGGGTGAATAGTGGTGGTTGTAGTATTAGCAACAGAAAAGCGACAAAAAGTGTTTAAATAGCAACAAAAATGAGAAGAAAACAAGGATGAAAATGCAACAGAAGAGCAACAGAAAAGGGACAAAATAGCAACAAAAATGAGAAGAAAACAAGGATGAAAATGCCACAGAAGAGCAACAGAAAAGTGACAAAAAAGTGATGAAAAAGTGACAACAAAGCCACAAAAGAGCCACAAAAAAGGGACAAAAGGTGATGAAAATGTGGCAACAATTGGATGAAAACCCAACAAAAAGCAACGGGAATTTTTTTTCAAAAAAGTACTTTCAAATGACACTGGCCTATAGGCTGTGTAGACCATATGGATTTGGGTAAAGCTGAACTGGAGAAAATGCTCTTGGTTAAGGCGGGGTTTAAGAGTAGTTTTAAAGTATTTGTGGCCCAAGTTTTTTGCAGTAGTAGAAGCCGTTGAAAGAGCAGTGTATGGACTGTTTGTATGTATACAGCAGAATTTGAAGTTATAGAAGCCCTGTGTACTACAACGCAACTTGTAATATTAAAAGCTCAGTTTCAGTAGTCACTGCAGCTGAAGTAGCAGTAAAAGTAGCAACAATAGAAAACATCGAATGGATTTACTTGAGCTTTATGTACCAAAACAAGTGACCTGAGCTGTGGAAATCTATTGCTGGAGTTACATGAATAAACACTAAAACCGAGGGAATAAAAGTGAAGTTTCTAATATAAAACACAATGGGCTTTGGAAGTCGGCCAAACACTGAGTCAAGTGTTAGCACCGATACGCAGGGAAAGCAGACAAATGAAAAGGTCTCCTACGCCTAAATACACTTACATAAACTTGATATACAGTAGGTTTATTAGCGTGACTACTTGGCAACAAGCTGGCCGTGGTTCTTCTTACTCTGATACTTTACTTGGCACCATTACATTGTGCGAGGTTGTATAATAATAATAATCATTCAACTCAACTATTTTCATTGCTGTCAAGGCACCACTTGGTAAAACTTTGTTAATATCTTCTGACAGTTATTGCCGGGCTAAATTTCGTGTTTATTTTGACATTTGCAAGCTTAGTTTCACATTATGTCAGATTTTTAACAGTGAGTACTCAGGCTGGGATTGAACTCGTCATTTTTCAATTCCAATGCATTGGATTTTCAATATTAACCATGCAGCGTGTTCTTATGGGATGTGTTTTACATTTTTTGCCGTTGCATTGCAGTACATGCAAGAAATCCTTGGCAATATACGAGGCGCGATTGGTTTTCGAGAGTAAAATCCCATAAATGCAGGTCCAGTAGCGCCGCACGTTCGGGCCCCGGACCCAGCAGGGACTGTGTGAGTGTGCTATTAATCTGTAATTATTTGTTACCCAGACACAAGGCACCAGTGCAATAGGCAGATACTCACACGAGAGCTAGAATTACAGGCTTTTGTAAACTACCAGGAGGACAAAGATGGCGCCACCTCTTTGATTTAAGCTCAACGTTAATTGCTTCGGAGCTGGGGGACCGAGGCGAGTGGTCAACAGCAGCTGATCGCACACATACCATACAAGGGAGAAATGAGATATTTGTATAAAAAGATGCTTTAAATAACAAACGGATGCAAAAGTTAAGCAGTCATAAAAGTTTGCTAAAGATTTCTCAGCGCAAAGAAACTCAACACCCACTGTAGTAAATCAGACTGCAGCTTCAAGCCAAAGACAGAATGGAGATTTTATAGCTCAGGCAACCTGTCAGGAGCTGTGGGCGACTGCCGTTGCAAAGGTAGGAGGAACTTTTATCCCCTCCTTAAAAAAAAAGAACAAAAGCAAAAAAAAAAGTATAGTCGAAAGTTCAAAATCGTCTGCATTTTCTCAAAACCCACTTTCCAAGAAAAAAAAAAACATGATTCAAGCACAGCGATTGTGATGATGTTTTGAATGAAATTAAACTTTACCAAAGAAATCCACTACCAGCAAACACAGTCCATAAGATTAGCGAAAAACAAAAGGTAGAGAAAAGAGCCGCGGAAGTACTTTTTATATTCTCCATTGATTCATTGCTAATGGAATGTGCCAGGAAATCTTCTTGACGACCCAATCTCGAGCTCTGCTGGTCATAAAGCGGACGATCCAAAACAATTTGTCGAGTCATCACTTTTGGACACTGAACCGCCATTTGAGAACCACTGGTGTAGACAATTCGACGCAAAATGAAGATTGTCCACGCTGAAACAAAGCCAAAACACATCTCCCTGTTCACCAAAGCGCTTCAGCTCGAGCATTTGCATATACAAGATAAAGTTTAAAGACTGAAACCAAAAAGAAAGATATTATAGACTTTCTCAAAAACTTTAATTCATATCTACTTTACACCAGTGAGCATATTTTTCTCTTGTTGGAAATTAGGTCAAAAGTAAGAAAAGACAAGACACACTCAAACGCGTCGAAGCATTTGAATGGGCTATATGCATGTAAGACGGAGATTTCCATTTGAAGTGACAAAGCAGGAAAAGAAACTCAAGGAAACCGATGACTTTAGAGCGCGAGAAGACGGACAGAGGATGGATGAGAAAAGGCAGGGGACCATTGGGACGGTCTAATTCAAGGCATGGGCTGAAGCAGACCTCACTACAAAGCCTGCGCTGGCTGCTCCTCAGAGGATGCCCAGCAGCGCTCTCTCTTCTCTGGGAGGTCCCTTTGTCTCCACTTTCCTTTCCCTCCATCCTCCATCCATCCTTCTTCTCCCCCCCCCGCCCCCCGTCCCCCCACACAATCCCAGCTCCATCCTTCCGCTGTATTGGCAAACGTGCTCCTGTTATTTATTCATTTACCGCTCGCATCGTTTCTCCTGCACCTTTGTAGCACAGGACTGTCTTGGGTTTTGTTTTGCTCTCGCTGTTGTGCAGGGGTAATCGCCACTTTAGTGCATTGTATCCTTGTATATAAGGGCTGGGACCTCATTTTGGCCCCGGACTTCTATGATTTAAATCGGCCCTCTTACCCCCGGAGTTTTAGCTCACCTCGTATGGGCGTTAGCTTTGATAATTAGAGATTGTAGAATCGGTTCCAACACTTTCACATGGGCCGCTGTACTTATAATCTGGGCGTGACACATCTCTACAGTTAGTTTTGCTTTGAGTTATACAAATGAGAAAATATATTATCTATGCACATTTTACATTGCTCAATATTTTCCTTCCTTCCTTCCTTCCTTCCTTCCTTCCTTCCTTCCTTCCTGACACTCAACACCCCTGCTCTGAGTCAGTTCAGCGTCCAATGGCATCTCCTGATAAAGCACGATGAATGAAAACCACAATGTGAAAGACATTATTTGACAGACTTACTTCTGCAGCCCAGTTAAAGCCTTGTGACCTGTAATAGTACAAATGTGAGCGTCCCGCTATAACTTATGCCATTCTCTGTATGAAGTGTATAAATTGATGATCATACTTTCATCCTTTCATATTTGGATCGAACCCGGGATCTTCTCGCTGTGACGCACGAGCGCTATTATGATCGTTTGTTCGATGATCCATTGGACAATGTTTTGATATAATTCTTCTGGCATCTCGATAGACTCAAGGCAACATTACCATAAACACAGTAACCTTGACATTTCTATGTTTATTTTCTCCTTGCATCTATACAGCATACCGTCTTTGCATAATGAACACACACACACGTAAAGCAATCTAAAATGGATTTCTGGATAATTAGGTACAAATCTTTCCACACTCCATCTGACCCCATCTAAATCACCCACTGGAATATTCCATTTTTGCTTTAGCGCATAAACATCTTGACATAAAATTAGACCGACGACGGCGATAGAAATAATTGAAAAATCCCCCCTTCCTCGGACCATTAGGGTGAACTGTGAGTCAGGCTGCACGGCGTAGCATCAATTAACATGGGGGCTAATGCTGTTGTTGTTGGAGGAGCGGGTTCCAACAGTGTGTGAAAGCTTCCTCGAGTGGGGAGAGGAGCGCTAATGCTAATGGCTGCATTAGCGAGGCAATAGCTGTTAAGGTTTCTGTCATATTCATACATCAGATATTTTATTTTGGACAGAGATCACGGGCTCTGGAGTGGGGCGAAGTGAAAAGTTATATTGATGCATACACTTGTACTGTTGCTGTTTTGTCGCCCGTTTTGTCTCGTTTTTGTCTCTCTGTTGATGCTTGTTTTTGCTGTGTTTTCATCCAAGTCGAACTGGAGAAAATGTGCTTGGTTAAGGCGGGGGTTTAAGAGGTTAATTAGGTCATTTTCTACTTCTGCGAGCTTTATGTCAAAGAGCGATTCAACCACTCACACATTTATGCAAATACTGGGAAGCAAAGCATGTTAAACATCTTTCCCAAGGACACAGCCGCAAGAAGGAGACTGAGGCGTGGATCTTTAGGTCAGTGGGCCGTCTCTCAACTAACATTTTTATTGGCCAAACAACTGCTCCTCTGGTGCCCTCTCTTATAATTGAATATATGTAGATTTACCCATTTCCCTTTTGCAGTTTCTCCTACTTCAACGTTTAATTTGATTCACTCCGGTCTGATTGTTTTCCTTAAATCTGCCAGCTGTATCTCCCCCGCCCCTCTGGTTTTCTCGGTAAAACCCTGTCGCCCCGAACGTAGATAGACTTTCCTTTATTCCCCCCAAAATCTAAAGCTTCCTCTTCCCTTTGCTCAGATCCAGTCCAGTCTCTTAAAGGGATGCTCCGAAACAAAGTCCCAAAGCAAACATACACTGACATTATCCCGCTTCAATGGGGCCTAAATGTGGCCAAATTCCTGCCTCATCCCGAATATTCCCCGCCAAGTCCTGCCCACTCCGTCGTAGCCAATCAGATTAGCCGTGGAGGAGAAATCGGAGATGGTTTTGGCACTTTGCTTTCATCTTTCTGTTGAAAAAAAGTTGTGTACTCGGACACACACGCACACACACACACGCGCATTCAGCCGTGGGACAAAAAGCGGTTGCCCCGGGAGACGGAGGCATGGGTGAAAGAAGGATGCTGGCCTTGACCCATCTTTTTGGCAGGGGGAACCTCTCAGCCCCCTCCATAGAACTGAAAGAGAGCGCGACACAATGCGGGGCAAAGCATTCTGGGTGATCCCTGGACCCCTGCACGTGCCTTCATGGGGCAGTGCAGAGGGACAGAGCAGATTAATAAAGAGAAGTACATAATTAAACAACAGATATATATACTCTATATTAATGTCTACCTTCTTTTATTTCTGGATCCTACGGGGATGGGTTACCGTGCGATAAGTGCATGGGGCGGCAGTGAGAGAGAGGTGTGGGACAGTGGGATTTGGGGTCATGAGTTGTAGGAAACAGTTCAATAGGTCACAGGACCGGAGATTAGCATGACTTGAGTGCTAAAGGGGCCGTACTAGGCAAAATTAGGCTTTTTTCCCACGTCACAAAGTTGTTCTCTTGTCAAAAACATATCTGGAGTTATGTTTCAAGCCACTAGCACATCTTTGAGTGATCTTTTGATCTTCACCCGTGGCTATTCTCAGCAGCGCAGCTCCCAAAAAGCTCTTCCTGAGGTCCTATGTATCCAACAAAAGCTTTCCTCACCTCTCAATCTCTTACTAAGCATTTTCTAACCAACAAAGTGGAAGAGGTAGGGTTTGATATTATTATCAAATACCTAATACCCCCTCTTTAGTAATATATTGTCCAAACACTAGTCACCAGTCATTCAGATGTGTTACCAAGTCACAACACCTCTGGTCTGAGTCAGTCAAGTATAAAGGCTCTATTGACACTTTTCTTAATTTTATTCGTACCCCAAATTGAAAACATTGCCATCTTCTTGCTCCCAGTTCTAGACCAGTTTAAGCTGTGAGCAGTGGGTTCACCGCGATGGTTGATACCGCGAGGTCTTTGATGCACCCCTTGGTCATCCTTATAAAGTATACAAAACAAAGCAAAACATATGCTGAAATTGTTACTCCCTCCTCCTCACACAAAGCCCGAACAACTCCCCTTTAATGAAGAAGTTATAAAGTTGCAGATTGCTTCAATAAAGGTGGGAGGGGAAATGTTTATGGGGAGCCCAGACTGCACAGAGGTGAGGCGTGTTTGATAAATGTCTCGGTGCGCGACGGTCGTTTAGAGTTATTAATAATACAGACGCTGTATTGAGCGCTGACACGGGCGGGGCATTTTAGTTTTACATACGGCTCCTGTCTCTTCTGTATAGATCTATGAAACAGTGCAGAGTGCTTCTTAAGCAGTGACTGATTGTCCATATCGGCTAACGTGAATGAAATGAATGAAGATATAGAAGAAAAAAGCCACATGGAGGAATATGTATTGGCATTTTATGACGGGTGGGGGCAGGAGGGCGAGATGGAGACATGTCGTGACACCGGAGGGTCAGAAAGGGTGGATACATACGAGTCAGCTCTATCGATACTGCTTTGTCCCAGAGAGCTACAATTCAAGACCTCTTGAAATCTTGTATTTTTTATTTCATAATTTCTTTCTGGCATTACCTGGAATGCAGAATTGGTGCATGGAAACTTTTACATTTCGCAGACACTTTTGGAAATGATACGTATGGCGGAGGAGCAGATTAGCATGAGCAGGAAGTGATCCATCTGGATGAGAGTCACGTCTGGAGCGGAGCATTTGGAGATGCTCTGAAAAGTTACGGTTATATAATGTTTACTGTGTCTCTAGAGGAGAGGCAGGAATACTTACATCTGGGTTTGGCTTGAGCTTTGTGAGGAATATTAGGATTCAGAGCGGATGACGTAAAGTTTAACTAACGGAGTGAGACTTTTGCTCTGAAAGGTCATTTCTCCAATCAGCTTTATATCATTTGGACAAGTTTAAACAAGTGTGATGGCAAGGCGTTGGACTCGGAGCACTCTTTATTCTGCACAGCCGACTGGAGTGGATGAGCCCGCCATACATGATAATTATATCGAGTTTTTCTGGTTATCCTCAAGGGAGCTGAAGTACAAGTGTAGGCTCATAATAGAGTCCTATCACATTCAGATTGTATTGCTTGGTGGTTCTCAAATAGTCCTGACCCAATTTTATTCAGAATTATAATATTGTGACCCACTTTTTTCCCGATTTCACTACCATGTAATTTCAAATCTTTTTTAAACATGGCACAGCACTGCTCCGCCCACACTACCATCTGATGAGACTTCACATCTTTGGCCCTAATGAAGAAAATTTGATTATTTTCAACACGTTGGCCGCCTTAGTTAAGAAAAAAGTCAATTTGCATCAATTAAGTGAACTCTTGTTGGGTAGCACCGTATTTTCTGGACTATAAGTGGCACTTTTTTTTCATAGTTTGGCTAGGGGTGCGACTTATACTCAGGTGCAACTTATTTTATCAAAATATATTATTTCATATCATTTTATATCATTTTATTTTCACACTAACAGCCGCTAGAGGGTGCGCTAGGCTTGTGGACCAGTATGAACACAAAAACAAAGAGGATATCCTTACTGCAATGAATAAAACCAAATACAAAAGCTAGATGGCCACTGCGAGAGGAACGAGTTTGCCAATGGGTACTTGAACAACGTGCTGCCGGGAGAGGCTTGTCAACAGTGCACCAGGTTGGCTGGTGTGACATATACTCCGGAGCGACTTATATGTTTTTACCTTTTTCATTATGCATTTTTGGCTGGTGCGACTTATACTCCAGGGCGACTTATACAGGTTTTTTTCTTCTTTATTATGCATTTTTGTGCTGGTGCGACTAATGCTCTGGATAAATCAATACTTTTAAATGGTGTCTACTAGAAAGAAGCAGTTGTAAACTATGTTAACCACAAAATCACACTATTTGGATTATTGGGGCATTTTTATTTAGCAAAGTGTAGCACAAAAAATGTCTTTACTTCATACTTTTCACAAATACTTCCAACTTCCATTAGATGCACTAGTGGGATACAACAACTGAGGACATCCTTTAAAGCGTTTGTTAGTCTGAATGGATCGTTCGTGAATAAATAAATACTAATACAATAAATCGCATCTATATTTTGAGGAGTGTGTGACTTTCGGTCCTTTGAGGCTATTGGATTTTCTTTCTCTTTTTCACAGTTGCTGAGGTAATCTCGAGGCTCAAAGCAACTCTGAAGACGCCCAACCCACCAGGCTATTGGGGCGCATTGATGTTTGAAATTTTAACTTAAAACATGCACAATAAGATGAGGTTTGAAAATGGGTCCCCAGGTGCTTATTTTTTTCCCCATTGCACTGAAGACATCGTTACCTTATCTACTCAGTTGATCAAAGTTATGCAAAAAATACGAACTATCATCATTAACAAGACAGACAAAGATGCGAAATAACAAGTTGAGGAAAGAGGGGAGAGAGGGAGGGAGCAGAAGACAAACTCAAAGACCGAGGCAGAGGTTTTCTATCCGTCCTTTTTGAGCTCTAAGTCTCTCATTAGCAGAATCGATTCAGGCCTCTCTCAGGTCTTTAGCGGTCAAACGCACACCCTCCGATACACACGTACCTCGGACCTGCTTACAGGACTATTATGGGATGACATCGAGCACAATGTGGTGCGCAGTACACTGAAGTTACATCGCTATAAATAAACTGAGAATATGCATTTTTAATTTGAGCACTACCTGTACGCATCACTGAGCCGGTCCTACCCATGTAATGCAGTTCACTCAAACAGATCATTATCTAACACTAGTTATGTCACAGATAGCCAAAGCAAATGTGTTCAACTTGTTTACCAAGGTTTCATAGTGTTTTAAAATCTCTTTGCTGGTGTTTTCTATAAGCGGGATAATGATCATTTTTCAGAAACACCCTTTTTAGTTTGTTCAGTTTCTCACATTGACAATTTAAACTGTTAGCTGTGTCCCCAACTCATTTCTAGCTCTCACAAATCATTCCACACACTCTAATAATGTATGTGCAAAAATAGTGTGAACATTTTGCAACCTGTAGACTTGAATACCAACTTTATTGTCATGGCAACACCAACAGCTCCCCGCGTATCAATCACAGAAATCAAAGAAACTGTTCTGTTCGTACCCCATACAAATTAATGGCCCAATATTAAAGCAGGGCAAGGTATGATCCATTTCAAGCCATTTATGTCATTTCTGTGGTTTCTCTATCATTAAAGGTGCACTATGCAAATTTTGAGGTGAAAAGAAAATTCTTAATATTTGCGCGCATTTGACCTTTTAATAATGACTCGGTGGCGTTATGGGTGGCACCTTTGCCTTCGCTCACAGTGGCCCCTATGACACTCCAGGATTTTTTTTTTAAGGGGTTTGTACCACAAACGGGCCAGAAACCAAAAAATAATTGATTCTGGAGTGTCATAAAGGCCATTGTGAGGGAAAGCATAGGTGCCATGCTGCACCCACAACGCCACTGAGTCAAAAGGTCAAATATCAATATCAATATCTTTTTTTTCCACATAAAAAGTAACATAGTGCACCTTTAACATATTTTAAGATGATGTTTAGTGGACATTGGATCATTTGAAACAAAAAAAACAAACAGAATATGACATAGTGTTTAGCTCTGAGGACTACGTTTTTATCTAAAGTAAAATCTAAAAAGGTTTGTACATTCATTAATGATTTCTAACTAGGCTTTGTTCTCACCAAAATGTGGTCGATGGGTTGACAAAAGCTGAAAAAATCTGGATCTTTCATAATTTGCTATGTTTGATGGCTAAATTCAAACGGCTATAGGACAAATAAATTGAACAGGCTAATGCTGCTTTTCTTTTTTATTTCTATTGTATCAATGCATTATTCTGTGTTTGCAATTGACAAAAATATGTTCATAACACAATACAGACTACACACAGTTGCTGCTTTGTACTCCATCTTATCAACATTACCAAGCTCTACAACAAGACAAAAATACAAAATGATCAGGACCAGAGTCAGACGTTTGTAATTCAACAGACAGTGCGATATGTCGTCGTTTTGGAAAGTGTATAAAAAGTGCCAACTTTACAAAATAGCAACAGAGTTAAGGCAATCATTTCTAAATTCTCTTGTGGCTGCCTCGACCATACATTGTTTTCGCGGATAATTCGGACTCGGCAGCATTTACCTGTTAAATATTCACCAGCTTGAACCAATTTGAAACCGGTTTGCATTTCCGCTTAGAACAGCCATTTTATCATTGCTATTGGTCCTCAATGAGTTAATCAGCCTGCAAATAAATTATGTAGGAAGCCCAAACAAGTGTTGTAGCCTGCACCGGCGCGTATCGACATCTCGGCTGAAAGACTATTGATAAGTGAACCGCCTGTGAAGTGAGCCATACCCTGCTAATAAGTTCAACACTACTCCCCGTGCATTTCTACATGGCACTAAGTACCTCTCTCCATCTTCCTGGGCAGTCTGTGATAGGATGCAGGTGCTGATGGGGCAATTCCTCTCGCGGCTCGATGACTGTGGGTCTGTGGGAGCACGCATGTATCAAGAGGCTATGGCTATTGTGTATTGATTCGGGTTAGATGAGCTAAAGGGCGCTAAATGACGGAGTGGTGGGCTAATGCCTTGTTAGCGGACTATTAGCTTCAGAGGAGAGTGCACGCGGGCGGAGATGTTCACTTGATCTGAGGCAGCGGGAGGCCCGGCCTGCTGCGCATCAGGAAGATGCACGTTTCATGCACTGTATGTAATTTTTAATGGTAACGTCTCTGATCTTCAAGCTTGTTCCTGTGTAAGCGCATACTCGGTTTTGCTGATTAGACAGTGGAGTAAAGGAGGTACAAATGTGTGTGGATAAAACAGTCGACTGCAGTGGGAAAAGTTTATGTTATAAGTTATATCCAAATCATTTATTCATTACTCTCTGACTGAAACATTGGTGTGGTGATAATTAATAGGGATATCGATATTGGAGCCGATACTAGAAAAATCTAACCTGGCTAACGCCATGCTGCTGTGTGCGCTCGAATTATTTCGAACTGCACAACAGCCTGGGGACCATGGCCCAAATTTTCCGGTGGATTTGGGAACCAATCACAGAACGAGAAGGGATGGCAAGACGATGACGCGCTATTCGATATACGGAAGCTTGTAGTTTATTTACGGATAAAAAAAAAAAAAGTTTATTTACGGATCCAACATGACAGCAGCAGACACGATGGTATTTTTCGATCAAGCTTTAATAATAATAAATAATTTAGCTCAAAAGTTTACAGCGGGTACGTCATACGTCATCTCATACGATGATACGATTGGCCATGGCTACGTGCAGACGCATGATAGACTTTTTTTTTTTTTTTTCGTATCGCCCAATAAACGACTATTGACGATCGTAAACCACACCTCTCCTACGAGAAAATGAATTGGTGGTCCCCAGACTAAATATCACTTGTGATTTTAGTCTGGTGTTAGCCAGGCTAAGAAAAATCAGGTATCGGCTACAAATATCTTGGGTACTAACTTTGGGTGGTAACTTTTACCACCTAAATCTAAGTGAATATGGGCATGCTATATATCATTGTAAAGCTAAGAATTCTGTGGTTAGCAATAGCATGCTAAAGCTAGCGGGAGCATGCTAATGCTAATGAAAACTGATCAAGGCTGGGTCTTGACTATGATAGAAATACGTTAAGTAGTAAAATATAATAACTGTAAATATAGTCACTGCTGAAGCCAAATGTCTGTATTTTAATTTAAGAAATAACTGATCTCACATTTGTATTGATCAGATCAATTAATGTGAGTTGTTTACCATAATGTAGGCCTACATTATGGTAAACAACTGTCATATGGGTATATGACAAGCCTGTCATATACCCAAGGATATTTAGTGAGGAAATGTCATCCTTGTTAAATGATTATCCAAGAGTTTATCAATAGATATAATTGATAATTGATCTGTAACATGACAATAAAATATGACTTTATTGATCTTACAAGAGAAGAGTCAATATTTTTTTCCCTCAGAGAATAACACTTTTAAGAAAGTCTCTTGGTATCGGTAAATATTGGATATCGGTAGATACTCAAAACCCAGTATCGGTAGCAAAAAAAAAAAGCTGGATCGGCGCATCTCTAATAATTAAAGCCACACTGCGACAATGCTCAGCTATAGACACCAAGAACACCAGTGGTTCTTAAAGCTTCACACCACATACCACCTCATCAAATATTTAGCTTTCCAAGTACCACTAGAAAACTAGGAGAAGACCAGACTCTGTTACAATATAACCCAAATTCTGAGTCTAAAATGGAGATGAACCATCAAAAAACAGACAGTTCTCCATGTCGCTTGTTGTGGAGCAAACAGATAAACAGATCATGTACAATACTGTGTTGAGTCTCTGTGCAAACAAAGTACAATGTATTTGCAAAAGTTGTCTGACAGTTTCCAGGGTTGAGCATTGTGATGCGATACTAGCGCCTCCTATATATCTCCCATGTTTGTTTTGACACAATGTAAACAGTTTATTTCCCCTCCATATGTATTCTACAGTATGCATGCGCGTGTTGCAGTAGCAGCGGTGAATCGAAGTACCACTAAGGCAAAGGGCGCATTGACCCTGGAGAAATCCCCTGCCACTCGACAAAATCAATAATTGAAACGCAGATCAATTATTCAAAATACTCCCTTAATGTAAATACTATATGGTGTAATTCCATGTAGAAATTGAAGGGCCTATATCATTCTTTTAATATGTTATAACCTCATTCCCTCAACAGACCTTGTGTTGATGGTAGTCGATCTCCTGTACTCAAAACGCCAGCCCACACTCCGATATACATCACGCACTCTGAGTCTTAAAGTCTAGACACTTTCACTAAACTTGTTCCAATCCTTTCCATGTTCAAATTCTCTTGTTCTGCAGATTAGAAAGTTTGATTATCTCCATCATTCATATTCCTTCAAATTATAGCCTCTCCCATTTTACTGCGGTGTTAGGAACGAGCAGCTGGCACACTGTATAACTTTTTACAACATCATAACTTATAGGAGTGTTTTTAAGATATACGTTATTTTGAGTTAAACGAATGCACAACATACAAACTTTGATGCATCACATTTTTGCGAAAACCTAAACAAAGTGTAAATAAACTTTCAGGCCGACACCCCCTCGTGCTTTATTTCTGACTGAGTCCCAGTGGTATCTGACAGTGGGTAGAACTGCTCTATATATGTATCCCCCAAACGAGACGCTGATTATGCAGCGAGCTCGCTCACTCCGCAGTAAATACATGGAGGATCTATAAAAATGCCAGCACGGCTAAAGTACTTCAAATTTTTCACCTGGGTGTTATTTATACTGCAAACTCCCAAAGCATTTCTAATTGTGAGAGTGGATGAATGGTGATACCAATGCATTGTGTGACAGAAACTTTTGTTGCCGTTACGTCCTATTGCGAATCCCATGACCCAGCTGACTTTTTTTTATTAAAGGACATTTAGACTGTTATTAGACAGGACAAATCCGGGTGAAAAGGGGTGAAAAGCAGGAAGAGATATTCAGCAAATTGTCGAGACTCAAGCACACGGCACTGAGGACTCACATGTGCCTTAACCACTGTGTATCGGCTAGGAGTGTGACAATGTATCGATTTTCCGATATATCACGATATTTTGCGGGACAATACTTTTTATTCCGATATCGATACTTTTGATGAGGTCATGCATATTTTGCGGGACAATACTTTCTATTCCGATATCGACACTTTTGATGAGGTCATGCATACAACGTCATGCATATTAATGAGGCAGCAGTGCTCCACTGTTTTCACAGTCAATAGAGGCCAATAATGATCGAGAATTCAGTCAGGACAGCAGGGAGGCAGCACTACAGTTTTAAACATTGGGACCAAACACCGTCACACAAATAATTTACTTTTAATTATAGTTTTTTACAATTATAAAGAAGATTAATTTGCGGTTTATTTATTCCTTTTTAAATAGGTGGTTTTGTGTTTATTTAATTGTAAATGAAGTCACTGACAGATCCATTTTCAGTGTGTAAGTCAGGGATCTTTTTTGTGTGTGTGTGCAATATATCAATTATCGCAGTATTGGCGTATCGTGAGATAATCGTCAGCCATGTATCGCGTATTGGATCGAATCTTCAGCTACCCACAGGTTCCCACCCCGAGTATCGGCGGCACAAGACTCAGAAAACTTCTACACCACTATTCTGCTAAGCTGATTCCAGGTTGAGCCTTAATACTGTATATGTTCTTATTTTCTTTAATGTATATTCCATCCTCCCATCCAGAGGTGCTAATAATAGCAAAGGGCACCGTGCACTGAGCATTCCAAGTTTGACACTAGCATGGCGTCCACGCAGAGCACAAGCGTGACATGTATTTACAGTGAGCCCAGAGCGAGCGCCTCTGGGGCCGGCTCTGACAGCTGCAGCAGCCGCGGCGGTACTGCCAGGACGTGTAGTAGTCGTACTAGTGTGTAGCAGTGCGAGGATGGGGGATCCCATCGGTGCGGCTATAGATTTTTCTATTTTGCTTTACACCTTTTGGCCTCAAATATTTCATGCCTTTGGAGTCGCCCCATTTTCAGAAGTGGAATGAATGGACTGTGGTTTTCTTTTTCTTTATATAGAACTCTTTCTTAAGTTTTAAAAATCATAATAATAAAACGATGTGGAAAGTAAACAAGTAGTACTCTCTGGGTAAACGTATATTTACTTTTTATATTAACTTCCCTCCTTAGTTATTTGTATTTGGATAAAATCTTTAAACTTCTTAACTCCCGCCTTAACCCCGGTGCATTTTCTCCAGTTCTGCTTTGCCTAAATCTAATGGTTGCGCCTCATTTGAAAGCTAAGACCAAAATACAAAACTAATCCGAGCTACTTCCTCTTTATGACAGTCAAGTTTTTGCCCAATTTGGTTGTGTTTTCATCACGTCTTTGTTGCTTTTTCAACATGTTATCGTCACATTTTGTGACTTTGTTGGCTTGATGACACACACACAAATGCAGCCAAAACACACCAAAAAAAGCATTTACAACATGAGGAAAAACTTGACAAAATCGGACAAAAAAGCATTTAAAACGTGAAAAAAAAACGTGACAAAATCCGACAAAAGAGTATTGCGCCCTGAATCAGCTGGTCAAATGGTCAAGTAAAGTCATAGGCCAGCCTCAGACCAGTTTGGACTTTCTGCATGATAAACAGTCAGAGAGGATGGCACGAAGCATCATAAAAGACACTGAGCATCCTTTGCATTCAGAGTTTCGATTGCTTCCATCTGGGAGTAGGTTTTTGATGCCAATAAGCCATACGAACCGTTTTAAGAAATTTTTTGTTCCCGCTGCCCTTTCCTTGATGAACAAGTAGGGATCTAGTCGCCCCTGACACGGCTTTTTTATCTTTGTTACTGTCCAGTGGCTTAAATTTCAGTTGTATCTGTACCAAAGGCACATCCTCTTAGTATCTGGAGCACTTACAAGCTTTATATTTAAAAATGTGTTCTTTGTATAATGTGTTTGGTTAAGGCGGGTGTTAATATATAAGGGATTAAAGACTGAAATAGTGTTCATTTCAGTGAAAAACAATTGTACTTGAAGTATTTAAAACTCCTAGCCGCAGTTGCAGCTGTTATAATACATGGGCATCAAGTAAAATGTGGACTGTTGCTATAGAGATAAAGAGAACCATAGATATATCTTTTGAATAGTCTAGAGTTGGCAAAACATCAGCCATAACATGAAGAGATGGATGAAATAGCAGCAACTACCTTGGAAGTAATAGTTGCAACATTACCTGTAACACGTTTATTCTGGCGACTACTGCAGTGATTTTTTTTTTTTTTTACCTGCGTACCATTTACGCACTTGGTCCATTTATCTCCCCTCACCTCGTCAAAGCGCCCTCTCATCTCTCCGCTGACCATCTGATTGAGTAATTCTCCTCCGCCTGACTGGAGCGAGGACTGACAGAAAGCGCCGCTCTGAACCCGCTAACCCCGCTGCGCTGCGGAAAACCTGCTCGGGCTGGTCCTAATCTAATCACAGCCGAAGGGAGGATGTTTGTTTTTGCTTTATTGATCCCATTCTTGAGTAAATACATCATACGCGGCCTCGTCGTATTCCTGGTAGGAAAGAGCTGCCGTGGATGTCTGGGGCTCCCACAGGCAAGAGCCGGTTTAACATGTGCTGACAACTTACAGGAGCCCAGAAAGTTTACTGAAAGTCACTTCTAAGAATAATTTAACACGGGAAAGGTGCTATAAAAAGCAAACCGAGATGACTCACGGCAGGAAGAGTGTGCCATTGATGGTAATTAATGCAAATCTAATGGATATGAGTGCGTTTTTTGAACAGCTCTGCAAGGGTATATTTCTTAATACGCGGCACAGCATGTTCTCCGCAGATTCCTTGTACAGTCGGATTGTAATGAATGAATTGTATTTATTTCAAAGTGGCGCTGACAGCTTACTGGAGTTGATTTTTGAGTGTGTGTTTTTTTTTTTTCGAGTGATAATCAATGTTTGGAGTAAGTAAATGAATACCTTTCAGTGTGCAGTGAGCCCAATAAGAGAGCGATTCTTTTTTTCTATGGTGCTTTTTCACAGACACAGAATCGCAGCTGCCACATGCCCACACGCTCGCCCCGTCCAGTAGGTCCATGTAGGTGTCATGCCAGATGCCCTCCCAGTCTCACTGCGAAACTGGGGCTCACTGATTCCCCTATGATGGTGCAGGTCACTGTCGTTAGAAAAAGTCACATACCATCATATTATTCAGCCATGACTTTAAAGTACAGCATGTTAACCTATTAACCCCCGCCTTAACCAAGCACATCTTCTCCTGTTTTGCTTTACCCAAATCTAAAAGGTCACAGCCTATAGGCCAGTGTAGCACCTGATTTGAAAACTAAGAGCCACCAAGCAAATCGAAACGGGTCTTGTTGTTGTAATCTTTATGACATTTCTTTTTTTTTAATTCATCGCTTTTCAACACTTTTTTGGTGCTTTTTTGGTGAATTTTCTGTTACTCATTTGCTGCTGTTTTAGGTGGTTGGGTGGGCGGAAATTGTTTTTAATCTGTAAAGCACTTTGCACGACAACCTGGTATGAAAGCGCTCTATAAATAAAGGATTGATTGATTGCTCATGTCTGTCTTTTGTTGCATTTTCATCCTCGTTTGCGTCTCATTTTTGTCTCATTTTTGGCGCTATTTAGACACTTTTTCCAAGAAGCTTTTAGATTTGGGTGAAGCCGAACTTGAGATGATGTGCTATGTAAAGGCGGGGGGTAAGAGGTTAATGGATTTAATGCAAACAATGTCAATTTTTTGTTTGTGTAAAAAAAAAAAAAAGTTTAAAAAAGAAGAAAAAAAAAGATAGAAAAGTCCAATTTGAAACAATAAATCAGATTTTAGCATCCAATTACATCCCTGATCCCTCCAACCTATTTTATCTTAAGGCTTCTTATCTTTCACCTCATGCTGTAACTAAACATCATTTAAGGTTTGAGTAATTGCACGTCTACGAGGCCCGAAAACACAGTTATGAAAAGCACAATGACAAAAGGCGTAACAATCGCTAACCTCCAGCATGACAAAGACTTCGCCCTTTCGTCGGGGCAAAACTGAAACCATTTGTAGTAACACCATTGACAAATTGCGAACACGCCGTCCTTATCGCGGCGCAGAGCTGTAGGTTCAAAGGTCGCCTGGATGTAGAAACAGAAAACGGCATCTAGATGAAACGATAGGGACAGGTAGGACCAGGCTTTTACAAATGTGTTTTTATCAGCACCACGGACAGCGCCTCGCTATAAAACGCCGCAAGGGCACTTCTATTACTTTGTGTGAGCGGGAGATTTCGTCAGCCCCCATGGTTAGTGAGTCTACAGCAGCACCATGAGAAGTACTAGTATCAGCAGCAGAAGTAAATAGATACATTAACCGCTTAAGCCCCACCTCAACCGAGAGCAATGTCTCCAGTTCAGCTGTATCCAAATCTAAAAGCTTCTCGACTGGAGCTTACAGCTTAATAGGCCAGTGTAGTGCCTCATTTGAAAGCTAAGACCTGCAAAACTAATCTAAGATTTTTTTGCTCGTGTTGTTGTCGTGTTGTAGTCACTTTTTTGTTGTATTTTTGACTCTTTTTTGTTGCTTTTTCGTGACTTTTTTTGTAATTTTTTGTCAATGTTTGGTCACGTTTTTGTAGCTCTTTTGGTCATGTTTTTGTTGCTTTTTTGTCACATTTTTCAATTTTTTTGGTCATGTTATTGTTGCCTCCCGCCTCCCGCGGGAGGTTTTCCAGGCATGTCCTAGTGGGACAAGACCTCGTGGAAGGCCCAGGGCACACTGGTGGGACTATGTCTCCGAGCTGGCCTGGTGTCGCCTCGGGGTCCCCCCAGAACAGCTGGAGGAGGTGTGTGTGGATCGGGAAGTTTGGGCATTTCTGCTGAGACTGCTGAGACTGCTGCCCCTGCGACCCGGCCCCGGATAAAGCGGAAGAAACTGGATGGATGGATGGATGGATGTTATTGTTGCATTTTTGTGACTTTTTTGTTGCTTTTTGGCACATTTATGTTGCATTTTTGTTGCTTTGTTGTTGCGTATCTGTCGCTTTTTTGGTCACGTTTTTGTTTCTTTTTTGTCACGTTTTTGTAAGTTTTTTGACCCATTTTTGTTGCCTTTTTGTCATGTTTTATTTCCTTTTTTGCCATGTTTTTGTTGATTTTTTTTGTCACGTTTTTGTAGCATTTTTGTTGCTTTTTTTTCCAGTATTTTGTCGCTTTTTCAGGAAACTCTTAGATTTGGGTAAAGCCAAACAGGACAAAATGCGCTCTGTTCGGGTGAGGGTTAAGAGGAGATGAATTGGAATATTGTTTGTTATTATTCCCCATTGTTCACAAAACAGCATAAAAGTAGCAGATTATTATTATTTTTTTTTTCAGGAGGAAGTTCAAGGACAGTTTTTCCGAGGCTCATTGTGGTGTTTCAAACCAAAATCCATGACCAATCTCTTTAAACGTAATGAATAGCTCGTGCGCTCTGACGGGTTATCTCCACATGTAAACCGTGCCCATGGGAGCGCTCATTATAGCGGGGCAATCAATACGTGACCGGGCCAAGGCAATTCCCCATTTCCCTGTGTTATTAAGCAAACACAGATGAACTTCCAGCCCTAATAGTTACTAAACACGTGATACAAAAGGGAAAGAGTGCATGTGAAAAAAAAAAAATCAGGTCAGTGTATTTTTCCGTCGTTCACACTAACTGAATACTAAACGATGACTTCCTCTTTGCGCAAACTTTGGCAGTAACATCATGAGTTCCTAAAATATTATGCTGTTTGGGGGAAGAGACAAAGAGACACTTAAATGTGCAAGGAGGCGGCTCATACTTACATATTCAACTTACTTAAAACGTCTTTAGGAAAACAAAACCCTGAACTGCTTTTATCCACATCATCGCACATTAGGGAAATTTTCCGACTTGGAGGAAAAAGGCAAATGGCAGAGAACAGCGAGGCCCGAACCAAGTTTTAAAGCCCCTGTGTGCTCGACAGCAGATGATCCGCTGAGGCAACACAGATGCCTCTGATTTACTGCTGAAGAATAGTCAATGTGTTATTTGATTTCCAGCGCCTTTGAGTATATTACAGCAACTCGGCTCATAAGTCGAGCGCTATTGTGCCTTTGTATTCAGTCGGACTCACAGAGTAATATATGAAGATTCTCGACATATTGATTATGTGTTGGATCTGACTTGGATCTGGCAAAAAAGGAATTGGATGAAAACAAAAGCATTTCATAGCTATGAACTAATTACAGCGTTATGCAATGGAAGTTTTTACTGTCATTTAATACATTGGCCAATTCTAGTGGAGTCAAATGGGGGCTTTGTAGTCATGAGATTTACTGCCAATTCTGTGACAGTAACAGCATGCAGATGCAGAGTCAAGGGAAGTAAAATGAATCCCAATAAAAGGGTTTCATTTTAATTTTTTTCATTTTCCCCTAAGAATAATTTTTGGAATAAAACTGACCTTGCATCACATGAATGATCGCATATTGAGGGACTATTTTCTAGCAGATCACTCCACCGCTGCGTAGCTTATACAAACATGAAGCTGATGCTGCTTAAATATAAGGTATTTTAAATGCAAAATGGTTAAAATTATTCTATAGACACAGCCTTTCGTGCACTGTGGAGTGCTTAAGACTGTTTTTAATGCAGGCTAGCTGACATCAATTCACTAGCCTTGCATTAGCCTAGCACCACGAAACTCTTCAAACATAAGAACTGCATGAATTACAAAAAAAATATATCCAGGTACTAGCAACACTCTGGATAACTAGGAAATGAGGCCCTATGTCAAAAATCCTGAAACATCCCTTTACGTATATTGACATATACTTAATATATTAAGTATATTAATATACTCAATATATGTTTGGCCTGGGCGACATATTGATATTTAAGATATATCGTTATATGTTTAAATGAGACATGGAATTCAACCATATCAAATATATCGATATTGTTCAAATTTGTCCTGTAATACTTATTTTATAGTGTTACATGAACAATTATTTTTTATACTTATTCTTATTTAAGATATTTTTTATTTTAAATGTGCACCTTACGGAGCTTTGTTAAACAGTGTTTATGTTTACATTTTATAGTGAGTTTTCAATCAAACTCACAATAAACAGCTCTCACGTTCGGGTATGACTTTTGGTCCATATCGCCCAGCCCTAATATATGTTTAATGGTTCAATATTGGAAAGCATTCATTTATAATTTGAATAAAGAGCACCAGCTTAAAACACAAAGAGAGATCAAAAATAAGAAAGAAAACAGTGATTATTTTTGTCTAACTACAATCAAACCTTTCAGCCCTCTGATTTCCTTCCCATAAATAAAGCTCTAGAGTTTTGCTGAGCTGGTGTGAAGTCTCCTCCCTCTTATTCCTGGGTGCTGGTTACAACAGGGCATTAGCGCGTCACTATTAATTGCCCGGTGTGCCAGTGTGTGCGTATATTTGTCCCACATTCTCACTTTACACATTCCAACACTGTCATCACTTCTGCCTTCACTCCGGCTCCCGATGGCTCTGGAAATGACTAATACTAATAAAAGTGTCTTTGGCTCTTCAGCAGACAGGCCGATATATCAGACATGACAGTGTGTTTTAAAAGAGGATAATCAGCCATTAGTGAGGAGTCGCGCTGGTGAGATGACAAGCGCTCTGCTGTGGACGGGATAATGTAAAGTTGTTCCTGAGAAGGTTGAGAGGAACAACAGAGTTTAACCTCGTCACCTCCACATCAACCGAGAGCAATTTGTCCAGTTCGGCTTTACCCAAATCTAAAAGCTTCTTGGGAAAAAAAAGATTAAAAATAGCGATGAAAACAAGGATGGACACACAACAAAAAAGCAGCAAAAGAGCAAAAAATAAATAAAAAATGCCAGAAAAGCAACAATGAAAAAGCATCAAAAACACGACTAAAGGGTGATGAAAAAGCAACAGAAAAGCCACAAAAGAGCAACAAAACAGTGGCAAAAATGCAATGAAAAAGTGACAAAAATGCAACAAAAAGCGCCAAAAACACGACAGAGAAGAGACAAAATGAGACAAAAACACAATGGAAAGAGACATAAAAGAGACATAAAAAAGACAAAAACATGACCAAAAAAGAGACAAAAACACGACCAAAAAAGAGACAAAAACACGACCAAAAAAGAGACAAAAACATGACCAAAAAAGAGACAAAAAGACAATGATAAAGAGACATAAAAGAGACATAAAAAAGACAAAAACATGACCAAAAAAGAGACAAAAACATGACTTAAGAGTGATCCAAAAGCAACTGAAAAGCCACAAAAAAGGCGTCAAAAAAGTGACAAAAAAAGATACGATCAGTTTCTTAGGCCTTAGCCTTAGCCTGAGGCGTCATTCTGGTCTATAGGCTGTACCTTTTAAATTTGGGTAAAGCTGAAGTGGATAAAATGCGCTCAGTTAGGGTGGGGGGGGTAAGAGAGTAATGGGGATCCTGATAGAACAATAAAACAATAGGTGCGGTGGGGCTTTGTTTGGAATACTGTAGGCTAGTTTCTTATGGAATCGTATAGTTTAGTTTAGTATCAGGTGAATTATAATAATTAAAGGTGTTTTGGCAAAAAAAAAAGCATGAATGATTACAAATAACTGCTTTACTTCAGTACAATATCTGAGCACTCAAATACCACATATCAGCAGGAATGATAAGCAAAAAAAAAACCTGAGATCCTCAACGATAATTCTTTCTCCCCTCTCGTTTTGTCGACAACAGTTACAGTGGCACGTGGGGACATAAAATTGATTCAGGGACACTTCTTTTGTGCCCATCCCCCCCCCATCCCCTCCCCCCTCCCCTCTCTCTGTCGTCGTCTGATAACTTTGTACCATGCCGTGCCCGGGATCATTTTTCAATATCCAGCCGTATCTGCCTGCATCTCCGTCTTCTCACTCGCTGTTTGCCGTCCATTAAACATGCAGCGATTTGGTTACACTGACAGGGAAACTAGACACTGGGAGCAGGCCGCGGAGCCACTTCAGACCCTCTTTGATGAATCTCAGCACGGACATTAGGCCCATTCAGTGTCCTGGAGGTGGGCTACAGTGAGATACATGTGTTAGCGGAAACCGATAGCTGAGGATGCATGTGTTTAGTCATTCTGCACAGACTGAAAAAAATGGTTTTGATTCTTTTTAAAAAGCGGACAAGGACGAACCTCTCCACTCTATCAATTTAGCTGAGTGTTTATATGCCTTGTATTAGCCACCTTAATTTGCAAATAAGGTCCAGAAAGACGGGGGTACAGGATCAGGGCTTTTCTGTTTGGAGTTTATTTTCATGATCTCCCCTTGGTTTTCCCTATACCTCCATAAAACATCAAACTCGTGAGGGTTTAGCTGAAGGATTGAACCTCACAGCGGAGCAGAAACAGACTAAGTGCTCCATTCGGTGTTGCAAAGAATACGCGATGAAAAGGGATTAAAGCAAAGATATGTAAAAAAAACTCAGCTTTGATTAATAGAGAAAAAGATAGAGCAATGGTCATAAATGAATTCATGACGGAACTGAACACGCTGTTCCGGTGAAAGTAAAAGAGCAATGAGGTGAAGTACAAATGCTCAAGCTTTATGATAATAATAATAATGTGTGTGATTTTATGTGTATAAGATGCTCTTTTTTTATTATTATTCTTTCATTATTGCTTCACCTTGTGAGGCTCGATGGGTACGTTTACCTCAAATTCACTGGTGCCAATATTGTGGTCTCTGTTACGAGGTTTATATTTACTGATGACAAAAAGCACTTTACACGGCAATGACAAAAAAGGAAAGAAAAACAAGGCATGCTATCATAAAAAGCTAACATGTAATTTCATACATTCATATTGAAGGGCTTTGTGGTGGATTTTGAGATTTAGCTGTGATTGGGTAAACAGAACGCCTTCACACATGAGAGCTGGGTCTTGCTTAAAGGGACTGGATGCAAGTTGGTCATTTTATGGTCACTTCTGCCACCTCAGGTTTTACGTGTAACTGCAGTCTCTATATTAAGTTTGTGCATGACGGCACTTCGGACACGAATGAACACCTTCTTGAGTGACAGTGCAGGATTTTAGAGGCAGTTGTGGTGAACAGGTCTGGGCTCATTCTACACATTAGGACACGGCTGGAACATGTAGGGGGATGAAAATACTTTCTTTAGCATTATTAAACTCCGTATAGTCCCTTTAAAGATGCACTGTGCAGCTTTTTATGTGGGAAAAAAACAACCATGACATTTGTGCATATTTGAGCGTTTAGTGACTCAGTGGCGTTATGGATGCAGCATGGCACCTTTTCCTCACAATGGCCTTTACGACACTCCAGGATTAATTGTTTTTAGGGGTTTGTACCAGAAACTGGCCAGAAACCTGAAAAACAATTGATTTATAGAGGCACCTTTAAAGCGCATATTAGACAACTTTTTTTTTTTTGCACCCAGCCTTCTTTAGTTTGGCCATTTTTTGTGATGTTTATAGTTTCACTTCCTTATTGGACACCAACAGGAAGTGACATAGAGGAAGGTAAACAATTTTAAACTGTTGCTGTGCCAACCATGTTAAGTCAATAGGAAATGCTGTGGAACTACCTCTATCTATGTCACTTCCTGTCAGCAGCTTGAAAATTCAAATAAAAATAACTTTTCTGTTCAACATTTCTTCATTAAAATGGCTGCTTCACTGAAATAAAATGATAATTATGCAACCGATGAACTTGCAACTGAAAACCTGCCATATTTAAGGACACAACAGAATGCAGTGGTCGAGGCCTTTTAAGATGATCAATGCACTATATCCAATCTCCGAGCTTGTCATCTCCGCAATTTTTCACCTTTACACATGCATTAAACCTCATTGATTCTTCACAGATCGAGCGGGAACATGTTGCTTTCCTGTCCACTGCCCACTCAAGCATAGCATAATAACAATATAATAACGTGCCTCTCCAAGAAACACTAGATTACCTCAGAAACACACCGCACTCTGCTCTTGCTCTCACTCCTGTCCATTACCCACACATTGTAGGCGCTTATGCCGCACGTGTCATTTACTTTATTGAAAAGAGCCATCCATGGCCACTCTCTCGCCTCTTCCCTCGTCTGCTTTGAGATGGAAGAAAAAAAAAAAGGAAAAAAAAGAGCCCTCAAAAGCCCTGAGGAGATCCGGGGATAAGATGCAAAAGAAAAAAAAAAGAAAAAAGAAATCTCCTTTGAAATTCCAAACATGGCGCTCGACGTGCTTATATCTAATGCATTCCTATCACCAACACGACTTTGATGCAACTTCCTTCTTCCTCCTCCTCTGCGCTCGTGCCAAATGAGTACAGAGATTTTTGCGTATGCAGCATCTTGTAAATAGAGATCACAGCTACTTAGTTTTGCCTCTTGTAAATAGTTACTTTTCCCAAATATTATGTGTGGCGTGTTGTACATTGTATTGTCAGATGAGAGCGTACACAATAATGCTTTGTCAGTAAAAAAAAACAAATGCAGACAGATCTATGATGAAAATGTCTTTGATTTAGGTTAGGAGGACATACTTGTTTTGGTTTCGGAATCCAAATGAAGTCGACAATGACAAATCGCACCACCGATATCAAATATTTTTTCATTTTGCAGTTGCTATGTGACGGTACGGCAACATTTGACTCCATAGTTTGCCATATTCAAGCCGTGATCAAAAGGCAGAAGCGGGCCATCAAAACTATATATAAAAAAAGATTTGTTTACAAAGGCTGTGACCCATTTGACACCACATGAGGAAAAATGTGTCTACGGCGCACAAAGTAGATCCTCCAAATGTATGCACCGTCTCCGAGACCGAGTAAAATCCCATTAAATTGCCAAATCTGGCCCACGGGACCCGCATTGAGCTGCTCTGATGCACCTCTGATATACGGTAGTGTTTTGGGCCCTCAAAATACTAAACAGGTCAGGGAGGTGTGAGGTTGAATAATTACAACAGAGTAGCAGATTCTGGATGAATATGGCACAGAAGAGAACCCAAATGGGGATGTATAGCATGTAGGGTGTAGGGAGACATACATTTCGTTGCTGTGATGGACAGAGGGGGCAGATTATTCACTGTTCTGACCCCCCCAAGGAGAGGAGCCAAGGAGAAGAGAGGAGTCCATTAGCCCTGGTCACACAGAGGAGTGAGTGCGCACGCTCCAGTCTCAGTACTTTTGACGTGGACTCAGCTGACTGTTCAGGATGCTCAGTCACCCATTAGCGCAACACAGGCCACTCTCTCTCTCTCTCGCTCTCTCTTTTCCTTTTTACACGTTTGAGCTTCTGCCGATAGTGCTCCACATCTCCGACGCATTCTCTTTTATTAAATCCAAGATGGCCAACACTTTTTTTTCTTTCCAGCTTTTGTAACAATCTCCCCCCCCCCCCTCCATTAATTTGCTCCAGAGCTCCTCCCTTGTGTACCTTTTCCCACACATTTGCATCAGCAGTTCTAGAAGATGTATTAAGTGCAGTATAAGCGTATGCAGTAATAGTACCTTCATCCAAATTCCGTGTATACTTTGATGCATTAGAACAAAGCAGGATCCTATTTAAATTTACAGCATGTGCAAGTACTTTAGGAGCCAAGTTGGTTATTATACATGAATAAAAAATAATACACTGTTTTTGCCCAGGTATCTATAATGAAATACAAGACATCACTGTCTGAATGAAAGTGCCGTGTCAAGTTTTGAAACTTAAAAGCTGAAGTACAATGAAGTCCTTTGTGCTCTAATCTTACATACATATATATTTGAGCTATAAATTGGGGGGAAAATTATGAATATAGCATCCATACACATTTGATAAAACTAACAAACGTTATATTGTAAATATTTTGCATAAAAACAACCTTATCTGTCTTGGTCAAAAAGTTGCTGGCTTCAAAATGAACTAAACACAACACAAAACATACACATTAGATAAAGTTTTGTGATTTTGACCGCGGACCTATAACTTAAAGTGCATATGACAGGTTTTAATACCTATTTAGAAGGATAGCATCAGTTGCAAGTTCATCAGTTGCATAATTATCATTTTATTTCAGTGAATAAGTAGTAATGAAGTTCTTTTTATTTGAATTTTTAAGATGCTGACAGGAAGTGACATAGATAAAGGTAAAGTTCCACTACAGTTTGACTCATTTCCCATTATCTTAACCTGGTTGGCACGGCAATGGTATATAATGGTTTGGGTTAGGTTAGGTTAGGGTTAGGAAAAGGGAATTGGTTGGAGTTAGAACAATGTGGGGGGGCGGGATCATGGCGTAACTGGGTTGGAAAGTGGAAAGACGCCACTTCCTGTCGGTGTCCAATAAGGAAGTGAAACTATAAACATCGCAAAAATGGTCAAACTAAAGAAAACTGGGTACAATCTTTATCAAAAATCTTAAATATAATCGTGTTAACTATGTTTTAGCAAAAATTGTGTCTGATGTGTCATATGCACTTTAAGATCTCGAGCATTGATATACGCCCTAGTTGCTTTGTTATCACTTAACCACTTCTGACAGGTTGCCCCAGTGGCACTGAAGGACGGGGCAATCATTTTTGTTTTGAGCAAAAATATGAAAAACAAAACAGCAACACAGAATTTTTCCAAGTGTGTGTTATTTGCAGCTTTCTCTGAGTTAATCTATAAATTCAAATGACATTTCCTTTACGGCCTGATTTGATACAACCAGGAGATGTTTTTCTTCACCCCCCCCCCCCGCGCATAAGAACATTTTGGATTGTAAGTGGGTATCTCTCAGACTTGGAAAAGTGGGTCATGCGTTACATAAATCTTGGGAATGTGATATGAGTACACTGCCCACTGTAGCATCCACTGTACTGTCCTCTGAGCAACTGAAATAGCACGGCATAGTTTTAAAATATACATCCATATACAGTACGTCAACTTAAACCTGCTCCATATATCTCGATAAGTGTGAACAGTTTGTCCTGCTTTCGCTCTTTCATGTCTTCCCACCTCCTCTCTCTCTCTCTCTCTCTCTCTCCTCTCTCTCCCCTTGCTCCCTTGAGGGTATGAATAAGTGTATGGTTGAGTGGAGAAGAGAGGTTGGTCCTGCCCTTCCAAATTTCTATTTCAGACCTCAGAAAATCACCATGCGAGTTCTCTCTACCCCCTGTTTCGTAAGCGCTGGAAAAAACACCAACGTCACAGCCCGCATCACTTGTTTTGTCTTGTGCTTTTAACCCAACACCGTCAGGAACCGGCGTTACCAAGTTCCCACGCCGATACATCATTCATGCTATGTGGCCATAAACATATATATATGCGCCGCGTATGGGAACACGCATGCACTGGTATGACCTGCCATCTTGCGAGTTTTGCGGGGGTTGGTGGGTTTGTTGGTCCTACTGGCGCGCACACACACACACACACGTACACACACACACACACACACACACACACACACACACACACACGTACAAGCAGAAGAGCCGAGCAGAGGGGAGAATGAATTATACATCGCAGCTGCCTCTATGCATTAGATGGAGAAAGAGAGAGATAGAACAGGGGAGGATGAAAAATGGCAGCGTTGTAACTATGAGCCTGCATGTCCCAGGTATGTTATCTGCTGTGGGGATAGAATGTGCAGGACAGGTACGGTGGTTTTACAGAAGGTGCCATAACCCAAGCGGACAGCCGTACAATTTCAATTATGCGTTTTGCTAGTCTGCCGCTTATTCAGTTTGGCCTGTCGCGGTTTGATGCAGGGTTCCTTTTCTGATTGCAATCAACAACATTCATAACTCACCATCAAACTCACCAAACTCATTCGATCATTTGGTGCACAAGCAGAAACAGGCTATCTATAAATGCATGTTGACATCTGAGTTGTTTTGCTAAGACAGTAATCTAATTTGACTCTTCATGCGTTAAGCCTTTGGGAAGATACTTGGAAGGAAAGGATGGAAGGAAGGAAGGAAGAGCTTCTGTTCTCAAACTTACAACTTTACAATGCCAATCAAGTTAGTTAAAAATGACTTAAAAGTTAACACTATACACAGAACAAAAATATGTGTACAAGGGGCAGAAGGGGAGAGTTGCGCACCTGGCACGGGTCGAGACTCCGTAGTCCACTCATGGGTGGCAGGATTGAAGAGGCTGTGTGATGCAGTCTTCACGAGCCAAAGGATGGATTGATTTTCACGCAATACTTTTAAAGTAATAAACAATTCTCTTTTTACTGTAATGCCACACATACAGTGAATGTAAAACAGGTGAGGCATCTTGCTCAAGGACACAAGGACAACACTGCTGAGGCGAGGATTGAACAGGTTACTTTCCCGTTGGTGGCTAAACGCCCAAGCGAGCTTTAGACAACTGGCACCCAATCAACAGAGACTACAAGGTGTGGAGGTCTAAGCATTAGAAAACGATAACTCCAAGTGGGGAAGCACGATCCAATGCTGGTATCGGATATCGGAGGCGATACTGAAAAAAATACAATGTCGTGATAGGCTACAAAAATCTCAACTTTCACCAACTAAATCTAAGTGAATATGGACATGCTGTACCTCAATTTGAAGGGCAGAACCTGGAGAATTAAAGCAGTACTAAGTAACTTGTTTACCCTAAATCTTTTTCGTAGTCCCTCTGGGGATAATACAAGTGTTGATGGGATGACAGTATTTACAGTCAAGTTTGAATGAAAGAAATTATCTCCATTGTGTAATTGGATGTACAATATCCCTCTCTCCCTTTGTCTTTTCTGTCAGCCGAGTATTTACTCTCACGGACAATTCATGAGAAAAAAAACTGCAACATGCTACCTGGAGTTACTTAGTACTGCTTTAAGTCACTGATTTAGTTTTAACCTCTGCAAATGTATTTTTGATCGCTACGCAAAATGCCGCGGTTAGCAACAGTATGCTAAAGCTAGTGGTGGCATGCTAATGCTAATGTCAACTAATCAAGGCTGGGTCAGAAACCATGATAGACATATCTAAAGTAGCCTAATATAAATCGCTTTTGAGAAAGTTTTTGTTATCGGTTAATAGCAGATATCGGCAGATACTCAAACCCCAAGTATCGGTATCGGAAGCAAAAAAAAGCTAGGAGGGTGCATCTCTGACTCCAAGCACCACATCAACAACATTATAACAAGAACAGGATTTGAATCAGTCGACCTTCCCGTCATAGATGAATTGCTCTATAGAATAAGCGTTGGTAAATAAATTCGTAAATAAAATATCGGCGACGTGAAGTGAAAACCAGACGAAGTAAGTGAGATTTTATCAAGTGCGAGGCCAAAGAATTGCAGGATGTGACAGGGATGTTCGCTCCATAAACCGTCCATCACGTTGACAGAGTGCCCCCAAGACAAGACATCAGCGTTTGCATTTGATGTGTGGAGAGTGCGCTTTCTCTGGTAGCATTAGGTCCACAGCTGGAGCCAGGAACAAGCCCCTACAGCAACATCTCCGCTCCTCTCTCCATTGGCTCACCATGTTCAAAGAGTCCCTTCGTTCGGCGGATGAGAGAAACCGAGCAGCACACGCGCCGTTTTCCTTCACGAGACATGGCGAACGGCTCGGATTGTGTTTCGGGGGTAAACACAGTGGTGGTTTTGGAGTTGAGGAGCCGACAGAGATGACATGGAGGAAGTGGGGTTTTGACTAGTGATGCAGGGGGGGGAAGGGGGGGGGGGGGGGAGCAGAGAGGAAATACATGGAGGATGTGCTGTCTGTCACTACTGTACACACACACACAAATCTCATCCTCAAAGTGGATGAAGAGTCTTGCCAACTGAAACAACAGCAACATGCAATACTGGTAGAGGGGATTGGACTGCGGCGTTTCAGTTTTAGGCTCTAAAAAGTGGAACAGTCTTTCTGAATTTGCAAAACAGGCCTCAACTTTGACAAACCTGGGCTGAGAATGGTTCATTTTAACAGTATTCTCCACTTTTGAATGAAAGTTTTTTACATTTTACTGATTTTCATATATTCATGTGTTAAAGCCTCCCAGTGTTTCTGTATAATGTACGAATTGTGCTTTACAAATAAACTCGCCGACTATAACTCCACTAATCTGTGTCTTCTTGCTACTTTACATCAACACCCCCAAAACCAAAACTTTCAAAAAATAGTGAGTTTGAAAAGAATGTGTAACTTAACTTCAACCTTCCCTGCACCTGTGCGGCTGGGTTGATCAAAACAAATGGCGCGGCTTTGTGGACCCCCTACAGTGTGGATAATGTGCAGAGTATGGCGGAGACTACACTTTTATTCCTTAGCAGTTTTCCTGGTAAAACCCGCAGTGAGCGGCGGGACGGATCTAGCACAGACTAAGTCCCAAGTGCCTCATTGTCGTTAAGGGACTGCTTTATTTTGATAAATGTGCGCGTCTGTGGGAACTTAATCTTTCTTCTGCTTTTACTGCACTTAGACTTAGCATCTCTGCCGATGTATTAAAATCTATTAATAACCCCAGCGACATCGTTTCCAAATGATACATGCGCAGCTGCTGTGGATGGTGAAAGGAGATCCAGTTTGAATTTTGCTTTGGATTTAGTTGCCTAAGCCTCGGTTGGTATTTTTGTCGAATTGTATAATTTACAGAATGGGTCAAAAAATGATCCATTGGACAGTTTCTGAACTTTCAACAATGATATAGTGTTGCTCCCTTGTCAAAAACATTCCTGAAGTAGAATTTTTGTTACGGATCTTCTTCTACTGCTCAGGCACTTCAATTTGTATTTCTTGCTCAATAGATACAGACGGCATTGTGTCATAGAAGGGGGCGTGGCCTCACTGAGGGGAAAACAGAATCTTTTGGGAAACACAATTTTTTAGCCATTTTCTTGCGAATACTAAACTTATTTATCACATACAAATGAAGTCAAGTCTAAATCGGGTCCGTATGGATGTTTATTCACAGCAGATTGTTCAGTAGAAGCGACAAGCTAGCGTTAGCATTAGAACGAAAAACTACTTTAACAAATGCTGAATTATGAATATCGTTTTCTACGAATAAACATCCACCTGATTTAGACTTGACTTTATTTGTATGTGATAGATAACTTAATATTTCACCAGAAAATGGCTAAAAACAGTGAAAAAATTGTGTTTCCCAAAAGCCTCTGTTTTCCCCCTTGGCGAGGCCACGCCCCCTTCTGTGACGCGATGCCGTCTGTATCTATAGTTAATGATAAAACATCCCTTTCAAACATAGTCCTTATTGTGCGTTTGGAAATATGAAAAATCAATGTGGAGGTGCCCAAAAGCGGAGTTAAAGGCCAAATTAGGCATGAAATATCCACTTTAAATGCCAGAAGAGGATGCAAACCGGACCATGCTGATGCTATGAGAGGGGAAACAGCTAAAAACAAAACCTAAAAGAATGATAGCAACAAGCAAACAGACTAATCTGAGAGGACAAGACCACACTTGGTGAAGGTGTCAGGAGCTGGCGCTTAGCTCGCGAAAAAGAAAAATTCAGGATTGGTAAAACATTACTGAAACATCACTCCAGGTAGGTTTTCTGATGAGGACTTAGCATTTTAGCATGTTTAGAAGCTACAAGATTGGAATTTTTAATAAAGGCCCTTCGAATCAGCATCTATAATGTTGATCTTCACAGTTTCCCCCCCTGCGCTCCAAGCACTTTTCCCGCTCGTATCCCATCTCTGCACACACTGCCAGTAAATACATGCACCACTCTCACATTTGAATAATTTCTCCATTTGGAATTTTATGGAGAGGGCAAAACGCTATTATTTCCGATAGGAGCCGTGTATGATGGGAATGAAGAGGCGATCTCAAGGGAGCAGAGACAAAGGAGGGTTCATTAGTGAAAAAAAAACTTAACGTTTAGCCTACAAAGATGAGGTTGGAGGTGTCTGACGTGCTCGACAGACTTCAGTGAATGAACAGCAAAAGATATGTAGCCTTTTGTATATTGGTGTGATATCCACCGATTAATGTAATGGAAGTGTCAAAGAAACAGAAATCCATTTTGAATTTTAATGCACATAATTTATTCTTTCCTTAGGGTTTTAATGGATATTTCTTATAGCCTATGTATTTATACTGTTTTATCTTACTGTTTTTGACACAATTTTTTTTAGCTCTAGGCAGGTAAAACCTTACTCGTCATATACTGTAAAGGAGTATCCTGCCTTTTCAGAGATATTGAGTATACATAAATCTCCCTCAGATACATTAAAGTGATATACGTTTATTAATTCATTCTGATAGTATTGGTAAACAGTTCACCTTCCTCCAGCGCTTGTCACCTTGAGCTGGAGCATCATGTCCCTCCCGAAAGCGCTGCCCGGGGCCTGTTTCTGCAGCTCGAAGGCCTCAAATATGGATGTAGCCCAGAGCTTTTTGAACCGGATCATCTCTAAACTTCACTAAATACTCCGAATTTGTTTGGACCATGATATAGGCCAGTGTTTTTCAGCCACTGTGCCGTGGCACACTAGTGTGCCGTGAGATATTGTCTGCTGTGCCTTGGGAAACTATCCAATTTCACCTAGATGTTTTTTTTAAAACAAATGCAGGATTATCCACAAATAACGCACCGTTTTTGAGTGTCTGTGCTGTCTAGTGATCGGCAGAGTAACCATAATACTCTTCCATATCAGGTAGTTAATTTCTTTTAGACAAGAGAATTAGTGATGCATTGGGGCATTGTGGCTAGCGAGACTATACGGTGTTCCTATTAAAGACACTTTGATGAGAACGACTGAATATAGGCTACAGAGTTAAATTTTTCAACATTCATTTTCAACATTCATTGATTTTTTCAATGAAAAAATTGTGCCTTGGCTCAAAAAAGGTTGAAAAACACTGATATAGGCAATGTGAAAATATAATATGCTGTATAGTGGATGAACAAAGCAGAATTATCCATCCAAATGAATGATTTTTTTTTTAGATCCCAAACAGTAACAATGAATAATAAATACTTGAAAGGTGAGATAGAAATTCTGAAATGACTGAGAAATCTCCAATCTGGCGCATCAAAAAATATGAAGAAAAGTTTTCCACAAAGACCGATTCAAAAGTATACTCCGAACTTTGAAACATGCTGTCAAAAACACACAGAGCCAGACTTTCTTCCTGCGCTGTCCCGTGCCGGAATAAACCTCCTCATTAAAGACTCCATTGGCGTTAAGGATCTCCCATGATGCTCTGCACGCGCGGCGCTTGGGGACAGAGCCCGAAACACTATCCGCCCTGACGAATGTGCCCCATTTGTCTGCTCTTCAGGTGAAACCGCCGTCTGTGGTTTAGAACAATGTCACGGCAAAACACCTGTTTTACCAACGCGTTTTTAGCACTGCTTTTTCAGTCGTGTTTCTACTCTTTAAATCTGCCTTTGTTAAATCGTGCCGGGGTAGAGGCCAAGGTAAATTTACATATTCAATCACCTCATTATTCTGTGACTGCTCGGTGCAAATAGGTCGTGTCAAAGCCTCTCACTGAGCGCTGCTGACTGGTCTTTTTAAAAAGTGCTCACAGGTTTAAAATCACATGACCCTTCCTGTTAAAATCTGGCATAATTATGCGGAAAATGCTGCAGATATTCATGAATGTGCACTACCTTTTAAAGATATAAATAAAATGGAAATAATGGAAAAGACTGTGCAAGAAGTGAGAGACTGGGCTGGTGAAGCTTTTGCATTAAGTGAAAATAAGCCTTGACCTTAAGGTAACGGCATGTTAGCAAATTAATAGTCTTTCAGCATATTTAATAACTTTAGACCCATTGGATAGGTTATTGAAGTCGTAGACCTTAAACATGTAGGGTGTAAGCAGCAATGCCTATTACTATCTATCATACAAAGTGAATTAGAAGTCATTCAACAGATTACAAAGCAATGAACCAGTTACTTTTCCAATGTTAGCTGGCATTCTATTGAAACAGTTTCTGACAGAATGAAAAAAGGAAAGAAAAGAAAGAAAAATCAAAGAATACATTGTTTTAATTCATCTTCATTTTTGCTAAATGAATAGACCCATCTGTGGACGTTTTAAAGGGACTACATGCAAGTTGGCCATTTTATACTCACTACTGCCACCTCAGGTCATACATGTAACTGCACCTTCTAGATCTGAACTGCACCTTCTCCTGAATGACAGCAATTCGGATCTGAAGTAACAACGTTTTGAGTGACAGTGCAGGACTTTAAAGGCAGTTGTGGTGAACAGGTCTGGGCTCATTCTACACATTATATGGCTGGAACATGTAGGGGGAGGAAAACACTTCATTTTAACATTTCTAAACTCTGTATAGTCCCTTTAAGCACGTCACGTCAAATGCAGCGTCTCTAAGCCAATGTTTAGACGGTTTCAACAAAAGACCGGGGCATTTCCAACCTGGGACCTCTAAAAATGAAACGGTAAAAGTTTCCCAACAAAGACACAAACACAGTGGTGCTTCAAACGCCTGTCAGAAACAAACAGACAGACCTGTTTTGACAGCAGTTTCAATGGATCACAATTGACGAGTGAAGTGACAGAAATTTCCATGGCAAAACTCACTTCTGACCAGGCCTGACTTTCTTTTGTCCGCTTTTGAAGATACAGTCGGTTTATAATAAATGCATTTTGCTTATCGATCCACTTCTCCCAATGCTAAGCCAGGAGCTGCACCTTTACAAACTGTTGTGCATTTTTTCCCCTAACATAATGAAGCAATCTTTGTAAACCAAATTGTTTCTGACCATTGCTTGCGCCGGTCTTGCATTATGCACAATAGAGCTGAACCTTGCTGTCCTCTCAAGAATATTTAATCAGTTGCACACACACACTTTCAAATATAGCCACATGTACCCTCCCAGTGGACACCCCACCGTCCCGATCAATAATTCATCTGTATCTAATCTTCAATAATGTTGTTAATCAAAATTTAATGCCAGGGATCGCTTTGAGTGTGATTTTAATGGAGAAAAATTGATGAGGAGCTACAATGCTGCAACATGCATGAGGCGACCTGCGAAAGGCGAGGGAAAGAGGCCAGCGACTTCGGAGCTAATGGGTTTAATAAGCGCTCCGGAGTCACGGCTTTATGAGAGAAAAAGAGATAAATGAATAAAGCCTAATAAATGTAACAACAGCCTAATAGAAAGCCGTGCTGTTTAATGAACGGAGCAAATGACTTTGAGTTAATTTTGTGAATTCATGTCAAACGCTATCAACTACAGAGATTAGGCTGGACTTGGAAACAAATACCGTCATTGCTGTCAACATGTAAATTTTACACTCACTGGTACACTGCTCCAACTTCAGCGTCATGGGTTCAAGTCCTGCCTCTGATAAAAAGCTGAATGTCTCTCCCTGCTCTTCACGACCTTCCACCTAAAGCATTCCCTGTCTAATAAAAGGCACAAAAATACTTGATCAAACAAGTCAGTCTAGTATCTGCGTTTGAATCTGATTTCGAAGCAGACCATGGCAGGCAAAGGACCAGAAAATGAAGGGTAAGAGGTCAGCAGTGCACAATCTGCACATACTGTATAGCACTTATAAGAAATTGTCATACGTTTTTTCTGCTACAAGACAATTATGGGGGAAGTTATTCTGACAGAAGTTGATAATTCTCTGAAGAAGCCACTATTGATTATCGAGCAACAGTGGCTCAAGAGAGTCGATTTATATCCGGAAGATTAAAGGTTCGAATCCCAGTTCCAGCAGGTCTGAGTGTCAAGGTGGGTGAAGTGTCTTCCATGGACAAGACCCTTCACCTGCCTTGCTTCCAGTGTGTGTGGACACTGGTGTAAGAATCAGAGCGTGAATGGGAATCGAAAAGTGGTTTAAGTTCCTCATGTCGGTGCAAAAGCAATGTATAAATTAAGATTATTTACACTATAAATAATGGAAGTCATATTAGCAAACACACATCGTCTAAACAGGATTGATGTTCTCAATTCAAACTGTTAACCCATCCAAGCCTCTCTTGCACATTTCCATGTCCAGCCGGTACCTTCCCTAAACCCCTTCCTTTAAGCTGCACTGATATCTAAAGACTCCACATGTGCAGTATGCCTATTAGAGGTCATCCCACACCATTATTCATACAAAGACTTTAACACCTATGGAACACAGTGTACTGTAGACCTGTGTTGTTGAAAGTTGACCCATTTTAGATCAACAAAACATCAGTGAGGCTTTCCTCCACACTCACTCACTCACTCTCTCTCGCACACGTCTCGCTCTCGTCAGCGCAGGAGGAAAGCGTGCACGGCGTGTTTGAAGTGCGGCTGATCAAACACAGCGTATGCAGCACCACCAGTGGATGCCCAAGTCTATACTTCTCACTATAGGCCCGGAGACAGCCACGCACGCTCCTGTCAATCCCGTCTATCTCCACAATCCTGCATCACGCTTTTAGCTGTAGCAGGTTTTTACAGCACACTGCAGGTTTTTCGGAACTTTCGAAAAATGCAAAGAGTAGCGAAGCAAAAGTACCTGATTTGTCCAGACAGAGACAAGGGCAGGAAGTTGACTTTAAATTGTTCGCCGCAGCCACATCTTGTATCACCACCAAGCCGTCCTTACATCTCCACTATGTTGTGTGACTGTGCAGAGTTTATAGTCACCGAAAACACCGACAAAGCTCAGCGATTCAGCGCTTTCTTAACCCTTTGTAGGGCACTCATTGAAATACTTTGAAATAAATAATTTTAACTTAAGAGTGTTGTTGGGGGACATAACACAAGTTCATTACTGTTGCATTTTTCATATTGTGTTCCTTGCCCTAAACTGGTAAACATAAATTAAAAACATACTGTTAACAAAGTTGCCATATGTAGTTCATTACCCTTAAATGGGTAAAAAAAATTAAAAGGTTTATATAGGAGACGCTGTGTTTTGTGATATTGATGTTTGAATGATCACACCTGTCATAGGCAAGAGCTTTTGTAATGTGATTGTGCTTTACATGCAGTGGGAGGAGTCAGTCAGTTTTGTCTAGAAAATACTGTATGAATAATAGGTGCAAAGGGCATGTCCAAATATGGACAAAACAAATTAACTTTAGGATTTAGTGAACGTATGATCAAACATGGTGCCTGCGTTTTTCATGCTGTAATTTCACTTATTTCACTGCATCCTCCAAAACCAACACATATATCATCACTTAGCACAATTATTCACCAATAAAATGTGTGAGTTTCATCAACTTAACATGGTTAGTTTTCAAGTTACAGTATGTAAAGAAATGTTCCATGAATTAAGCCAAACTTGGGTCTTTTTCAGACTTCAGAGAAAACAGGAAGTTGAGAGCGCGACCGGTCTCTGCTGATTGGTCAAATGCCACAGCAGCAGGATCTGTCATGTAGGGTGATCGATTCTGATTGGCTGAGTGAGGACCACATGCTTCTTTACCTTATACTGATGTGCAGCAGGGAAGCCAATATGTAAAGGGTGCGGAAATTACCAAAAAATAGTCACTTGCCCTATAAAGGGTTATAATATGCAGAAAGCTCACACCACTACATAAAAAAAAAATCAAATATTTATTTATTTTTGAGAAAATTCTGCTTTTATTATATACGCTCGATGGGGGAAATGGAATTTACTCTACTGCTAATTTCACAAAAGTGCCTTCACTCAGGACAATATAATACGTGGGAAAAGGTTATGTACTCCAATATCAATATTTCAATACTTTTTTGAGGGGGAAGTATACTGTATTTTGAGGTGGCAATAATGGAAAAGTTAACTCTCCTCCAAATATCACAAATTGTTCAAATCCAATGACCAGGGCATTCTCCAAAAATCGCTTTACACTGAGCAGCGGGGATAAAGTAAATGTATTATTTTTGTGAAATGTAAGTTGCTCAGTAGGAGGAGAGTTAATCCCTGAACTGTGGGAGTGCAGGTCTTGGAAATAACTACACAGTCGGTGCCATGCGATACAGACATGTTACGATACACTTAATCCACCCTGTCTTTAGAGCGCATTATGGTGATTTTGGGAGAGGATGTATTTGGCAGTTAACGTACTTCTAATTTAATACACTGACGTACCTTTCAATGTCCAGCACCTTTTTTTTTTCTCTTTCTTTACAATATTTCACCCACTGCTGCAGCCGGACTAATTTCCAGAAGCTCTAATCGTATTAAACCGTAGCTGACAGACTTTGTAAAACTTCAGAGGACCAAATCATGGCTACACTCTTCCTATTCCGCCCTTATCTCACGCGACCACAGAGAATTCCTCCGAGCCACATTTTTTTGTTCTTGTTAGTAAAATATATTTCACTAAGTCTGCGCAAACTAAAAATATATCTGTTATTATCTTCTCCCTCCGCTGCTGTCTCTGGCCTCACCTCGGGCGGCGGGATGATTGGTGAAACCCAATTGTGTCCCAGCGTACGCAGTGGGGAATAAGAAATGCAGAGAGAGGCTTTTTAAGAAGATGCTGGTGGCTCCCGTGAGCAGCACAAGCGGGGAGTTAGAAGAGCTATAGTTTGTCAAATTAACTCTTTTTTTATATATATATTTAGGCTGAATGTTGCATGAGTAGTTTCCCCGAGACTGTCATTGATCCAGTAGGTAATAAAGCGGCACGGTGGTTAGCGCTCTCGTCTAACAGCAAGAAGGTCCTGAGTTCAATTATTTGACGGTGTGGGGCCTTTCTGTGTGGAGGTTTGCATGTTCTGCCTGTGTTTGAGTGGGATTTCTCTGGCTGCTCCACTTCCCCCATTAAAATAACATGCTAAATCCTATGGGTAAACCTGAACATAAACCTAAAACAGGCTGCTTCTGGTGGGACTCGGGCTCTATTTAAGTGTACTTTAGAGAAACTTTAGTCCGAGGTTTTGTTTCTCTTTTGCGGCCGCTGTATTACACCATTAGTCTCTCCAACTTTCAGTCTCTGACCTCTAACTTCCTGTACACCCGGCCTCACTAGTCGCCGATGCCGCATGCCTTTTACTCCGCCCTTTTTGTCACTATCCCCCTGTCACAGGAAGTTCAAACTCGTGCGAAGCTTCGTATGTGTGTGAGAGCAACACATCTACTGATAGACTGTGGTAACCTATGGTAACTGAAGCCTGGACTAAGGACTCAAACTGTGAGATGGACTTATTATATGAATTTATTATACATTCTTTAGTGCTATACTGACTAACATAACTACTGTTAGTCCGTACAGAAGTAAAGAATGTAGAATAAATTCAAGATTTTATTGATTGCCTCTGTAATCTAATTGATCAACAACAATCCTGCGTGCCTTACTGGTAGGGCTGAACGATATGGACAAAATTTCATATCTTGATATTCATGCCAGATATCTCTATATCGATACGATACGATATAACTATGTGCATTTTTCAGAAAATAAAACATAATAATCAAAAAGAGTGCATTTTTATTGATGAAAATCTCATTTATATCTTGCTTTTTTTCGATTTTTATGTTTTGAATGTTCATATCTCAATATCAATACGATATATCGTTGCTTGTTCGATAATAATATCTTGAATGTTCATATTTCGATATCGATACGATAACGATATATCTTTCAGCCCCACTTACTGGTGCTGGCCATCTCCAGCCAGCTATCCGCTTGCAATGCCGAAACTGAAGTGTCTCGCCACTGGAACCAACAGCAGAATATGTTGGAAGATTGTGCATAAACTTGATGTTTGTCTTCTGAAATCAAGCACGTCATGACATTTGCCATTCTATTACATTAAAAAAATTATATTATACAACGAAATACAGGTGTCTATTGTTTCAGGCAATGAAATAACTGACTAGTGATATAATAATCGTCGCGTAGGCACATTTTGAACCACCTCAGGGTTTCCGTGGGGCATTAGAAGCAACATTAAGTCATTAAAGCAAAACATTTTGATTCAAACTGGCATTAAATCTAAATTGATTGGAAAATTATGACCCTGCTCAACAATTTGTACTGTATAAGTTGAATACAAAATAACATATTGAAAAAATTACAAAAAGATGATCTAAAACATGTTCCGGTGCCGTTTTGGTTGAAATTTTTGCTCAAAAGTTTCCCGTTTTGTCCAATTTTCTTTCCTCTGGTTGATGAAATCTTTGCAAATCTTAAGAAATGAAATATGCGTGGATATTTTTCTGCATTCGTAAGTATTGCACTAAAAGGCATTAAATTTGACTTGCATCTGCCCGTATAAACCCTGAAATGGAATAAAATGTGTTTTAGGCCAAACTACTGGAGACAATCAGAAGATATCCCCATTTAAAAATATATTATTACGTTTATAGTAAATACAGCTAACTAAAAAGATTATTACAATTATTAAGCTACTGAAAACTACAGAACATCCAGTACATACATCCAGCTATATTCACCCTGAACATGACGAACGTGGAGTGCCCTTTACCATGACAACCCGCTCTGTGTTTGAGAAATCACTGAAGGAGCATCTATTACGGAGGACGCCGAGCCAAAAAGAGGCAAAATCTCGACAGTAATCAACATGAGAGGACAGGAGAGAGGAAGTGATCAGAAAGCAGGCCAGGAAATGGGCTCGCAGCTCCATCACAGAGAGGAAATTCAGCGGAGTTTGATTAGGCTCTTCAAAGTAGTGCAGGGAGGGTTTTTGTGAAGCTATTGCGCACACATATGCACGTCAGTCGGCTCTGTGTCAAAAGAACTACCCATTTTAACACGGGATTAGAGGGAAACTTTGTGAAAAGCCATAGCATATTGTAGTAGGAATCATCTGTGGAAACATAGGCTTTAGATGTCATATAGACTGTAGGATTTTGATCAGCAAGGAAATACCTCAAAAAGGGTGCTCTGTGGGAAGTTACAGAGGGGTTCTATTTTAGGATTAGAGATATATCGTAAGGCTAATATATTCCATCTCCTGAGGGGTCCCTATTTTACATGTTTTCGGTGATGAAGGATACCAAAGTGCACGGAGGAGACCTACACTGTTGCAAAACTCCCCACAGAAAGGTCCCACCAAGCCCAGGAATCAAAAACCAAGACCAAATCCTCAAAACCCCATCCTCAATGTAAAGTTCTGTCATTCCGATTAGGCTCAGGATTAATCTTGGACCATCCCTCTTTACAAAACTGCTGCAGTTCAGCGAGATTCCGGGGTTCACTTACTTTTTCCTCCCTGTCCTGTGAATGTTTACATGTTATGGCCATTAAAAAATATGACAACATGTACTTGTTTGGGTGGGATTAGTTTAAGCAGAAACAGTTTCTTAATTCTTATGATTTGTATGAAGACCAGACCACATTTTATGACCAATTTAGGCGGAAATGTGAGAAATTCCACTACTTTTTGAAAACAGTGGAAAACTTTGCCATTTTTCCCCCCATTTGTATGTAAGTAAGGAAAAGAGCCTAGCCGCACCACTATCTCACTGGTAAAATCATGCAGTTCAGCATTCGATATTTAGTCATGTCCCAGTAATGTCAAAACCGACGGGCACAGAAGACAAAGTGACCATCTCCTCATTTGTGTCATGACACCTCTCTGCGCGGCTTCCTGTGAGAACCGGCCCATCTGATCGGCGCCGAATCTCCATCTAATAAGCAAACTAATAATCCTCCGTCGAGCGAGAGGGGGGGGAAATGCCGCGTTATGGGAGCAAACCACTGGAGGTGAGTCATTTTGCCTGCTTTATGACAGTCCTCATTGTCAGAGTCTCTAAGCCCCGCATTGTCTCATATAATCCCTGTTCATTATCCCACTGCAATCACTTACGCATCAATATCATCTTTACTGCTAATCACGGCAGGAGTGCGCGCCGCCGTTAGCTGATCAAATCTCCAGGATGTTATTTTGTATTTTTAGCGCACAGCCGCGGCTCTGTGTTACAGTCGTTATGTGTGAAATCGCCCTGAATAAAAGTCCATATTATTCCGCCATTATCATAAGAATGGGTGAGGGGGAAATTGGCAGAGGTTATCCAGAACTTTCAGTACTGAGTAGGAGGATGGCACACAAGGTAGCGATAGCAAAGTTATAGCGATGGTTCAGCCCTGGTGCTCGATGTGTCCTTGGGCAAGACACTTCACCCACCTCGCTTGTGTGATTTACATAAATGAGTTGCGTTGTTTATAAGATTCAAACATGTATATATCTGGACCTACTTTTGGGATACACACAGTCACTTCTATGCAATATATGTTTCAACAGAGTGTGTGTCGAAAACCAGGTGTTGCATTTACCCCTCGACAGATACATACAGCCTGCAGCCATCGCACTCACTCATCAATCACAGCATGATGCAAAGATGACCGAAACCTGCTGCAGCTTATTACACAGCAAACTCTGAAGCTAAAAATACCCCTATATACCCCACTGAGAGTAAATTTGCAAGTGGTGAAAATTAATCAAATTAGCTAATGTTGATGCTCAACAACAATTAAGTAACTTAAGAAATCCTTTTCGTTGTCCCTCTGGGCGTAAGACAGGTGTTAATGGGATGATTGGGGGGGTCTTTCATCTCCCTATCTGGCCAGAAATCCACCCTTGCAAATTTCCCTGCACCGGGTCGGAGGTGAAATACACACCAATAGAATCACGAAGAAGAAGCTAACAGGCTAGCAGGCAAAGCAAACTGTGGGCTAGCACCACTTAAACAGTATTTACAGCCAAGTTTGAGTGAAAAAAAATATCTACATTGTGTAATTGGATGTACAATATCCCTCTCTCCCTTTGTCTTTTCTGTCGGCGTAGTATTTACTCTCACGGACAATTATTTAGTTAAAAATTGTAACATGTTACGACACCTGCCATGGTGCTTATGGCCTCTAGGGGCATGAGTTACTTAGAACTGGTTTAATTTGAACATTGTTTGCTTTGTCTCCTAAACGCTAAAGCATGAAGCAGAACAGTTTCTCAATACTCAAGTAGTATTGTACCAAGTACTACTATTACTTAAAGCCACACTGCGTAACATTTCACCCGATAAATAGAACAGAATACAAGCATTTATTTTACTACCGATATTATTTATAATTGAAATAAACCCAAACACTGAACAAACATGTGTCTTTGCTGTGGGCGGCTGATCCTCTCCCAAGACCCGTCTCGTTTCCATGGTGATACTGATTAAAGGCAGCCAAATATGAGATTTACATAGGTTAGGTCCTCATCCAAATCCATGTTCTGATTGCCCACTGCAAAAATAGCATCATCTGTGTCTAGCTGCTCATTACTTTATGTCCAAAATGTTGCACAGCGTGCCTTTAAGTAATCGGTTGGGTCACTATTTTAAACTTCAACTTGAGGAAACATATCTTCAAGAAATGCTGCTTTAACATGAGTAAATATATGTGGTACTCTGCCAACATCTGCATAATAACCAGTGCCGTGCTGTGGTAAAACAATCAACTGAACGCGTCATTAGCAAATGATTGTCTTAACTATTCTAATGGCAGATTGTAAAAAAAGATTAGCTCGTAGACAATTTAATGCCTCTGGGTTTTCAGCACGATTTTGAATTCCTGTTTTTATCAGCCTGTCGAGGTGCTTTTAATTCAGTGATGACATTAAACTAAATCCTGAGGTGGAACAAGGTGGCACTTACGTAAATGCCAACAGGTTTATTCAAAGGGAGGATTCGTGCTCACACTTCACTAAATAAAGGTTTGTTTTAAGCACCAATTACTCGACCAGAGCCACCGCTTTTAAAATCAACATGAAACAACAACACGATTTGCTTTTTTAAAATCCGCACTTGTCTTTTTGTTTGTCGCAGCTAATTAAAACAGTTAATTGCTCCATGGTTATCAACTGAAAAAAAAAAAGAAAAGAAAAATCCCTTATTTTCCCCAGTATCACTAAGATCAACTGTTCTTATTACAGACACTATCAATACGATCATCATCCAATTAATCTGCTGTGATTTAATTCCTAAACACAATTTCATCCTTTATGCCTCGGCTCATTGCGCTCACTTAGCCGCTCTGTCTTGATGGTGACCTACATTAAACCATACAGTCAATAATATCTTCCCCCACATCTTTGCATAGCGATAAGCCCCTCCTCCACGGCCGTCAAGCAATCAAAACAATCTTTGTCAATTCAGTCTGCTCCGTTTGGATCACATTCACCCCATTTGCAGACAGTCAATAACGACCGCGGTTATAAAGGGAGTGCTTCTCAAAATAAAATGTGGTACAGTGACTGGAGGTTTATGTTAGAGGAAAAATGCTTTAAATCTAGGCCTGGTTTTCACACGGACTAGACCTGCATAGGCTTTATGAGCATTTTGGACTGTTGCCATTAGAGCGATTAATAATTTAGAACAACAAATCCAAAATGACATCCATAGCAAGGATCCGACACAGCTAAGTTTCACTTTAGTCCTTGTTTAGACCAGGTTTTCTGACTAAGTAACTTGTTTACCTTTTCATAGTCCCTCTGGGGGTAATAAAAGTGTTAATGGGATGACTGGGGGGTCTTTCATTTCCCCCTGGTGTCTCTGGCCAGAAAACCACACTTGCAGCTTCCTGCACCGGGTTGGAGGCACCAATACACACTAATGGAATCACGAAGAAGAGGCTAACAGGCTAACGGGCAAAGCTAACTGTGGGCTAGTGGCACTTAAACAGTATTTACACCCAAGTTTGAGTGAAAAAAATGATCTAATTTGTGTAATAAGGATGTACGATATCCCTCTCTCCCTTTGTCTTTTCTGTCAGCGTAGTATTTACGCTCACGGATAGCTAATGAGTTAAAAATCGTAACATGCTACGACACCTGCAGTGGCGTTTATGGCCTCTGGGTATGAGTTGCTTAGTACTGTTTTAACTCACTTTGGTAATTTCAAAATGCTAAATTATTTGGTACCTCAAGTGCGAGTTTTGAGGATATAACCATACAATCATTCCCTGCACTATCGATACAGTACAGGACGTCTTTTGTTTACGTACTTGATCTCCATTTGATTACCAGCCCAGCATCAGCCTTACATCAGCATCATTATGTTTAATGTAGTCAACATCAAACTAAACAATCCACTGCCCTGTCACTGCCTCCATCTTCCACAATTTACTCATCACACTGTAATCACAGCACTCCTGCTTCCCGCCGCGTCCTTATGCCGATCCGCTCCCGCTGCCGAAACATAATTAAAACGGTCTGACTTTGTTTGTAAATAATACACGTTCTTCTTCTTTAACTTTTTCTAAGTCGTGGCATTTCTCAGTCGCACTGGCACGGCTGATATCAGTTGAGAAGACTGTGTTATAAGATTTTTTTATGACATGGTTCAGCATTTGTGGATATGCTACTTTGTTACTTCTTTCAAAAAACTGAGAACCTCCCTTAGAGTTATATAAGCCCATGCCCATATTAAATATTCAAACGATTCAAGTAAGCTATATTTTAAATTCATCCACATAAAAACAAACACACAGACAATTTAAACAGTGCTCTCTCACACAACAATGCACACAATGGAGTAGCAGAGGAAGAGGAGGGAGAGGGTTCAGCTTCCTGACAGTCCAGGAGATGGAGGGAATGTTCTTTAGTCGGCGGGACCCGGCTATTTAGTTAAATTCTGGTTAAAATGAGGATTTAACTTGGACCTGGTTTACTTTAGTCTTGGCTTTGGTTGGACTTACATGAGACTTGGCTTAGTTACAGTTTAGTGTTAGAATATTCCAGGTTATAGGTTGGAATGCACTCTTAGGAGGCCTGCAGTGGAGACTCATTTTAGAGAGTTTTAGCCCTGGATTAGACCTGGATTAGTTCTTCTCTTCATAAACATTATTAAAACACTTCTTCTTCCTCACCAATATGGATTTTGCAAACAACACCCTATATTTAGATGAAGAGTTTTAAGTATGCACTAGTCTTACACGGAGCATCAAGCAGCATTATTGATAAACGTATTGCAGAAATAACAGCGGGCGCTTGCGATGCAGTGAATCAGTGATTCTCCTTCCAGCGGCGTGTTTTAAAATGCAGATGTCCGGAGACAACCTTTGCAAAGGTCCCGTGTCCCTGAAAGTGTCAGCGGCATGATGGGCCCGATGAGCTATTACATCTGCATTACAGTGAATCAGAGTTGCCCTGAGCACAATGTCATCTTCAGGTGTGGGCTCTTCATTATAGGAGGGCTCCACCAGCGCTCGCCGCAGACAACAGAGCCATCTCAATACATTGTACATTGATTTTCTTCTTCTTTGTGGCTTTATTGACATGCTGTGCTTCGATACAGTGTAATAGATGATTTAGTGTTCGCTGTTTAGTGTTACATGTCAAACCGTAAGCAGCAATAGGCAGTCACAGTGCATTGTCTGGGGACCACCATCCAGATCTCGAGCCAGGATCTGATATAACTAGGTGAAGGATTAGTCCATTGCACATGTTTTGGGTTGATGTGGGAAACTAAAGCACCAAAAGAACATGTGAACTCCACTGTATAGCCATTTGGTGTTCAGACCTTTGACTATAGAGTTTGGGAAAATCCACTGTTACCATCATCTTTCCCACTTGAAAATGATGAGAGCGTTCCAGGTGAATAAAGTCGTATATAAACGAAACGGCTTAATGCTACAACAGTTAGCTCGTACGATGCTAACGCTTTATTAAAGTTTCTCCAAAGCAGATATAATTAAAAACATGCGACATAACGATATGTTGAAAGCTGTGACCAAAAGTAACGTTCACTTCACTGATGCAGTGGTTTTGTTACAGTTTTAACATTAGCGGCGCTCCTACACTTACTGTCTTCATCTCCTATACAAACTCGCAGTAGTCTTGAGGTACACTCAAGGTACTCCGAGTGTACAAGTTGTAATTATCACTATGAGCTAATGTTCCATAACATTAGCTAAAAACAGCTTAAGAGAGGTGGAGAAAACAGCTGTGGAACAACTCCGCTAGCTGCTGAGTCACTACTGCTAAATACATCTAACACACTGTGCTGTCCAAGACCGTGGAAGCTAAGCAGGGAAGGGCCTGGCAGGACTTGGATGGGAGACCGTTTGCGAACACCAGGAAGCCTAGCGAATGTAGTGAGTGAGTGAGTGGTTGGTGGTGGTCGATGGCGCAGACTGGTTGCCTCACTTGCGTCAGTCTACCCCAGGGCAGCTGTGGCTACAATAGTAGCTTACCACCACTGAGCATGGAGTGAACGAATAGTGCAATGTAAGGCGTCTTTGAGTGTCCAGAAAAGCACTAAATAAAACCAATGCATTATTATTATTATTATTATCACAGTCCTGAACTCTATACAAAACAGCTGTGATCACACGCCAAAGAGGAAACTGTAGAGCAGGGGTGTCCAAAATGCGGCCCTCAGACTTGAATTGGCACATGAATCTGGTATCTGACCACCGATCTTTGGCCCTCCACGCCGTATACACTTCGATATGCGGCCCTCGGTGTCAAAGGTTTGGACACCCCTGCTGTAGAGTAACGTAGCATTAGCACTACAGAAGCAAAACGCTTTATGGCAATCAATTCCAACATCAAACCATATAAAATGCCAACCAAATGAGATGAATTTATTTCCAAATCCCAAACAGCCATAGTGTGTCATAAGCGTGTTTTGCCATTCATTAAAAAAACAAAGAATTGCATCACTCAGTCTTAAACAGCCGTTTATATCCACACGAGCCTTGTTCCTATAACCTGCTCCCTGCTCTGTATATTCATCACCTCCATCACATGTGATCGATCTCCCCCCCGACACGCTCCAGCTCCTCCTCTCATCTGCTCAGTCTGCTGGCACATCAGATTAACACCGGCGCGTTTATTAAAAAAGCTCCGACCGCCATTGATGAGAATGAACTGAAGCTCATCCACCAGGTCAGAAAGAAAAGTAAATATCAATTGCATAACTACGGTATTTTCTACTACTGCTAACACAATTCTTCATAACAGCAAGGTGTATTATGCCGCAAATAGTTAACTCGCGTGTTCCCACTTAACAAATGCTAATTCACAACCTTATTTCCCCAAACTCGGTTACTGAAATATTTACAATGAACTAATTAGCTTCAAAATGCTCACTTTTCAAACTTTTGTTGCCTTTTCCCATTTCATTTTTTTTTAGGTGTTTGCTCCGGGCTTTTCTGTCCTGCGGTCGTCACAGCTCTTATAATACCCATGTTATGTTGCCGAAATGTGGCCAATTAACTAATCAGATGCAAAATTTAATATGCAAAACACTGGAAGCTATGGAGGCCAGATGATTCACTGTGGCGACCCTCGAGGGGGAAAACCAAAATATAAAAGACTTTGCTTGAAAAGGCATCATTACGTTGATTGAACACATTTATTCATATCGCGCGAGGAAATCTTGACATTCGATTTTTCGCAGCAGCGGTGTTGTTTTCGTACATATGGACACCTCCTCGTCCCGTGTAAAAACCAGCGTGCCAGGTTTGTCGGCGACACCGGGCCGCGTTGTGCAACATCTGTTGGTTCTGCATTATTAAGCCCCATTAGCATAGAGTAAAATGAGGGGTTTGTTTACAGTGGCCCCCTTTCCTGATGAGCGCGGGATAGCGGGGCGTCCGTGGCTGGCTGCCTCTTACATATTTCCCCCCGCTCTCGCCTTGTCTCACAGATTACAATGCAAATGATTCACTCTGTCTTGCTTTTGTTTGACTTTCCGCTCCCACTGTTTGGGAATCTACAGGGGATATATTTTTGGAGGAAGATGAAAAACTGGTTTCATTATTGTCTCTCCCAGTCTCATGCAAAACCGGTGCCGAGCGTGTGCCAAGTTTTGAGGGATGAAAATGTCGATAAACTTTTTTTTTGTTTCCCTCTTTGCCGGACAGTTTGGTCTCACCTAAAAAAAAAAAAATCCCTATTCACTTCATTGTATTTCCCAAGCGTGTCTTTTGCACCTCTCTATTTTAAATGCCAACTTTCTGGTTGGGGCAGCGCAGCGTGCTGTGCCAGAGGGCGTCTTTAACACCGGGAGAGTCTACTCGCTAAAGGCCAATGTTTTCTCTGTAATGCGGGCCCTCGACATTCACCTGCTGGGACTATCTGAGCGAGCATTTATTTCTTCCTCCTGGTTGAGTCATATCTCCTAAAGTAATCACAGTTTTCCCCAGTTCCCCAATAACTTTCTTCCCCCCCTCAAATACATTTCTCTCAGCCGCACCCACCACTTCATTAGCCGCGGCGTGTGTCCGATAAAATGACCCCACGGTGGTTTTAGAGATGGTGTCGGGGCAGAACGGGATCGCAACAAGTGAGAATTTGAAGTACTGTTGCGTTCTAAAAATATAGCTTTCCCTGGCTTCTGGCTGCAAGGCATTTAAGTCCAAACAACCTGGTGGTATTTTCACATTTTGTACTGTAAGGAGATAGATACAGACAGCATCTCTGGAATCGCCCCATGGTCATGTTTGAAGCAGTTGAGGGGGAAAACAAGGGGAGGAAAAATCTAAACTTTCTATACTCCAATACTCCATACTCTATTACTCCAAAACTACTTTAACAAATGCTGAATTATGAATACAGTTTTACGCCCAATAAAGATACAACGACATGGACATGAGCAAAGTAGTTCAACAACCCATAAATAGCGAAGGATACTAACATGATGCTTCATGTTAGCATCATGCTACATGCTAAAGCTCGCTATGACTGCCGTTTTTCGCTTATACTGAACAATCTGATGAAAAATCATCCATATGGACGCGATTCAGACTTGACTATTTGTGGGTGTTAAATAAGTTTATATTGCTTTATTGTACTGGCTGCACTGACTAACTGAATTGTTTTATATGAATGGTTGTATTGTATGTGTGACAGCTGCGGGCAATGAGCCCAAGACAAATTTCCTCATCGAGGACAATAAAGTTCATCAATCAATCAATCAATCTATTCCGCTATAGAAAACGGCTAAAAAGCCTTGGCAAGGCCACGCCCCCTTTCCACTTTCCAATCCAGTTGGCCATGATCCTGCCCCAACATTGTTCTAACTCTAACAAATCCCTTTTCCTAAGCCTAACCTTAAAGAGACTAGATGCAAGTTGGTCATTTTGTACTCACTACTGCCACCTCAGGTCATACGCGTAACTGCAATCTCTATTAAGCTCGTGAATGACGGCACTTCGGACTCGAAGTAACTTTTTGAGTGACTGCAGGATTTTAGAGCAGTGGTTCTCAACCTGGGGGTCAGGACCCCCAAGAACCCCTTTACCTGTTATAATGGGGGTCGCGGCTCCAAAAGGTTGAGAACCACTGTTTTAGAGGCAGTTGTGGTGAACAGGTCTGAGCTCATTCTACACATTTGGACATGGCTGGAACATGTAGGGGGAGGAAAATACTTAGTTTTAACATTTTTAAACTTGCATAGTCCCTTTAACCCTATCCTTAATTCCTAACCTTACATCCAATGAGAATTTGTTGGAAATCGAAATGAGACTTGTATGAAGCAATGCCGTCCGTGTCTATACCACTTGCTGTATGCTACATGTACAAACATCTAAATCTCCACTATGTTAAAGATAAAAATCACAAGGTTTGCACAGCATCTTGTGGCCGAACATGACTTTTCCCCCTCATGGTTGGATTTTTGACCATAAAAACGTAACTTAACTTAACTTAAAAGGTAGAATAGCTGATTTGTTAATTGCTATGATACACATTCAATCTTACATCGCCCATGGATTGTGCCAAAGACACCCTTCTCAGCGTTTCATATGGGCTTATAACTACAAACTGACTACAGCTGGCCCATCGGTTGATTGGCTGTTGAACAGATATTTTTTGGTGGCAGCAAAAATGGTTCCAGGTTTTGCACTGGGTCTCTGTGTGTGTGAAGTTTGCACTAACAAGCAGATCATTGAGCTCGGCACTCGGGAGGATACCGGCGCTAATCTGTTCACCCTCTGCTCCTGACAGGCTGCCCACCGGCGTGAGAAGGAATGGCCAAATATAGAGGACATCCATCCCTATGGGCGCAGTAATGAACTTCCACTCTCTGCATTTGTCAGTTTTTCTTTCTTTTTTTCTTTTTTTTAAGTTACATTTTGTGCTTGTTTTTGTTTTAAACTTATCTCTGCCCCCTCTTTCATATTCATGCCCGGAGTGTCCCTAATCCTTCAAGTCGATCTTTTTCCATTCGCTTGCACTATTTTTCGGTCTCTGAGGCGTAGCCAGACAGCAGTGCAAGTGTTATTATCAGCAAGCAGCTGGTTTATACGCACCCGGGGTCCCATCAGCGCATCGGGCCGGAGAAAGGGGTCTTATTCTTCCTCGCGTCAAACACAATCAACACGACCAGCCGGGACCTGTGCTGAAGTATTAAGGAGAGCCACGACAAGGGCTGAGCGGGGCTGACAATACCCATTGTTCAGAGGGTATTGAGAGCGCCCTGGCAATGCTCCTCAAATTCTGGACTTGTATCTTGGGCGATTTTGCCCTCCCTTTTGCTCTTTCATCTTTTGGCGCATTTGACTTTTTCTGTACCAACTCCCGACAGATGATTTGTTATAGTGTCCTCTAAAGTAAAATGCAGCGGAAAGGAAGATTTGGGTAGACCTTTCTATGTTCAGCCATGATCTCAACGATGACTGTAAGAGCTAAGTAAGCTAAAGGCTACACCGATTGTTTGTCTCTAAGCAATGAAAAAAACAAAAAAAAACGTATAACTCGTACCGTCTCCTGACAGAGAATTTAAGAGTCCACACAAAATAAAAAAGCAGAAAGAAATGACTGGGTGGATGTTCAACTATTTTTGTGAGAAGATTTACCCTGCAAATTAAATTTCACGCTAAATCACATTTAAAGCAGTACTAAGTAACTCTTGCCCCTAGAGGCCATAAGCGCAACTGCAGGTGTCGTAGCAAGTTACGATTTTTTCACTTATTAATTGTCTTGGAGAGTAAATACTACGCTGATAGGAAAAGCGAAGGGAGAGAGGGATATTGTACATCCAATTATACAATGGAAATCATTTTTTTCACTCAAACTTGGCTGTAAATACTGTTTAAAGTGACGCTAGCCCGCAGATAGCTTCGCCCGTTAGCCTGTTAGCTTCTTCTTCGTGATTCTATTAGTGTGTGGTTGCTCAGGCCCAGTGTCAGTCAAGTTGCAAACATGGTTTTCTGGCCAGAGACAGAAAGACAGAAAGACCCCCCAATCATCCCATTAACACTTGTACTACTCCCACAGGGACTACGGAAAGGATTTATTAAGGTAATCACGTTACTTAGTACTGCTTTAAAGAGCTTTTCTACCTCCACTCTTCTGCAATTCCTTTGCATCAAGGATCCTAGGGCTGGACGAGATGGCAAAAAATGAATCAATAAATAAATATTTCATACTACAAAGTAATAAATGTAGCTGATTCATGAAATTTTATTCAAACTCCGGCTAGAAAAAAAGCCCAAATGCTTTCCTCCAGTAGCATTTCTTGCACATAAATCTTCCATTGTCTAACCAAACTCTAAAACTAGGTGCTGAAATGGCTGTACACACCCAACGATTTCAAAGCCCCATGATGATTATTGAGATTGACCAAAGTAGAGATTGCGATTCTGATTAAATTTTAATTAATTGCCCTGCCCTAAAGGATCCATTACGCCGGTACTATGTGCAGTGCTTGAACTTCTTCAGGTGCACCACAGGAGATGAAAATGATGGTTATTGGAAGCTGGTATTGAGCCACGCACCTTGAGATCAGCGCATAAACGCTCTTCACACTGAACAACAACAGCCCAAAATTTACTCAACAATAAAACAGCTTTTATCGTCTCATTTGGCCCAATTGACTTTACATAGCAACCACCAGAAGATTTGCTGTTATGGCCCTAGAAGTGAGAGGAGAAGAGCGTATATATTTGCAGTTTCTAAGCTATAGCCACGCAATTAGCGCTGCACACAGTCAAGGGAACCCGCTCCAAAATCAAAGCTGCATTCCGGCCTTGTTTCTCCAAGCAATTTTCGCCCTCTCCCATCCACTCTTTCATCTGGTCTTTTGGCACTTCTGACTTCCCGTACCTCCGCTCCATTAAAACAACAACTCCCAGGACCTCCTCAGGTTGTTTCCGTGCGCTTACATCATCGCACCAGGCCCTGTTTATATCGGCAGCCATTATCAACTCATTAGAGGCGAGGGGAAGAGCAATGCATTTCCCAATCAGGCTCCTGTGTGAGCAATCAAACGCGCAGCGAAGTTGAGTAAACAGTTATATTGTGTTTCTGATTCAGAGCCGCGCTGCTGACATGCTAAACAGATCATTACACCCCTCAGGGCAGATCGGATGATGCTATTTTGCGGCACGGGCTGAAAATGTTCGAGGAGAAAGAACATTGCGTGAAAAAGGCATGTATGGGATAAGGTGTCCGAGCTGCACTGTGCATAATCCCATGCAAATCCCATAAAAGACAGCTATCTGAAGTGCAACACAAACAACATATCCAGCAGTGAAACTTTTTACGATTTACAATTCCACAGAAACAAAAGAGAAAACTGTCTAAATGAAGATATGATTGTTAGCTTCGGGAGCCTTTCTGGTTGCCCGTTTACTCACCTCGCCCTCTTGTCCTGCATGTCTGTGTATCGGGGGGATGCAGGCCCGGGAGCCTACCCACATCGAAGCCCAAAACTGACATGTTTATTGTACTCATTCGTTCTCATTAATAAAACATTATGCCAGAGATTGCAGTCCTTGTAAGTAAACTCATGTGGGCCGTTATTGTGGGGAGTTTGCATGTTCTGCCCATGTGGGTTTCCCCTGGGTGCTCTGGTTTCCCCAATAAACCCAACAACATGCATAACAGGCTAATCCTCCGGCTATGTGCTCCTGGCCATGAACTCGGCTCAATATCTAGAGATGGGACACAGGGCGCAGCACCGCGGACCCTTACAACTCCTGACATTTTGACTCAGCTTCCAAGAAGGATGAACTAGATTTCTCCGCAGGGACAGTTAAGTGTACCTTAACCTTAAGTTAAGTTCACTGAAATTAGGTTTTATGGAATTGAAAGCCTTTCAAAAGTGTGAGTGTTAAAGTTCCTCAAAGGAACTATACCTGATTGTTTTTCTAATTATGGAATTAAATTTGTTTTGTCTTCCTTAAAGACACTAGATGCAAGTTGGCCATTTTATGTTCACTACTGCCACCTCAGGTCATACGTGTAGCTGCAGTCTCTATATTAAGCTCGTGCATGACGGCACTTCAGACCCGAAATAACACCTTTTTGAGTGACGGTGCAGGATTTTAGAGGCAGTTGTGGTGAATTAGCCGGGCCTTAGCCATCCGTAAACTCCGGTCAATAATAATTTCCCTACACGTATGTCTAAAAAATAAATAAATAAATAAATAAATAGTGCTCAAGACAGAGCGAAATAGTGCTCAAGACAGAGCGAGTCAAGACAAGACTTACTTACTGTAATTGATTAATTCTATGTTGATGTTTTTATTGATTGTATTTGTTTTCTTGTATTTATGCAACTGTGAAGAACATTGAATTGCCTTGTGTATGAATTGTGCTCTACAAATAAACTTGCCTTGCCTTGCCTAATAGTAAACATCCAACCGCTGCCTGGAACATGCCAAGAAGCTGAGTAATGTTTCTAAAGGCTGTTGAGGGGCTTTAAAAATGTACCGTATCGCTGCGCGCACAATTGGAGGAAGGAACAGTCCAGAAAGTAGCCCCGTCCTTCGGGGAACTTTGTTCAGGTGCACGCGCTGCTGACAAACACGGTGGATGGAGAAAATGTGCTCGGGGAGTAGTAGTTACTGTTGTTTTGAAAAGTCGACACCCTGGTAACCAACAGCTGTGGGTACACGAGGTCAAGCATTTGACCATCATCATCACTTTCTACATATGCCAGTGTTGTACATCATATACATTGGGAAAATGTCCATCTTAAATTAGATAAATTACTTAAAATCTCTTGAATAAATTTGAGTCGGTTTGAACTAATATAAGATCAGATAAAAACGCTAATGACAATCGAACAAATAGAAATCCTACTGGAAACAGACAAATTAACTTTTACTGTAAAAAATATTTATTTATCACTTGAAATTATACAAAATAATCTGAATTAAGAAAAACCTTGTGCTCGTTCCATTGGCAAGAATAGGTTCTATCTGCTCTAAGGCCAAACCAAATATACTCAAACTTTAGATTTAGTCTCTTAATTCAAGTAGATTTAAGTCATTACTTCCTTTAGATGATTATTCTTTTAGGATTATGGCCTAAAAGGATGCTCTGTTAAGACATTTTAAGAAATTTACTGTATTTTTCACATTTCTAGTGTACTTTAACAGGCATTTGATCTCCGATTTGGGTCATAATATCTCTCAAAATCATCGAGGGCCAGAGTGTGATGATGGAGTGCCGGTTTTGGCCCCCGGGCCTGATGTTGTCTACCCCTGATGTAGGGGGATGAAAATGCTTAAACTCCGCATAATTCCTTTAAGTATATTGTAAACTCAGACATTTGTGAGGAAAACACTGTAGATCTAATTATAAAGCATTTGTATCAATTTCATGAACTTGCAGGCTAGTTTTCTAGCATTCTTGTGAAAGTGACCCTGAAAAGTGACCCTTTTAGTTGTGAAATGTGCCTATAAACATGCCCCTGTGAAGAATTGGAATGCTACAAATATGTTAGAAAGATGAGGGATGAGTTTGTACCCCCACCAACATTTCAATTTAGTGGCTTCCTCTGTCATTGTTTGAAATGAAAAAAATCCAGTATCGAGCCTTTAAGGAAATCAACTCACTACCAAAACTGTACACAGATTTAACCAATAATGTTATTGCTAATTGCTTATGATACATTTTAGCCTAAAAGTATTTATGGTCATCCTGGTAGAGCGCCTGACCTGACCTGATTTGAATAACACTGGACTGCTGGAGGAGCTACATAGAGATGGTGGGATCTTTGGATCTACCAATGTTGTTATTCTCTAAGGAATTCTGCAGGAAAATGTAAAAAAAAACCAAGAAATCTTCAAAATGTTTTTATATGTTTCTCGGAAAAGCCCCATGAGATGCAGTATCTCCTAGAGACAATTAATGAAATCTAAGTATGCTCTCATGAAGTACAACTGTACAAAAAAAAACTTAGTAAAACTTTGACTTCTGCACCTTTCTCACTATTAATGATACCCAACGCCCTTCATCTGTCTCCTGGATGAATTGAATTAGGCTTCTAATATAAAACCATGATTTCAAAAGTCTCCCCTTTTCTGTCATTTCGTATAAAGGCTGGAGTGACAATGCCAGAGCGGTGGTGAAAATCAGCACCAGATTTTAACACTAATTGTGGCGGTGGCTCTGACAGTTGGCTACAATGAGTGGCAGTCCAAATTAGCACCGGAGCGCACACTGCTCCGTCCCGTCATGAAGCGCACCCCATAGGAACACTACTGTCAGGCTGTCGAAACGAATCAAAGGCTCAGCTACCATCAGATACCCCATAACATAACATAGGAAGTGTCCCTAAACATCTCCACATATGTTAGACCGACTTTTTTTGTTTCCAGTGAAGCCTGCTGTCGTGCGCTGGCTTGGGAATCGCGTTGTCTGTCCTCTTTCATTTCCGTGGCTGAAAAGCGGCTCTGTATTACAAGTTCGGGAAAGAACAAGCCTCAATTTGAAAACTTTTGCCACTACTTATGATGGATTATTTCCTTGTAGACTTGCTCGTGACTTCCTGTGCGCATCAGCAGAAAGACAGCCGAGCCGCACAAACAAGGCAGAGCGCATGAGCATTTTCGACGACGCAAAGAAACAACTCACACGAACCATTCTGTTTTGTTGCATTTGTTTAGCAAAATTTAGGAGCACGATTTAAAATAGACATTGGATCAAGAGCGTTTTTGGCTAGTGTTTGCGGCAGAATAGCAGAAGTCATTAATACCTGTAAAGATGCCAGTGGAGCATTGGCTTCATCCGACTGGACCCTGGCCATTGTTAGTGTTATGAAATACGAACTGGCAGCTTTTTCTGTGAAATACAGTTCAAATAGAAATCAAGCCGGAAAATGTCAGAAAAAAGAAACTAAACTGTGATAAAGCTCTGAATGTAATAAACAAAAACAAGCCATACATGCTAAAAAATGTTACCTAGACACCAACAGCGCTATTTTTGCAGCGGCTTATTATATAAAAAAATAGGACCGAACATATATCCTTCTCAAATCTCCTGGGAGACAAGCGGGTGATGTCCCACTCCCAGCAAAGTTAGAAGTCAGGTGCAGTAGGTAAGCCCACTCCCTGAGAATTTTTAAAGCAGAACTAAGTAACGTGTTTACCTTGAAGGGGCTAGATGCAAGTTGGCCATTTTATACTCACTACTGCCACCTCAGGTCATACTTGTAGCTGTACCTACTATATTAAGCTTGTGCATGACGGCAATTCGGACCCGAAGTAACAGCTTTTTGAGTGACAGTGCAGGATTTTAGAGGCAGTTGTGGTGAATTGGTCTGGGCTCATTCTACGCATTAGAACATGGCTGGAAGATGTAGGGGGAGGAAAATACTTGATTTTAACATTATTAAACTCCATATAGTCCCTATAAATATATATTAAATCCTTTTCGTAGTCCGTCTGGGGGTAATACAAGTGTTAATGGGATGATTGGGGGGTCTTTCATCTCCCCCGGTGTCTCTGTCCAGAAAACCATGCTTGCAACTTCCCTGCCTCCGGGTCGGAGGCCCACTACACACTAATAGAATCAAGAAGAAGACGCTAACAGGCTAACGGGCAAAGCTAACTGTGGGCTAGCGGCACTTTTGCAGTATTTACAGCCAAGTTTGAGTGAAAAAAAAAACTCCATTGTGTAACTGAGTTGTTACACAAGGGACAATTAATGAGGAAAAAAAAAAACATGCAACATGCAGTGACGCTTATGGTCTGTAGGGACATAAGTAACTTAGTTCTGCTTTAAGGTATTGTTCACCAATAACCCACCCACAATTAAGTAAATGCTTGTATTTTATCCTATCAATAAATTCAAATGGCTGAGATGTTATGCAGTGTGGTTTTAATAAGGAGTAAAACATGCAGTAATGTGCACAATGTATTATATTACTGCCAAAGAAGGAACATTACTGAGAACAATCCATAAAGGTTTTCTCACTTTCAATAACATTACGAGGTTTACAATGGAGAGAAAGCTGAGTTAAAGAGGATCATGTTTTAAGTGAGGGAGAAAAACGTAAAGCCACAATAATCTCCATACTACTCAGATGCCCTTCCTAAGGCAAGCTACTGCATTTATTCAAGCATGAGAGAGATCACTGCTCCCGCTTGTTTTTACTTGCAAAATCAATGTTAATTGCCTGAACTAAAAAGCCAAGTTACAGTGTGCAATTAGAATATAATTAACATGTTCACACTAGCACATTACAACAGTGACATGGAAACGAGGTATCCCAAAATAAACCCGGTCTCTCAGACAACCTCCTGGATTTCTGCGCGCCCTCCTGCCAATCACTGCATTAGAATATGCTGATGAGTGAGCCCAATATCTTGTTATGTAACCTGTCTCCTGCTGACACTGAGGAAATCGCTATCGAGGCTGGAGCCCTGACTTTAATTACCAGCGTTTTTTCCCCCCCTTAGTCGACCGACGCTTTTTTTATTTATAAAAAAAAAGCTGGGTTATTGCCGTCGTTAACATTCTCGCTCAAAGCAGGAGCATAACCTCATGTAGGGCACTTGTACATAGACATAGACTCTGCCTGCGGCGCCTGGCCAGTCGAAAAAGATACATATCCCAATGGGGAGTGATGGGGGTTATCGGAGTCATGATATGAAAGAGGAGGAGATAAGAGCGGAGGATGAGAGAGCGACGGGGGGAGAGGAAGAGGAGGCAGGAGGAAGATTTAACCCAGGGGCCGGTTGAATTTGACAGCCTGTCAGTACACATGCGGGGGTGACATGTAAATTGGATGCAAATCTCGGTGTGTGGTAGGAGCGGAGGAGACGCTGGTGACTGTACATCAATGCAAGCCCACGGGGGACGAGACTGGGACCGGGAGTGTGGGTTTGGACAGGTGACGGGATTTATGGCTCTTTCCTGGGAACCGGATACATGGAATCGGATCATTTCAAAGAACCAAAATGATCCCTAAAACCACACTGGGGCTCGTTTTTACAGAGATTTCTTTTCTGATAGTATCTTACTGTGTACGAGAACGAAAGACGGTCATTAGATTCAAGTCAAAGTGCTATGTTTAATTTCAATTCTTTACTTTTCCTTCCACTTTACTGTACTGATGACATACACAGAGGCTTTATTAATGCTTTATTCATTGTCTATATAACTGCATATGTACATATTTTTGAGAAGCATCAAGTCTTTTCAAGTCACAGAGCTCAATCCCAAGTCGAGTCATTGGTATTCAAGCACAAGATAAGTCACGAGACTCCATTTTATCAAGTCGTCTCAGGTCATCAAGTTACTGATTCAAGTCACGACTTGCACATCTACAACTCTGGAAAACGCTTTGTCCTTTTCCTGGTGTAAAGTGACCCCAAAAAACAGACAGAAGACAGAAAAGAAGAAGAAGAAGACCGTACCCTTGCTACAAATAGATCCGTTCGAAACTATTCATGTTAAATAGCCGTTCAAAAGATCCTATTCGCACATGAAAGTCACATCACTGGTGTGGAGTTCGCCTATAGCCCCGATCCAATTTATGTCTATTGTATTTGCGCGGGAGATTTTTCATATGCGCGGGTGTAGCCCCTCAAAGCGTGGCGTGGGAGTTTTCCGAGGTCTCTGAGGAGATCCAATCCGTCCAATGTGAGAGTGTCGCGGACTGTCGGCGCTGCTCACTTGACATCCCGGTTTTTCCTCAAAGGCGCCGCGCATAAAGAGAGTACGGAGAGAGCGGAGGAACAAAGACGGAAGAGGGGGAGAGAAGTCTTTTGAAGGATAAAACCGTGGGATTAGATAAGGTACTCCTTCTGGACCGTTGAGCCAGGATAGAGAGAGAGAGTGAGAGAGAGAGAGGGAAAGACTGTGTGTGTGTCTTTCTGGAGGAGTGCCCACTGCTGCTCTGAGCACATTAGCTGCACAGGGGGAACAAAGGCCCTCACCTGCATGCTTTATAACGTGGTCCTGGGAGCCACGGAGGGGGCGCGGCGAGGTGCGAGAGGAAGGAGGGTCACTGGGTTTTTCGCGCTGTACAAAGGCCCCGGTCGCGCTGCATGGGGTAAAAGTCTGTCACATCGAAAGGGCTTAAATGGCAACTTCTGGACATTGGTTAATCTGATATAAATTGATAGTCCCTTTTATTTGGGATTAGGGACCAGTGGACCATTTGGCAGTTTTTTTTTTTTTACACTGAATGTCCATTTACTGATTCAATGAGGTTCACTACTTTGACCAGACAAACTTGGATGTAGTGTCTTTCCCAGGGACACAACAGCCCAGGTGCAAATCGCTGACTTAACAGTTTGTCAGTGAATTCCTAAGCCACTGCGTGACCATTACCCCAATCGCCCACTTGTCCTGCAGATTGTCCCAGTGGCATATATGGCGAATGCGGAAGCCAAATTTCCCGATAGAGACAAAAGTGTCTCTTACATTGATGATACATACCGTATTTTCCGGACTATAAGTCACACTTTTTTCATAGTTTGGCTGGGGGTGCGACTTTTACTCAGGTGAGACTTGTATATCAAAATATATACCTTCACATGTTTGTTATTTTCACACTGACAGACGCTAGATGGGCACGCTAGGCTTGTGTACCAGTATCTGCAAAGACTGAACACAAATGCCCCCAAAAAGAAAATTATATTTCAAGCTGTAAGTAGTGAAATATGCAGCCGAAAATGGTAATTGAGCAACAGAAAGAAAGTTTGGACTGAGCGAGAAACTTGTGTGGGACTGGCAAAAAGCCATTGCAGTAAGTTACTCTTACTGCAATGGCGAAAACAAAAAAAGATGATCGCGGGCTAAAAGATAGATGGCCGCAGCTAGAGGAACGAGTTTGCAAATGGGTGGTTGAACAACGTGCTGCCGGGAGAGGCTTGTCAACAGTGCACCAGGGTGGCTGGTGTGACTGATACTCCGGAGCGACTTATATATATGTTTTTTTCTTCTTCATTATGCATTTTTTGGCAGGTGCGACTTATACTCTGGAAAATACGGTACTTTATTAATCCGGCTGCAAGGTTTGTTTATGTTTTGTGAGTGCGGGAAAAGTAGCAATAGGAAAAAACGACTTCTCCAAACACTCACAACTGTCCCTCCACCGTGTGCCAAATGAATTAGTGGAAGCCTGACATGATGGATGTTTTGCAAGTGTTGATTCTAAATTCCGCACAAAAATGCCCGATGGAATAGTCTGTATTTTTGCCTTATGAGTTTTACGACAAGAAGTGGGTTCTGTACACACAATGGGAAGACTTGAAAATGTTTGTGCTTGGGCAATTCGCTGTTTAAATATTTTAGGTGGGACGTCGACGGGACGTTTCACAATGCCTTTCAGATTCGCGCTCACTGCCAACTGGAGCCGAAAGATTAGGGACAGGCACATGGCTGTTTACCATAAAGAAAAGGAAAGGACACAACCTTTATACTTGTAAATAATACAGGAAAGTGTAACAGTGTGGTGTTTAGCTCATAGGAAGCAAACCTGTTTTGGCTACGTGGAATTGGGAAAAGGAAGTCATGTGCCGTCAATGGCATATTAAAAAATGTCATGGTAAAAAAAGTAGGTCACATAGAATTCTCAAAACGGTCAGGGATAAAATTGGTTTCCCCCTATCAAACCATCAGAGTACTGCTCTAAACTGAATACAAATGTACTTATTAACCCTTAAAGTTCAAAGCACATTTTACCAAAGTCTCAGCATGTCTAGGTCTGTGGAGGAATCATCTTCTCAATCAATAAGTGGTTCAAGATTGAGCCCATCACAGTCCGAGCATCCACACCGGCCAAATGCTGCCACATCACACGCGGGTAAGAGAATAGGTTTAGAGCATGGCGTATCTTCTTCTTTCATGTGCATAGGGACCACAAATGGGAAAACGGGAGGCTGCCTAACCTTGTATTGAGCCACTCTGCTTGTATGTGGTGGTGTGACCTAAATCGAGCTGCCACTGGTGGATGAGACAGGGGGCTGTGAGCTGGATATCCCTTTCCTTCCTGGTGTTGTATAAATCCCTTTATGTGCTGTGCTGCTGCTGCTGCTGGGGAGATTTCCAGATCCGCCGCTATAGTATTGCATTGCATTGTTGTGATAATGTGTGTCGGGCTGTACTTTGTTGGGGCGCACAACGAATTTTTCCCAAAACTGGACGAAGAGCCAAGTGTATGTGTTGTGCACTGCAGAATATCGCTGCAAATCATTTATTATCAGTGCAGATCAGATTGTTTGATTTATTTCGGAAAAATTTCAGACTGTTTCATAAGGATACGCGTAATACAGATGTGGCAGAATTGTATCGGGTTGAGTCATTTGTGAAAAGAGACAGAATATTGTGTCTTTGTTGAAGTGACTTTACACACATATGTAGATATAACTAACAACGAAACTATATCACGGTAATCTAAACTTCTTAAACAATAAAAAACAACCTACTCAATATCTTTTCAGTCAAATTTGGAATACATGCAATTCAACACATGCAGAAATCCATTTGTTGCAGCGTCTGGGTCTACGCTCGGTGCCTGCTGTGTCCGAAAGTGGCCAGGGAACTTTGAATTGGATTATCCCATTCATTTTCTATTATCCAGAAAGACCTTGAACTCTGCGGGCCGGCCGAGAGAATGGTCCCAGGTGGGAAAAAGTCGGCGTTAGGGAGAGAGGGGCTAGCGTTGAGGCTAATTTGTAAGTCGCATAGAAACATTTGCGGCGTGGATCGTATTTACACTGACTGATTGGGGTTAGGCGCGTCAGGATCAAGGCACCGCTAATTGAAGCTGACCCGACATAGCGCCACACAATTAATTAGCAGGTGAGCGCTATTAAAGCGTAGATTGTGATTAATGCGCGTGGAAAGGCATGCTGGGTAAATTGGAGCAAACGAGCCGGGGCGCGTACTCCGCTAAAAACGGTGAGTAAAATAACCGGTTTAATCTGAAATAGCTTCCTACTTCCTCAAGGCATTATCTTAGTTTGTGTCTAGTTTTTTGGTAAAGGTTTGACAGATCCCTCACTGACAACCTGCGCTCCAGTCCTGTCACTGTCAGGGCTGTAAGCGCTTGAGCTGTGGCCCCTGCTGTATTACAGTCAAAAATACAAAGCGAAATCATGGAAAGCTTTGGAAGTGAATACGTAACTCAAAACAACGGCGGCGTCTGGAAAGTATATTTTTGGATGTTCCCGTAATAAGTCGTTTTCTAAGCTACGGAACATGGATGCATCATGCGCTAACCTATGGAAGCTTTGTATGGGTTGCACCTTAAGGTATGGCCATTGATAAGTTTCACTGGATATGCTAACCCGGCACTTACAGGGATATTTCAGGATTTTTTACATATGGCCTCATTTCCTAGTTATCCAGAGTGTTGCTGATTTCTGGACATTTTTTTTTTTTTTGTAATTAATGCAGTTCTTATATTTGAAGAGTTACGTGGCGCTACGCTAGTGCAAGGTTAGCGCATTTCTACGGTATCAGATAGCCTGCAATAAAAAACATCTGACCCGCTCCACAGTGCACCTGAGGCAAATACCAGATAACACCAGACTAACCATATAAATATCTGTGTTGATAGAATCATTTTAACCATTTTGCATTTAAAAGAACTTAGAACTTATATATGAGCAGCATCAGCTTCGTTGTTGTAAGCTATGCAGCGGCGGAGAGATCAGCTAGAAAATAGTCCCTCAAAATGCGATCATTGATGTGATGCAAGGTCAGTTATATTCCCAAAATTATTCTATCGACACAGACATTTATATCGTGGAGTGGTTCAGACCGTTTTTTAATGCAGGCTAGCTGATACCGTAGAAATGTGCTAGCCTTGCACTAGCCTAGCGCCACATAACTCTTCAAATATAAGAACTGCATGAATTACTAAAAAAAAATCTCCAGAGATCAGTAAACTAGGAACTAGGATATGAGGCCCTATGTCAAAAATCCTGAAATATCCCTTTAACCGAAATAAAGTAAGTTTTGAGCTAGTCTTTCTTCATAGACCAGCATTATAATTTATTTCTTCTTTGTTTGTACATTCATCTAGATTTGATTTGTTCCATATTGTCTTCGTCATTCATTCTGCGCTCTTTCTCCGCGCAACTCGACCTAAACAATGTGAAAACGACTTTGATTTATTATTAAAATGATAAAACATATTCTTCACTTTAACCTTAAGTTTGTGTGCCGTCATTCGGTGTCGCACAACTCCCCAAAGTCATATTAACATTTTCTCTCATCAGATGACGTTAAAAGTCAAGCTCTTTTCTGAATACTAGCCCGTACTCCATGTAAATGACCCTATACGTGCTAAAACAACTAATTGCGCTCCGCCGTGGGAAGGAACGGTAATTGAATGAAGCTGTGTGAATGGTAAAAGCCTAAATCGTCCGCGTGGCCTTATTAAACGGATGCGCTGTGATGAATGCCGCACATTTGAGGAGCCGCGCTGCTTATACGAGCCATATGTTCAACACTAATTCGTGAATAATCGCTGCGCACTTCAACGCAGCGGGAGGATTGAAGGCTTTCTGCGGTTCCCTTTAGCCAAACACGCAGAGTCGGAGGAAGGACCCGAAGTTTGTATGAGCTCCATGGAAATAACTTTATATAACAACTGCAAAAACGACTAATTACAACTTATACTTTTTTTCTCAAGCCAGTGCTGCTTCTATTAAGTGCTGCTATTGAAGTATACCTTAACCGGCTTCCTTATTGCTACTACTGCGATAGTGTGCAGTTGACCAATCACAGCCTTGCATCGCAATCAATTATCGCTCGAGCTGCTCATATAAATGCACTCTCTTCCCCCCCACCACCCTGCCATTTCATCTGCAACCTTTCTCTGCTCCGTCTCCACCGCAGCAGCCTCTCCATCCTCCCCATTTCACAATCACTGGATAGACTATTGTGCAAACTACATCAACTTTTTATGCTATATTAGGTCGACATAACAGAAGTACAGTATTTTCTGCCAAAACTATGTACAACCGCGCTTTTAGTAATGGAAACAGGTCAAAGTGGGCAAACAAAATGACCGGACTCATTCTGTACTGGGACGTGAGACAATGAGGCAATTTCGAACAAAAGATTTGTTGTGGAGGCCCTTTGAGCACTAAAATGACCAAAGTTCGGTGAAGTATGCAGCTCAAAGCGCATCGGCACACCACCTCATGACATCAGCAAGTGGAACGGAGCATTTTGAGATGTCTTGAGATGGAGGCAAACTGAGTATGAAGAATTACTCATGTAACATATAATAATGAAGAAATAAACACTTCCTTTATACAGTATTCTTGTGAGAACAGTAAAAAAGCTCTATAAGCTCAAGTTCAGTTTCATCCGCCTCTTATTCTTTATGGATACGCCTTTTGAAATGCACCATTGCACTCCAATCCGAATCAACATTCCCAAACACACACACACACACACATAGCGCGCCCTTCCATATTTGTCGAGGACGAACTTTTGGATGACCATTCACTGATCCTGATGATCTTGATGGCTTTATTTCGCGCCGTGCGTGGTTGACGCAGTGTGATCAATTAATGACACATCTGCGCGTTTGGCCAGATGTTTGCGTCGTCGCGAGTCGGGAGACAATCGCGGCTGTTCTCTCCGGTGATGTATGGGCCTCGGCGCCGCAGCCAACTTCATTACCTCTCATTCAAAGAGGTACAAGTGTTAATAGTAGGAATGTACTTGCTGAATGATGATGTTTCATTCACTGTGCACTCACAATGGCAAGGTTAAGAGTATCATTTGTCTTACTGTCTACTTACTTAGTACATTCGGGCTTGAGTACATTGCAGTGTTTTGTTCTCCCATGAAAAAAATAGAGATGCACATTAATAGTAAGTTTGCAAGCCAATAAGCAAAACTAGGTGGTAAAAATATGTATGAAGTAGGACAGCACAATGTAATCATATCGGCAATTTGCTGCTCGAAATATTAGTTTACGCAAAATCCATTTTGCAAGAAGCCACAATATATCACTGAGGTCTCACATCTGACTGAGATTTACTAATTCCTTTGCTTTCACACTCAAAAACAATTTACGGTAACTTAAAATACGCAAACGTTTTTGCGATAAGTTTCCTAATTTTGCTCAATTTATGCCTCGTTTGATGACAAAATAAATTGCTTAATTTTATTTTTCATTTTTTTATTAAATTGGACGTACTGTGTGGAAAAGGCTCAGTAAAGTATAATAATATTGTCATTGCAATATTCAAGGCATTATCAAATATTGCATTTTCTCAGCGCGCGTAGCTCTTATAAAGAAAACATTACCGGATTGTAAGTCGGCTATAACAAGCTATAAAAACAGGTTTAGGCCCAATCCTCTGAGGAGTTTGCCAATGGTTCCCAAATGGTGGTGCGAGTACTATCGCTTGTACGGTGGCTCTGAGAATTCAAAACTTGTCTGTATAAAATTAGAAATATTTGTCTGTTTCGACCCATGTGCTTGAAGTGTGTCCACTGTCGTGACCAATTGATTAAAAAAAAATGAACATTCTTAATCTCACAGCCGACAATTAGTTGTTGATTAAAAAATAAAATGTGCCGCAAATGAAAGCCAGTATAAAAAGTTGTCCGTGTAGCCGCTAATAATGAACAAAGTATGGGCGTGAGAGTGTAATAAAAAAATAATTAAAATCACTCATGCCTGGAAATTAAACTTCTTTGAGCTGCCGATCACAGGAAATAGAACAGGAAACGTCTCCAAGAAGTGTGAAACTACGCCGTGAACCACAAAGGGCCGCCCGGTAACCGATGTCAAACACAAAAACCGCATTCTTTTTAACGTGGATAAACTGGTGCCCACCTCCGACTTACTCCGGCCCTGATCCCTCGGTCCATCTAATTCTTTCACCGAATCTGCAAAATGCATCGGGACAGATTTGCTGAGCGCCTTTTCCCCATCTTTCCCCACTTTAATCTCTTCGCAAAGCCGCATTCATTCCGGAAATTTAGATGGAGAATTAGCCACAAATTGTCGCTGAAGGATGGTTTCTGTCAGCGCACTCGCCAGCATACAGCAAACCCAAAATCTTGCGTTTGGAAGTGCGCGCATGAGCAATGTAACATTGGGGGGGGGACGTGGGTGGGTGAGCGGGGGGGTGGAAACGACCTCACCAAGATTCATAGCTTTCGTCCCAATGCATTTTTGATGTTGCCCTCTTTTTCTCCGGCACCCAAAAGCTAGTGTCCATACAACTTAAATTTATCCTGTGACGTTGCCGCTTTGAAAGTGTGTGTGTGTGCGTGTGTGTGTGCGTGTGTGTATGTGTGTGTGTGCGTGTGCGTGTACTTGTGTGTGTGTGCGTACGGCGAGCAAGAGAAAGGGAGAAAATGTTCCCCCCTGCCTGTTAAATATTTGAAAAGTCCTCTGTCGAAAAGTGATGCAGTCACAGACATGGCCCGTATGCGCACTAAGTCAGCCGTGAGCGAGCAAGAGGGAGCACTTTCAATGTTTATTTATCTACCTGGGAGGGAGAGGGTCGGACGAGGAAGCAAGTAAGGAAGGAAGGAAGGGAGGAAGGAAGGAAGGAAGTGAGAGAGCTCGGGAAGAGTGAGAGAAAGACTGGCCCGCTTGTCACAACCGATTAGAGTGATGGACGCGGCGTGCCCTGTCCCATGCCAATGAGGGACTGCTGTTGTGTTTCAGTGCGCCCCAAAATACTTCAAAATTAACTTGGCGATAGAGAGGGGAGTTTGCGATCGAAGACTAAAAAAAAAAAAAAAAAAGCGCAAGATCGTATATACGCGAGTTTGGATACAGTGTTTCGCAAAGGAGGTTGTTTAAGATTTTAGGCATGAGGATGAGCACAGACAGAACTGGGTCTCATCACAGGGACTTTTATGTAACGCTAAATTTCAAAGTAAAAGCCTCGGAGAGCAGAGGAACTACGCCATGCGGCAAAAGTGTAGACCAAAAAAAATGTGCAAAATGGTTATTATTTTACTCGCTAAAAATATAGTTGCAATAATAAGTCAGCGCAACAATTACCCTTTAATTTTGGCTTATATTACCAACACATTTTGTGATAATTGAGCGGTAATTCTGGAAGTGCACGGCGCAACGTTTTGTACAGTATCTACAATAAGGCAAACTAATATACAACTAATAGAATCAATAATCCCTGCCAAATGGGGAAAAGGTTGCATTGGATTACAGGTTATAGTGAATCAATTAAGGTCCACTAAATCTAACTAAAAGTCTTTTCCAATTGAAAGTCAGAGAGAGTTATAATATCACCATAGTGGTATCATCAGGGTATTTTGAATTTATCAGAAAAAATAGTGTAGTTTGTGTTGCAGGTTTGAGGGGTGTTCTAAGAGAAAGTGGCAGCTTTGAGAGAGACAGTGTCAGAGCGTGTTTGGGATAAAGAGAAAAGAACAAAAAGCGAAGCGCAGCGGCGGAGGAAGGATGCCCTCATTGTCTGAGACAAAAGGAGCTCCTCACCACAAAACACGGCTCTGAGCGCAAACACCTGAGCGCACGGAGCTCCACATTATTCAGCGCTGCAACAATGACTCAACACATAAAAGAGCAGTCAAAGAGATGCGTCAGGAGAATCCGTACATGTTTTCTTTACAGTCTGGAGTAGATGGAGACGGAAAAGCAGGAATGGAGAGTGGACTCACTTGGGGTTGGAGCTGTTCCAGTAAACGGCGTGTCTGTCGAAGATGATCTTCTCCTCTGCCCACGCAGACGCCCAGGACAGGACGGCCAGCAACACGAGCTCCATCACACAGCGCTGTCCGAGCGGCCACAGCATCTCAACCATCCAGCTGGAACTCGCTTCTGTCGCTCACGGAGTGGGTCTCACTTTCACTGTGTCGTCGCTGCACAAACCCTCGTTATATCATTAGTTTAGGACCAACGTGCGCATGGATCAATAAGCGGACTGAGTTGCAAAAACATGCAAGTATATCAAGTCATAGTGTTGCAAAATGCACTTTGAGACCAAGTTTTTGCAGACAAATGAAGCAACTCACGTTATTGACAAGATGCTGCGATCTCCAAAAGTTTTGTCCCATTACGCACGAGCAAAGACTGTGCGCAATTTGGATTAGATCCACCAAAATAAAAAAGATGTTGTTCCAAAATTCATCTGACGTGCGTAACTCTATTGTGGACGTGTTTGGTCACAAGCAGGCGCGAGACAACATCAAAATGCTCCGTCATATTTACATCTGCGGCGCGCGCTTTGTGTCGTTATCACATCAAATCTCCATCCACTTGCCCTTTTTTTTTTAATCGCGAGACGCTCCAACAACAAACAAAAAAAACACAACGACCGTCCGCGTTGTTTCGAGTTCAAACTTAGGGAACAAAACACTGGAGCATCCTCGTCACTCCGCCGCCTCCTCTCGCAACTTCCCCCGCTGCCTCAGCATCTGCTCCAGCGCGGACTCCCCTGTACGCGTCACGCTGCTCGTTAACTGATCACAGCTAATCCGCACATGCCCCGAGCGCGCGCCCTGCACCTATGGCGGCCACGACAGCGCTCACCGGAGTCCTCGCTCAGATGCGCGGTGGATCTAACCCCCTCCCCCCCACACACACTCGCCTCCCTCCCTTTCTCCTCTCCTCTTCCTCGCTCGCTCTTTCTTCGTTTCCGCGCGGGAGGGGCGCGTATAAAGCTATGCTGTGCCGTGCCGCGCTGCCTCGGGGGACTCTCGGCATGGCTGACTCACTGCGCCCCGGCTCTGTGCGCGGGTTTATGTATAAGAAAAGCCTCGAGTCACTCTTTCATATGGAAACGAATCGGAGTTCAAAGATAAAACGAGAACGCTTTGCATTAACTTTATCTAGGCTATGTGACTTTTTTTTTACATATATAAATTGTAGCCATCTGTATGACTCCACGGGGTCTAAGTGTGGAGCAGCTGGTTGTGCAAAGCGCCCATAAAGTCTTGTTTGAAAGCTACTGCCTGATGGATAGGCTCGTGCGCGTACGTACAGAGTGAGCGTGGCGGATCCTCGGAACTCTTTAATTTTCCCGCCAGTGCCCATGCGTCAGTGTCAGAGGGCAAGCAGATGGGCGTAAGGCTGCGGGCTGAGAAAACACGCGAGACCCTGACTGTGCCACCGCGGCCCACGCGCAAACAAGACAGCGTGTTACTGATGTGCGTCCAAAGCCAGGCCCGCGGAGTCATTCGGGGTCAGGGTCACTTTGATGTGAGCAGCAAAGAGTGTGCGAAAATGCAAATGATTGTGTGGTTGTGATGATTATGATTGCGCATGAAATATTGAGAAAATAAAATAGGAATAATGAAAATGAATGGATCAGGCATGGGAGGTTGGGTACAAAGCTGGTAGATCACGTGACTAAGTTTTAGATTTGATATTTAAAACATACAGGATTTAAGCTTTTGTTAATAGCTTGATGACTGTGGTTATGCAGGGAATGCAGATGATGACACAGCATGGCATTCAGAGGCTAAATGAGTGTCAACACTGACTGGTGAACTGTATTATTTGCTTTTTTGTGACACTCGGTGTGGAAAATTGAATGAAAACATTGAATGAAAACAAAATGAACGCATAGCTTGTCACTTGGCTCCTGATGTCACGCTGCAACATCATCTACATTCCCTCTACGCAGGGGCGGACTGGCCATATGTCCATTCTGGAAGAGCACAGAAGGGCCACCGGCTCTAGGGCCACCAGTCCCGCCTCAACCGAGCTTTACCCAAATCTAAAAGTAAAAAAAAAAGCATCAAATTAGCGAGAAAAAGAGGATGAAAAGTCAACACATGAGAAAAACACGGACAATAAAAAACCTACCAAAACGTGAAAAAAAAGGATATAAAAAAGTATTAAAAAAAACATGAATCTAAAAGGATTCCGTGGAGTATGATGTACCACAAGGTTCAATTTTGGGACCATTATTATTTGTTTTTTATATTAATGATTATGCTTCTGTTTCTACGACCACCTTTCCCGTTCTTTTTGCTGATGATACCAGTCAAAAAAATAATAATCAAAAGCCGAACTGGGGAAAATGCACTCGTTAATGTTAAGGCGGGGGGGTAAGAGGTTAAAATATGTATTTGTGGAAGTCACAATTACGCTCATTTGGGCCAGGCTAGTCAGAGCCCAGGACTGTTTTTCAGTCCCAGTCCGCCCCTGCCTCTACGGGCAATTTTGGTGAATATTGGGCACACTTTTATTTAGAGGTCTTCTAAATCTTAAAGAAAATAAAGCGTAAAGTGTTATTAAAGTGTACATTGATTCATGTGACAGGAGACGTTATTGTCCAAAGAACCATTCCGCCTCCGTGAGCCAATCCCGTTTGTGTTCGTGGGAGTGAGACTGCAGTCTGTCGGGCTCAATGAGCTCCAGGCACAAAATCCATCACGTTTAAAACTATCGACCCAGTGAATTATTTGTAAAACACTCGTTTGTTTAATTCAACCAGAGACCGGAGCCTTAACAAATGATGCAGGGGTTTTCACTGAGCGCACAATTTACCCTCAAGTGATGGATTTGTGGAGGTACAAGCTTGCGCAGATTACCCACAATTCTCCCTGTTCCAACAGCCTCCCAACAGAATCCTTTATAATTTTTAACAGCACCTTTCTCTCCGGCTCCATCATTGTGTTTAGATCTTCTATGCAAAGTGTCCCAGTTTTCCATTGCCCCCCCTCTGCCTGCAAAGCAATGCCTATAATTTTGGAAGTGAGAGAGAGTCAGTCAGAGCACCCCCATAACCCAAATACAGCTGCGTGTTGTCCGCCTCCCTCAGATGAATAATTCAGCATCTGTCTGAGGCGTGCATATGTAAGTGCCCGGATCGTGGCGGGATGGCTTTTGGACGGCGTTTTTAAATGGAGACACTAAATTTTGCCAAAGACATCCTTCGCCTCTCTCTCCTCTGCTGTGTCACTCTGATACTGACTCTATAAAGCTCTCTTATGCAGTACAGTCGGGATAGTGTGGGGCAGGACCACATTGTAAAAGTTTCAGTGATCTCATTCTCTATGAAAGCCATGTTTCAGGCAATGAGGAGGCGTCTCGGTGAAAGGGATTCTCAATGTCTGTGCTCTTAGTTTGATCCTGCAGTGACTAATGGCAAAAGCGTATCAGAAAGTTTTGTTTTGTCTTTTGGTTTAATTTTACTCTTTAAACATAGCTACATCTTTAGGTGTGCCCTCAAAAGACTAGACAGCTTACTACAACAACAACAACAACATCGAGGCTCTAGGCTAACACAATCTGACCTATTTATGTCTCAAAAGAATCCTCTGAATCCCACTCTTACTATTCCGCACTCTCTTTGTTTCAATGGGCAAGATATTCACCCACTTTGTCTGTGTGTGAATGTGTTTGGGTGTTTGTGTGATCAGTGGTGGTCAGAGAGAGAGCAATGGTGCAGATTGGAGGCCAGGTTTCAGTCATTTCAGTAGGGGATGTGATATAATAATCTGATCCATGAAAGAAAGGTGCGTTGAGAGCTTTTACCTTTTTTGTTAGACAAAAATATATATTGCATATTCAAACTCACATCCAGTGTTGGGCAACTTACTTCAAAATTGTAATATATTGTATATTAGTAGTTACAGCTTTAAAAATGTAATATGTTTGTATTATATTACTGTCTCAAAAATGTAGCTGAGTTACGTTGTTGAGTTACTTTTGACTTTCTTTTGACAAAATATAACTGGGTGGCACGGCACGGTAGTACAGCGGTTAATGCTCGTGCTTCACAGCAAGAAGGTCCAGGTTCGATTCCCACCAGGGATGGGGCCTTTCTTTGTGGAGTTGTTGTTGTTCTCCCCGTGTCTACCTAGGTTTCCTCCGGGTACTCTGATTTCCGCTACCACTAAAAACATGTACAATAGGTCAGGATGAATGAGAGTTTGTTTGAGCGTGCGCATGGCGGACGACGGATGGAAATTTGCCCAAGGCTACAATCCGGTGTGGTGTGTTTACATCCATGAGACCCACTTATGTCCATTAACTTGCACTGTCCCGACCAAATAAACCAATGATAATAATATAAACTGACAACAGTAATAATGCCACAGAGCAAAAGCGCAGTGAAACATTTATTTTTCCTTCACATTGCCCCATTCGATCATATTTTGTTTTAATGACCTTAGCTACATGCAACCGTAGACTAATACATTCCCGTATTTTGTTCAAAGGAACAGGCCACCGTTTTTCCATACTGAGCTATGTTCTTCCCTGAGCTTAGACGAGTTGATGCGTACCTGTCTGGTCTTTGTGCGTGCCCTCAGTCACGCAAAACGACTAAAGATGTTGTTAGCATTTGGCCTCTCCCAATGTATTCCTATAGCTTCAAACGGGGGTGAAGTTGGAAGCGACCACGCTCTTCCACGGGCAAAGACCCGACAGGTACGTATCAACTCGTCTAAGCTCAGGTAAGAGCATATCAGAGTATGGAAGAACTGTGTGCGCTCAGTCCTTTAAGTAACATGTCATATTCCTTAGTTACTGAAAAAAGTATTATAGTTTTGTAATTTGTTACTTTTGTAATACATTACACCCAACGCTGCTCACATCTTTGGTTTTATTGATCAGTATCCATTATGTTTTGCACTTTGTTATATTCCGGGTTAGCAGCAACACTATTCGCTCTCGCTTTAGTAGAATTTGATGACCAGCCTCAGCGTTTCTCCCAGGTTTGGGTGTAGCATTACGTCGCAAAGTGGCCTATTACAGACTAAAGCCCTTTGTACCACGGTCCCACATGGATAGCGTTTCAGTGATGAGTGGACATTCTCAGCATTAAACATGTCACAGATGACACAGTGCTTGTGGTCTCCAGAACAACTTCGTGACCCCAGGCTTCCTCAGTCACCGCACAGTCGCTGCTGGGTAATGGTGTGTGGCCTATAAGTCAATATCTGCTTGATTAGAGAGAGAGAGCGCGCTGATGTAAATAAGTGCTGCCAGATGTGTTTGAAAACCTCTCCACATGTTTTCACTTTACGGCCCGCTCTGAAGAGAGACAATGACATCCCCAGGGTCAGACTTCAATCAACAAATGCAGTCACTTCTGAGCAGAGGGGGTGTAGAGTGGCCAAAAATGGTCCTCCAGTAGGTGTAATGTTATATCAGATGCTAGAGTGTCGAGGTGGCGCAGTGGCCTATAGTTCTGGTGCTCTTTCCGTATAGCAAGAAGATTCTGTTTTTTATTCTGCGTGCTTCTTCTGGTTGCTCCAGTTTTCCCATCTAAAAATCTTCAGCTCGGTAATTATGATCAAGATCCTATTGCCCAGGGATAGGAAATCACTATCTGAGCCTCATGTGAAGAAAAAAAGTAAATCCATAAAGGGAGGAAGGCAGTGATTAATTATTGAAAGTATTGAAAGCATGTACCGAAAAAAAGATGACACTGGCACCAAAAGTAATAAACTTAGTCTTTGCAGGAGAAACATGTTTATGCACCTGATGGGTATATTGTAGACATAAAGCCTGTGATATCTTAATGCCTGACAAACACAAACTGGGGTACTATTTTACAAGCCGATACCTTTGGATTTGATATCCCCCAAAACCTCTTAAATCTATGTTTGGATGATCTTTCTTAGAGCCATCCCTGCACTCAATTATGCAATCTCTCTTTGCATTTGAATATATTCCAAAGAGGATTCTGGGTAGACTGCTCTAAATTTCTCCTGGTGCTGCAGGAGAGATGTGCAAGTAAACAAGGCAGTGTGCAAGGCAGCTTCAAAGACTCTCTGCAGTGGTGGTCCCTGATTGGCCAAGATACACCAAATGCAAGAAATTGTAAGGGAGATCGGGGCTGGTTGTCAATGGCTTGTTATATCCACGCAAGGGGGCGCTGGTGTGAAGAAGTATTTTTTCAAGAATAGGGTTTTAAAAAGTTTGCAGGTGACAAGCTTCCAAAAAAAAACAAAAAAAAAACTATTTATGAATAAATTCTGTGGTGGGATGTGAGCAGTGGACCCTAGATTAAAACAAAACAAAAAGTGTGCCAACCAGCCCCGGCCGGTCTCCCCTTGTTAACTATAGCCTATAACTCTTTAAATTCTGTCCTATACTATTAATACATCCATCTCCAAACAAGCATTTCGGATTTCAAGTTGTATACGTATAGATGCATCGTATTATTATTTTTTTATCTTCACAACAGGCGGATGGATTATAGGCTACAAAAACCATTGGATGCGAGTGGTTTGTCCCTTTCTTAAAAAGACAGGCAGATCTAAGGTTAATCCTCCCTGGAGCACTGAGAAAATCCGTAAGAAAAGACTGCTGTAATGCCAGAGAGCCCAGAGAGGCACTTGAAATTAAGCCACGGAGTATTGACGCTGCGTGAGTGGCAGGTAAAGTCACCCCAGTCCGGCGGGGTATGGTGAAATAAAGAGCAACAACTCCCCCTAGCGGCCATAGTGGAAAATAACGGAGTCCAACTTTTATGTCCCCAAGCAACTTTTTTGATAAACACTGATGTGAGGTATGCCCAAGACGCCGCTTGCGTTTTATCCCAATAATCTTTTGGAAAGGCCGTGGCTGAGTTGCCAAAGCTTGCTGTCAGTCAAAAAGAAAGGTCGAAGCAAAGAACAGGATTACTGACAATGATTGAGAACAGCAGGTGCCAGGCTGTGCATATGAAATCAACCACACAACGGATTTACTGAGATCTGTGGGAGAGTCACCAGGCTGAAGAACTGGAGTTTATAATGGATGAGCACAGGGGAGAGATGTAGCTAAAATCCACCAGTGATAAACAGCACAGGAAATGTGGAAATGTTACAAGACGTTAACTGAATTAAGCAGGAGAACACAGGAGAGACAGAGGGAACTGAGGCAGATGAACAGGAAAAACTGAAGATTTATTGAAGGCAAAGGATGCAGAGAACAGGCTGCAGCGCAGGGAGCGGGGCACATACACACACACGACTGTGTTCAGATACTTTAATAACTTTGTGTTACAAAAGTTTGTTTTGTAGCTCATACGAGCTTTATATGTCTGTTTATCAAAATATACATGTTCTGAACGTAAAGTGATATAATCCAAATGATTCTGTGGTACAAAAACATGAATATTTACAACCATCAACCCGCTTCATACAATACCCCGCCCCATATAAAAAAAAAAGAGCTAAATAAAAGCTTTTTAACTACATCAAAAGGCATAAATCTACTGTAGACATCACAGATCGGACTGGGGTCATTAAGGATTATTCTAAAGCATCGTCTACTAAAGTAGGCTCTTTGTAAAACAATCAAACAAGGGCTACAATATACAGTATCTGATGATTAACAGAACATTGGACTTCTGATGAGCACAGTGGGATTGTTCCACGTCAGGAATGTGACTTCTAACAAAGGGCAGAGGAAACTGTACTTTGGTCCTGAACAGCACTAACCGTCTGTGGCTACATGTAGCTTCTTACACCATGTGTAAAAACCAAAAAAAGAAAGACAGCACCTCTGTGTCTGGTCCAATGTTTACAGTTGTGGAAAAGGACTTTGTTAAGACTTGTGTGGTGGCGCCAAGGACCATGTAAAAAGTGCACTAAGGACCTGCCTGTGTTGAACAGGAAGAAGGGCCCATACAGCCATTACTGTTCACGGACAATGCCTCCGAGCGGCCCTTGTGGGTAAGACTACCTGAATGAAAGGGGCTTAAGGCAAGGTACAACCTGCACCAGAGGCAAGTCATCCAACAAGGCCAGAGTGTAAAGTCTCCAATTAAACTCAATTACAAGGCACTGTAACGAGAATCAAACGTAGTCACCAGCCTTTTGAGCTCAAACAAACATATAAATGATACTAAAATACAACGAATATATAGGTGTGAAATTATAGATTAACATAATATGATTAAATGAAGCCCCATCACCGCTCTGAAGAGGCAGTAGTGATGGGGACTAAAAAAATTTGACATGCGAGCAGTCTCCAGCTCCGCCTCTGTCAATACTAACAGAACTACACTACAACAAGGATATTAGGCATCTAACTGGCTTACATTCAGTTCTACATACATATACAGGGCTACATGCGGAAGATTAACATAACAATTTGTGATTTAAGGAAAATGGTTGAGTCTGTAAGCCACTTTGCCGAGTCTTTTCAATGCTGGTAAAAAACCAAAAGGCAAGAAGATATTGAAGTTATTTAAACAGGGCCACAGTTTTAAGGGACTCGTATCAGAGCAAAGTAAGGCACAAGACTGTGGGAACAGAAGGCCATCTCTTAATGATAAGGAGCACTCAACAATCAGGTCGATGAAATAAGATACTGGTGGCGTCAAAGGCAAAACAATAATGTGACTGTTTCTGACTGGCCAAGATGACTGACGGTGGCGTCTCAGGAAGGCACAGAGATCACAAACTAAGGAATGCAAGAGTGTGTGGTGGACAGCGACCGTCCAAGTAAGAAAACACATGGATTTCTCCGGTAAATTTGGTCTAAAGTGACAGTTCAGCCTCAACTCTACCTCCAATGTTTCATTACGGAATGTTGCTCAGGTCACAAGTAACAACACGGGTAACGGACAAATGCTTTCACGAGGTTTGGGTAGAAAACAAACAAAGATGGAAATCAGGATTACCCCTTACGGTAGCATAAACTTCTACAACAGGACGAGAGAAAGCCATTTCACATGTAAACAGCAAGAAGACAACTTGAATGCTACCATGTTGGCTAGACATTTAGCATTACGAAAGATTGTACTGCTACGTATGCGTCAAGAAACAAATAAAAAATACATTCATAGATTCCAACGATTAAAAATGTCTCTATACTTTGGTCTTTTTTTACACTTTTTTTTTTAATAATACAAAGTAGGTCAGATTTACTACCCAAACCTAAATGAAAAAGGGGAATGAGTTGATGTGAGCAACATTCTGTAACAAAAATGTACTGGCCCATGAATAGGACCGTGAGGAAGCAGTGTCCCGATGCGATGAAAGGCACTCAGATGGTGGACTTGGAGAAGGACACGCGCAGGTGGTGGTTCTCTCCCAGGTCGTGGTTGTGGAACTCGATCAGACACTCGATGGCCTCCTCCACTGAGCCCATCTGGATCAGAGCCATCTTACGGTCTTTCCTGTTCAAGCGCAATTACAGATCATTACAAATCAAGGATCGACAACACAGAAAAAGGAACTAAAGAGTTTGAACAAAATGCAAATTGAAGCTAGACTCAGGCTAGGTAACCAATCAAATTTAAATGAAATAGTGAATATGCGTGATGGCAATTATAACCATGGTGGTTTTAATCAAAAGGTCTACAGCCATGTGACAGTAAGTGGTTGGAGTAAAGCTTGGACTTTAATCTACTTACTGAAAGAATTTGAAGGCTTTGACTGTGGCTCCTGAACTTCCGAATAGTCTCTTGAGATCATCTTCCATCACAGAGGGACTAAAAGGTGGAAGAACGGCATTTAGTTTGGAAAAGCATGGGAATGAGAGAATGAGAATTGTGTATAGCACAAAGACACTGACGGTATGTTGGAGAGGTGGAGTGTGGCAGACGGGGGGAAGATGTTGGAGTAGTTCTTGGAGCCGGGCTTCTTGAAGCGGTGCAATGGGGAGTTGCTGAAGTCCTTGGTCAGGCCCTGGTCCTCGTGGCCCTCCCTCGGCAGCTGCACCGTCGTGTGTTTGGACAGAGTCACACGCATGGCCCGACCGTGCAGTCGCTGGCCGTTCAGGTGGCTCATGGCTGAAAGCACAACTCCAGTCAGTTTGGGTTGTACTACTAGACATCCTCAGATATACATAACCATATTCATTTATATTAAAGCAGAACTAAGTAACTCATGCCACTGGAGGCCATAAGCGCCACTGCAGTTTTTTTTTTCACTCAATCTTGGCTGTAAACGCCGCTAAAGTAGCGCTAGCCTGCAGTTAGTTGTGCCCGTTAGCCTGTTCGTGATTCCATTAGTGTGTATTGCACCTCTGACCAGGAGGAAGGGAAGTTGCAAGGGTGGTTTTCTGGACAGAGACACCACGGGGAGATGAAAGCCCCCCAATCATCCAATTACCACTTGTACTACCCCCAGAGCGATTTATTACGATAAACAAGTAGTCTTTAAAATCTAAAACAGAAAAGTCAGGGCTAAGATCAGAGCAATATATGTTCAAAAACACCATGTTGTTTACCAGATATGGAGTCCTTGTACATTGCATACTCTAGTGAGCAGTACGCCGTATTATATTCAAAAAGGGCAATTAAGTATGAAAAAAAATGAATAACCCCTTGCCAGATTGTGTTGACAAGGAGATGAAAGGGGTAGATGAAAGAAAGTGTAGCTGCGTTGTTTGTGGTCATGTACCTAGCTGCGCCTGTGTGCCATCAGACATCTGCACCAGAGCATTCTCCTTTTTATTAAACAGGATCTTGACTCTCATCACATCGCCGTACACGCCTAGGATCAGAAAAATCAAACAGAAACGTTACCACACGACAACTGCGAGGCGAGTCATACAGTCACACAGCCAATCACAGCAACAAAAACAGTGGAATCAGAGCATCAACTACCGAGTAAATGCTAACCGATTATCTAACGACTACTTGTCTGGGCTAAATCAAAGCTAACTAGTGCTGAGGCTGCATTGGATCATTATAGACTTGTGTGTACGGTGGTTTGGGGAGGAAGACAAAATCAAAGTGAATATAGTGTCTTTGATTAGCAGTAGAGAAGACATTTGTAACTAAAGACATGCAGGAATGAACTAGACATGCACATACCTATATTAGACCATTTAAGTGTGTACATTTATGACATACTTGGAGATATGTCAAAACTGTTTCACTACAAAGCAGCAGCATTTGATCACATTTAATACATAGATTCTCAACTGGTGGGTTTGGACATGAGTGGATTTTGTTGAGAGCAGGAAAACGTTTTATTCCACAGATTTAAAGCAGTACTAAGTGACTCTTGCCCCATAGAGGCCATAAGCACAACTGCAGGTATTGTAGCAAGTTGCGATTTTATTACTTATTAATTGTCTTGGAGAGTAAATACTACACTGACAGAAAAGGTGAAGGGAGAGAGGGATATTGTATCCAATTATACAATGGAAATATTTATTTCACTCAAACCTGTCTGTAAATACTGTTTAAAGTTGCAAGCATGGTTTTCTGGCCAGAGACACCAGGGGGAGACGAAAGACCCTCCAATCATCCCATTAACACTTATATTACCCCCACAGGGACTACGAAGAGGAATTATTAAGGTTAACACGTTACTTAGTACTGCTTTAAAGGATGAAAATAAATAACTGCTTTAAGTGTAAGGGAAATGCAATATGCATGCCACAAAAGACATATAAATGGTAAAGAATACATTAAGTCCTTCAGTCAGACCAGTTGAGAAACACTCAAGCAATATTAGGCAAAATTGTAAGAGGTGGGTAGTGTAACCAAAATATTTACTCAAGCCAATGATTTACTCAAGTGGAATTAAAAACTGTTCTACTCGAGTAGACTTTGTTAAAGTACTAAAATCAAATTGTTATTGTAGCGACGTTAACCAAAAGACAGAATAAAGTTAAGATGAAATGTCAATTTCTACAAGAAGAAGTTCTTTAAACACATGTCAATATGAAGCTTTGGACACTTTTATATGTACTCAGTGGAAAGAGTAACCAAGCATTTTACTCAAAGTATTAGTTCTTAAAACTATATCACTCAAGTGTAAGTCATAAAACTACTAGTAAATATACTTGAGAGCATTATTAAACAGACTCCTACCCACCTCTGCCATGGATCCTTCAATAATGAGTTGTTTCCAGTATGCTTGTAATATGTTTGTTTGAACTACAAACAGAATAATTCATTACCAAGCTACGTTTATTTTCCTGCAACAGTTCTTTTTGAAGTTCGTTTTGTACTAAAATGCTGCAGCTTTGAGTGCTTCCACCTCGTTCCTTCCACAAACCCACATCAACCAACACAGCTCAGACCAGCCCCAAACCAAACAGATAATCCCCCCTCCCGGAGGCCTGTAGCCTGATGACAAGCCATCAGTGGTTAAAGGCAAACATCATGAGACAAGACATGCCCACCTTGCCGGGTAACAGTAGTCATAAAAAAAGGAGATGAAAGGATGATAACGTACCGAAAAGAATAAAGAGGCAGTGTGGCGTAACGCTCTTTAGAGACAGCAGGGGGAGCAGCGGGGCCAAAAAAAGGGGACAGGGGAACAAGGGGGAAAGAGCGGAGTGGAGGACAGTGGAGTCGGGACATGTCCGCGGGCCACAGGCAGCGAAGTCCACCGGAACGCCACCATGGAGGACAGGCATGAGGGACGAGTAGAATATATGGACAAAGAGAGAGAGAGGAGAGAGAGGAGAGAAAGATGGAGTGATGGGTAACAGAGTGGTGCGAATGTTGTGTTTGGAGTTGTGTTTTGGGTGCAGTGAATGGGTGGAGGTCATATTTGGGACGATGGAGGGGGTGAGTGGAATGGGTGGGTGGATGTGGAGGTGACAGGAGTGGCACAGGGGCACAGGACAGAGGGGCACATTTATTGGTGATGGGGCGTGCAGTCAGTTGGCGGGAGGAGGAGGAAGGGGGAGGGGGGGTCAAAAACAAAAGAGGGGGGGAGAGGGACAGAGGAGAGAGAGAGAAAAAAGGAAGTAAAAACAAGGTCAGTATACACAAAGAAATGTAGTGCTTCAGACAGTAGAACTGGCTAAATTAAAATGCACTGTCACTATGGGAACACTAGAAGAAAAAAAGAAGAAAAAGATTAACAATGAAATACAGAAAAAAAGGCAGAGACAATATGTACTTTTAAAACACTAAGCTTTTGAAATTTTACATTAACAATAACATAAATATGCAAATAAAAAAAGAACACATTCAATCTACGATAAACTCACACTCATAATTAAAGTAGTGTCCTTAATAAGCAGACTAGATATGGACTATGTGGAACTACTTACACATGCTACAGTACTGCTATAAACAAAAGTAATATTGTCTCTCCAAAAACTCAAGAATGATTCAAACTAATGGACAAAAATGAAGATATGAAATGGTAAGTTTCTGGTAAAAAAAGAAGTTAGTGTTTTAAATAAAATTTAAAATTCACAGTGAGCAAAGTGGCAGGTCGGAAAAACAGCAGGATTGGTCAAACACAGAGAGGTCCTGAGAGAAAAGAGGTTGTGAAACCCCGATATTAAAAATGTATTAGGCGTCACATGGAGACGGCTTTATAAACACCGGACCTCTTCAAGGTAATGGCTCTGTATCGGGATCCACCGTGTAACAAACGCCACTGTGTGTCATTACTAAGACAACTTTCAGTGTAAGAGCTGATGCCTATGAGAGCACTGACCTCAGGGTTCAGATTGCTGACCAACATGACATTGTGCCCAGCTGCTGCTGTGAGCCCAGTGAGGCCAAGCCGAGAGGCCGCAGCCGCTGCAGCCGCCATGCCTGAGTGGCCAACACCGAGAGAGGCTAGGGCACTGGGGATGCCGGGCATAGATAACCCTGGAACAAAGTACATTTCTTTACCTGTGCACAAGATGTGATTAAAAACAATTCAGAACAACACAAAAGTGATAATAGCTTGTATTCATACCCGCTGCCTGCTGAATGGCAAATGTTGGAGGGAATGCATGAGCGCCCCCATATGGAGAGGCAGAGATGAGGCCTGGAGCTGAAATGACAACAGACATGCAAGAATCAATAACAGTAGCCAGTGCATTTGCCCCACGTACAGGTCAGTTGCATGTACCAAAAGCTGCGGCGGTCATGTGGTCCACAGTGGGCTGAGCATCTGCTGTGGGCAGGTCTGGCCTGGTGTAATCCCTGCTTTTGTCATTGTTGTACTTCACATTGAGGCTGGTGAGCTTTGAGAAGCTGATTCTGAGTGTGCAGCAAGCATTGTAGATGTTCTGTCCATCCAGAGACTGAGACAAAGAACACATTGTTAGAATAATCTGGTTTTTTTTTTAAATAAAGAATTGAAAGTAATGGAAAGTAATAAGTGTGACACATTGTATAATGGCCAAAAGAGGCATGGCAAAGTTATTTCGAGCACAAGTCGTACAGAAGGCAATCCAAAGTGATTCATAGTTACACAAAATTACAAGGCGGCAGATAAATAGAGCCATGAAGGATAAGACAGTCATGTGCTACCCACCAGTTTAGCGTGCTGGGCAGTCATAGTGTCACCATACTGGATTAGAGCTTGGAATTGGTTATTCTTGGTAAAAGTAATGATCTTCAGTACAGAGCCAAACTTTGAGAAAATCTGTAAAAAATGAATAAATGTAACATAGAAATAAAACCACAAAGTGCATAATGCTAGTTGTTTCAGCACAAACACTCCACACACACCTGATGCAGCACATCCAGGGTGACCGGGTAGAAGAGGTTTTCTACGATGACTCTGAGCACCGGACTCTGGCTGGTACCTCCTCCGATGCTGCTGGTATCTGTGGAAAGGGTCATTGCTCCCATGGGGCCTCCATGGAGCGCGTTAACAGCCTGCAGAGCCGCCTGAGCACGCTTCAGGGAAAATACAAACATGTAATTTAGCAAACGCAGCCCCTTTGAGGGTTGGAGTTGTCTGGTGGTGCTGGACCTTACCACTTGGTTGGGAGAGTTATCCGTCTTTAGCTCTTTGTGTGTGGAGTACTGGAGGAACACGGGGTGGTTTCTGATCACAGGTGTGACGGAAGAATAGTAGCTGACCATGGTCTGGGCACACTCCTCACTGTTCAGCTCCAAGAACGCCTGCACGGAGCCACAAAAGATACGTTAAGCATAGGGGTCAATGTAAGCAAAAGAAGCAATTCAGCCAAAAACGCTGAGCATCCTCTCTGCAGGCATCAAAGGGCGAGAAGCAGTTTAAAATAACTAGCCGTTATCCAATGGCAAGAAATGCTTTCTCGTGAGGGAAATTTGAGTCACAAAACTATCTATACCTTAAAAGGCACAAGTGTGAAGCATTTAGAGCTCTGAGAAATGATGCAAGGTCACTCATACACAAAAATGACTCCAGATGTTGAAAGTTATAAAGAACAACACCGCAAAATGGTACCAAAGGCAGTAATACAGGCTCTTTGACAACAACCTGAACATATTTTGCCCCATCTTTTGTGTTTCGACAAATCTATGTAATGCTCTGGGTGCTAAACAAAGTCCTCTCAGGTTTCATTTTGTTAATACTGATAGTTTTAATACTAAACTTGGCCACTACAAGCAAGATGTAAAAATTCACATATTCCGGTCACACAGGTTTGACGAGTGCTGTTGTTTATCTCTCACCTGGTTTTTGCCTTTGAGCATCAGCAGATTGGTGACTTTCCCAAAGGGCAGTCCCAGGCTGATGACCTCGGCCTCGTTGATGTCGTTGGGCAGCTTGCGCACGTGCACCACACGTGACGGGACGCCGGGGCTGCGCACATCACCTTTGAATTTCTTGCTGTCGTTGCCATTGGCTGCGGCCGGAAACAGAAACAGATACAATCAGGAGCCGAGAACAGAAGGCTCGGGTTTGTCTTGAATAATGGATTGTTCGCCATGACAACGCAAACAACACAACACATTGAAGAGCAGGGGAAAGGGAGTGGGAAAAAAAAAAAAAAAAAAAGACTCCCCCTTTCTATGGCAACCCCCTTACCTGAGTTCATGATATAGGGTCCGTTGGCTACGCTGGAAGAAAACAGTTCGTCGGATCCCCTCTGCACACAACACAAAACAAAACAAAGGTTCAATTCATGGCAAACAGCAGCGGGGACGCAGCTCGGCAGGTGGAAAGCTCGCCTGGCTCTCACGTTACCTGGGCCATTGTGTGATAAGGCAGGAAGTAATCTGATAACCAAAAGAGACTCAGGCAAACACAGCGCACCCTCACTTTTCCTTACAAGGAGCTTTTTGATCAACTGGTTTGCAAGTCAACACGCAAGCTTTTTTTGTCTTTTTGTAACCCGAGCATGATTTAAACAAACAAAAACAGTCAACCACAATGGTCATTATTCAAAAGGAGTTCTGGCCTGGCAAGGGATTTCTAACTGTTTCCAAAACATAAAAGTCACAATCACATGTTTCTCTAAAAATTACGCAGCCCTACAGGTGTAAAAAATAAAAAAATAATAAAAAAAAGTTAATTTAATCTAACATAAGAAAACATCCTGAAGCGCGTTGTACACATGTAATGCACAGTCACTGTCCAAAGCCGAGGGGCAGCTTTAAGTGGTTTAAGGGCTTCCAGCTGCTGACCAGTCCTAGCTTTCATCTCATCACTCACTATAGAGGAGGACATACTTGCTGGGGCCTCGGACCAGATGGGGAAGGCTGGAGAGCCTACAGAGGGTCAGTGTGTGAAACGGGCTTGTCTCACTCCTCACTTGATATAATAAAGTTGTGTTGCAGGGCCGCTCTTTGCTGTATGTGTTTGCTGTCGGCTGATATGAAGTGCAGCAGTCACAAGAAGTGGCTCAGCAGAGTAAGCTCCACAGACGGCTACAATGGAGGTCCTGTTCGCATTGATACTGGGTCTATTGTTATACAAAAGTACACACACACACGAGAAAGAGAGAGGGGAGTCCCGGAGCAGTAAAACAACCAGACGTTCAGGTCTACTCGCATTCCTCACCTTGTGATTAATGAGCTGAAGATACAGAAGGTTTAAGAAAAAAAGAAAAAAAGCATCAAAGCAAGATGTGAAATGGTGTGGTTCAAGTTGAATGATTGTAATAGAAAATCACAATGGAAGCGGTTATTTTGGTCGCAAGATATCTACATGCAAACACCAAAATCTAGTAGTGTTTTTTGCTATAAAACCTGCTTGTGCTAACCGTGCAGTCTAGACTGCTAAAACTCTCTCACAAATATGTTTTGATGTGTTCACTGCAAACGGAATCTTATAGAACTAGCAAAAACAACAACTATCACATCACCCTATCACAAAAACCCAAATCATTCAGCCCTATCAAGTGGGAGGGGACCTAATAACGGGACTGGGCATGTTAAAGAGCAAATAAAGGCTGACTCAGTTGCTCTAAAGTCCAGGCAAATCCATGACTTAAGCATAAAGAATATTCCCGTCTACTCTAATAGATCTAGGGAGCCTCATCTGGTCATTCTTATCATAATACTGAACATATGGCGGTGAGTTTTAAAACTCAAATACCAAGTCAGCGTCAGCTAAACAAAATGCAGTAAACTGGTGAGTGAATCGCTGTGACGCCAAAGCCAGATGTGAGCCACAGGACATGGGGGAAGTGGCCTCAGCCTTGTGTGGGCGATAAAGCAACAAAATGAGGCTCGTTTCCAAGGTTTAGTTAAACTTCCCTATGAGAGATGACAATGGCTGCCCTGTGACAGGAACAGGCTTCTCCCCCACTTACTTCCTCATTCTAATAATAAAAGATTCCCAACAAGACTAAAAGTGGTGTCTTAATGATCATAAACGCAAAAATGTAAATCCCAGTAAAAAAACAAAAACAAAAAAAACATAAGTGCATTTCTTTAAAACATTTACTGTTCATGTAATCTTTGTCACTTTCAGGAAGGGAAAAAACAAGTTCTGAACTCACTCAACTGAAAACAGGGAAACAGTTAGGGGAAAGTATGACCAGAAACAAAGACCTGACTAAAGACTGAGATATGTACTGCAAAAACTAATGAAAGAATCCCATAAAATCAAGACCGTGGTTGCGGAGAGTAGGTTTTAGGCACACGAAATGAACAATGGAGAATTTGCAGTTTCTGGAGGATAACGCACATCTAAAATGAGTGAACATTGCACTGTCAAGCCAAATGTGAACTCAAAATGTATTAAAACACAACGTGCATCTAAAAAGGCTGAGTTACAAAGAAAACCATGTGGAACTAACTAGACCATAAACAACATCCATTACAGGCGGATGGCAAGGTTGGGATCGTAAAAAAAAGCCCGTGGGAGATGCACAAAGGAGAGGAGCACAGGTAGAGACATGTTTGGCCCGTGCTGCCAGCGAAGGGGGCAGGGATCTGTGCCTCACGGGGGCTGGAGGGGAGGGGGGGTGGGGGGTGAGGAATGCGACCACGAAATACCAGACGCTTTGCCCGGACCCAATAATTACAGATTCCAGCAAGGCACAGCTCCATAACTCAGCATCACTTACAACACTTACAACTCCCAACGAAACTGGCTCAAAGTCACACAAAGGGGGGGGGGGAAGTAAAACTAAAAAACGATGGCCTCACAGATTGCATGAAAAAAGTAGCAGTTTTTCAAGAATAACCGGCTTCAGAGAAATGTATACAGAGGGGGGGCGGGGCGCGTGTGTCCTAAAGGCGTGTTTCTGGGGCCCTGTTTAAACAGCGTAAAGACCTTTGGCCAACAGGATGAGGACAGTCGCAGGAGGATGGTTACGGCGGAAAGAGTTCAATTACTCCACCTACACAGAGTGGCCTCAACTAAAGCTTTATTATTATGGCGCTATAAAAAAAAGGTAAGAATTTTTACAAGGCAACACAACCCAAGAAGCAGCAGCAAACACGCACCCTTTCCTCATCCATTAAAAAACAAACAAACCCAGAACATTCAGTCACTTAAGCATACAAGAATTCAATACCCGGACGTTTTACTTAACTGAGTCATGCCCGAGCCGTGTTACACTTAAATATCGCCTGGTTGGTAACAAAATAAACAGGAAGCCTCATTTCCTCTGCAACTCGGCACTTGCACACACAAAAAACAACTCAGATAACACATTCAGTATTCTTCCCTTCCTTAATCTTTGAGCTCAATGCACTTCTAAAAAGGGAAGAACGGGCTGCCCCTCATGCATGTTTTACATAGGAGGTAGCCTACTATTACACGGACGAAGGTGTGCGACTCTGTAATTATTGAAGAAGCACTCCCGAGCAAATGTGGCAATTGTTTGTGAAAGGAAAGCAAAAGCTGTACACGCCACTGAGCAAACAACGAGAGGTAGTTATTTCACGAATGCCTCCTTTTACAACATCATATTCCACTACCAAAAGGAAAATCTGGAATGGCACCTTTAAATCCAAATAGCACACAAAAGAGAGGCGCGTTAACCATGAGTTTAAAGCAGAGATATGTCATTTAAAGCAGAAGTATGTAACTTCTTCAGGGATGGATTGGTGACTGCATGCATGTAAAGCAAAGAAAAGAACCTTACCTTGGTGCCAACTGATATGTCATGGACACTGCTGCGAGAGAACACAAGTTTGCAATTAGGGAGGAAATGCAATCAAAACAGACAGAGATGTGGTGTGATGTACAGGGCAGAGCAACGACACAATGAATGAGGAAACAGAGTAAGTACAGGGGTGTAAACGTTGAGCTATAAATGAATACTTACTCAATTTCAGGGACGTAGCCGGATCCCAGCGGGTACAAGTCAGCGTCTAGGCGGCTGAAGAAGAAGAAGAAGAAGAAAAAAAGAAGGCACATAAACGTTACAAATGGTTGACGATGTTTGAGCAACTGTAATAATAATAAGCCAAAACAAATTTACTGAACGCGACGGAGCGAAGTGAAAAAACCGCCGCGAGCAACAGGTCCCGGGATCAGACCGCGAGCTCAGGCGGCGCAAACAAATACGGGCAAAAAAAATTGAGGATGACAATGGGGCATGTTCCTCTATCGACTGAGAGATGACCCACCGGAGGAGTCTTTTTTTTTTTTTTTAATCAAATCAGCGTGAGATGTCCAAGCCAGACATCTCCGACATGGCCCCGGTTTAGCCCGAGCCAAATGAATGCGGAAATGAGACACGTTGCTTTAGCTTCGCTTCGGGTTCGCGTGAAACCAAGTTACCAACAACACACACGGCGAGTCTTTGTTAAACAATACACCTCGATGGAGAAACAGTGGAAACAAAAGGAATTTGGGGCCGTGTGCGTAAAATTGATCAACAATAACGCGACAAGTTAGATTGTAGCTACATACAAGTGCAAGTATAAAGCATCTGTGAGTTCGGGCTAACGCAACTGCTAACTGTTGCATGTTTTCGTGGAAAAACTCTTTTCAAGTAAACTTTTCTCCATCTAGCGGTTTTAAGCGGCACCGATCGCACCCGCGTTGCTTAACAAACTAATCTAACACACAAAGGGAGCACGTTTTACTGGCGGTTTGTGTTAAATGAAGTGATAAAGAGTGGTTCTTTTCACTTACCCGTCCATTGCACAAGAAAAAACTGCAGGTCTGAGGAGAAGGGAGGGCTGCAGACTCGCTTGATTTTCTTACAAAATGGCTGAACGTTCGAAGGTAAGCGCCGATTGGTCGATTTCGTTCTCGGGGGCGGGGGTTAGAGGCTCGGCGGCTTGTGATTGGACAAGACGGCGATCATTTGGGAAATGGGAAGTCCGCGGCAAATTTCCACATCATCCATCCATCCTCCAGGTATCCTCCATGGAAGACAGGGCTTTGAGGACTGGGGGAGTGCGATCATGATGTGAGTGTATGAATAATAATGAATAAAGTTTATGGGGAATAGGCCGAGATTTTTTTTAAAAGATCAATATTTATGAATAAAAGGTAAGGCTTGCTGAGACTTCTGAATAAAAGTAGTAGCCTGGTAGTTTATCCTCATTGTTGAGATAACAACCACATGGCATATTTAACATCATCTGTAAGCATTGACCAAGTGAAAGTGTCATGCAAATCATGTAAGCAGTTGTTGGGGTCAGGCCCACCATAGGGATTGTAGGCCCCCAACCACATCGCAAACCCTAACCCTAACCCTTACCCTAACCCTAACTCTAACTCTAATCTATAATCCTAACCCTAAATCCCACCAAAACTCTAACCCCGTCTACTGGAAAAGGCTGATTTATCACTGTTTTTCCCCCCAAAAAGTTTGCAGGACAAAGCAAAATGCATTTCCTTGTGGGGAGTATAGCAGAGCCATGTATTCTCCTCCATTTATGAGTGTGCGCATGAAATATTCTGACTTTTTGAACTTTGGCCCAATATGCATATACGTTTCTTAATTCTGATAGGCCCTTGACTATGGTAGGCCCCAGAGCTCCAGCCCCTGCTAGCCCATTGGATAAGGTGGCTCTGGTTGGGATTATTTCATAAAATAATCCAACTACTGATTAGTAATCTGTGGTTGTTGTAGCTAATTATTTGATTACCTTATTTTCAAAGATTATTGATTACTAGTTGTTTTAGTTTTTTCTACCTAAAAATGTCTGAGTAATAGGCTAAATAGTTAGTCTACTTGATAGGTGACAGTTGGTGATTTTCTTATTTGTTCCACCAACAGTTACACTTTTTTGTTGGTAAAGATTAAATCATTACAAATGTGTCAAATAGCTCAGGGTTCCTAGACACCAGTTTGAGAATGAGAGAATTTCTTTCTGACAAACTAAAGGAATAGTTTAGGACTGTAAAAAAAACGCCCATTTCCCAAACCTGCCCTTCAGAACTGGCCTATTTACTGAAGGGATCTTTGTAATAGCCTAGTGTTGATACCTGCCCTAGTGCCCTCCCACTGGCCGCCTCGCCCTCTGTTATCCATTCTTTTCTTCATTGTCTCTCACAAACATTAGGTTGCAATTCACATAAAAGCGGGTGTGGGAGAAACTTCTACCTTTACCCAAAACAATGACAGGTTGTTGATAGGCAAGCCACTGGTGCCATTTATTTTTAATTGCTATTTGTTGGGTGCAGCCCATGTTAAGTTGTTACATAGATGGCTACATGTGATCTAGGCTACATAATTTAATAGCACTCACTCGCTGTCTACTTTACACCATTTCAATAAAGCATGAAGCTGTGTATGAACCTTTTTAGGAAAATGGACAAGATTAAGAGTCCACTATCTTCAATCTAACCCACATTAAATATGCCTATTGCTCTGAATATTGCTAAGCACTGTTAAGATGGTTAAAAGAAGACATGAAGACTTCTTTAGCTATTCTCTCCCAAGCACATTGGTTTCGACCATGCTTCAACTATCACTCATGTGCGAACATGAAGGAACTGGAAAGTACTGTAGAAAACCTATGACCTCTTGTGGACGGTTTGTGCTATTGCAGCAACAACACATTTCCTCTGCCTGTTTCTTGTTGTTCCAATCCAATATGGACCATACAAGGTGAACAACCTGAAGCTCCTTTAAATTTTTATGCTTGACAGTCTTCTGAAAGTGCTACACTGCAGTCATTATTCATTCACTCATACTTGTGCGTGAGTCTCATGCTTTAGTAAGTTACCTGTAGCCCCAGCTGCCCTAGGGTAGACTGGTGTTAACCAAGCCCCTTCGACACCACAAATCACTCTCTCACTTACACAATACAGACAAGATAGGTGTATTGCCCAAAGGACACAACGGCAGTGTGAACCAGTCGGAGTTTGATTGATTGTTTAGTTGAGATTTTGACTTTCACATTCTCTAAGCCAGTGGTTCTCAAACTGTGTTACACGTGGTACTTCTGATGCACAGATGATTTACATTTTTTTATCCAAATTTGGTACAATTTCAAGATTGTTTAGGGTTTACTGGTTTACCCAGTTTAGGCATAATTTAGTCCAGATATAGGTCTGTTTCATCCCAGTTTTGGCTCAATTTAATCTGATTTTAGTGTTAGTTGTTACCAGCATTGGTGGTACTTGGTTAGCTAGATCTTTTACAAAGTGGTACCACTGCTTTGCCCCATGGTATCGTGGAATAACAAATATAGTGCTATAAATAACGTGCTGTTACACATGCAGAATGCCAAACACACATTTTTAAATACACTCATACGTAGCTTTTATGACCTACTGAAAACAAACAGTATTTATTCAAGATTAAACATTGAGACAATCACAGATGAACAGGCATAGGTCAAACACAAGGTTACTTCTGCTGCTGTCCCAGAGACCCACAAAAACAAAAAGTTCATAGCAACATTTTTGCACATACGTATACAACAGTATGATGCGCACATGTGGCTTATAGCAGGTAATGTTGAGTACATGATGCGTCTCTCAAAAGTTCACAACAATTAATCATACAGGCATACCGTAACACAGCAAAAACTTTAGTTGCATTAAAAAACTGGGTCCTCGAAACGGCCTTCCTTGGAGACCAAATAGTTTGCATATGTCCTACATTGTGAGCTGCAATCTCTTCAAAATAAAAGTGTGAAAAAAATGACAATGGGTAGAAGGCAGTGATTTAGGTGGATCTTTGTCACTATAGGAGCAGAGACAGAAAAACCCTATAAATAAATGCGGACAAATGAGACAAGTCCAACCCAATGAACCTGACGAAGGCACCGACAATACACAAATGTACTCATGTTTTTTGCACAATGAAGTAACAGAAAACCTTGCGTAAGCATCAGAGACATTGTTTCAAGTCATATGGAACACATAGACTGTAATTTATCAGCCTGCACTTATTGACCTCCCTTTGGAATGTAGTGTGAGCAAACATTGGAGGGCGGATGACTTGAGACAATGCATCTGGTACTTAAGTTTTTTGTTGTTGTTGTTTTTTTCAGCCAAGATGCTTTTCTTTGGATTGCAGGAGGCAGATTGCCCACAATCCTCTTTTTCTCCGTAGTCAAGAATTGGATGTATGGACAAACAGACAAGACAGACAGACAGGACAATAGCACCAACTTCTGAGATTGTTGTGAAAAATGCTTTACAACGAAAGCGAGAGGTGAGTGAGATAGTGAGTGTGTGATGAGCGGCTGAGTATCACTGACCTGATCAAGTGTCAAGTCTCAACTGGCCACTACAGATAAAGATATGTCTTGATAGGATTTTTACTAAAGGATTTGCTTGAGACTTAACTCTAAAAAGCTACACAGCTGCAACTAAAATACATAGTCAATTTACACAATGACCCAAGTGCATCTATAATCCTAGCATCGGGGGGGGGGGTTAAACTGGGAGAACAAGAATGCAGCAGCCAACCACACACAGTGAAAATACAGCATCGACAACATTTTATTTGGTTCATGAAGAGACAAAAAGCTATTTATCGTAATATTATCGTTATGGCAAGCTGATTGAACAAGCCAGACAGATGTCACAATGGTTGTCCCAATTTAACCCCTGGTTCAGTTACATTCACGTGGAGGTGATGGTGAACAGACCGAACAGTGACGAGAGTTTGCAAGGCTTCATGCAGTGCTACCTTATTGATAAGATTTACATAGATTTAAGTGCGGAACAAAATTACTTCAAACATTTCGAGTCATTGCAAAATGGTGTGTTCACAACTTATAATAGTTGAGCATAAACTATACATCTTAGAGTAAAAAATTAAATTGGTACGTTTAGTACTGTGCAAAAGTTTCAGGGTTTTGTGGCAAACTTAAAACTCCTGTAACTGGAATTTCTTCAACCTTATTGTAATAATTGTGATTTAGATTTAGTCACTTATTTTAGTCATCAGAGGTGCCATAGGCAAGTAGTGGAAATAAACAGGCCGCACTCACTGTTCGTATCTATATACAGGACATTATTATCGCTAATCTGGAAGTAAAGCAAAAATCAGTGCATTGTGTTTCTATGGCAGTCTTCCCTGATTCACACGTCCAAAACACGCATAAATTAATCAACAGGAAGAATTTGGATTTGCGAGAGGTATTGTGAGAGCTTGAAATGAGTTGGGGGCAACAGCTACCACTTTTAAAACCTGTTCTAAACCTTTGCACAGTACCGTATCCACTTTGCCTCTTTGTCTTTGTGCTGTAAAACTAACACCATACACCAATAGCTACAGATGACCAGTGTAACTAAATATATGTGTGTGCACTCATGAGTTTAAAGCAAAGACTTTTCATGATTGTAATCTGCTTTCAAGCTCACATGCAGTTGATGGATTGAGATGATTCAGAACCAAAACAATAAACAATAAATACCTTGTATAAAACATAATTTCATATCAATATATTAAAATACTATTTAAAATAAGATCTTAGACAATATTGCAACTATATGACATTGACCGATAAATAGCTGATAGGCCTACACACACAAATGCATTTGTACTGTGTCCTTCATAGTTTATTTCATGTTTTGGGAGATTTTCCAGATTTGTCCAGAGAGAAAACTAATACATTTAATCTTTTTCTCAACAATAATACCTTTGACCTTACAGTACACAGTCCCATAATGAAGATAATATACATAATGAATACAATATAAATGTCAAGACAGAAAAATAGAAAAATATCAATCGAAACTAAAATTCAAATACATATCGGAGAAGTTTACAGAGAGGTGTTGCACTTATGAGTCTTTGTGGTTCTTGAGCTCGAGTTGCTCTTGTTGATATTGGCTGTGTATCTGCTATTGTTGTTTTTCCAGTCCTGACACGCACGCACTCTCTCTCACACATGCACGCACACACACACACACACACACACACACACACACACACACCGACACACACAGACTCTGCCCTCACATGACTGTGCAGCACTTGCAGGTCTGTTTCTTCTCTTTCTTCTCCTCGGCCTCGTTGTTCTTCTCCTTGTCTGCCATGCTACCATTGGGGGGCGCCTGCTCGTCTGTGGCGGCCTCTCCTCCTGCCTTGCCCTCCCCGTCTTCAATCACCACAAATTCAGCCTTCACGTTTCCATCCACCCCCTCCAGGGCGGCGCGGGACTCCTGCTCCTCCTCTACCGTCTTGTAGCCCATGAAGACCAGAGTGACAGGGTTGTCCGCGCTCGCCTGGTCCGGGCTGGGACCCAGGAGCTTGGCTTCGATCCCTGTGACCTCTCGCTTTGGAGTCTGGCCCGAATTCTGCACTACACCGTTCTCCCCTGTAGGGAGCACCAGAGTGTCACAAGAGGCAGACAAAGTTCAGCGCTTAACTAGCTTGAAACTGGTGGGCAGAATGAACCATATTTAAAAGGTTTATTAAAGCCGAAATATTATTTTTTCTTGTAGTTAGTAGAAGTATTATTGTTTTGTCCTCCAGTATATTGTATAAGCAAGTAGACATTTGAATGAATTTGGACTACCACTAATAATTTAAAGCTTATGTGCTCCTTTCTCTGTTTGTAAAAAACAAACAAACACAAATCAGGCTGAGCTTATAAAGCATAAGCCCACCAGAATGTGTTACTGATGAGTTCAATCTCCACAAATGCTTTTTTTTTTACAATATATTTTAACAGGTGTACAAATTAATTATTCTTTTCTCTATTTATCATGGGATAGAGTACTATTGTTGGTGTGTTGGTTACCTTTTTAAAACTTAAATTGTATGACTTAAATTCCAGTAATCAACAACTTATGATTAGGATGTAAGCCATATGACAAGTACAGTTCTTGGAAGCAGAAAGAGGGTTATTATGAAGATGCTATTATTAGCCGTGGTTGTCTTTGTGACTGAGGTGGTCACGAGGTGTTGCCATGGTTTTGTGTTGTCATAGTGCTAACTCACCTCCGTTCTCTTTTGCCACACCCTTCGCCGAGACGCCTGTCTCCAGCTCCTCAATCTCCTGCTCCAGCCTGCACCACACACACACAAGAGATAAAAGTCAGGTCATGCAACCCTCACTTATTAATAGCACATGCTGCCGACTACAATAGATGGGGATAAAACAGTAGAAAGCGGGACACCACTACAGGTTTGTTCAACAATAAAACATCAGCTGGTTTTACATAATGCAAGATATATGAACTTCTTACATCCAATATTTATGAGGAGCGACACAAAGTTAAAGTAAAAATCGCAATATGGTCACAATTGGTGAATTGCAAAGGCTCCAATAACGCATCCTCGTTGGGATCTTATGTATAAAACCCACTAACCCTGTAATTTATACCTCTACAGTCCCCTTCTATAATTAATGTGCTTCTTGAATTAGTACCACTAATCCAAATGATCCAAGCTGAATATTTTTCCAAATTTATGTGGCACTAGTTAATGATGTATTAATTTTTAATGTCTAACACATCTACCTTCCCTTTATTCCTTCACTACTACACGCATGGCCTGTACAAGAAAGATGTGCTAAAGTCCGATCACATACATGATACTGGCAACAACTGGTCCTGCATTCTTCCACACTTTGTATAAATGAACAATAGTCTGACCTGAGAATGACTTGCTCCAGCAGTTTGGTCTTGACTTCATCCTCCTGCAGTCGCCTCTTGGTCTCCTCCTCCTCTGGTGCTCCATCTAACAACCAGCGCTCCCTCAGGGCTTTGGACTGAAGCACACAAAACATACGGACACTTTAATAGACATTCAGTATAACAGAGATGATACAAATGAATAGAAAGGCCAGGGAGGGTCAGATAAGGGAATACCAAGAACAAGACTTCAGTGGAAGTTGTGAGTGGGTGTGCTAATGTGGTATCAAAACAACCTAAAGGCACAATTATTTCAAGGCCGAGTTGGAGGCTATGAATAATTTTAAGTAAAATCAGTTGTTGCTGAGTAAAAATGTAGAAGTTTTGTATAGTATAGCATAGTAATATCTATGTAATTACTGTGTCTATTTGTACATTAAAGTAGTATTAAGCTTAATGTCTTCTCTCAGTGCAAAATGATTTGTCCACAATAAAGTTAGCTGAGAGGACTTTGTGTGAGGTTTTAAGTGTTTCACCAAAAGACGTTAAGACATCCCATGTAATTGCTTTTTGAATGTAGTGGCATTTTGCACTATTTGATCTCTTTTATCTTTCAATTGCAGGTGCCATACCTTTAGTAAAGTCACATCACCATTTTTCTTTCACTAAACACTGTCATTTGCATTCCAGCCCTAGTCCAGCGTGAACCTAGAACAAGACCTCATTGTAAGCTGTGTAGGTGTTACAATGGATCTTTATTGGACTGACTTTTTAATTACTTTTCCCTTATTAAAAAAAGATGATTCACTTCCCCCTGCAGCCTTCATTACAGCCCACATCATCATAAGCAGACTGATCACTCTAGTTGAAACATTTTGATAAAGTCATTTAGTCCCATTTAAACCGGAATAAGCCGAACGGTGCATCCCAGATCTTTGTCACACCTCAGCAGCGCCCACTGCGTTTGCCAAGTGGACTGTGGACCGATGCCAGGTCATCAAGCTCTTGGCCAAAGCAGTCAGTTTCACCTAATAGATTACATTATATACAATTAAGCTCGCATTTGAAGTCAATGGGCACCAAAAGCATCTTTAGACGTAGTAGTAGTCTATAAATATTTAATGTAGCAGTCTTAGCCATGGTAGTACAAGCAAGAGTAGCCGTAACCATGGTCGTTTTTGGATTCCACCGTAGAGAAAGGTTTCCAAGTAGTCATCTGTACTGTAATTGTAGCATTGAGGACACTTCCCCAATCACCTCAAGAGGCTTTTTTCAGCAACGGATAGTCTTCTAGCGGCTTGTTTTATTCTGATCTAGTGTAGGGGGTTATTGGTTCCACTGGAGTCCAGCCTGCTCCTAAAAGATCATCATTAGTTACCGACGAAGCCTCTGGTAAGATGCTAAAATAACCCAGTACCGATGACGGCTTGAGAATCTCTTTATCGCGTCGTAGTTGCTAGACATTTGTATTTGTGTAATCCCAGTGAATATACCCATTGAGTTTTAGGGTATAAATAACACGGGAGTAAGACATTACACTGATTTATGTGACACTTACATGGCTAACTTCGCAGATGGCACTTTTATCTTCACACCACCCGTCTTCCTCCCTCCTCAACCATAGCCTTGTTCTGATTAGCCAATATCAAAGCGAATAGTTGGGATGCTTTCGAGGCAAATATAACAGCGTGTGTACTTGCAGCTGTTAGACCATGCAGCGAGACACGCTCTGGCTGAGACTGCCCATATGGAAAAGAGCAGCCGGTTTTCAAGCACCGGATCACAAAAAAAGAAAAAAGGGGGGAAAGAAAGTGGACGTATGCTTGATGTGAATTCCAAAGCTGTGATGCAACTCCAGCAAAAAGTCCCAATTTTCTTTTCTCAGACCTTCAAAGCGACGCCCCCTCCTCTTTCTTAGGTACTTCCATCGATCATGCGGTTCATTTAAACTTGTAGTCTGCACTTTAAGTTATGTAGTTTTACAAAAGTAGCAGGATTGTATTTCCTTTTGGCGCTTTTGGCACTTACGGCTAATCATCTGGCTCATTGCAGAATGGACAACAGAGATTTTGTATATTGATACTAGAAGGATGTACTTTTTCCCATGCAACCTTTGATAGAAATTGGCTTGTGCTTGTATATGCTCATTCCTCCAAACAATCAAACCAGTATTACTGTATAATAGTGAGTAACATGTTGTAAGTTCGCTATGAGTTAGAGTCAAAGTAACCTTTTTTGTTCACATTCCACTTTTGACCTTTCCTGAAATGTTTATATCAGATTATATGCTGCAAAAATCGAATGCTTTCCATAAATCATAATCGAGTCTTGTTTTTTTTTTTTTTTTTTGAAGAGCTTTCATTTGTAGCGCCAGACACCCAGCTTCATGATGTAACCCAACACTGCCCATACCCCAGGCGGACACACTCACATGGGCATTTTGAATAGACCTACTTCCCCCTCTTCTCTTTCTCTCATCTCTCTCCCACTCTCTCTCTCTCTCTCTCTTGCCTACCACACCCTACAATAGCCTGACATCACTTTATGAGAGAAACAGGGAGGGAGGGGGGGGAGAAAGAGTGAGAGGGAGAGAGTTCGGCAGGACATAAAGTGGTAAAGCCATGGTGCTGGAGTTATGCCTGTGTCCATTGTTCCTTTGGTGTAAAGCTGCAGACGTCAGACAAAGGGCGGAACTGGGACACACACACACACACACACACACACACACACACACTGTTAAATTGCCTGAGCAGAGTCAAAGTGGAGGTAATATGACTCCAGCGGCTTTTACTATGGGAAAGTGTGTTTTGGAATTTGGTTCAAGATGTACCAAAAGCAGATATATTGGACTAATGGGTAATGACAAATAAACAATAGAGCTTTTAGAGTGACAAAATGAGGCCGAATATAATACTGCTACAAACATCGTGAGATTGTGGAATATACACATTAAAATACGTCCCACTGAGATAGACTAGCAAACAATGAAGATGCCTCTGTAGACTCTTTTAACTAGGGCAGCGCAATACGATGCCAAATGATCGTAATGGGGATATTATAGGTGACGCAATGTTCAAGCCACAACATATTGCAAAATCCCAGAGATCTTCCATGTGGCTTAGATTTACACATTTCTTGCTCGCACAACCGAAAAGAAAAACACATGGAAACTTAAAAATGTGCAAATGTTCAGTTTTAGACATGATTTTTTTTCTTTATTACTTCAATTTTAGCTTTTTTTTTTTTTTTAATTGGGTTGTGACTTAATTTTAATGGATCTGTGTGGAAATGTTTTTGCTTAATATCACAACATTGTATTGTACATTTTCAACCAATTATGTTCACCATGGATAAGATGAAGTATTGACGTGATGGGAAAGTCACTTCACTTCAACAGTAATTCAAAGGGTCAAACAGGCCAGTATCAAAGCCTTACAATACAAAACAGAAGGAGGACGTAGTGCACTTCTAGGGAACCTGTTGTATTTTACATTACCACTAGAGGGAGCGATACACTATGACAACGTGCAAGTCGATTGCCACAAATGCCACAAGTGTCACTTCAAACACGCCATCACTTCAGCTACAAATCACTTGCAGAGCATTTGGATTTAGAAAGAATGTCTTATTTCTTACACTTGCGGGACTTTCTGTTCTCTCCTCTCTCTCCTCTGTGGCCCGTGACTGTAGCTGTTTTTGCAATATTCCAGACTATGTTCTAGCGCTTACATACTTATTTTGCCAGGCCTCTCTTCAGAACAAGCCTCGTCTTGTTTCTAACTGTAAAAACAATTACCTCATTTTTAGCGCCTAATGTCCAGTGCCAACACGTGCGGTACAAGCTCTTTTAAATGGCGGTGTGTGTAAAACGTGCTACTTTTATTGCAGGTTTTCCACTTGAACACCAAAACCTGTCGCGGGAATCTTGCTGTGGTGTGCAGACTTGCTAATGCCTGTGTAGCTTGTGATTGCACTTCCCCTGTGGTACGTGTGTGTGCGAGGGCCCGTGGTGGGGTGCGGTGGTCTCAGAGGCGTTTCCTGTCCTGGTGGGAGTGGGACAAAAAATCTGTTTCCTTTGCCTAAGCCCTCCGCATTGTCTGGGTTTGTCTCTGTTCTTTTATGGGGCAACACACACTAATGAATGGACATAGATGCTGCTGAAAATAGAAATATCCAGGATCACACGAAAGCAACACTGTCAACATAATACAGGGAAGGATCCCTTATGGCCAATATTTTAGGCCAAGGTTTTAACTCAAGATTAGAGGATGGTTCAGTAATTTTAAAATGTGCCATGTCAAGATAATAAATTTCAACATCTAATCGGTCTTCTGCACACGATTAGTGATGCCGGAGGTTGCCATTTTGATGAAAAGATATGTTACGTCTATCTATACCCAATCAGCGCACCGTTGATATGGCGTGGTTGCGTCCCATATCAGCGCACTAAAAAAACCTGCATTCCTTTGCCCAGCTTGCTCTACTTCCTTTCCCCCTCGTGTAGGAGCACTTGAAGGTGAGGTTTGAGACGCAGCTGAAGTGTGTGAGCCAAGTGCACACAGTACGTCCCGGGCCCCGAATCTAGCCCAAACTGGCCCAAAAATGATCCTGAGCACACACAGGTGCATGGTGACGCTCCACCCCATCCTTCAGTCTGTAAATTGGTCCTATAGGCTATGGATCGTTGGCGCAGATGTGTGCAGTCGCGACAGCGTTTCTGCCAGTCTCCCCCAGGGGAAACTGAACACCACAGAGTATGGAGTAAATGTACAATTGTCTCGCTTTGTTACTATGTCTGTGAAAGGCACTATATAAATAAAGTTCTTCTCCTTCATTTTCTTTTCTTTGTTTAATCAACCTTTATTTAACTAGGAATGTCTCTCTGGGATTAGGGATCTCATTTCCAGGGGCGTCCTGGCCCCAGAGCGGGACCTATTGTAGGTAGGTAGTGGTGGGGGAAACCGGAGCACCCGGAGGAAGCCTACGCGTCACAGGGAGAGCATACACACTCCACATAGGAAGCCCTCCTCCAGCCGGGGATCGCGCCCGAGACCTTCTTGCTGTAAGGCACGAGTGGAGTCCAGAGAATAGTTCATTCTGGGACTATGACTGACACACTGATCATTGTAAACGTTGAGGACAGCGACAGCGAGAGGGAAGAAAGTACTCTAAATGTGCCAGTGTTGGAACGTTGTCTGTTTTTCTCTCACTTACAAAACAGCCGCTCTGCCTCTTATTCTCACTGTGCAGCCTTACTCACTCATCCCGCGCTAAATTGTACTGGTGATCAGCAGAAAAACACTTAAAACACACTCCTCTGCTAGTGTGAAAGCCTTTAAAAGAGCGGTGACGCACCTCGCTATATGTATGCGCACGCCGAGGACGCGCTCGTAGGGCCGCAAATATTAAAAAATTGACATAAAACCAATTGTTTTATGTTGTTTTTTGCGTGTGAATTGTATTTAGTTATTTATTTTAATTCAATTATTTATTGCATGTTAACCTGAAACTTTGCAGAGAGCAGGACATCAGCATCATTATGAGCATGTATTGTTGCTCTGAAACGTTTATGTACTCTTGAGTTTTAGTTGTTATTGTGATGTAGCAACACGTAACCTGAGATGTTCTGCAGTGTGGCTTTAATGAGATTGTAATAATGTCTATTTGCACCAGTCCCAGTACAGATAATAATACAAATCACCGCAACCCTGATAAAAAGCCCCAAAACTCTCAAAAACTAACAAAAAATGTGGGAAGAACCACAAAGTACTTCAAAAGCCAAACAGACGAACAACAGAACATCTGCCCCAACTGTACATTATGTCCTGAAACATGTCCTCCTCATTAATGCCTCTACAACAACCCAATGTCAGATCGTCGGGTCACACCACCCCTTTTGTTCTTATCTGCTCCTCTGCTGTCCCGCACTGAAATAGCTTTGATAGCGCTGACACATTTGCTAACAAAAGACCCTGGCCGTGATACGAAGGTGCGCGTGTGCGATGTTTTCAGTGCACGTGTGGAGGAGCTGCCGTTATCGCCCGTCTGCTCAGAACATGGCGTGACAGACGCGGCGAGGGAGGATCTCAACGTGGGACTGTGCTGACTCTCAGGTTTGTGTGTGGGATTCTAGCACTTGTAGCTTTTTGTTCCTGGAATTGCTTAACCAGAGATGCAACAGTGTCAGCCAGTTACTGGTACAGGTTGAGGAGGCAACAGACCAAACATAGGAAAGTGATAAACTAGTGGTATCTTGTGTCACCATCAGCCTGAACAAATGTACACTAGGGCTATACATTTTTAGCGAAATATAAGCACAGACGTCTCTTGTGGCTACAGGAGGGACATGCATACGTAAATATTAGCCAAAAATAATAAAAAATGCAGCAGGTTTCACAGCTTTTAGGGTCACTGCCACAATAATGCTAACATAGGGTGACCAGATGTCCCAGTTAACCCGGGACAGTCCCAGTTTTGAGTCCTTTATCCCACATTCCAAAAGATTTCTCCAAAACTATTGGTTTGTCCCAGTTACAGTCTGTCTCTCTCCCAGTTGTCCCGTTTTTTGGCCAAATAGTTCCCGGAAGAACACACCTTCACTTGAAAAGGAATGTTTTTGGCTCGTGTGAACATCAATTACCAAGTATAAATCAATGAAAGACTTTAGCATCTCCTCAATGTGGATTGGTGCATATCATGGGACGTTGACAGTTTTACCATTCATCGTGGGGAAAAACAGTTGAGATTTCGGCATATTTTTAGGGAAATATAAGCACAGAAGGCTTACGAAGTGAGCATAGAGCACGGTTTTTTAAATCTTTAAACCCAAAACGATATCAACGCATACCAACCTTGTCTTATTCGACGAGAAGACTTGCCTCATTTTGAACAGGACCCTAACCTTATTGATTTTCATCCTCAAGTGCAATTTAGTGGAGGTCAACCTATATGACCCTGCTCATGTCTTACAACTTGTGTAATGACGTACCTTGAGATGCTGCAGTTGCCGCCGGTCATCGTCGAGCTGCCTCCTCTTGTTCTCAATCTCTGTTTGACGCTTCCTCTTGTCCTGATCCAACACATACAAGAAAAGCAATTAGTTATCTGTCAATGGCCTTTAAAAAAAAAGCAACAAAAAAACAAATAAAACAAAGCAAAAATTGTGATAACAAGAGCTTAGCAACCCACTGAGATCCAAATTCGCTTTAAAAGGGAAACCTAGATGTCTGTGGTCGGGGGAAAGTAAAGCACCCTGGGGAAACCTCTGCAGACACAGGGAGAAAACGCAAACTCCACACAAGGACCTACTTCTTGCTGTGAGGTGAATCTTAACTGCTGCTCCATTTCGCCGAAGAGTTGTGTCGTTCTTGCGCTATCAAGAAATAGCCATATCAAGTCCTCCTATGGGCGTGTCTTATTCCCATTCCCTAAAAACCAGCTACTTTCGCTTAATCCCGATTTCAATGTAATAAATAGCTTATAAAGGACGAGGGATGTAAAGATGCAGCGGATCAAAGGCAAAAGACAGACAGAGGGAACAGAGACAGTCAGCGCCGCACTGTGAGCCCGGCTGAGTGATGCTCTAATGGGGTGGAGGAGATGGGATCTAAAAGGTTGAGTCATTAAGATCAGCCAGTCGCATCCTGACGGGCCTGAAATCATTTGTTGTTTCCCCCGAGATGCCCCCAGCTTGAGAAGGAGAGGGAGCGAAAGGAGAGGGAGAGACTTACAGCGATGGCCTGGAGTCGCTCCTCATGGGACACCTCAGCCATCCTAAAAAACAAAAGAGCAAGAAATAGATTAAAGATCAGGCGGACGGTGTCATTAGGACCGAGTTAAGCCCCACATGCGTCAAAATGTAATGCACAGAGCACCTTTCCTTCTATATCTACTGTATGATCACGTGCGGCTACTCGAAACAACCGTCGACGCTTTTCTATCATTCATCATCTGACCACACATGCCCCCTTAAACTCGTGTATCAACTACCACTGGTTCAAGACTGTTACTTCCTTGGACAGTTCTGGCCCCTACAGACACCGCAGGCAACTTTTCACTTTTGGAAATGCTCCTGCGATCTAATCAACTTGCCCCAAAAACGTCAAAATGCTTCCCCCGTTTTCGTGGAGGAAAAACAGGTGCCAGGATGAATGAAGAGAAACTTTTTCAAGCTGTCCACCTGTCAGAGATTTTAATTCTATGCCTCAGTAATTGTCATTTATCCTTTGCTGTGTGGTCGACTTGATGGAGGAACGTAAACGCCTTTCTAAATGCAGTGACTCCTTACATAATATTAGGTAAGAGAGAAATGAATTATTGCATCGTATGACAAATGACTTTCCTTTTAGCACCGCTAACAGCTTCCTAGAGACTGGAGTGAAACATCTGTCTATTCGCAGTAAATCCCTGTCCTTTTTCCTGTCAGGGGGAGTTAGCGCAGGCATGCTAATGGGCTGGCTGGGCGCTGCTGGAGATTCCTGCCCTAATAGCTTCCAGACCAGGGTTCCGGGATGGTCAAAAGGAAGCAGCAGCACTCAAAGCCCGAGGGTGCAGCCAGCCAGTGCCCCCTGCCAGTGAGATGGGACAATCTTTCACTGTATCAGGATAAAATAATACAGCCTTTCATAGGACTGATGTGGTTATCTTGTTGACCCCGGGCATGTGGAGCATCAGCAGAGTCGAGGCAAATGTTCTACCACATCTGAACCCACTGATTTACATTGGACATGCAAAGAACACAGTTACGAGAGGAATGCAAAACCCCAAACCATGATTTATTAAAATGGATGAATTTAGAATATGAGGATTATTTTTGGGATGATAGTGGCATAGTTGAAAGTATTTGGCCACTGATCAGAGGTTTGCTGGCTCAAATGTTGACTGACTAGGCTACATTACACGGTTCGTGGGTAGTATACTCTTGTGGCTACAGGGGAGACATGCATACGTAAATATTAGCCAAAAATAATAAAAAATGCAGCAGGTTTCACAACTTTTAGGGTCAATGCCACAATAATGCTAACTTAGGGTGACCAGATGTCCCAGTTTACCCGGGACAGTCCCAGTTTTGAGTCCTTTATCCCACATCCCGAAAGATTTCTCCAAAACTATTGGTTTGTCCCAGTTTTAGTCTGTCTCTGTCCCAATTGTCAGTTTTTTTTGGCCAAATAGTCCCTGAAAGAACACACCTCACTTGAAAAGGAATGTTTTTGGCTCATGTGAACATCAATTACCACTTATAAATCAATGAAAGATTTTAATTATAGCGTCTCCTCAATGTGAATCGGTGCATATCACAGGACGTTGACAGTTTTACCATTCACCGTGGGGAAAAACAGTCGAGATTTCGGCGTATTTCCAAATTGAGTCCTGGTTTTTAAGTCGGAACATCAGGTCACCCTTTGCTAACAACTTGCCTGCTAGTTCTTGAGTAAAACATGCTTTATAGTTAGATGCACAGTGCCTTTTCACAAATGTCTAGATAGATACAGTGGATGGATGGATGGAGATAGATAGATAGATAGATAGATAGATAGATAGATAGATAGATAGATAGATAGATAGATAGATAGATAGATAGATAGATAGATAGATAGATAGATAGATAGATAGATAGATAGAAACACAGATGACAGACGAAGCAGGGATGAAGGAGAAAACTCTCCGTCAGTTCTGGGCAGATATAGTCCCATGCACAACCCCGGCAGCATCCAGTGACCCCCGCCCCGACCACTGACCCCACCCTCTTAACCAGCTTGTCCGGCTTGTAACACTTTTAAGCCGAGATGTTATTGCCCCAGCAGGCAGCAGCACAAAAATGAACAGCAACAACAACAACAGCTTGATAGAACATGGACAACATTTGGTAACACACGTCAAAGGACTTCAGCCTCCTCAGGCAAAAAAGCCTGGGAAGGAAGACAAAACACATTCCATTCCACCATACCACAAAAAATATCAGGTACAGGGTCATTAATTCAAATGGCAAGTGACTATTGAGAATCTTTTGCAGAATTTACTCAAATCAACAATGATTAATTTCACATGCAGTTACTCAAAGCAGGGAACATGCAATTGTTTTAATGGAGTTAAGCATTTGCCTCTAAACCTGAAGTTTGGGCACAATTTCTTTACCACTTCCAGAACCTCATATTACAGGCAAACACAAGTTACGCAACTCACATCCTCCTTTGAACCAAATAGCTATAACAAGAAAGCTTTCACATGAGCCATATTGCGTAGCCAGAGAAAAGTAGATTTGCTTGCATTAAGGATCATAACAGAGCATACTGTAATTCATGTTCCTTTGACTCTCAACTTGCTGTGGGAAATCATCACACTTATTATCCTCTACATAAAGACAGCTCCATTCAAACAATATATCTTTCACTAAAACGCAATAGGCCACAGATTCTCTTTCACACTTCTTTATAACATCCAATCCCTGCAGGAGTCAGAAAAATACCTCGAGGCTGTAGTTTAAAGTATGATTCATTGTTTTCTCAGTATATACAGTGATAGCTTAGTCCTCTCCCACTAACCCACAGCACCAGTATCACATGGGCGTCCTGTGGAGAACAAGTACAGCCACAATCATCTGATTGAGCCACAAGACGGACATAAACAGCAAATTGTGCTGCCGGATACAATCTTTTCTAATGTGAAAATATCATGAGTTGCACTAAAGTTCAAGAAGGCAGGACGCAAATGCTGGTAAAAAAAAATAATGAGATTACAGCAGCATGTGCATAATATTTAGTAGTTGCTTAGCAATCACTATCTCATAAGTTTCTGTTTCTATGGAGTTTGGGATTGAATGTTATAAATTGAACATTACTATTTTAGGGAGAACTTGCAAACACCATAAATAATCCCAACATTAGCTAAAAACAAGATAAAGTAGAGAAAAGAGCCATGAAATGACCCCACAAGCTCCCGTGTCACTACTGATAAAAGCACAAATGCTTTCTTAGGTCCGAGAACAGCTGTATTTTGCATTTAAAATTGGTTTCTTGTATCTGTTATGGTCCTTTTCCCAGAATACTTTGCAGTTTTGACGTCACAATTCAGAGTTTTATTGTACGGTGTCCGTTACATATAGGCAAGGTACACCGACTCACCCGTATTAAATCATTTACTGTGGTTAAATGACCAAATAAATTTGCTTGAGAAAATCCATGATAATGATTTTGTCCATTACCAATGACAATGGAATTTTAACCACAGAGTTCTTCAATAAGGGTCTTTTTAGGGTCTCACAGAGATATGAAAAGCTTGTTATTTTCCTCCACATGTGCACTCTCATCATATCCCACAGTGACATGGGGGGAGAAGGGGGGCCCTTGTTAAAGTCTGAGAGCTGTCCTGACTCAGAGAGGTCACAGAGGAGGAGCAGAAACTATGTGGAAAATGAACACCCACTGGAACAAAACAATCAAAGTTATTGTTATCTTCACAAAAATGGTCTGATGTGACAAATAATCTAAATAAATAAGAAATGTGGATGCCTTAAAATAAACACAAGTAACTATTATATGTCGTGAAAAAAAAATACTAACCCTCTTGTCTTGAGTGCATTGCTTCTATAGGTCATATAAATGTAATTACTGCTACTGCTAATAACTGCACCACTAAAGCACACTATCTCCAGTCGCGCTCTCTCTATCTCCTCATTCATTATTGATAAAACCGGCAGCAGGACAAAAGCCCACGATGTTCTTACATGAGGCTGACTGTGTTTTTAAAAGATTCATCACAACAACAGAGGAGGTTATGGTAAACCCCTCTCGCTCGCTCACTCGCTCTGGTCAGATAAAGCTTTGACAACAGCTGAGGATGCAGAACACAAGTGTGAGTAATAACGGACAAACCTCAGAAGTCCAGTTCAGACTCCAATGTGTTTGTATCAGCAGATTTCACAGACTTAAAAGCAGCCGAGAGGCCAAGAGTTTGCTATAATGGCAAAAGCCTCGGGCCATCGGGAAGCATTGGGTAACAAGATACAAAGATATAGACTAGATTAGATACTCTAGATTTTATTTGACCTCACTAAATACAAATTAATTACAACAGCTTTTCCCTATGGTCGAAACTGTTAACTGAACACTGAACACTGATTTTTTTTTCATATTGTGTAACTGAACTACAACACAAGCGGTAAATAAATAAATGTTTGTCATAGGGCTATATAGTGTGTGTAGTGTCTGCATTTGAATTTACTTCTATTACGTATAATAAGCAAATGACATTCAACTCTGGATGGCAGTTTTTAAATGTTGTCCAAATGGACTCTCTAGATTTCCGCTCCCCAAGAAAAAGCTATTGCTCAATTTGTCAAAACATTATCGACATACTGTAATAATGAGGCATTGGCCATTATCCAAAGTGCAGCGGCTGTGAATGGGCTAATGATAAACTGTCAGAATAATAAATTAGCGATAAACGATATGATTACATAAGATGGCAGAGTTGGAGGAGTAGTAGTAAGTTATTTGTAACCTTAAGTCAATTCTATACAATCATGATATCGAAGTACTTTTATTTCTTTATATCTGTAAAGTACTCCCCCTTATGAATTTGTCAATACTGTGTATAAAAGCAGGTGCCTATAGAAGAGTGGGGCGAGAGTGGACTAATGAATGAACCAGTCCCTGTGGACTTCAGTGCATTTCCAGGAACACATTAAGTCCTTCTACATCCTCTTTTAAAAACTCAATACTGAAGGCCACTCCACAAACACATTGAAAGGTCCCAACACTATACAGTTCGCTTAAGTTGCGGCAGGACAAAACCACCATAACCAGACCAAATCTGGAATAAGGCATAAAAAGTGTGGTATAACTGAGTAAGACTGCCTTTCAAAGAATGCACGCCATTTTTTGCATTCCCCCCACCCCATTTGCATGTTCATGAACATAAAACTATTTGAAAAATATTTCAGGAAATGCTTCATACATTATTCATGGGATCTATGGAAGTAGAGAGGTCAGCAAGGCCATGACTACAGTGCTCTGTGAGAAAGGGACAGCTGAGGTTATCTGCAGCTGCAGAAGTGTAGGGAGATTATTACACTAGATTTTTTTTTATCATCACTGCTAATCTGGATTAGTTCCACAAACAGCAAAGCATCCTGCAATTGTGATTTTTAATCCAGCGCTCATGTGTTGATCTGAAGCTTGTTACTACACTATTGGATTCCAGGCTTACAAGTCAACACAATCATATCAGGTTGACAAAGAAGATGTTAACTGCTGGCTTTACACATGAAATGGTTTGTCTTTTTTGTGATATTCAAGCAAACAATCCATAATACTGCTCGATGACCAAGTTCATAGTATTGTAATAGTTCTCATTTAAACTCATACGGTATGTTCTTCTAAATGACACTAAAGCATTGACACATCCAGAATGCTAATTTGTTCCATTTGAAATCATGCAGCTCACACATTTACTATGGATTTTACCGATGAATAAAACATTGATAAAACTGAATCACATGTACCAGTGAATCTAAAAGGGAGACAATGGCATGTTTTTATTATTCTCAATGTTGCTTTAATAACAGCCCCAGCAGTAAGAAAAGATTTAAGTCTTGATTAGCGATTGAACAAAACGGCTTAAATCTTGAGCCTTTAGAGATGGATTTGGGTGAAACTGAAAAGTCAGATCCAGTTTATAGTGAGGTAAGCAGTAATGAAGGTGCAATTTTCTGGTTAGACCCAGACTGCATGTTTTCTGGCACTGTTTCTTACACACTTGGAGCAGATGATGGACGATGGAAATGCCCTCTTGAGCTTAATGACCCGAGCCCTGCATTAGAAAACTGAGGAAAGGGAAACCTTCAAACAGGGCCCTCGTTAGCTCCACTTCTCTCCCCTTCCTACTCCCTACTTCCACATCTTCCTTCCTTCGGGCCACACGATCTCCGAGACAATGCTGCTCCTCCCTGGCATTTTGCATTTTGACACGCACCATTGTACCGCGCCATGACGGGCCCCTAATAGAGCCCTATGTGGGACCTTACACACTCGGGGTCAAACATAAACAGCGGAGTGCCAATAAAAGCTGACGGATATCCTCTGAAGTCATGTGTTAGTGTTCCAGGGTTCAAAGGTTGGTGCTTCTTCTCCCTCTCAGTGCGGCCATAAATATTAGACATGTAAGACAGAGCGCAAAAAAATGAACCCGGCACTTTCTAATAGCCTCGTTAGCGGCAGGACAAGCGGTGGAAAATATCTTGATTATTTTGATTGATGAAGAATTTCACATTCAAATAGAAGTCCTGAAAGTATTTAGTATATTTCCCATTAAAAAAAACGAATGTGGCCAGGGCTGTCACGATAATTACTATATTGCCTTATCGTTCAACAAAATTACTGATAAACGATACATTTTTTGGGCTCGATATTTATTGTCACAATTAAGTTACATTATGTTTCATGTTTATTGCAGCTTGTGTGGTGTTTTAGGATATGATAATGCCCTTGTAGAACAAAGGTTTACTGTCATTTTTAAGCCTGAGAGTTTACAGTGTATCGTTAGAGTCAATAATATCGTTTATCGCGATACTTTCCTGCCTCAATATATCAAACTTCAAATTTGTTTTAAGGGTTCATGACACAATGAACATTACGAACACGTTCAAATTTGTTATCGTGACGGGCCTAAATGTGGCCTCGTATTGTCTAATTTTCTGTATATTTTTGTCACATTTTCATCGCTTTTTGTCACTTTTCTGTTATTCTTTTGCTGCTCGTTACTACTTTTCTAATGCTCTTTTGTTGCGTTTTGTCACACATTTTTGTCACTTGTTCCTCGCCTTTTTGTCATGTTTTATGTTGCATTTTCAGGCTCGTTTTCGTCTCGTCCTTGTCGCTATTTTCACACTTTTTTCAAGAAGCTTCTAGATTTAGATAAAGCCAAACTGGAGACAATGTGCTCGGTTCTGGTGGGGGTTAAGAGGTTAACTACACTTTAGGATCTGGTTGCTTCAGATGTTCAGGTCTCGGTTCAGCAACAGCCCAACGAATGAGATCAGCTGACAACATTAGACAAACATTTAGTATAGGGATTTGTAAACAAGAAAGTGAAATGGTTTGAGTGGCCAAGCTTGTGGAGATGGCCATTTCTACTTGAAATGTACCACCAGTAGCTAAAAATGAAACATTAGTCATGACATGCAAGAGCCACACTGCTTTTATTCATGTTCGTTTGATCTTAGTGTATTAGCCATACATACCAGATGATCTTCAAGGCTTTTCTATGTCTTCATTTCTATGCCTGTTCCATCCCATCAGTCCTATTTGATTCAAACGTTTAATCCAAGCCTCCTCCGCATGCTCTACTTGACCACGTTTAACCCCCATTACCTCTGCTTCAACAACACAGTTTTATTGTTTATGAATTAATAGGTTTACACAGTCCTTTACAGATTTATATGCCTTTGATTTAATTTACATCACAGTACACTGGCTCGCACTGGAGTCTAGATAAGTATCATTTACTGTAGTTCAAGGCAACGCTCAGAAGCAACATGTAGCGACAACGATTTAAGCTTGAGGGAAGGTGACAGACGCAACAGTTGAAGTTTAACAAGAAATTGCAAAGAGACACATGTTGAATGTCTACACACAGGCTTATTGAGATTGTTAGTAATTATATAGGGCAGCCCACGTCCAGCTGATCATTAGGAACACGCATTTTACAACAGTTTGTTTGCTCATTTAATTTAGCAGCATGTATCCTGGAATGTTCAACAGTGTGACTTTATCCCACATCTTATAGTCATGCAGTTCTTGCCTAAAACATTTCAGTCAAAAGTCCAAGTCAAGTTCAAAGACAGGTTAGTCTGAGTCCAGTGCCACATTGGTGGCTCATGAGTCTCGGTCCTGTCCCAAGTCTTAGTCCATTTTATCAAGTCAAGTCTCAAGTCGTCAAATTAGTGACTCTAGTCATGACCTTTATGTCCACAGCTCAGTTGAATAACAGGTCTTCAGTAACAGCATAGCACAATCTAAGATGACAGTGCTCGGATTCATCTGACTGAAATTGTTAAGGTCTGGACTCCCATACGTTAAACCACTCATTCACTATGACAGCCCATTGGTTTTAAAAACGCTAAGTTGCTCCTGCAGGATGGCAGCCATTTCTGATTTCTAAAAAGACCACAAGGGAAATCTCTTCCTTTCACCTGACTCTGCATCTTCTCAGTAAAACAGCATAACAACATTAGCATCAGATTACTCCTATCAGCACAGCTTCAGCGTCTACTGTCCGTTCCATATGCCCCACCAGCTCTCGTGTCCTGGCCTGCTCTCTCCACTCTCCTCACCGCTGGATGGAAAAGCTGTTTTATTCTTCTAACTCTGCAGGAACCATTAAGAGAATAGGTACCTTCCCTCATGGCCTCAGGCCAATGTCCACTTAAGGCTCTAAGAGGGCCACATGCTTTCTCCTCTACCAATCACAACATATCCATTTGAAGATAGAGAGTCATAAAGAATGCTTTGATAGGCATTTAAGTTTAACTTTATTTTTAATCATGTAAACTATTTGTACTATTTGTATTCTCCACAGCAGTCAATATCTGATCAGCACTGCTTTGGGGGCTGATTTGTGTGCCAATTTTCAGTCTTCAGTCTTTTCTGTAAACTGAGTTCTTGGCATTAGAGTGCACTGCCCCATTTCAGAGAATATGATGTGGGAAAGAAATATCTGCAACAGTTGCTCAAACTGATCACACCATGTGCCATCTCATAAAATATATGAACTTCCAAACACCAGTAAAACAGTGTAACAATATTAGCATCAGATTACTCCTATCAGCACAGCTTCACATTTCCATATAGTGCCCCACCAGCTCTCGTGTCCTGGTCTGCTCTCTCCACTCTCCTCACCGCTCTCCACACCTCACAAACGCTGTATTATTCTTCATGGGCACAGCCTGCATCACTAAATATATGTAAACTGAACCAAAGCTTGAATCCTTACTGAAGCATAAATTCAATTATCTCAAATTTAAATGAATATAATACAAAATTGCAGATGACTCTCAGTACCACCTGAAGAGGCCTGCATACCACAAGGGATACATGTACCACAGTTTGAGAACCACTGATGTACAGCAATGATTTTAGACACTCCAAAGCGACAAGCAATTCCTTGTGCATTTCATTTAGTCTGATGGTCACACTGAACAAAAATGATTGGCCAATGTGGGAAGCCCTTGCTTTCAGAAGCATCAGCAACAGCAGATGCTGTCATACTTGTAGGTCTAGTAGAAATAGACTATAGAAGTACAGGTTGTTCCAATGGTAATGGAAATCATTGTAGTTTTGATTTACCAAAACTGCCTCCCTCATTTTGACAACTTTTTCTTTTTTTTCTGGAGCTTTTGCTTCTTCTCTTTGATGCAATAAGTGTATGCGTAAATATGTTTGTTCAGTTTCTGGTGAATAGTGCTTTTGATTCCAGTAACTCCACTGGTGATGGTCATATGAGCAGTGTGGTTGTACTGCAGCTGCTCATAAGACAACATCCCCCTTTGGGATTGACACAACTACAAATGTGCTCAGATCAGAAGAAGACAGTCTTTCTGCAATAAAACAATGATAAAATCAAATCCTCTTGTGGCTTATCCGTCTGAAAAGGCTACAGGGAGGGGCTCGTAATATGAGATTTAGGACTAAGGATGATGTGACAATCCAGGAGGAAAAAGAGCCATGCAGATTTAGAAAAGTAGGAAAAAAAAGTACAGTGTTTATTTTCTGATCTAATAATAACTGTGTTCTGTGTTGATGCTATTTGTTTCATTCAACGGCTAAATTTTTATTTATTAAAAAAAATGGTAGTACTTTGTATTGCTTGTGTTATCACATGCCATGCAAGCATGTGATAACACAAACAGTATTTTCAGTATTGTATTAGTAGCTCAGTAGTTTATCAGTAATAGTAGAAAGTGTGTCGTATTAGTAAACTTTGATTTCTTTTTGCACTAGACCTCAGTTTTTGTTGCTTGAATCTATTTTTGTGGTAAATAAACAGGGTCAAACTATGACAAATTTTTGTTAGTCATAGTAGGTTTAATACGGGTCACAAAAAATCCTCCAGTTGAAAACAAACCTGCTTCAAAGCACTGTTTTCATGAACACATAGACTACACACGTTGGAGATTTGAATTGCTGTGATTCAACAGTACATACAGTATGTTGTTTAGGTTCTGCATTCAATGACAAATATACTGTTTTCTCCTGGGTAGTTTTTGGGAACTTCATCTATCATTAATTTTCCACAGGTAATTTGCAACATCAGATTTTGTAACCACCACCAATGGCTTTTTAATGGCACCAAGGTCAACCAGGGTAATTGGCCACATCCATCACTGTGACTTTCAGGCAAATGTGAGATCCAGTGCCTCGCAGTGTATGAGTATTCTGTACCAACCGGTTACACAGCTAAAATAGTGGGTTGTGCAATGTGACTGGTAGTGTTATCACATGTAAAGCGGGAGCTGCCGTTAACTCCCACAAAGTCAAGCATGTGAGACCGAACACATGTTTTGCCAAGGAATTTGCATTTTAGCCCAGAGGTAGTTGCTAGAAACACTCTGGCTTCTAAGAAAGGTGCTGTGATTTTGGAAATAAACATGTAGCAATGTGTGTTTTTATGGAAACAAATCGGATTTTGTTTACGCAAAGGGAATTTCAGTTACATGCACTCTCCTTTTTGCAGCAATAGGCTGGAAAAAAGGAGCTTATTGCAACCCCCAGGTAGGTAAATCCTGATCAAGATCCTCGCTCAAAATCTGGAGCGGTCTACCACAATGTGATAACCCATTCCTTCCAAGGATACCCAGTAGCTGGCTCTAGCCAAAGTCAATTTTATTGAATCCATTTCTATACAAACTGCAAAGTATTGTTTTTTTAAGTAAAACGTGGATCGATCTGATATCAGCAAGTAATTAAGAGTCCAGGGACAATGTAAAGTTGTTTGCCCAGAACAAATGTTACAGCCATTGAGCCTAACCCTAACCCTATCCCTAACATTGGTCCTGGGCAAACAATTTTGACATTGGCCCTAGACTCTTAATTACTTGGTAATATCAGATCCACCTAAAACATGATACATTTTGTATGTTAAGGCCCTATAATTAATCAAAATAGCAATTTTACTAGCTGGAATTCTTAAATTGCATTGATTGTATAGTGTCATTTGGAGACAACAAAATGTCCTGTCTCCCTGGGGTCTTATATGAAACCTGAAATCTGTGGTCTAACATGTTCTGAAACATATGCCATTATTGTATTCGAAATAACAGCTCGTATTGCATGTCCTCCCAAATCATAATGCACTAGTTTAAAAATGTGATCTGAATTTTGATTTGCAAACATGAATCTAATCACAAAAATGCAACTAGATAGTGTTCATCCCTTTTAACTATCTCATTCCATTGTATCTACATCTGTAAAAAGCAGTCAAACCAGGACAAGCTCATCACCTCAGTCCATCTTTTTGTTTCCCCACAATGCCTTGACACACTAAAACACACACTGTCCCCTGCCGAGCGCTGTGACGCCGGGCCGCGATTGGACGAAATGGACAAGGGTTGTCAGCTGTACTGGGAGCTGCTGACACAACACAGGGCTCCATACCGGATATAGACCAACATTAGCACTATGCAGGGGGGCCAACTCAACATACCTCACACATGCAAAACCATACAGGCACGTGTTGAACTATGGCAAACAAGTGGTGCGTATGGGGAGTAGGTCATTTTGCACTTGGTTGGAGGTAAAGCCATAATTCTCATGTCCAAAGCTGTGTGTCAATTAAGTTAATGCGAGTCACCGCGTAGCAACAGCATGGCAACAGAAGCCAAATGAGTGTCAAGTGAGCATTCTGAGCAAATCAAGTATTTCCTAAGAAGAGAAGAAGTCATGCATAGAAATCCGCACAGGTAGGTGAAGCGTCTTGCCCAACGACACAACGGCGGCCCGAGAGCTGAAATTCAAAACTGCCAGCCGGCTCCACCGCATGACCCATTGTCACCCATAACTTTGATTCATTTTAAACCGTATTTTGTCAACTGTGTGTGATTTCCAGGTTGCACTCCCCAAGGGGCGTTTCTGTTTGTGGACTCAATCCTCATACAACTCAACAGGGCATGTAAACAGAGCCATTGTACATCTGTTCCCAGCCATGAAACAATAGATAAAGCCAAACAAAAACAGTGTGCGTCTTGTTGTGACTGTACCTGCTGCTGCGATCAAGAGCAAGTGAGTGGAACTGCTCCAAATGATGGCTATACTGTTATTATGGCTGTGAGTCAGAGCGGTTATTCTATAGGGAGCCAATAGGGGAGACATGGCCAAATTATGACTGCTCATTTTCCTTCTTTTATTATTATTTTTTTTCTGCAAATTCTCCAAAACCCAAGAGATTCGACTCCTGCACTGTGCACATTCCAAACAGGAGTATGTAATGGCCAATTGGTTTATCAGCACGGGCGCGCCATGTTGGATCCGACCGCTATCACAACACTCCCCTGCTCTCTCCTCTTCCTCTTGCCCGCCGCCGTGCAGCACTCAGCATCTCACACACACAGTGCCATGGCTACTGCAAGGAATGGCGCCAAAAAAAAAAAAAAAAACTCGACCTGCACAGACTTCTATGCAGTGACACGCTTCTTGGGTAGAAATAGATCGATACTACACGGAGCCACCCGCGTAAACACGACGTCCTGTTACACCTGTCGGCCTGGATACCAAAACCCCCTACAGCAGCACCATGTAAACAGGCCCAGTGACATGCGTTGAATCATTTTGTCACGTTTTTCTTCCTAAAATATCCCCAAGACAAGATGTCATCCCTGTTATTTAAACGCGTGTACTACCGTGTTGACAGTCACGCACTGTTCGCTTTGCGCACGGATGCTGGTGGTGTTTTTTATCCATCCCGCTCCTATAACATCCTCCAAATGATGCTGGAGGGGTTGGGTAAACTTGATATTCAGGGAGGGGGGGGAATATTGTAGCATATAGCTCCGAAATCCAAGTCAGTACGCGTAAGAAAATAAATCACGACTTACTCAAACGCAGATCTCTTCCCTCCTTTTTTTGTTTCCAAAACAAGCCTTGGGTTTTTGAGTGTTACTTCTTCGGAATAACCTAACACCCCTCTTCCTCTCTCCTACCCCTCCTCTTCGCGCGTCCTCCTCCTCGCTCGGGCACTCCTTGTGTTGTTGAGGCGAGTGATGCGCGACTGACAAGCAACAACTGGAAGGGATAGGCTGTTCGGCGAGAGCAGAAGGGGGACTCGGCAATGGGCGTCGTCTGTGGCAGGTTGTAGTGTAGCAAAAGTGTGGACACAGTCAGAGCGCGCTAGGCTGAAGGGGAGAGAGAAAAGAGAGGGGGGGTGAGGATACGCCCCCCTCCCCTGCCTGGTTAAGATAAAACAGGGGCTCTCTGACAGCGTGCGCGCGGTTACGGAGATAGGCTGCTGCTGGTGCTGGTGCTGGCTCTTCTCCACGAGCTCTTATCATATGACGCGCGCGATACCAGGCTCCAGGCGCCTCAACCTAATTCTCTGTTCATACAAAAGTGCAATAAGCCGCGTTTAGGTCTGTTGATGCACAACTCCACCTACCGACCAAAAAAAAACACACGGTTCCTGATAAAGATTGCGCTGCTGTTACACAATCATGGATTTCTGGATTGTTTACAGATGTGATATGCGAACATCTCACATTGTCCCTTTTCAGTCAACGACCTCATTCGCCCCCTTTAGTACAAGCCGAGCGCAATCTGAGAGCAACCTCTTTGTGCTTTTTTGTTGCCAGTGACCCATATTACGTTTTCACATCTGCATCCTAAAAATAGCACAGCTGCCTCTGCATCTCCTCCTTTTGTCCACTAGATGGCGGCCATGTCCAACGCAAAGCCTCGCAACACACTGTATCTAAAGAAGGTGTAGTATTCATTTATATTAAAGGCACAGGTCACCGTTTTCACATGCTGAAATATGTTCTTACCTGAGCTTAGACGAGTTGATGTGTAACTTTCTGGTCTTTGTGCGTGCCCTCAGTCATGTAAAACGACCAAAGATGTTGCTAGCATTTGGCCTCTCCCAATGTATTCCTATAGCTCCAAACGGGGGTGAGGTTGGAAGCTACCACGCTCTTCCACGGCACACACAAAGGCCAGACAGTTACGCATCAACTCGTCTAAGCTCAGGTAAGAACATATATGGAAAAACGGTGGTCTGTTCCTTTAACCTCTTAGCCCCCGCCTCAACCGAGCACATTTTTCACATTTTCGACTTTACCCAAATCTAAAAGCTTCTTGACAAAAGCTTAAATGACGATGAATACGCAGCACACAAAAAAACGGGTGACAAAAAAGTGATGAAAAAGTGAAAAAATCCAACAAAACAGGCGACAAAACCGTGACAAAAGAAGCACCTATGAAACACTGTAAAAGTCTCAGATCAGTTTTGTAGGTCTTAGCTTTCAAAAGTGGGGTTACACTGGCCTGAAGGCTGTAGATTTGGATAAAGCAGAACTGGAGAAAATGTGCTTGGTTATGGCGGGGGTAAAGAGGTTAAAACTAAGAATGCATAGTTAGATCCTGTCTGTGTTTACATTGGTTTCATGTAGGCCTAGATGGTACCTATATAAATTTAAATATAAAAGCAATACAAACTTTTCTCCTTGTCCAATGCTTACATGTCTGTACACGATGTAAAAGAGTGCATTTTATTGTGCAATTGTGTAAAAACAATAATAACATGGACGCTACAGGCCGACCAACGTGGCACATAGAGAGAGACTGTGCTCATACTGTCTTTCTCTGTCTATAAGTATACATGCAGAGAGACTACTGAGCACCTTAAAGAGACTAGAAAACAAACTTGGGATCAAATAAGTGACATTTTCCATCAAGCTCCTTCTATAGAGTGTTTGAACGCTGCTGAAAATAGCACACCACACGCTGGTACCTCTCCGCTCTGAGTTTTATCTCCCCTAAACAGACAGTGGATGTGTATGTGTTCCCGTTTCTTCTGAGGTAACTAAACCACAAGGGCACTCCTCAAGGTTAAGAGAGCCAGTATCCTGCTATAACTTGTTATTTTGGGGAACTGGCACATGCGCGACAGCACACATAAATGCACGTCTAGTTGGGGGGATATAATATCAGAGCGGGACGGTTGGTATCGTCCTGGGACCTGCTCTAATGAAAAGAGCGGTGTAGATTGAGGAGGCCATTTGAGGGAGGGAGAATTCGGTTTCACCCTAAGGAGATCCAGGTGCACTGTGGTGGATATAGGCAGGTAGACAAAGAACAGCACCGAAACCACTGAATCCTCCCATGTGCTGTGTGTCTGGCAGTTGATAAGCATGTTGACAGATGTAGGTCAGGCATGTTTTGGTTGGATTTTTAAAGAAATTGTTTCCGCCGCTAGAAATCGGAAATGCGAGAGAAGAAGCGCCCGTGCATTTGAGACAGCAAAAAACGAAACTTAAGCAAACCCATATAATCTAATTAGCTTTGAAGGCAATCAAACTGTGGTCACCAACCTTTAGCCCCCCAAAAAAGAAAATGCTATGATTAATGGTGCCTTAATGGTGCCTAATGGAAGCAAGAGTGACAATAATGATATTTAGGTCACTGTGCATATGATTAAGCAAAGTTTTGAAAATTTAAACCACGACCATAATTCCACAAACGAGCACCCAGACACCCCAGATTTGCTGCTCTGTTCTTCTTCTTCTTCATGCTTGTGTTTTTGCTAATTTCCGTGTAAAATGCTGGTTATCAACAGCCAGACTTTATAAACCTTGAAGGCCCCAGCTCAGCAGTTGCCTTCTTATCTCCCCCTTAAAACCTCAGTCATGAATAAACATGGGCGAGCTCACATCGCCCCAAAATGGAAACAACATCAATGAAATGTATTTTTTGGCCAAATCCGCATGGTGCAAAAGGGGCGGAAGGCGATGGTGGAGGGGGCTGAAGAAATGAATGGGGAAGCTTAAGGGACAGCGCTGAAAAGCAGATTGAAGCCTGTGGAGAAAGTGAATTTAAAGACTTCCTCCTAACTGGGCTACCCACAATGCACCGGGCCAAAGACATACTAAAATTGGGACATTGACATGACGTTTTGTTTTTTTAATTGCCTGCTGATGACTTTATTTTTTGGAAGTGAAAATATTTCAGAATGTTTGAAATCATTTGGTTTTCCCAGACTTTATTTCTATTTAGATTTGGAATGTTTTTTCCCCGCTTTATAAGATAAGATAAGATGATACTTTATTGATCTCACAGATGGAGAAATTGCATTCGATGAGAGAGCATCCGGCAGCAGCACCCATTCAGTGCGCACCACTCTTTTTCCACTCTTTTTTTTCTTTGGTGAAAGATCGTTGTGTCGCGGCCGCCATCTTCACTGTTTTGGTCACAGGAGGAGCACTGGTTGATGGGAAATCCGTAGACGATGACCACGGCGGTGGAGCTCTTGCGCTTGGCCACGATGTTCTTGGCCACACAGGTGTAGTTGGCTGTGTCGGACAGACGCGCCTGCTTGATGATCAGGTTGTGGTCCACGGTGATGTAGAAGTTCCTGTCCTCGGCCGGGTCGATGATCTCTTGTCCTTCAGCCACTCCACCCGCATGACCTTGGAGGATGGAGAAACTGTAGCTGCCCTCTGTCTCCTCTGATCATCTGAAACGGTGCACCGCCTCCTGGGCTTGTCCCCGTCTCAGAGCATGGTGTCCTGCACTGGTCAGCTCCACCTCGTCCTTCCTCTTCCTCCTGCACAGCTCCCTCCACAGACTATCACCATCTCCTCGTTGGTCCCTTTTGTTGTTTCCTGTAGCTCCTCTTGTGACGCCTCCTCCGTGCTGCAGGTGTGGGGGCTCTTGGTGCCTCTTCACTGTTCAGTGTCTCCGAAGAAGATGTTTGTAGATCTCAAATGGGTTTAGCTGATAAGCTAGCAGTTTGTTTACCTTCAAAAAGCTGCTTTCTTCAAGACCATTTTGGACTCTCAAAGTAAACAAATCCACCAAACCTCCACAAAAACACGGTAAAGACGTTCAAAAGTATCCAGAAAAACAACGTGGTTCGCTGAAAAAGGCAAACAATTCAGCTGCACCAGGAGAGAGGGAGGTCACTTCCTGTTTTCACGTCGCCATGACTACTACATCTAGTACTACTGCTACTACTACTACTAATGATTATAATAGTCATCCATGGTAAAAAGTCACATTTATATATATAGCACTTTTCTACTTACCACTAGGCCTTACAATATACTACCCCTTTTATCCTTTCATCATATCTCAGTATGTAAAAAATGTGGCCTATTCCTTTACAGGAAATGCTTTACATTACATTATTCTTTTGACCCAGACTCGCTGGTGTTAATCTGGTGCATTAACGTCACGGTAGTGCATCCGGGTTCCAATCTGGACGAGCCTTTCTGTGTGGAGTTTGCATGTTCACCCCATGTATGTGTAGGTTCCCTCCAGGTACTCCGGTTTCCCCTACCACTAAAAACATGTACAATAGGTCAGAATGAATGAGAGTGTGTGTGAGAGTGTGGGACAACGGATACAAATTAGAAGTAAATAAGTAAAAATAAATCTACTGTTGTAGCCACAGCTGCCTCGGGGTTGACTGACATAAGCGAGGCTGCTAACCTGAGCCATCAGCTCCTCCGTCCACCACCAACCATTCATTCACTCATGCTGCACACGCGGGGAAATCTTGCCCAAAGACTCATAGGCCGTGTGCACCTGCAGGAGCTGGGATTCAAACTGACAATGTTCTTATAAATGGCTCTGCCATCTGAGCTCTGTGCTCCCTCTTTAGAGGAGGCCATTTTCCAAAGGTATTTGCACTAAATAATATCTGTGTGCCATCGTAGCCACATAGTTGCTGGGATAGTCTGCAGGGATTGGTGAAATAAGGGTGTATATAAGTGCAGTTCCTTCAGTTTGCTCTTTCTATGCCCCGCCGGTTAATGAGCTCTTTTACTAAACATCAAAACCTCTACTTGTTTCCTCAATTTCCTTTAAATTCAGCGTTTTCCCTTCCTGCTCGTCATCCTGTCTCTCTCTCTCTGTTCGCGACTTTGTTCTTCTCTGTGTGGCGCCGTGATACTAAACGCTACATAAATAATAAAGGCAAAATCGAGTCGGTCTGAAGCAATTTTGACTGTGTAATCCTGTTTTCCTTGATTTCTCTGTCCAATTCGGTGCCTATAAAAAGGATGCCAGTTTGTTGCCATAGCTCCGTAATAAAGTTACGAGGGCGAATTAGGTTTTTGTAACGGGGAAAGAAGATGCGTTGGTTTCATTAGTTGAATGCCTACTGTCACTGACTGCTCCCACACATGAACAGAAACAGTTGCAGGTTGTTTATAGCCAGTGAGTCTCTGAATGTGATGTAGCGAGTCCAGGAAAGAAACTGCATTCAGCTTACTCCAGAATACTCGTCACTGAGCTCATAGAGGCCTGCTTTATACACCTGCCTTCCCCCTCCCATTTCTATTGATAAAGACTCTCCTCTCCTCAGACCTGACTCGTAACTTTTCTAGAGGCGGGACATCTCCAGCTCATCTACATGGACATTTTGCTGCTTTGCTTTAAGTACAGTGTAGCCAAACAAAAGGTTTGGCTTTGGGAGCATGACTTGCCTTTTGTATGATTTGTCCCAGCTTTAATAAACCTGATTTATTCCTGTTTGTAGTTGAAGATTGGCTGGTTAAAATCTTCATCTCCCCGAGCTTCTGTCAGCGAAGCCTTTTGAAATGTCTCCCTGTGAGGTGGGACGATCCTGGCGTCAGATGTGACAGAGTGTTAATAGGGAGAGAGCTGCCGGTCAGAGAGAATCTGCTCCGCAGCCAACCACACATTCAGGAGCACACCAGGAGAGAGGAGGATTGACATGTTGATTTTTTTTTTTTACTTTCAGGCATTACAGGTCTTTTGAAAATCAAGAGCCACATCTTCAGTAATGTATCTGTCAGTGTCAGTGGAGACGTCTTTGTTTGTGTGAGCAAAAAACTCATCTCCAAATGTCGGTATTTTAATATGAATTTTGGAGGTGTTAACGGCGTTCATGGACTCTTGGATCACCAGTTCACAGCAACACATTTGTTTAATCAAAATCCATAGTGAAGGGTTTTGCTCAAGGGCACTGCAACTACGCATCGCTACCGTGAATCCGTTTTTTGGGTCACGCAATTACCTCAACCAGGGGTGTCCAAACTTTTGTCACTGCGGGCCACATACAGAAAAATATACAAGCAACTGACTCAGTAGAGGTCAGATATATAACTTCACCTCTATTGTATGCTTTTTAATCGAATATGCTTAAAGTAAAAAAACAGCCGTCAGCCGAAATAACACAATTACTCACCAGCACAGACTGAGATGTAGCTCACAGTAACCTGAATCCTTTCAAATTTACCTGTGTGATGATGATTTCCCCACTGTGGCCCTCATGTTCAATCTTCTTTCAGATTTGTTCATCTTTCTTCTTCTCTGCCATCTATTGTTCCATTTGTGGAATTTTTTCTTTGATTGCTCTGATTTGTTTAAGACAGTAGCGCCACCGGGCGTTAAGACTGAGAATTGCATGCAGTCAAGCGCTTGTTTCATATGTGGGACATATTCAATTATAAATATTAAAAAAAACATGTATATTTTTTTAGAATTTGCAGCAGGCCATTAAAAGTGATTGGCCCGCTGATCTAAACCTTTCATGCACACATTCTTCACTCAGAGACCAAATTTACCTGCACATGCTGTATGACTTTTAGTCTCAGTTGGAGACCTGACATTTCCACATCTTTCAATACAGCATCTCCTTTACATGTGACATTGAACTTTTTACTCTCACATTATTGAAGGTCATTTACCTGATTTTGCATTTCAGTGCCCGACTAATGGAGAAAAATGTGGTTTTGTTTTTGTGTATTTTGTAATAACAGACAACATTAGAGTGCGCTGTGCATATGTGAGCATGCAGGATATCTGTGGAAGTTTGCATTACCGTGACAGAAGAATGTGGATGTCAGAAATCCATTACAAAAGCTCAGAATGGCTGAAGGCACGGTGGCGCAGCGGTGGCGCAGCGGTTAGCGCTCACGCCTCATAGCAAGAAGGTCCCGGGTTCGATTCCCACCTGGACGGGGCCTTTCTGTGTGGAGTTACCATGTTCTCCCCGTGTCTGCGTAGGTTTCCTCCAGGTACTCCGGTTTCCCCTATCACTAAAAACATGTACAATAGATTCCCCTCTGGGGCCAGGACTCCCCTGAAAAAGAGATTATTAATCTCAGTGGGACTATCCTGGTTAAATAAAATAAAAGAATGAATCTGGAGTCAGACCACAACACAGAGAAATGTACGTGCCTCCTTTTCCTTTTGGTAAACGAAACAAACTGAAACTAAATCATATGCGGCACCTTTTACTTGTTTGTCTTTAAGTCTTTATTCCACTGCTAAATCATTCCCCAGCTAAAACAAATGTATCCTCATCTTTTTCAAAGCCACAAATGCCTTTACCGAGTGCTTGATCTTATATGTTTGGACCACTAAAGTGCGTATTCCTTACTCACTGGTGCACACCGAAACCTTCAGAATACTCTAAATGCTTATGTGCACAGCTGAACAAACAAATCCCCGCTAACTTGTGCCTATAAAAGCAACCTCGTTCATATACATAATTACATGTACATGACTGCAAGTGCATTAGTATTTTGGGATTGGGAGTCCACATATAGGGGGTATTGGGCCATGCGTGACTGGGTGAACACGTCTGTACAGTCTTATGCATGAGTAAGGATGAGCTGTACGTAGCCTCCATGGCCTGCAGGGGTCTACAAAGGGTGTAACACACTGACACAGTTATCCAACCAGACTTAATCGGCCACAGGGCTGTGTAAGGCCTCATATCTAATGTTAGGATTCCTTTAACATTGTCTGTCTGCGCTTTATACCGGAGAGGGAAAGAGAACAAAGTCAAGTCTTTCACTACCGAACACAAGGTCTAAGCAATTACATAATTTGAAGCATTGAACCTCCTAAACCGTGACCGAAGTATAGGACTAAATCAGGACCAAACCAGGCCTAATCCAGGACTAGAACATGACTAAAGGAATGATTAATCTGGGGCTACAACATGTCAAAACAACACCTCCATAAGAAGTCTGTACCAACAATCTTGACTGTCTCTAAAGGTGCCTATTCTCTACTTTTGTTTTCAGCTCCTCATATTTGCTGAAGACCATCTCGAGTTTTTCTTTGACTCCTCCTGGCGCTAGATCACACACATTAAAAAGTCTGACCCAGTTTCTGTCCCAGTACCCCGCTTTAAATATGCTGGGGGGATATTAAGCATGCCGGCACATACAACAACAATATTTGCCTACACTGTAAAACGGTGAGATGGCCATGTCTGCAAACATGCTCTGGTAACTGTGCACACACAAACACACACAGCCTTAATCCCATAAATGTTTCCCAAATCTGCAAATAATCCAGTTTCAAATGGAAAAGACAGAACGATAATTAATCCTGTCTAAACCAGCTGTTTTGGGAGTTGTTTGTTTGGGATTTGTTTAGCGAGAAAATGTGTGCATCTCATATTCATTTACCATGCGTTTGCTCACGAGCAAAGCGAGCATCATGTGCAAAGTGGATCATTTACTTTCATGCAGCATTCTGTTAATTATATAACAGTTTGGGGTTGTAATACAGGTAAACTTAGGTGCAACATGCCCACACAATTGCTATTTAGCACCTGTCTTGATAGATGATCCCTGCTATGTGCTACTATGAATGTGAATGTGGCTCTTGTCTACTACAGCAACTGCTGCTGCTATACTATTGCTTGCTGCATCTAGTATTAATTTTGCCAATTAATATACAGCTGCCATGCCATCCGATTTTTCACTTGGGAAAAACAAGTTTTTTCTTGTTGTCATTGATAGAAGTTCCTTTATTCACTGAAGCCAGTCAGTCTTTTGCAAATGTCACCTACAGCCTGCAACCCAGGCAGTGCCCAGCCAAATGCCACACATGAAGAGAATGCAATTTTTCACTGCTAGCTCAAAATATATTTTGTCCAAGTCATCGATTTGTTGGCGCCTTTCGGGAAACAGTTTTCTCTCAAATCAAAATTAACTCACTTTTAAGAATATGAAGTACAGTGGCAAGAAGAAGTAAGGACACCATTTGGAATTTCTCACATTTCTGCCTAAATTGGTCACTAAAGGTGGTCCGATCTTCATCAAAATCCCAGGAATGATTAAACAGTGTCTGCTGAAACTAACACCACCCAAACATTTACATTTTCTCATATTTTTATGGGCCATAACATGTAAACATCACATTTACAAAACAGCTGCAGTTCAGTGAGATTCAGGCGGTGTACTTACTTATTCCACGCTATCCTGTGAATGTTATGGCAAATAAAAATATAATCAAATGTAAATGTTTGGGTCGAATTAGTTTAAGCAGACACTGTTTAGTAATTCTTGGGATTTTGATGATGATCAGACCACATTTAGTGACCAATTTAAACAGAGATGTGAGAAATTCCAAACGGTATAATACGTTTTCTCGCCACTGTATAATGGCTACGGCTGTTTCCCCCCCCTACATTTTACCTTCAATCAATCAATCAATCAATCAATCAATCAATCAATCAATCAATCAATCAATCAATCAATCAATAAAAAAATAAAAAATAAAGTAACATATAAGTTACTTGTCCCTAGCATGAGCACATTATTATTCAAGCCGTGTGTGTATCTTTAACCAAATGTCCGGGGGAAAGTGCTGACATTCTATTGAGGCCAATTCTTCTCTGCTGACAATCACAAAAGCCTATTGTCCACAAGTCGCTTTTATCTCCTCTCTGTGTGCTGTACCTTCTGCCCATACTGCCCAGCGCCTTTTAACTTTCCACATGAAGAGAAAGAGGATTTGGAGCTTTGAAGGCTTATATCACGTCTTCTTTCCTCCAGCTTGTGCGGTCATGAATAAGGGATCGGGATTTTAAAGGGTCACTGGGATCATTTTACTCGGAGGCGAGATCAATATATGAGGCCATTTTCCCCTCCATGTCAAAATATTGATTAAATTGGAAAATACCACATGAAATCCCAGAATAACCCAGTGTATTTTTACAAGTTGATATACAGTGTAGGCTTGGTGAACAATTGACGTGATTGCAATCGAGCTGTGATTTTCAAAACGTGGGACCATGACATGCTCTTATGTAGTAATCAGGACTTTGATTTGTCCTGTTTTAGTTTAGTTTCCAAACTAGTAAAGTGTATGTTAACATCTTCTTCTTCAGCTTCTACACGTTTCCAAAATAGCCTTACATTAGCGGTCACAGCACTGTAACACTATATATGTAGTATCTTGCTGCGATGGGGGTTAAGGCAGGCGAGCGGGAGAATGAGCTCGGTCTGGACACATACAGTATGAGTCGGAGTGAAGAGCGACTGTCCCAGGGCAACGGTGCACCATCTGCACCCCCCGCTACTCCACACCCACTGCTCCCTGTCCCGGCCTTCCCAATCACACAGCCCAGTGCTCCACAGCGCGGGAACGGACAGATATTTATACACTACACACACTGTATCTGGAGCATTACATCTCGGCTCAGCTCCAGCAGATTAAATCCACACCGATAGAGTGTTAAAAGGACACATTTGACCCCTTTTCAAGATGTTAACTAGGAATATTAGTAGGATTAGCTAGTGTAGTGCCTCACAACAAATGTGTCTTAGGTCAGATGCTGGGTCGCCTCTGTTTGGAGATTGTAAGTTGGGTTTTAGGAAATGTCCTTGGGTTTCCTTTAACCTCTTTACCCCCACCGGAACCAAGCACATTTTCTCTCAATCTGAAAGCTTAAATTTAAAAAAACAACAACATCTAAATAGCGACAAAAAACAAAGACGAATGCAACAAAAAGACCACACACACGAGCGACAAAAACATGCCAGGAAAGCAACAAAAAAAGTGACCAAAAAAAGCAATGAAAAAGCAACAAAAACATAACAAAAGAGCAACAAAAGAGAGATGAAAACTCAACAAAAATGCTTTGAAAATGTAACCAAAAAAGCGACAAAAATGAGACAAAAAAGTAGAAGTTTTGTAGATCTTAGCTTTCAAATGAGGTAAAAGGTTAACACCTTAAAGCAGTGGTGTCCAAAGAAAGGTGGCCCTCTTAAGTTTTTATTGGCCCTCAGGTCTCCTGCTGAACTGGCCAGATAAATAAATAAATATTCCTGACTGGCAATTCACTGAATGGCCTCTCCTCCCCTTTGACCCTGACCCCGTTCAATGAAACCTATTGGCAGAACAAAAAGAAGGAAAATGATATCATCATACGTCAATTTAGATGCACCAATTTCAATAATAATAAATAATGCTGCCGACTGCTGAAACAAGGACACTGCTCCTCTGCTGGTTGGCAAATGATCTTGATTGGCTAGACAACAAAATAAAATAATATTGTGTATAATGAAACTTAAAGCAGTACTAAGTAACTCATGCCCCTAGAGGCCATAAGCCCCAATGCAAGTACGTCTTTTACTCATTAATTTTCCTTGAGAGAAAATATTTTACGTTGACAGAAAAGACAAAGGGAGAGAGGGATATTGTACATCCAATTACACCATGAAGATATTTTTTTTCACACAAACTTAGCTGTAAATACTGTTTAAGTGGAGCTAGGCCGGAGTTAGCTTTACCCGTTAGCCTGTTTGTGATTCTACTAGTGTGTATTGGGGCCTCCGACCCGTAGGCAGCGAAGTTGAATTTGTGGTTTTCTGGCCAGAAACACCGGGGGGAGATGACAGACCCCCCAATCATCCCATTAACACTTGTATTACCCCCAGAGGGACTACGGAAAGGATTTATTAAGGTAAACAAGTTACTTAGCACTGCTTTAAATATAAATGCTAATTCTCTATGCATTTTAGTTTACCAATCAGATTTGACCCTCTTACACATGCTTTATGGCACGGGCAGCTCTCAAACACGATGGTTTGGCAAACAGGATGTTATTCGGAGACTCATCCAACTTCTCCGCAGGTCATCTGGGATTGTCCAACATTTTTCGAGCCGAATTCATTACGGAAAACTGACACCAGCAGCCCACAGCTAAAGCAGCAAATGTTTCACTGCGAATGTGCAAGGGCCGTGTCCATCTGGTGTGAGTGCCACAGTCTGTGAGCGCATGAATGAGCACCAAACCCACTGAGGATCAATGGAGAAGATAGTTCTCATTACATCACTGTGTTGCTCTGACATTGACCTAAAGCCAGAGGGTTCCAGGGTTTAAGTTATTCCAACAGAACATTTAAAGTTAGGTTTGCAAAGCTGAAACAGGTAGCACGGCTTGTTGCTTTTACCCAATAACAACCATGAAAGCTGAGTTACAAAGTTGACATTTTTTATTCAATGAGATTATTATTGTTACACGTCACCACAGATAAAAAACAGCAGCCCGTAAAAAGGACCACAGCAACAGTATTAATAAGATTAAGTCATATCAAGTAATGTACAATCAAATGAGGGTTGAAGGTAGTACAATTATCATCACCAGCACTGAGATGCAGCATGTCAGTCAGTCCCAAAGTTGCAGTTCAAGTTGAAGTAAAAAATACACACCCGTAGTACACACATGCAGTACAAACCAACACGACTACCAGCTCCACGAACGGAGCTCAACTACACATTATACGACTGCCTTTGAACGCACCTCCCCCGGCACTGAACACGATCACAAATATCCTTCAGGAGTCAGTCAGGCGAACGGCACCATTCAGGACGTGCCTGTCTGATCTTTTATAGAAAGCACTTCTCATACAAAAAAACAAAATCAAAACAAAGTATAAAGTAATAAAGGATGGACTATTTGTACAAAAATGTATAAATATTAAAGGCATCTGTGTCCAGAAAGACACTTGTATCGTTTTTAAACATATACAATAGGGGCTAAGTAGTTTTCAAGGGGTTATTGGGCTGTATTTTTGGGCTTGTTGTGAACAGAGGTCTGATCTGAATGGACCTTGAATAATAAGTTGTGTTGGAATGCATACACAGAGTTGTAAATGTGTTTATAAAATTCACTTCTGTATACATTTACGCATAGATTTATAATTAAAGCAGCACTGCGTAACATTTCACCTTGAATAGAAGAAGATACATTTTGTGCGTTTATTAAAGGAGAGGTTTCTGCGGCGCTTTGGCATGGGCAGTCAAAGATTAAACTGTGTTGCGTCCTCTCCATACTATTATTTCCATAATGTTTAGTAGCTTTTGTAACATATGCTGTAACCTGGAATGCTCCGCAGTGTGGCTTTAAACTTCTACACTTCTCTATTCTCTATAATCAGACCAGAAAGTAGAAAAACAAACTCAATCATCAGTCAAGCACAAGCAGTCAAGCTAGATCATTATATTATCGTTTTTGTTTTGTTTTGGTCAACTGAACAATTGTGACCTTTGAAACTGATGTCAACAAAACAAATGAAACAAGTGCTTAGAGCAGCGCTTCCAAACCAGGGGGACACGGTCTGAGCAGGTGGAACTGTACTGTTAGAAGAATTACTCTTCTAGTATGTCTGAATGTTATTGAGGATGATTGTAAATATTGCTAAAATAAGTGTTAATAAGTGTCACCATATTAGATAGATGTTATACACTTTATACCAAAAAAAACCCCTCAACATTTGGATTTGTGAGGTGTCAAATCCCATGTATCTCACACTGTTCTTAAAAGTGCAAAAATCCATTTACAACTCTCTGTAGGTTTGGGTTAATTGTTACATTCTTATATAGTTTGAAGAATCTAAATGCTGTTTGAAACAAAAGGCAATTTCCCTTTCCCCCCGCGAACATTTGTCTATAAATAATCACTTTAGCTTTGTTCTTGTGGCTGACTTCTACACATCACGTCTTTATATTGGTGCATGAGCAGTAGTTTACAAAAATGTCTGTACATAACTTAAAGGGATAAAAAAAAGAAAAGAAAAAAAGAAGAAGAACACATCATCAAAGAAGAACACGTTATACCGGGCTATAACCATGACTTAAACATCATTAGCAGCACACCCAGGGAGTATGCATTGTGAGAGCTTCTCGCCGTAAATGTTAACATAGATTTACACGGCCTCGCGGATCTCGTTCAGCCTGTTACACATGTGGTTTACGGTTTGCTGTTTCAGTGGATGGCCCATTAGCATTCCCACCGTGCGGTTCCTCAGGGCCAGCGCACAGGGCTATGAGGGGGAAAAGGCTTGCTCGCAAACAAACGTTAATCTCCTTAGTGCTGCTTCAGGCTCCGGGGCAGGTTTTTTTTTCTCTTTATCATCGCAAAAGGCGGGCCGGCTGCTTGACTTATTTTGTTTCTTTTGCCAGAGCCACCCTCGTCTCAATAGGGGCAATTCTCTTTGGCCACTCCTCAATGTACTTTGCGACTTTTGTGTATGGGGGAAACTTCTAATGTATGCTCTCACTTGCACACCCAAAAGACGCGACTCCTTACTCGGATGTTGTTGGCTTCAGGAACCAAATCCCCTCGTTCGGATTTGGTTCATTTAAAATTCAACTCCAGTGCTGTTCATTGATTTCAGCTAATACTTTAACGCCACAATTTATTCCTTCAGACTTTTTCAACTGGGTATAAATGGTTATGTTTGGCATTTTTAAGCAGCGGCACTAGATATGGAGGGGCTTGTATTGCCTTTTGCCTGGCTCTCATTTTCTCTCAGTTATTTTCTCTCTCAAGGGGAATGTGAGCAAATCCCAAGGTACTCACGCGTGATATCTCAATATTTTCTTCCTGCAGCCCAGATTCCATCAGACAAAATTGTTGCAGTGTGAGATTCTGGGGTAAACTTCTTAATCCTTCCAGTTTATGTCCTCTTGACTCCCTTGTTTTGGCAATTCCCAGAGAGGGTTGTTGAGTTGGCGCTGTGGGATTGGGAAAACCTGATCTCCAGCTGCTATTGAGCTGCCAAACCTCCCAATGGAGCTCAGCAGTACCCGCCTCAAAATCCACTTGGAATTTCGGAAGCACATTTACCCATTCATCTTTCACGAAGACAACAATAGCTCAAAGATTATGTGGTCACTCTTGGCCATGGGGTGGACTGGAGCTCAGTCTGGTGGGAGGGTCAGGTAAAAAAAAATAAAATGATTTAAGCAAATGGGGAAAAATTGAATGGGAATGTTAACTTCCAGAACCAAAGTGGCTTTCGAGGTAAGCAGGACTGTGAGTATCATGGCGGTCCATCAATGTCTGTTCCAATTCACATTTGAAGTAAAGCTGCTGTTGGTTTTCAAAACACTGAATGTCTTACTTTTACAATAAAAAAAAAACGACTCGAATGTCTTCGTTCATCTTTGTCTCTGTCTACTACAACATTCGCTCATTCTGCATGGCCTTGTAGTAATGTTCCTGCTCCGTGTGGCTTCGTGCAGAGCCGGACGGTCGCCGTGGCAACGTGGAGGAGCGGGACAGTGCCTGGCTGTGGCTGTCCATGAGCAGGTCGGGATGGGGCGGAGGGGGCAAGAGGGTAGAGGGATGTGGGGGCGGGGGCATCTGACAGGACGAAGGGTGCGGCGGCGGGGGCATCTGAGAAGAGGACATTTTCGGCGGGTGCATTTGACCGGAGGAGGAGTGGGGTGAGTGCATGTGGGATGAGGAAGGGAGGGGCGGAGGGAGCATTTGGGAGGAGTGGTGATGGGGCGGGGGCAGGTGGGACGGGTGTGGCATGTGCGGGGGCGGGCGCGGGGAAGTCGGCATCTTGGAAGTCTGCTGACCGGGCGGCGGGGGCATCGGGGAGGAAGAGGAGGAGTGAGGCGGCGGAGGGGGCAGCTGGGAGGAGCCCGGGAGCGGGGGTGGGGGCATGTGGGCGGAGCTCGAGTGGGAGTGGGAGGAGCTGTGGTGAGAGTGGGAGTGGCTGTGGTGCGGGGGTGGAGGCATGTGAGCGGAGGTCAGCTGAGGCGGAGGGGGGGAGTGGGAGGCGCTGGGATGAGGCGGCGGAGGTAAGTAGGAGGAGCCGGCGTGGGAATGGGAGGAGCTATGGTGTGTGCGGGAGGAGCTGGAGTGAGGGGGCGGAGGCAAATGGGGGGAGATGGAGTGGCCGTGGGCGGAGCTGGTATGGAGAGGCGCCGGCATATGGGACGAGCTCATGTGGGTCGGGGGCGGGGTGTGGGAGGAGCTTGAATGAGGTGGAGGCGGCAAGTAGGAAGAGCTAGAATGGGGAGGCGGGGGCAAGTGGGCGGTGCTGGAGTGCGGTGGGGGCGGAGAGTGGGATGCGCTTGAATGGGGAGGCGGGGGCAAGTGGGCGGAGCTAGAGTGCGGTGGGGGCGGAGAGTGGGATGCGCTTGGATGGGGAGGCGGGGGCAAGTGGGAGGAGCTAGAGTGCGGTGGGGGAGGCGTGTGGGAGGAGCTTGAATGGGGAGGCGGGGGTATGTGAGAGGCGCCCGAGTGAGGGGGCGGCGGAGGTATTGGCGAAGGCGAGGGAGGCGGTGGGAGCGGGGATGAGGACAGCTGAGGGGGCGGGGGTAACGGAGAGGGAGAGGGAGGTAATGCTGGAGGCTCGGGTGGCCCGTCGGCGCCACCTCCAGGCGAAGGTGAGTGCGAGTCTGTTTTGTTAACCGGCAGTGTCCTATAATCCCGGTACTGGCTGATGTTGTCCTGGCGCTGGAGCGATCCGCGGTGCTTGTCTCCGGTCGGGTCTGTGGTGATCATGTTGCCGCTGATGGTGTTTCTCCACTCCCAGGGTTTTCCATTCGGGGCGGACACACGAACCACCGGGTGATGAGGGGCGTGGGCGTCGATGGTGACAATGCTCCCGCTTCCGGCGATGCTTCCCGGGTTACTCCCTGTGCAGCTGTCCCGATCAGAGGGGATCCGGTAATATGGCGACTCGGAACAGGAGGAGCCACCTCCGGATGAAGAGCCCTCCGAGCCCGGCTGCTTGGACATAGCAATAACCTGAAAACACAAACAAACAATGACGAAATGAGGACAAACGTGATTGCCTGAAACCGAAAGGAATGTTCTGTTCTCTTCTTGCAATAGCATCGAGCTGCAGGCCATTTAAAGGAAATAATGCTATAATGTGATGCTTTTCTCAGCGCTTCCCAGGGCCTTATACTGGGGGTGCTTTGTCAACATTTTTTCCAAGGTGAGAAAAATCTTGTAAAGATGCAGAAGCAACTAATTAGTTTAGACAACACAATCCTGTGGTTAAATACAAGCTTATGCTTTATTGCCAATTATTCTTGAAATTCTATGACAGTTGAACAGAACATTGAAATGTTATTAGTAAATTGCCATCTCCATGTCGTCCCATATCCTTTTTATAAACAGTATTCATCATAGGTATGTAGCACTTGGCAGCTGAGGTCTGAACTATATTTTAAAGCTGGCTGCATGCCGCATGTTAATAAATTGAAAATCTATATTGCTCATGTTTGTGTTGTTAGCATGATGTGATGCATTCATTTAGTGATTTGGCCTCACCTGAGTGACTCGCTGCTGGCTGGGCTGGGTGTTGGGTACTCGAGGAGTGGAGACAGCGATGGGCCCAGTGCCAGGCTCTTTCCTCTCTCCTCCCTCTGTCAGCGACAGCCACTTGGCTCGAGTTTTGGCACTCTTCGGGGACACAGGCGGGGGCCGAATGGCCTCTTCAGGGATGTGCACCAGAGGGGGAGCCATGGCCACACGAGGGACTGTTGGCGTGGCGCTGCCTTTGGCTTGTACTGTGGGGTAGAGGGAGGAGGGCATGTGCTCCCCGGAGTCTCCTGTTGCTCCTTCGTCACCATCAGTCCTGTCTATTCCATCCTCATCCTCGCGAGAGCTCTGACTGCGCAGCTCCAGTGAGCGCTGTTTCCACTCCGACACCAGCTGTCGTGACCTCTGTGGGTCATAGGGCACGTGGAAGGTCATGTGCCGCTGTGTGGTGATTGGTTCATCTGATGGTGAGATGGGGCTGTTGCCGTTGGCGACTCGGGGTAAGGTATGACTAAAGGTCACCATGGTTTCTTTTCCCATGGGCCCCCTGGTGGCTAGCAGCTCCACATCAGCACTGGCTCTCTTCAGTGAAGCCAAAGACGCCTTCTCTCGGCGGACCTTAGAGCGCCCCCCAGGCCCCAGCTCCTCTCTACTCTCAGACGCCCGCGGGGTCTTTCTATACAGAGAGTCATGCCCGCGCTGACTCAGCACTCTCAGGCTGTCCTTCTGCTGGGACATGGACATTCTGCGGAGACATGGAGCATCCTCCTCTGATGATTTAAAGTTCCCCACTGCATACACCGCCTGACAAACAACACAGGGAGCACACAGAGGACAGGGTAAAATAACTATGTTAAGACAAAGCTCAAGCATGAAATGCTTTCTCTAATCTCTGGCTCGGAAGAACTGATTTTCCTATTCATTTAAAGCAAACGCATGAACAGGCAACTATCCCTCTCCTGTTTAGTGTGTGGTCAGCATGAATCACGCTGCTCCCTTCATTAATGGGAGAGGGAAGAGCTGCAGAAAAGGGGTCTGGGGGGGAGAGAAGCAGCGTGGCAAATGGCTGAGACAAGTTTTCTTAAATTGAACTGTGAAATTGTTCCAGAGAATTCTTATCGGATTAATCCTTTGCTCTCTCACGCCCCTTCTGTAATAGAAACAGCTATATATAGACTGCCAAAAAAAAAAAAGCTCCGGGAGAGAGAGGTATGGAGTTGACTGAAAGTAATGAAACAAACAAGGCATTTGTTAACACATGCTGAGATAGTGTTAGAAAGATACAATGGCACTGTTTAGTAACAGCCAAAGATTTCAAGCGTGTAAGGCTGTAGTTGACCAACAGCATCTTTCTTACCAATATCATCCAAACATACTGTGTGTGTCCAGTACTGACCAGATAGACTCCGATGCCTGCTCCGATGAGGTAGCCCACGTACACGTCTATGGGATGGCTGCGGTATTGAGTGATCTGTGTTAGCCCTGCCAGACCCGCCGCCATGAAGAACGCAAACACCAGCAGGGGCTTCAGCAGCTTCGTAGTGCTGCTTATACTGACATTGAGATACATCTGTAGGGGGTAAGAAGTGATTGTCAAGAACATGGGGGTGGACAGTGCAATGACACAATTAGTAACGAAAAATTCCTTTTGCGGTAAAACTATGGACAGAAAGGCAGCTTATAACAAGCCTGTCAATCTCTCTAACGCTGAGGGAGCAACAGGGAGCAGCGTTCGGCTTTTTTAAAACCTTATGTATTGTGCTGTATGTAAAGTTATAAAAGTTTGGGGTACTTTGCGTGGATTTGACAACTCGTAGCTATAGCAACCGGTCTGAAATGGTGAGTTTTATAATGAGACTGCATCGGGCTCAGTGGAGCAGTGATGAGGCCAGCGGCTGCTCATATGGAGCCGGAGGGGCATGGTTAGAGTGCAAAAATGATGCACAATCCACACACTGCCGCTGTCAGCACTTTATAATGAAGAAAAGTTAGCATTATCTCAGATGCCGACTTCTTATCGTCTTAATAGGAAAGGGTTTAAGCTGGGGATTGTCTACAAGGGAAACTCCCGATGGCCCAGTCACGACAAGAACTGTATTTTTAACATTATAACGCGCTGGCAAATCCCCACAGAGTTCTGCAAATGAGGATAGTTCAGCTAAGATTGTGCTCGGATGGTTAGCTTCTCGGGTTGCAAGCAGGTTCCTGTAGTTGTAGACCTCAAATAACAATGATGACGAATGTGAATGATTATCTTTATGGTTTTAAGCATACTCTATATGATGGCGAACTACAGTTAAAGGGATATTTCAGGATTTTTCACATAGGGCCTCATTTCCTAGTTATCCAGAGTGTTGTTGATTTCTGGAGATGTCTGTTTTGATTTGAGATTGTCTTTTTATTCATGCAGTCCTTATATTTGAAGAGTTTTGTGGTGCTAGGCTAGTGCTAGGCTAGCGCATGTCTATGGTAACTAGTAGCCTGCATTAAAAACAGTCTGACCCAAGCACAGTGCACCTGAGGCAAATCATTTATAACACCAGACTATTGATATAAATGTCTGTGTTGACTGAATCATGTTTTGAATATAACCATTTTGCATTTTAAAGAACTATATTTGAGCAGCAGCAGCTTCCTGGTTATAAGCTATGCAGTGGCGGAGTGATCTGCCGGATCTACATTAGTTTGTTTACCGGCATTACTACACTTGGAATTCACAAAGGAGCTTTCTACAAATCAGATATAGCAACGTTTAGACGACTACCTGATGATTTTGAAGAGGTTGTTAATGCAGGCTACTAGTTACCATAGACATGCACTAGCCTAGCACTAGCTTAGCATCACTAAACTCTTTAAATACAAGGACTTCATGAACAAAATCCAACAAAATCTCCAGAAATCAACAACACTCTGGTCAACAAGGATATGAGGCCGTATGTCAAAAATGAAATATCCCTTTAAGCGCAGAGCCCATTGTGGAGTATGGCTCGAGTACAGTCAAAAACCCTCACCAGCAGCCAAACATATCAAATCCACTAAGACATATTAAGTCATTTGAACGGATGAGTATCAAACAGGATTTGCTTACAGAGATATAGACAGCAGCAAAGCCGGAGAGTGTTGCATGCTGGGATGGGAAGGTTTTTCTGAGGGCAGAAAGAAGGAAATACATGTATGCATTAAAGATGAGGAAACAGCTGATTAAGACCCGTCCCACCAAATCAAACCCCTCACAGGTAAGGCTAGTATGAAGAAAATAATGAAAATAAACATCATTAACTTCTAATTAGTGTCTGCATACCAAATGTGGTTTTAAATAGCTGGCTTTCCAATTAACAGTCAGCCTTCTGTAATACCTGTAAACTATGGGTAATGTGTCCTCATAAGGATAGAGCTTCCAACATAAGTCCATTTGTTCAGGCAGGATTATCTCTGTATATCCACTCTATTAAGCTGTAATCCCAAGGCACTTGTGTCTCCTCTGATAGTCATATGCCTCATTTGCTGTTCTAATGCAATATTGTTGCATTGAAAGGAAATCAGTCAATAAAAAGGTAAAAAAATAATGCAAATATACAATTCAGTGCTATAGTTAAAACTCAGTGCTTGAACTGCTCGCGCCCTCGTAAAACAAGCTAAAACAAGCTCATATTACTCCTCTCCTCACCTGGCCGACATGATGGCATACTGGTCCTTGCCCATGCAGATGTCCTGCGTGACGTAGGCGTTGTTGTCACATGACACCCCCGGCGCCGTGTAATTGGGCTGACACACGGTGAGGAAGAAGGGGGCGTGGTACCCCGTCGCCAGCTGGATCACGTCTGTCACGAGGGCCGTCGCCAGGAGACCGAAGACGTGCACACCTGAGGGAGGCGCACACAAGGCGTGAAGGGGGGGGGGGAAGGAAGAAGAGCGCCGGTAAATGAGCTCAAATCCTCTGGTGGCGTCGTCAGAATGAGATGGTTAATTCTCAGCACCTGCGCTTGGATCTTGAGATCACTCCAACCTCCTCAAGTTATAAACGCTTTCTGAAGGAATCGCACGGCAAGGCGAAGTAATAATGTTTTCCACTTCAAAGCGCACGGTTAGCCTCAAGGTATTTTGTATAAATGGTTCTTTCATGCCTGTTACACATTCATAACACACAAAATTAGTTTATTTTATACCCCAAGATCCCGGAAGGTCTAATAAATTAAGTGTTACATCATGTGATCATCGGCTTAAGATGACATCACCTCGCAGAGTTGCCAGCAGCTAATTATAGTTGTGGCAGAATTTCAAGATTAAGTGGCTCTTTTAATGATTAATTTGTAAAATACATGAATAAATAAAATACACAAGTACTTACTGACGAAGCAAAACATGTTAAAAACACTCTTTTGAACCTTTATCAAGGATTGAAAAGTCTTTACACAAATATTTTACTGATTTGTTTACTGTAAGTTCAATTGTAGTCTTATAGTTCCACCATTCTTTCATAAACTTGCATCCAGATATATGAAAGAGAGGGAAAACAACAAGATTATTCCCAGGATCTACCCATTTGTTTGAGCAAAATATTTGAAGTAGCTCTTCATCCACAAATCAAAGGACTACAGCCTAGAACTGCAGCTGAATTAGGGCTGGATGATACGGACAAAATTTCATCTGTTGATATTCATGCCACGATATAACTAGGGGTTCGGGGTGCAGTTATATTGATGAGAACTCACTGCCAGTCATCGACCTTAAAGGAACAGGCCACCATTTTTACATACTGAAATATGTTCTTACCTGAGCTTAGACGAGTTGATGCGTACCTGTCTGGTCTTTGTGTGGGCCCTCAGTCACGCAAAACGACCAAAGATGTTGTTAGCATTTGGCCTCTCCCAATGTATTCCTATATCTCCAAACGGGGGTGAAGTTGGAAGCTATCACACTCTTCCACGGGCACGCACACAGACCAGACAGGTACGTATCAACTCTTCTAAGCTCAGGTAAGAACATATCTCAGTATGAAAGAACTGTGTGCCTTCCGTCACGCAAAAAGACCAAAGATGTTGTTAGCATTTGGCCTCTCCCAATATATTCCTATAGCACCAAATGGAGTGAAGTTAGAAGTGACCAAGCTCTTCCACGGGCACGCACAAAGACCAGACAGGTACGCATCAACTCGTCTAAGCTCAGGTAAGAACATATCTCAGTATGGAAAAACGGGGGCCTGTTCCTTTAACATAATGTCACCAATGTCTCTGCTTTAACCAATATATGCAGCAGCTGGTGGAAGGTGAAACATTGAAAGTGTGGGGGAAATCCATATGGTTTATATCGTTGCTTTTTCAATATTAATATCTTCAATGTTCATATCTTGATATATAAAGCCCCAAACTGAATTCAACCAAACATTGAGTCTGGCATTATGCACAAATCCAAGCAGAAGGAGTGTTGTTGTTGCTCTTACCCACAAAGCGCACGGTTCTCCTTAGGAACGAGTTGAAGCTACAGCCTCCGGCGTTGATGCTGCTTTCTGACTTGGGACAGGACTTCATTCTGGACTGCATACAGTACATCACGCCCTCCCCCAGCATGATCTGGAAACGACAAGAATGCATTGTTTTGGACTCAAAGACATTATTCATTCATTCTCGAGCCGGTGGTGGTAAAGTACTGCCACAGCTTCCCCGGGGTAGACTGGCAGAGCTTTCTATTTGGAGTTTTTATTCACAAACCGACTACTACTGCCCTCCAACAGGACATTTTGACATCAACAATCATCAATCCAATGGACGCACAAATAACTTCACGCTTCTGCAGATATACCGAGATACAGTGAACAAATAGGACATGACAGGAAGGTAAAAACGGCATGAATGTCCGATATGCTGATTGTGATCTACATGACAGAGAGCGTGCCAATGAAGCTTGAGGCGAGGTGCTACTGAGCCATAATCACTTTCGATGGGAGTGATAGATGGCTGCTGGATAGCCCTGTTCGTTTCTGTGTCTCTGATGGATAGGTCCAGTGTGTGACTGTGGGAGCGCATTGATTCTCAGGCCCTGGCTGTTTATTGCAATGTCAGGTAAGTAATTATCAATGTGTCCATCGATTGCGCATTTCTGGACGGACATTTGCTTTGACTTTGCACATTGTTGGTGTAGGTTCTGTCGTTTTACATTTACACAGAAGCTTGCAGACACATGCTACAAAGAGATACAACAAGTACTATCTCGCACTGGTCCAACCAAGCGTTTTGTAACTTTTTCAAATACAGAATCAAGCACAGTTTTCACACCTTGCATTCTGTAAACCTTGGCACAGTACTGGAGAAGGCAAGCATCCCCCAAAGGCCCCTCATGAACACATCAGACATGAGGTCATTGAACTGTGTGGTTTTTGTTCCAGTAAACCTCCGCTCAATGTGATATGACCAATGTTCGGCTTCCAGCATTGAGTGTGTTTTGGCTCTGTCTTCGCTGAATTATGAAAAGAAAGAACGTGGATCAAAGGTGAACTCTCCCAATTTCAAAGCAGCAAAAGCTCTCTTGGTTTTGAATGCTTCTGCAGCATTTTGAAAAGGAGTGCATGCCCGCAGTCTTTAAATTGGCCAGACAAGGTCGTCCTCCACCATAACTTCAATAGTCAAATCTACTAATAAATGTAAAATTCAGCTTTAAACAGGGTGTAGCGTTAAATCTTTTGCCTCTCAGCCTTACATTATCCAACATTTTTAGATACATGCTACAAACCTTCTTGGCCCAAACATCAGCCACCTTATCCTACACCACTGTCTCCAGGCCAAATTCTCGTTTGTGTAGCGGTATTGACAGAGCCTCGACATGCTGTGTGAGTACAAAAATGACTCTGCCGCTGATTTTGCACATACTCCTCGTTTTGCACATGAACAAACGCTTGGTAATTGACCCCCTTAGTGTTGAGCAGCCTCACCTAAGAAGAAGGAAGGGACCATGGGTTTCTCTGATTGGCTAATCCGCCTGTCAGTGACACCCATCAAAACTAGCATTGGCTGCGTTTACAGAGAGACAAAAAATCTGATCATAATCTGATTTCTCCAACAGTCGAGTTGTTAAGGCGCTGCACAAATGGCAAAACATTACTCCATCCTCAGTCTTGTGAGTTCGAGTCCCAGCTATGATTACTGACTGTAATAATCATGGCTCCCTCCTCTTCACCTGCACAGCATTAATAGAAGTTGAAGCACTATTGACGTTATAACGACAATAATAATAAAATAACAGCCCCAGACCTTTAAGTTACTAAACCTGTGCTGTATCCACTTTGCTACCAAGAACAAGAAGCTATGCCCACATGGACATTCTCAGATTTCTGCAGAGAATGTAAACGCATCAGATCAGATTATTGGGTTAATCTGATGTTTCTGACCATGTAAACATAGCCAATGATAACTCAGAGTTCATTGTCCATATTCTAACATTAGGCAAAAACAAAATAAAAAAGTTGAGGAAGGAGACCTGAATAAACCTAACACAAATGTATAATGTGTGTTGTGTTTGTAGTGTGCTTTAAAGGGCCACCATTTCTACATACTGACATATGTTCTTACCTGAGCTTAGACGAGTTGATACGTACCTGTCTGGTCGTTGTGCGTGCCCGTGGAAAAGACCAAAGATGTTATTAGCATTTGGCCTCTCCCAATGTATTCCTATAGCTCCAAACGGGGTGAAGTTAGATGAGACCAAGCTCTTCCACAGGCACGCACAAACACCAGACAGGTACGCATCAACTCGTCTAAGCTCAGGTAAGAACATAACGCAGTATGAAAAAAAGGTGGCCTGTTCCTTTAATGAGAAAAACGAGTATAGCATTTTGCATTCTAAAATTCTCCATTATGTCATCATTATGTAATGCACGCTCTATAGTTTTATTTCTACTGTAAAAGAAGGAATAGCTTTTGGCGCTAGTCCCAGGGCATAATTACGCGGAGTGATTTGGACCTACCGACGCAGCAGGTCCGGCGAAGGCCAAGCTCAGGAGCATGAGCAGAGGTATGAGCTCGTCTCCCGCCTCCACGTAGGGCATGGAGAGGTCGCGGTCATAGCAACGAAAGCCCACCAACGCCGGGGACAGCACATCTGTCAGCTCCAGGAAGTACAGCGACACCAGGGAGGACAGCACGATGGGCAGCTGGAGAGTAAACAAGCAAAAAAAAAAAAACAGGCAATAGGATTGGAATCAAAGGTCATGTATTGTATTTGGCTTCGGCATTTTTGTGGTATAACGTAAAATCGTGTATGTGTGGTAGAAAATAACACTATACAAATGTAGTTACACGCAGCTATGCAACACTGCAGGAGACGTTACACTTCTCCCTTTTGTGCTAGAGACAAGTGAAGTTATGCAAATTAAACTTTCAAAAGATTAACTTTCATGTTCTTTTAGGAGGAAAAAGTACACAAACACAGCTCATGAGGACGATGAAACTAAAACTGATAAAAAATCTGATAAGTAGACATCATAAGCTTCATAGTGGCTGTTTATATGCACACAATTGTAATCACTTCATCTCTCTATGCTCCAGTAAATATAGCAAAACAAGCCAGAGAGCGATTCAATAGAAGTGAATCATAAGCTGTTCTGAATATGAGGTAAATACTAGACAGCAATTACAATCAACGTGAGTCATACGTCGCTTTTACGAGTGCCTCTACAACAACACACCTCTACAAAAAACAAAAGCACAATTGACTCACCTCTACAAAGTAAAAGCACGGCAGCAGGGTCATGCTGTCTTTGGGCGGCTTCTTCTTGGCCTTGTGTTTGGGCGACGCCATCTTGGAGTGGGACCATTCGGAACCTGGGGGAACAAGAAGGACACTTGAAGACAAACAGTGATAATGGAAAGCAGATCTAGCCGGACTGCATGAAGAGACGACCGCGTGAGGATTCTGTGTTTTATCTGTTGCCTATCCACAATAATTGTACTGTCAGCAGGCTCGCCACATGGACTTTTATGACATGTTTTCTGGGGGGTTTCATTGCTCCAGAGGGTTCTAAATCTATAATGTAGAAGCATCATAGCCGTAAAAGACTAACATAGACAATGCTCCACAATCTTACGGTGAAATTGTCTGTGCTTATGACTTAAAACATCAGAATACAGTGAGAGAAAATGCTTTTATTTAATATAGTGATATTTCCCAGTATTAACAGTCCAAACATTCACTGGCTGTTGCCTCCGGTCTATGTTCAAGCTAAATTCAATAGATGCATATGGTGAAGGTTTGTCTGTGTACCTTTCCTCAGGCTGAGCTATAGGCACATATAGACGCTAAAGGAAATAAGCGGACAAATGGTTTGACTTGAAATGCACCAAATAGCCACTATAATGGGCTTTATAACAAACCCATGATCCTGCTGGTGGTACAGGGGCTCTAAGGTCTATCAAATAAGCTCTCTGCTGGGGCCAGAAAGATGGCCTCCCTAACTTAACCCTGCTTTGGGAAGGTAAAAAGGGTGCAATAACCTGTGACTGAATTGTGATCGAAATGTAAAAGGGCTTTGTGAAGTGCGTGCCCCTGAAATGGATGCGATGTATGCCGAGCTTTTCATCTCCACACTAGAGATCTTCTGTCAACAATAACCTGAAGGCAGAGAAATTATTGACGCACGGCCTGGGAGTAATACTAAACAGTGTTAAATATTCACTGCTGGCTCTCCCTCTAGCTCCTTACATCTGTCCTCTCTCCTCTGCCGCGTCCTTTACCCAATTTTTTCTCCCGCTCGCTCTCATCCCAGCCCCATGGCTCCCTCTCCCATCCACCGGTATATGTCCCAATTTCACTTAGGCCCTCCTATCTGGGCTTGCCATCTCTCTCTCTCTCTCCACAAATGTACTCGCGCTATCGATCTAGGGGCAAACATCTATGTAATTGAATGTTTAATGGCCCTATTAGAAAGATTTATCAGGAAAAATGGTGGTTGCTCAAAAGGTAAGGAGCGTGTTTTGCTTAGGCTTTCGCTTCTATGGAGCGGCAGTGGTCATAAATAGCCCGCCCCGAAAAGCTTTAATCCCAAAATAAGCCTCGAAGCAATCCTCAGAAAGCCATATTCACTGAAGGCTGTCGAGGCATCTTTGCATCTTTTCTGCTACTGTCATCTTCCGTCTCTCTCTCTCTCCAGCGCGTTCTCTATGCACATTGTACTGTCTGCAGGTCTGTCACATAGATTTTAAGATTAGATTTTTGTTATATGTTCAGTGCTCCAGCACAAGTCAAATGCCGTCTTGAGATATCAAATCAAATGCTGGTCAAGTTCGGAGGTTCTAAATAGGCTGCATTGTGGTAAATAAAGAATGCAAACATACAAGTGAACATTTCCGAGGTTTGTGATACTTTTGTACAAGATATTCTAAATCCATCCATCCATCTATCCATTTTTTCCGCTTTATCCGGGGCCGGGTCGCAGGGGCAGCAGTCTCAGCAGAGATGCCCAGACTTCCCGATCCACACACACCTCCTCCAGCTGTTCTGGGGGGACCCTGAGGCGACACCAGGCCAGCTCGGAGACATAGTCCCATCATCGTGTCCTGGGCCTTACACGAGGCCTTGTCCCACTAGGACATGCCTGGAACACCTCCCGCGGGAGGCGACCAGGAGGCATCCGAAACAGATGCCCTAGCCAAAATAAATATAACTTTAAACGAGGGTCCAGGCAGACTGGCAAACCACCAAATCTACTGTCAGTATCTTTATCCAGTCATGTCATTGGTCTCATATGAAGTGATTTCACCAACATGTAAACTAGAATCCGTTGCTTCCTTTTAGGGCTAATTTTTCCCTGATAATAGTATTCATTTTTAATACTTAAAACTGTTGATTGCACATTTCATTAAGAAAATATTCACAGTTTCATCATTATGGGAAAAGCCCAACAGCTTCTAACCGGGATCTCTTCAGCCCTTTCTTGGTCGCTCGCCCAAGACTTGATAAGTCACATTTTAGAGACATTTTCTTTGGTGCTGCACATTTTGGACAGAATCTGCAAACTTTTAAGTTCCTAAAGTAGAGTTTAAGGACCAAATTAAAATACTTTTTGTTGAAATAGGATAATTAGACAAGCCATTTTGATGCATAAGTAGCTCTTTATCGCTTTTGTTACATAGAAGTACCTCATCGTGTGAAAAGATGGGAGACTCCTGGCTCACAGTATGTAGCTAATACAAGTGCTTTGTCGTTCAGGTCATGTTTGTGCTCAGATGCAGAAGTGTGTTAGGTCAAAACATATGATGCGATTAATTTAATTAATCACGATTAATTACGTTTTGGATTAATCACGATAAATCACAATTAATTACAATTAATCACGATTCATTTTGACAGCACTACTTTTGTTAGAAGCTTGGTGAGCAAATAGTCTGAGTAAAGTTTGAGCTGAGTTTGTATCTGCTTTGCATCCATGTTTATCTCGCTCAGTTGTTTGATCAGCAGTTTGCATGTCCCGTCGGCTTGAACTGAAGTTTCGTTCCTCTACAGGACATTTGGTCTATCATTCTAAATGGCATACACATGTATTGTCTGTATGTATGTTTCAGTCCTATGGATATCATATCCCCCATCTCTGGTATTGCATTCTGTGGAATCACCCTCCCCCTTTCCTCCACTGTCTGCAACCTGGGAGTCTTTTTTGACCCCCTTTTGTCATTTGAACGCCGCATACAAAATCTCTGTAGAAGCTCTTTTTTTCATCTCAAAAACATCTCCAATCTCCGCCCCAGACTCTCCCCCTCTGACACTAAATCACTGGTTCATGCCTTTGTCTCCTCCAGCCTGGACTATTGCAATGCCCTCCTCGTGGGGATCCCGGCAAAAGGCCTTCAAAAGCACATTACTCCAGTCCTCTGTGACCTCCACTGGCTTCCAATCGTCCAACGCATCCAATAAAAAATCTGCCTGCTCACTTATCAATGCATCCATGGACACGCCCCGGACTATCTCACTGAACTCCTCACTCCTCCGCCCATAACCAGAGCCCTTCGGCGACCGAGCACTCCAGACGCCTGCTCCTAAACTGTAGAAGACCCTACTATCAAACCTGAGGGCCCCACAGTCTCTGGAGACCTTTAGAAGAGGACTTAAGACTTTTCTGTTCCCTTTTTAACACCCTGTTTAAACTTTAACTTTGTGTGCTTTTATTGTCGCTAGTTGTCACTTGTGTTGTCGGACTTTGAAATTTTCATGTAAAGTGCATTACAAATTAAAGGTATTATTATCACAGAGACTAGAGACGAAGTTGCGATATGAAGCAAATGTACTGAGGTTTTTGCTAACATTGCCTTAAACAAAAACACGATCTACAAATGTCCAAAAGTTCCTTTTTAATCACGCGTTTCCTCACGCTTTCAATTCCATTCACATCCCGGTTTCGCTGTGCACCTCCTTCACTCTTCATTTGCACAAACCTTGACCCCAGGCGGCTGAATACCCCCAAAAATCAAAGCCGTCTGACGAGTAATTTCTGTGACTGTTTTGTAAAATAGAGAGGAAAGAGATAAGCACAGATCAAAGAGGAGTGAAAAAGCAAATGATAACAACAAAACGTGGCCTAAATATGTGTCAGTGTGAGTGTCTATGTGTGGGGGTGTGGGGGAGGGTAGAGTGAGAGGGGGATATTTGGGATGGATTCAAGTGCGGATACAAAGGATTAAGAAGAAGATGGTTTTGGGGGTCTCACTATACGAGGATGCCCTACATTAGAGCAATTATGCTATAACGGAACGATCAACCATGAGGGAACGTTACAGCGAAGATCGGAAAGTTAAAGAGTAAGTAATCACATCCAAATAGTGCATAAAAGCAGGTCAAAACCAAGGCTAAACCAAGACCAAAGCACTGAGAACACCAACACTAAACAGGTCTAAACTAGAAGCCGACTGACATGGGTTTTTCTAAGGCCGATATTTTAGGATGCTAATTGGCCGATGGCGATATGCTTGGCCGATATTTTTGGCCGATTTTTCCAAATGTCCGTTAATCCTGTAAAAACAAATACTTGGCTGCTCCGCACTATTACTTAAGGTGATCCAATCATAGTTTCTGTCCCAGCTTTGAGTTGTTGTTGTTGTTAGCATTAGCATATTGTCATTAGCCACGACATTTTGCGCAGCGATCAAAAATACAATAGTGGAGGTTAAAACTAACTCATATTGACAGAGGTTTAGTAAAACTTGTGTTTAACAAACTTGAAGCTAACCAACTTTCATTGTGATGTTTCTCACCTTCCCTGAGGCCAAGGGAGTTGTGGGAGGTTCTTTTTAAAGCCCTGACTTTGCTCTTTCCAATGCACAAAGTCGGGAAGTCTCTATCATTTCTGATCCCGGAAATATCTGCTTTTTTTTTAGCTAGATCGGCCGATAGCCGATGTTGTAAAATACCCAAATATCGGCCTCTAGTCTAAATGCATGATGATCTTGCACCAAAGAAAGGTCGTTACCTGGACCGTGTAGGTGAAACAGGATTATACCAAATTTAGGATTGATTATTATGACCTACATAATAACAAGTTTCCATACTGTACATATGCATACTAAGTCCTATAGATTCATGTCTGGTTTCAAACTGGATTTTAACTCTGGTTTCTGTTCGAGGGCATGCCAATCAACACTTGAACCTTTCCACATATATAACGTCAGTCACCCGCAGTCGCACCAAAGAAGCCTCTTACTGAAGAAAGCGAGCGTTTTATCTAAAAGAGCAGCCTCTCTCCTCTGGGCACATCACGGCTGTTTCAATGTTTGTGCGTCTGCAAAACCGTGCTGTGTGTTTGCAAATATGAAAGAAGCTCCAATGTGGGTAAAGCCTATAGACAATACGGTATAAGTATAGCTGCTGTCTATTTATAGTGGCAACAGGTATGGTTTTGTCTGCCAAAAATGAGAAACGTGTTCACAATTACAAGCGGATTATTAAGATAATGTAGGACAAGTGATGCCTTGGATAGTGCCCTTTCAAGAAGCAGTGGAAAACCTGGCATGTTCCGCGCTGTGGTTTTAATATATGCCATATTGTTTTTTTTTTACTTTGTAGTGCATAAATGTTTCACACAAACACTTTTTTCACACCACAATCTTCCTGCTGGGAAGGAGAATTGCTAACCACACTGCACTTTCTTGTAATCTACTGTACCATTTCCCAATTTGTATAAACAAGGCGTGGTACTTTCAACTCGATGCGTTACACCAGGGTGCTTACCAATGAAGTGAGAAAATCAATATGTTGTGAATTACATTATAGCTGCTTAATGCATAGTGAATTGAAGCTCGTCTGTCACAGGGAGTTAGTGCGTGTGCTCTGTGGCGAGTTTAATCCATCTCCATGTGGCTAATATGTACACTATGTTTATTTATGCTAATGTATGAGCATCCGTATGGCGCAGGGCGGAAAGTGATGCCATGGACTGCTGCCACCGGCACTCATATGACCACAGTCCTCTGCTTATAATATTGGATGTATGCTCAGGACTAGGGGTGACCGATACTGACAATAATGAATAGGCTTTTCTGAATATTCAATGGACACTTGGTGTAAAGTACGATGAACATAATGTTGTAATTCAGCTTGTCTTCCAAACAAATTTTTTTGATATACAATTATACTACCCATCTTTACAGAGCATTCTCTTGCAACTGAAATGTCAATCTAGATACAATCTGCAGATATATTCAAACAACATCTATTTTATCTATAAAGCCTGTTTGTGTGGACTCCGGTTGCCTACATAGTCTGACTGACAATGTGCTCTTACAAATCTTGTAATTTCAACATCTTATAGAAACTTTATTGTGGTCCTTGTTTAGTCAGATCAGAGATCAGGTTACTCTAAATCACACATACATAGGCAAATAAATGAGTAATACATGATACATGACAAAGTCTGTGTAAAGTTCAATGAATTATATTCCAGCTTAAAGGCACATAATATAACTTTGTATGTGAAAAAACAACTTTTTATTATTGCATATTTGACATTTTAATGACCCAGTGGTTTTATGAATAGTTTGCATGACGCCTTTACGTTTCATCACGGTGGCTCCGGGATCAACTGTTTTAAATTTTCTGGTAGGTTTTCACTGCAGACACACCCTCTCACCAAAAAAACCTATAAATCAACTGATCCTGAAGCATAGTATAGGCCACCGTGATTGAAAGCAACGGTGCCATGCTTACCACCCATTCAGGCATTGGGTCACAAAAAGGTCAATTACGTCCAAATAAAAAAACTTGCATAAAAAGCTCCATAATGCACCTTTAAGCTGTGTTAGCAGAACGTGTTATCAGGGATGGCACCAAATGCTCCAGATTCAGTCATTGAAATATTCAGTTATGAATGATGATAAAAGGGGGTGGGGAGTTCAGCTTCCCAAAGTCCTCACGCTGCTGTGAAAGCATGCACAAGTTGTGAATTAGACTGAAATGATGCACAGTATTTAGAGGTACGTGTTCAACTATCATGACGATGATGAGAACGATGAGAGAACAGTGATGTCATGTAGCGCATGTCATCCCTGTGAAATCCGATATGCTCCTTTATATAGCAAGGAGTAACTTGACAAAGATGCAGCTATACCTCCAAAGGTCCATGCTTTCACACCACAGACACTAGACACAGGCTGTACCCATTTATAGTCCATCCTTGTAAGTCCCTATAGGCCTGTAACTAAGCTTTAAATCAAACACACTGCTCCCTCAATGACCCTGTACTCCCAAAGATGAACTATGAGACCAAAAATGACTGTATAATTCATAGCTTATATCAAAGTGAATAGCGAATTTATCTCAATGCAATCCACCACGCCATTCATTCACCATCAAAGTTACAGAGTGGTCTATTGAAAGCTTTACCTTATAGGAAATGAATTGCAATATAGTTTATTGTGGTGGATGCTGTAGCCTATCTCTGTAAGCAGCTATTGATTTGTAATGGTCAGTGGTAATAAGGGTGGGTATAGGCTTTTGTACTTAATTAGAAGGTGGATTCCCCTAATCTTCCATTAGATCTAAATTGGATCGTTTTGTGCAACTAATACAAACTAAAAGCATTATCAACATAGCGGCACATGCGGCAGACGCACACTGCCCTCATCAATTATAAAAAACGTGAGAAACCATGTGCTTGTTTTATCATGCCCTCGTGTCTTGTCTGGAGGAGGAGGATGCTGAGGTTTTGCTCCACAGCGAGGTCTCCAAATAAAGGATGCCGCATGTCCGCGAGGGGCTGCTGGGGGGAATCATGGGACACTGCAAACCGGACGACGGGACTCACCTCTGTCCCGTGGACTCCGGGAATTCACCGAGTCCCTTCTCCCCCGTCCGCCCCGGCGTGCTCGTGCGTTTTGCTCCAGTTTGGCGGCGTGTGCGGTCCACGTTATTCCATTTTTGAAGATGCGAAATGGATCAATCCCAGTGTTTGGTTGCTGGATAGGCACTTCTTTGGTCCCCCCGGATGCGGGAGTTGAGGTGAAGAGAGGATGGCGAGAACAGAGAGGGCTGTTTGCTGCACTTGCTCACTAAACGCTCCTCTCCTTCTTCTGTCTGTATCCTGGCTTGGGAAAAAGTGAAAGACACCGGTCCACACCTTTACCAGCGCGCATTGATTCCAAAATTAATCCCAATACCCTGTTCGTTTCTTAGTTCTGTATGAGCGGTCCCTCATATGGTGCTAGGGTGCGCAGCCATCCCCACGCACGCACACACAAAGGCGTAAGGGGCGAGTGCAGCGGGGTACGGGGGGTGGAGAGAGTGTGTGAGCTTATGGTGGGGGGAGGAGACAGTCTGGTCCACACATCCAAACAGGAGCTGCTGCTGCCGCCGACACTTCTCCTTTTGCTCCCGTGCCCCGTTGAATTCCTGATTCAGGGCAACGGCCGAGACAAAGAGCCATAGTCTGGGTTTTGGGGGGGAATGTAGTTGGTGTGCGGTAAACATGCCGCTGCCTTGCGCATGTGTGCGTAAAAGCGAGTGGGCGTTTTTTTTGGGAGCATTTCAAGTGCATAATCAGTGCTATTATGACGCTTGGTGAAACAGTGAGAATCATAGCGCGTCAAAAGCCCCGCGTTGTTTTTGAACCCTGACCCAGTTGTTCAAAATCTGGGGCTAAAAATATACAATTCTTTGTTTACTGTAAAGGGTGTGGCAGTGGTGGGTGTCTGTCCACTCAGCTGCTTTGGGATTCGTCCAGAGGCACCGGAGCCATGCGTGCGCCACGCGCACACGCACCGATGGATAGATGGGAGCACGTGCGCGTCATGAATAACGGGCAGGGCGCGCACACACACCTTCACTGACTCATTATGAATGACATTGAGGCCATTAACATCTGAGACCAGACTGTACGTGCAAATGTGTATGATCATGTGCAATAGCGCGTGCCAAGAATAAATGCGGGGGATGGCTTTGATGATAGCCTATAGCACTGGGGTATTCAAACTTTTCTCACCAAGCACCACCCCCTAAATAATGTGACCCGATAAACCCAACTGTTCACATTTATAGGTTCTATGCATTTTTAAGTCTTGATACGATATATTGTGGTTCTTGCGATACGGATATTGTGTCACAAAACATTGCAATACAATAATAGTGCAGCTCTATGTAAGCCATGCATCTGATTAACAAATAAAGCCCTAAATTACTGATGGCCATACCACCTGAGGAAGCTCGAGTAGCCTAGATAGATATAGATTAACAAGTTTAGGCAACTAAGTTTCACTTTTTCTTTTGCAAACTTGTAATTTTGAGTAAATGTTAGGTGCGCTGATATTCCATTCGTGACCTGTGCAGTCTGAGCGGAGGAGGTCTTTCTGTGTGGTGTTCGCATGTGCTCCTCAGGCTGTGGTTTTCCCCATCCACAAAAGACAGGTGGGTCAGGTTGTCTCATGCTGCTGCACACTGTTACGGCTCAGGACTGATCCTCCATCTGTGCCATACCGTATGTACTTTGTTGTACTTGCATGTTGACTGTTGCACGTTCACGCATACAGTGGGAACCAGATGTTAACGCTTTATAAAAAGACACATATTTATTTTTTTCTCACTGTCTGACATGATGATTTCTATTTGCTAAATGCCAGAAGAATGCCAGAAAAAAAATTCTTCACGGCTTTATATTCGTTTTTACATATATTTCATTAATATTTGGTAGCATTGCCTTTAAACTATAACTTGGGTTAAACGTTTTGGATTTTCTTCCACAAGCTTCTCACAATAGTTGGTAGGAATTTTTGTCCATTCCTCCAAACAGAGCTGGTGTAACTGAGCCACATTTGTAGGCCACCTTGTGTGCACATTGACTTTGTTTTCCTTAAGCCACTTTGTATCCAGTTTGGCCATAGGCTTTGGGAATTGTCCATTTGGAAGACCCATTTGCGCCCAAGCTTTAACTTCCTGGCTGATGTCTTGAGATGTTGTTCCAATATTTTCAGTGTTCTTTCTTCATGATGTCATCTATTTTGTGAAGTGCTCCAGTCCCTCCCGCAGCAAAACAACCCCACAGCATGATGCTGCCACCCCCGTATTTCACAGTTGGGATGGTGTCCTCAGGCTTGCAAGATTTACCCTTTTTCCTCCAAATGTGATGATGGTCATTAGATCACAAGATATGTCTCCAAAAATTAAAGTCTAGATTCTTGTGTGCATTTGCAAACTGCAATCTGGCTTTTTAATGTTTCTTTTGGATAAAGGGATTCTTCCTGGCAGAGTACCCTCTCAGCCCATGTCGGTACAGTACTTGTTTCACTCTGGATAACGTCACAGTCTTACCAGTTTCAGCATCTTCACCAGGTCTTTTGCATGTGTTTTTGGGTTGATATTCACATTTCAGACCACAGCACGTTCATATCTGCGACACAGAACCTGCCTGAGATTCAGGTCTTAAATCATTAAAATAATAGTTAATTGGTCGGTGTAGCTGAAACTGGTGGTTAGGTCATAGTGCACCATGTGATTGGTGCTGTCATAGACCGCTGGACAAATTCCACTATTTTCCCACTTATTCTTACCCACCACCAAGCACAGTCCCTACCCGCTCACTCTCTCCCCATCTCTGTCACTAATTTAACCGGGGCGCCCCATTTTACTGTTGGGCCTGTCCCGTTGCCAGGGAGCTCCGCTGGTTCTCATGAGGTTGTCCCCCCCCTTCCGTCTGTCTACTCCCCACGCTGCTCCCCCTCTGTATTCCCCACTCTTGCCTATCAGCATTAGGCCCTGCAACCAATAATACCCCAGGGTTTGGTCACAGCTGGCGGGAGCTAATAAACTCATCACTCACAACGCTGCATGGCCCCCCTGTTTACTCACCACACAAAGAGGTCCAGCCACTGTGAAAGACAGGGACAAGGTAGAGGGGCAAGACACTTCATAAAAATAGAAAAAAGTGGTCTCTCCTGCAGATACAGTATATTGGTCTGAAATATTTTTTGGAGCAACAGAAAACTCGTCTTTAGGTTTTTAATATACTCCTCTTGGACACAAACCTCATTTATTTATTTTAAAACAGTGTTATTTGCCATTATCCTCACCCTACCGCACAATGTCAGCAATAAAATTCAAGAAAATATCATTGGCAATATTTTTGGCATAAAGTATGGGGACATTGGAGTGGGCTGGGCATGACCCTAACTGGACACTCAAAAAAAAAATCTTGCGGAAACACCGGTTGTTGCGCAGTGCCATGTGCTATTTTGCATGATCCAGTAAGTAATTGATTGCCGCAGGGAAGTGCCGTACGTTGGGGATTTTTAAGTTTGATTAAAATTCCACTTGACTGCTGTTCACACGTGACCCACTTACATTGTCTGAGCAGGGAGCAGCCATCTTCACATACATGCCCCACTCATGCTCAAGCCTGTACGGGTGAAGCAATGCGTGACACAACCGAACAGGTGTACAGTCCATGGAGACGCTGGTGTGGACCCAGACTTAGCAAGTGCTTTCATGTCCAATTCTCATCAGATTTTGGGACGTGAAACCGGGATGTTGAACACTGTGCCTTTATTGACCTTGCAGAGCTATGTCAAGATGATCTTTCACATAATGTCAACAGATATGTGATAAAGCAAGTCGAATATTGTTTTTTTCTGATAACTACTGTGTAAATGTTGATTTATTCATCATTACAATCCAAAGCCAAATGAGACCCACATTAGGGTTGCCAGACTCTATGGCTACAATCAGTTTGGACATCTTTTCGTTATCAACCTGTCCCGAATCAAGTCCTAATTAGCGCTAGTGCTGGCTTTCCAAAACTAAGTAACTCACGTCCCTAGAGGCCATAAACGCCACTGCAGGTGTCGTAGCATGTTACGTTTTTTTACTCATATATTGTCCGTGAGAGTAAATACTACGCTGACAGAAAAGACAGAGGGAGAAAGGGATATTGTACATCCAATTACACAATAGAGATCTTTTTTTTCACTCAAACCTGGCTGTAAATGCTGTTTAAGTGGTGCTAGCTTTGCCCGTTAGCCAGTTAGCTTCTTCTTCGTGATTCAATTAGTGTTTATTAGGGCCTCTGGGTCGGAGCAGGGAAAGCTGCAAGTGTGGTTATCTGGCCAGAGACACCAGGGGGAGATGAAAGACCCCCCAATCATCCCATTAACACTTGTATAACCCCCAGAGGGACTACGGAAAGGATTAATTAAGGTAAACAAGTTACTTAGTACTGCTTTAAAGATCGGTGACTGAACTCTGGAGGTTCTTAGCTTTCAGGAATGGCATGTTCACATCCAGTAAAACTTTTTCTTATGTCTTGTGTTGTTGCGAGGAAATTAAACAAAGCTGTCAAAAAAACAACTTGGCAAAACCACTCTGTGGTCTTGCAGCAGCCGATATTGCATCACCTAGGCGAGAGCAAATCCAGGCGGCTAAATGTCAGATCATTCTCCTCAAACCCACACACTCCCGTCCGCCACCGGATCACCATTGATTATTTTACAGCGCATTCAGTCCACCCCGGCCCAGCGCGGACACGGGACAAAAAGCCTATTGTATATTTTATGACAATGCGGAGAATAAAGGCGTGAGAGCGAGAGTGATTGATCGTGTTTATCACAGAGAGATGATCTTCGTTTTATGGAGTGGCCCCTCCTCTGGCACTTAATCATCTGCATTATTCCCCCCTTAAACGCAGAGAATCACGAACCTTGGGCCTGGGTGACAGTGGCTCAGATGGTAAAGCAGGACGCCTCATGACTGAAAGGTTGACGGTTCGAATATGTTCATTGTTCACCAAATCTAAACCTACCCTAAACTGGTGATAAACCATGTCTATGATAGAAATTCTCTATGACCAAAGTAATTCTAGCGAAATACTAACTCAAAAGAGGACAAACACAAAAATACACCTCTATTTTTAACAAGTGTAGACTGAGCACCACCTGAAGCAGCCCAGGACATTTAAAGGAACAGGCCACAGTTTTTACATACTGAGACATGTTCTAACCTTAGCTTATACAAGTTGATGCGTACCTGTCTGGTATTTGTGCATGACCTCAGTCACGCAAAACAACCAAAGATGTTGTTAGCATTTGGCCTCTCCCAATGTATTCCTATAGCTCCAACCGGGGGTGAAGTTCCACGGGCACGCACAAAGACCAGACAGGCACGTATCAACTTATCTAAGCTCAGGTAAGAACATATCTCAGTATGGAAGAACTGTATGCCCTCAGTCACCCAAAAAGACCAAAGATGTTGTTAGCATATGGCGTCTCCTAGTATATTCTTATAGCTCCAAACGGGTTGAAGCTAGAAGCAACCACGCTATTCCACGGGCACGCACAAAGACTAGACAGGTACGTATCAACTCGTCTAAGCTCAGGCAAGAACATTTCTCAGTATGGAAAAACGGTGGCCTGTTCCTTTAATGCAATTCATTTCATACTTACTATTGCCAGTATTATCATAACTCTACAGTGCATGTCCAGTATCAATAAAGGCTCCTCTGATTATTCAACATCATAATCCATAATCCTTTTCGACTCCACAGGTCTTAGTGATGAAGTTGCAGATCGTTGCTATAGCAAAGAACACTTTCCACAGGGTAATAATCATGACCAAGAATACTATATCTTTATTCAAAGCTTGCTTTACTGTATAACTAATTACCACTATTGAAGTTTGTTTTGTTTTTTTCCAAGACATATTGCACAACAAACCAAGCTATTGTAATGGCTGATCAATGATTGAAACACATCCATAGCCATAGCTGCCCTGGGTCTGACTGACACATATTTGGCAGCCAAACTTTGCCCATGGCCTCTCCAACCACCACCGATCACACAGTTGCACCAACACATTACACATGTGTCTTGCCCAAGGATACAAAGACACGCCTCAGTCGCCCCTATAGATGTATAATGTGTGCAGTATTCTAATTCTCAAACAGGGAAATCTTAAGAGCTGAAGCGAAGCTATTCAGAATTTGCCAACATCCCACACATTGTTAATTCTTGTGGCTGTGTTGTCTTTGCATAGTGTCACGCTCCACATTAGCAATTCAAATAGTAGCAACACAATATTCAGCATAAGTCTGACTATCTATAATTATGTTGAGCAAGTGCAAAGCCAAGATCAATAGCGTATATCAGGGAAGACAGGTGTTCAGTCATAATGGATGTCAAGTTGAAGCGTTTCATAGACTGACGAGGAAGTAATAAAATAAAAAAAAGCATGGGTGCATATCATTTCGCTCTCATAACACCACACCTGTCAAAAGAGGTTATTTTTAGATGCACTATACTGATATGAAGTCATACCCTGCATGAACTTACAGAGGAGCGCAGATTGAAGCGCCCTCATGTGGTTGAAACGAGGTATTGCATTCGATCTAAACAATTACCCAGTGTGCCCTGAGGCGCTTCAAGGCGAGCGTCTCACTCAGATGTGAATAAAACTGCAGCATTTTTTACAATTTCTAACTTTTGCTATAAGATATCAGTATGGAAGGAAATATCGATTGTAAACTTAGTATCCTACCGGGTCGCTCCAATAAAAAAATGAGGTGGTTAGCAAGAATATGGAGAAATCATTGCATTTAATCGTTCATAAACATGCTCACAAGCCATTTCTCTGCCTAAGGGCTATTGTCGATATGATGAGCTCCAGCAGTGAGTCCTCATTACTTGTAGCCTAGTAGAATAATGTACATGAATTCATGAATTGTTAATGTTGCTGTAATAACTATAGAATTGTTGTCTCACAAAAAAGGCATTGATTTTTTATTTTTATCAAGCGATTCAAACAAAATGAGTTACAACTATATCTGAGCAAAATTATGATATTTGGCAAATATGTGCAATGCTCAGGGACTATTGAGAGTGCAGAAAGAAACTTGAAGAAACGCTTTAGAATACAGCCCGTGTTCCAGGTGTAAGTATGGAATAACAAGAAAGTAATTACACATGTAAGTACAGGTACTCTTACATGTGTAACAGGGGAGAACAATGTGTAACAAGGGGGAACAATGTGTATCAAGGCAGTACAAAGTGTAACAAGGGGGAACAATGTGTATCAAGGCAGTACAAAGTGTAACAAGGGGGAACAATGTGTATACCTTGTTACATATTTTTCCCCCTTACACAAGTTACACATGTAAGAGTACCTGTACTTACATGTGTAATTACTTGTTACACCGTACTTTCAACTGGAACGCAGGCTGTATTCTAAAGCGTTTCCAACTTGTCTAAGGTCTTGCTTCAGGGATTGCACCACAAGAATCTAACCCATATCCAAATGCTTTAGAGATATGAGCACTAACACCTCTGCCACTCGCTGTCTTTCGAAAAAAGTGTCTACACATCAGCGTAAATATGTAAATAGATGTTTATTTCAAAACATGAGAATGATATTTATGATAAATTTCAATAATATGTTGATACAATTTTATAAGGGATAAATCTTTTTTTTTTTTTAAGTATTTGCTTAAATATCCAGTACCACAAGCTCTTTCTCAGTAAAATATGTGTTCTTCGTCGCATGTGAACAGCACCACTGCACACCACAGATGTGAATCCATTTAACATCGCCACAATCCCAGCCTCGTTTCGGCCTGTGTGTCAAAAGTCACACGCACATTGCTTTGAGTAGAAATTCAAAAAAAGTTCTAGTTCTTTTCATTCAAGATAAAGGTAGCTTCAGTCAGTAATCCACATAGAAATGCACATATCCTCAGGTAAAAAAACAACAACAAGGTGGCCACTGTGTCCAGAGCTGTGGGAGGCAGAAGTGCAGCACCCTCTAGTGGCAAACACACAGGAGTAACACAATTATTTTGGAGTATTTGTGGTCAAGCGCTGCAATTTGTTCTCAATATTTCAACATCTTGCGGTGTGAAATATTACTGTCTACGGATGACATGTTTTCCCCCGTAAAATAAATCAAGTTGCAGACAGTGACCTCAAGGGAAATTAAAACGTTTCTCAACCTGGCACTTACGAATGCATCATTTCGGCCACTTTTGAAGGTCTTTAGGCAATTCCAAAACTTTTCGTACGAGTGACAAGGAATTTATTTCTGAGAAGTTTCCAACCGGGTTGCCTCAAGCAGCTAAATGCATATAGACAGCAAAACATCTGACGCGGAGGACCACACACTAATGGTTTTATATTCAGATCATCATAAAGGCAACTGGATTTTGGCAGCATTTGGTGTCCGTTGGTGCTACTTTAAGTGTAGATATCATCCATTGATTGAGAGAAAAATGTATTTTGAGCAAACAAACAAGTTAATAAGTCTATAGAATAAAGTTTCTTCTGTGTGACCTAAAAAAGTAGCGTCTCCCCTTAACGCAAAGACTTGTAGTATCGACTTTGCCGTCACCTGCTTCCCACAGCTCTATCCCAGCGCCCTCTGCTCAGGTCCTGTTCACAGTGCCGGTGTTGGTTTTCGCCCTGTCCAGAGTGTTGAGAGCCCGCGTCAGATTGGCCTTCTGTCTGTCCAGGCTGGAAGTGTTTCGTGATAGGCCCGTTCCCGGTTGGTTTCCACGGATACGCTCCAAACTACCGAAAGTACGCGATGGCACAGTCCTCTCCCCTGTCAATGTGTTGACCGCGCCTACCTCATTGGACCGCCCTCTGTCCAATGTGTTATTTAATTGGCTGCTCCGTGCCTCTAGAGTCGCCCCTGGTTGGTTGGCCCGTGCCGCTTGCTGATTGTTCAAAGCCTGCATTTGGCCCGTCCTGTCCCGTTCAGGAATGATAGGCTGCACCAAGCCACTTTTGTCCGTATTTATAGTTTGTATTCTCTGTCTTTCCAAACTGGTATCCCTTCGTACAAATCCACTCCTCTCTCTTTCTAAGCTGCTCTGAATCTCGGCTCTCCGGGCCAGGGCTTCCCGTAATTGGGTTCGGAAAATCTCAATCTTCCCTTGCAGTTCCTCGAGCTCCCCTTCCCAAAGACTGGTCTGGGTCGCCCTGCTTCCCAAGGGGGACAGGACCAACCCGGCGGACGCCAAGGTTGACGGTGGGCCCCCGTTAGCGTGGAGGCTAATCTGACCAGGAGATCCGAAACCGGTCAAGCTCCCGAGGCCCAGTCCGCCGAGGCCCAAGCCGGGACGTCCCACCATGCCGGGGCGCCCGCGGACGGAAGCGGTGTGTGTGCGCAGGCGGTAGCTGTGCAGCGTGTCCAGGTCAAAGTGCACTCGTTTTTCCTTGTGGTCCTGGGATGGAGAGGAGGAGGCGCCCGTGTCCAGCCCCGTGAGGGAGGCAGGAAGCGATGTCGGGGGCGACGGGGGCGGGGCCTGGTGCTGCTTCCGGTGGAGGGTGCAGTTCTCTGAGATGCAAGAGGACGGTCTGGAAGAAAGGTAAGAGGTAATGAGTTTATGATGTGGAGGCAAATGTCCAAGAAAAAAAATCCAAACTTTGAATATTGTGCAATTTCAATATTGCGCAACTTCAGAATACTTTAATGATTGTGTATTTCTGCATTATATATTTGTGCAGCCAATAGTCTAATCATGGATAAGGCCGCTGCACATATGGTGAAATACTGTTCACCACATCATGGGTTCGAGTCCTGGCTCTGACAATTTGCTGTATGTCTCTTCCCGCTCTTCACTACACTTTCCCTCTGTGCTTTCCTATTGAGTAAATCTCACAAACCAAAAAGAACAGTTTGACGTGACATTTGTTGGGAAAACTGTCAGAGCTGGGAGTTGAACTCATGATGTCCAGTCTTACAAAGAGTCCACTACATGTGTGTTGCAGCCCTAACCAAGAGGCCAGTGTTTTTTAAGTAGTATGGCATTTAAACCCACCATGAAGCCACAACCCAAGCAACAATATTCCAACCTAATTTATTGCAGCCTTTGTCAGAACAAAAAACAACCTGCCTTGTGTAAAATCTTGATTGAATGTGTCTATTTTCAATGTCAGACTGCATTCATAACAATGACAAAGTGTTGCCAGTTGCAAGTAAATAGTACGGAATAGTTATGGGGCATCTATGGAAACAAAATGAGCTGAACAAATCTTCCAAATGCCTCCAAAAGAGAGACGTCAAACTGAAAAATGCCTCTTACTTTTCCTCAAAGCCTGTCAGCTCCTTCCCCACGTCCTCATATGTGGTGTGCAGCGCCCGGTGGATTTTCTGGAAGCAAAGAAGACGAAATAAATGAGACGCGCTGATTGCGGAATTTCCTATCACTTCATCACCTCCTCTGAACTGAAGACGGCAAATTAGACTTTCTGAGTGAAATCCTTCCACGCCGTTGCACCAAGTATGTGCGGCAATAATTGGAAAAAAAAAAAGCTGCCTGTTTAAAATGACGGCAAAGTCTATGCTATAGGCTTACAGAACTAAGTTTGGAGAAATGTTGCCTTTGATTAAAATGCGTATATATCATCAGAAGGCGGGACAGTGCTCTGCGGATTCGCTCAAATGCCCTCCCTGTGATGCGAACCGGCTGCAGGCGGCATCAGAGTCACTGTCCTTTGAGAGAAATGTGGCAGGAAAGGAAAAAATGTCAACAGCTTTGATATTCACCTCCAATATTCGGTTTAATATCGCCAAAGGCTACACATTTAATGCAGCGTAGAATTTAATAAAAAGTGACATTCAGTTTAGGGATTTCTAATCGTCTCCTGTCCATTGTCGAAATTAATTAAAGTGTCACTTGAAAAAAAAAATTAACATCAATGCGCTTTTCAGCAGAAATGTCTGACAAAAACTTGGCATTTCAAACAAAGAAGACATTAAGCATTGGCCCCCAAGACTTACTCCATGTATTTGCCATGTATTTTACAAAGTATACTGTTGTGTTCTATACTGAATGTATTCATACTTAATATAGTAAGTCAGGCATCACACCCATCATACAGGATTTTCTTTCTATCAGTAAAAAACAGAAATCTGCGATAAACAACAATATAGAGATGTGGTTTAATGCTTTGGTTTAGTATTTCAGAATACCCATCAAGAAGCATTCAATCACTAACCTTCTCTACTTTTCAACATGTCTGTACTGTGAGTTTGGAGTCTTTAACATTGGCATAAAGTTTAGTTAAAGATAGTTACTTAATCATAGTTTGTTACTATTGTTTATTTTCTGTGTATCATGGTTATAAACTAGTCTAGTGGCGCTCGGGGTGGCAAAGTTCCAGACAATGTTGAACTGAAAAAGAATCTCTCATTCAACTCCCTTTCACTATATAATTGAAAAGTAAATTAAATACTAGCAAATCATGAAGATTAGATTAAGTCTTTCTAATTCCGTTTTGGCTAATTGTCAAATTAGTGCTCTGTTTCAAAACACCTTCAAAGACGTTCTATGGACCTGTAGTAACATTTCTATTCCAGTAGAGGGCGTGAGCTACCCACAGCTGAGAGCCCATTCCTCAGCTCACCTCTCTCCCCCCATGCCCCAGTGATATCCAGTGTGTGCATGCGTTTGGACAGATTGCAGTCATTAATACCTCGTCCCGGGAGTATTTCTGCTACACATGTTCCCCCCTCTCTCACCTGACTCGTGTGCAGCCAGTACTGCAGCGTGTTGGTCCTGCGCAGACGAGGCAGCACCAGGTGATAGAAGGTATGCTCCCCTGCCAAGGTCAGCAAGGCCCCGCCCACGCCCATGCACAGCAGCACGAACAGGCCCGAGAAGTGCTGGATTCCCATCTGCAGCGTCTGGGGGGTGGAACAGACAGACGGAGAGGGGCAGAAAGACCGGCTGGGTTAGAAGAATATAAGAACATCTTCAGGATGCAATTTAGCTATGAACAGGGCGTGTGCAGCGGTGGTTAGCATCATTATACCACAGTGGTCACAGGCAAGTGCTTTCTTATTATTATTAACATGTGTTTGTGCCCATTATTGTTGCGGTGGGATGTATTTTCCTTCTTGCCGGGAGACACAAATATTTTTCCCAGGATAGTTGGTAAACGGTGGACATTCATCATCCAATCAGAGACGCATTTAGATTAGGCCCCAGCCCACTATCCTTAAGGTTAAGCGGCTCGGGCAGGGTCAGGGTTAAGCTGATTGGTTGATATAGGTATGGCGTTTCACTCTCATGACTTGTGACTGGCTGATCTACAAACTATCCTAGGAAAAATATATTCGATCCCGGGAGCGATGACTGACCACAGCGCTTGAGACCCATCTCCAGATCTTGAGCCAGCACCTTGTTGAGTATCCAGCTGGAGGATTAGCCTTACAGTGTGTGTTACAGGTTGTTGCAGAAAGCGAGGAGAACAAGCAAACTCCACTCACACCATCCTGGGATCTTCTCATTGTGAGGGAAAAGAGCTAGTCATTTGCATATTGCAGTGTACTCTTTTAGCCAGTTTCAAGCACAGATAAGAGGTAGTAGGACACTGCCTGGACTTTGCGTATAAAACCCAATTGATACAAATCAATACAATACAATTAGACTAAAACTACTGTATATGTAGATAAATATATGACAACACATGTCCAACACCAGAACACACATGCAACCCCTTTGACTGATTGGCACCTGCAAATAGTATTTTATATCAGAATTTGAAAGTACATTTGAGGTCAATGTATGCCAAATCAATGATCTCAGCTAATCACTATATAAAGCGTGTTTTTGGGACGGGACTTGAAAGTCAATACTTGAATCGAGGAGCTAAAAGAAACAACCAGTGTGAGCGTAAAGAGAGCAGAGACGGGGCTGGGGGGGCAGTGACAGTGATTAGCTGGGACAGACAGACAGGGGAATGCAAAGATGGATGATTTGTGTGTACATAATTACCAGTTGGACCGAGATAATGCAGTTTATATTCTGGTGCTGGGCTATGTGTAAACCCAGAGGACATAAATAAACAGATGAGGATGGACTTGCAGCACAGCAGTGGCGTTTACTTAAAAAAAAAGAGTGCCTGGTGGTAAATATGCATTGTCCTGATGCAAGGCATATTTAAAATGGTTCATTCAGGCTTTGAGAACTACTTTTATAACATAACTTAAAGTAATGCTTTGTTCTGAGAATATCCTTAATAACACAAATGTAGTCAGGTGTAGTTATACATGACGCCAGCAGGGAGCGTTGTTCTTCTTTTGCTGCGGTGACCAGAACAGCAAAGTCAAAACAAAACTTTGGAAAAGGCTAACTACCCATATGCTAATCTAAAAGAATTACATCTTTATTTTAATTGACCAATAGTAAAAACAATGGGTTTTATTGTCACATTATCACACTCTTTAGAGCAGGGGTCACCAACCTTATTTCAGCTGAGGGCTACTTTAAGAGCATTAAGTTGTTCGAGGGCTACCAGTTAAAAACAAATCCTAAAGACTTAAACGTACGCTGTTCACTTATAGGATATTGACCCCATATTATATTAAAATAGCTTTATTTTAAACTCATACTGAGTCACAAGAACCGAAATAACTGTAATTTTAAGAATTAGATTCACGAAAATGAAGTGTTTTACACTTTAGAAAAAGTCCCAAGGGCTACTGGACATGCCCCAAAGGGCCCCTGGGTGCCCGTGGGCACCACGTTGGTGACCCCTGCTTTAGAGTAATGCAAAGAGTCTGGTGCTTGGTGTTGCAGGTGGTAAGAGGCTATTCCTGTGTGCAGTCTGTTCTTGCAGATACAGCTTGAACTGTAATCACATATACACAGAAATAGAGCTTTTAATATCTTTATTTGGGTCACTGCTTGTCCTGATAGATTGAAGGTGGCTCCAAGGGTTGAGAATCACTACTGCAGAGAAAGCCTTTCTACTTCTGTTATAACAAAACTGCACTTCTGCTTGAGAACACGAAGTCTCCATTTTTCCCTATCTGGGTAGAAAATGTACAGTCCAATAATATATGAAACATGATTGGTCAAGCAGCACTGTAATGCAGAGCCGCGGCAGAGAGAGGAGGAGACGGGGGGCAAATGATGTTTAATTGAAGAGCACTTTGTTCCCATTTCCGTCAGCCACATCTCCGCTGACATAATGTCTATCGCTCAGAGGCTCGATCGTCCCGGGGCAGTAGTGGAGGCAGTGGAGGAGCCCTGTCTCCCTGCGCTCTCTCATATCACTTCCACTGTCCCGCACTCTCCTGCACTGCCGCAGATGGCAATTAGCCTCACGCTGACTCGACAAATTCATCAGTGACAAGGCTGACCCCGTTTTGCTCCCAATCCAGAGGGCAGTATCACAATCCCGCTATATGCACGGTCTCCTACCTCTCCTAACCCACTTTTAACAGTTACAGCATCCTGCAGGCCGGACTTCAGGTCTTTTCTTTCAGGTTTATGCAATTTCACTGTGAAGCAAGACTACTGTGGTGGCAGAGTGGTTAGCAGTGTTTTTACTATTGTCGTGTCTTTTGGCAAGACACCTCACAAAAGGCTAAGTGAGTTAAGGTTGGGTATTAGGATTAAGGTATACTTTATTGATCCTGTAGATCAGGGTTAGGCAACGCATGGCCCGGGGGCCAAATTCGGCCCTCGAACATAAAACCTTTGACCCCAAGAGAATTTTAAAGAAACATGAATTCATAAATCAGAGACCAAATACGTGAAAAGGACTCTAAAATGTGGAAAATAATGTATAAATGAAATAATGTATATGTAATTTTTAGAAATAATGTATGTAATTATGTGCAAAACTTCTATTTGTAGAAAAAAGGTGCTTTACTTTCGGCTACAACTGTGACTTTCGGCCCTTGGTGTTTTGGCAATGAAGAAAATTGGCCCTCCATGACACAAACCCCTGCTGTAGATAAATGTGTTCTCTGCATTCATCCTTTGTTGCTGGGGCAACCAGTAAGGAGCAGTGGGCAGCAGAATGACCTGGATGGAGGCTTAACCTATTGTGCATGTTTTTAGTGGTGGTGGAAACGGGAGCACTCGGGAACATGCAAATTCCACACAGTCCTGCCCAGGGATCGAACACGGAGCCTTCATGCTGTGAAGCACAAGCTGTGCCACAGTGCTGAGGGAGTGCATGTGCTTTGCAAGTGAGTGGCTGATGTAAAAGGTGTGGACAAAGATTAGAAGCCGTGTTCTTGTCAGTCAGCCCCTACAGAAGACTTTCACAAACAGTGAAAAGGGTGGCTTTTGTGGACAGCTATTCCAGTGCCTATGTTGCAGACATATCGAAAAATCCTGTGGTATTCTGGTATTTTACATAGAGTATGAACAAAGGAGGAGTGTGTCCGTTTTCCCCAAGTGAAGCAGGGAATGGCGCTTTAAAAGAGCTGCAACACCAACTGAAGACATGAACACTGATATTTTCACCATATCAGTGGGTGCACCATAACATTAAGAAAAGTGAAGCATGAACAAGTGGCGGAGCGCAGGAGGTTTTACAAGGAGCTCAATCCCATTGCGGGGCCACAGCCACCCGAGCTGCACTCAACACTCGGGGCAGGGTAGGATCTTGTCCTCCAAGTGGGAAAAGCTGGCAGAAACTTGTACAAATAAGCAGCTCTTCTCGAATGAGCCATCTGAACATGCAAGTAAAATACTAGATTGAATGAATAATGCATATACACGTTGGGTATCATGGCTCTTCTTTATCAAGTCTGGCTGGTTCTTGTACCAACCCCAAACATGGATAGAGAGGCTTGTGTCTGGAGGGGAATCTGACATAAAAACGATGTCAAATCAATACAGTACGCAAATTACTGCTAAAATGCAGATGCTTAACTGTGTTAAATGTGTTAGGAATCAGGAGACGCTAACTTGCCCAAAGTAACTGCCTGTGAAAGTTGTTGTCATACTTCTTGTAAACTCTATGATCTACTGGCCACTGTTCTCCTTGAAGCTATGATATTATACATTATTCAGTTTTGTTTTGTATTACTTTGCACATCTACGCCCTGAAGTATAGCAATGTATGAGTGGAAATACCTCATGGATTTAGTTTTTATCAACTTATATTTAAAATATGCCAGAACAGGGTCCAAGGGCGGCATATGTGGAGTAAAACACTGTGAAACAAGTTTAAAACCATAGCAGCTAACCATTGCTTAAAGGGACAAGACGACAAGTTTAAAAATGTTCAAATTATGTATTTTCTACCCCCTGCTTGCTCCAGCCTGGACCTATTCACCACAACTGCTGCTAAACTTCCATCTCTGGACTTCCATCTAGTCCAGAGGTGTCCAAACTTTTTTCATGTGGGGCCGCATACTGAAGCGTACACGGGGTGAAAGGCCATAGATCGGTGGTTAGTGCCGCGAAACCTTCGACAAGCAGAGGTTTAAATTGTGCCCCACATCTTAACTTATGCTTAAAACCTTCATGCCAGCTCTGTCTCACAATACAATATTATTTGTTAGGTTAGAATTGTGTAGGATTATTACATTTCAAATAAAAAAGACCATCTCTTGATGATATGTACCGATTCAGCAAGAAGAAGCATCAAAAATGTGTCTACTATTGGACTAGTATTGGAAGAACAGGTCAAAACCCACTATACAACACTGTATGAATCTTAGATATTTGCCAGAAAACATTTCCTGGTTTCTCTACCGCCCAAAATCTACAATTTCAGAAGTGATCGTAGCAAGTCTGGTGAAGGTCTATGGCAGGGGTAGGCAAGTTTTCTTGGCCGAGGGCCGATTTTCTTTATTGTAGATAGACCGAGGGCGAGTGGCTTCGGGCCACTGATTATTAGCCCAAAGTAAAGCACAACACTGGAAAAATGACCATCTTAAATGAGATAAATGAGTTAAAATTTCTTGAATTAAAGTTCTATGTTGAATTTGAGTCGGTTTGAAGTAATCCAAGATACAAATGCTATGACACAAGATTATCTGAATTAAGATAACTACTATACTCGAGGTTTTAACCCTAACCCTCGTCTAAAATCAGACCAAATCTACTCAAACCTTAAATTTAATCTGTTAATTCAAGTAGATTTATGTAATTTCTTCTTTAAAACTATTCTTGTCCTTGTGCACTTCTTTCAAATGCCAGTGTTGTACATAATATATGACCTAATTGGGTGTATTGACAGTATTTCTACCTTTTTTTCCCCCATTTAACTAATAATGTTAACAGTACTCTCTGATTTGTGTAATACTGTTTCTTAAAATCATCTTGAGGGCCAGAGGGGCTGTGCTGGAGGGCCGGATTTGGCCCCCGGGCCTGACGTTGCCTACCCCTGGTCTATGGGCTTCAATATATAAGACAAAGAAGTTTCATGGATTACTCTCATTTTGACTCTATAAAGGGAGATGAATAAAACATTCCCAAGTACGGAAGCATGAAACAAAAAAAACTTTGCGTTATGCTCAAAATATTAAGTCACAGTTAAAAACAAAAAATCTAAACTTTGAGTTGGCACCAGAGATCCCTAACAGGATAAGTGGAAGAAGATGAGCGGCGTTTTGAAGAGATTGGCTGAGAGACTACTATAGCACAAATATGAGACACAGATAATGGAGGGTGCCACCTTGGGAATTCAACTTTTCTAAAGAGGCGCAAACAGGAAGGGGCCGAGAACTGTGAGTACTTTGCTCCAGCACAAATAAGTGTCTTCTCCACTCAGCTGTAAGTGTCTGTATCTCTGGTTAAGGTCCGTAAATAGACCTGGGAGTTACGCGATCGCGGTGTGCTCCTCTCTGTAGTCACCTGTGTGTGTGTGGCAGCCAATTCAGCCAATGTCCCAGGGGTAGACACTCATTTGTGGACATGCCCCGGCTTTGCTTGGCACACAGTGCACGTCCGCCACCACAACAACAGAAGATAAACACGCGCTCTCCTGGCTTACCTCGGTTACTGCGAACACTCTCTTCCCGCAGGGCACCACCTTATACCATTTGTCGTGCAACATGTCCATGAAGCCGTCTGACTTGTAGCGGCTCACAAACTCCGACACATTACGGGTGAGAGGTGATCCCTGTGGCAATCCTATACCGTAGCCTGTAAGACACAAGAAAAGCATGTACATGTAAAGTAGGTATAGTAAAAAGTCAGTGTATATGCATTTCAATGTTATTGTACCATGATATAGTAGCATTATCACTTCATTCACACAAGTCAAGTACGTAATCCCGTTCAATGGCGCTGCTGATTCCAACATACTGCATTGTAATTGTATAATAGCATTGCCCTGTACACTTTTAAAGCTCAAAATCCATTCACAAGGTGGTATGGCCCATAAGGGTTAGCACCACAGTTTGAAAACTCCTGCAGCAGGTCACAAAAAGACAATTCCATTCACCATATTGCATCTATAAAAGATAACGGTATAGCCATCTTGTGCAGTGTTCTCCTGCCTTTTTTTTTTCTTTTCACAGCCATATATTCGCTACAGTAAAAGCAACAGCCTCGGGACAATGTTGCTGGATATTGTCCATCTAAATCCACACTTGTAGTTAGCCAAAAGGCACATACCCTCTGGAAAAAAAAAACAAGACTTACAGCTTTACACTGTTCTGTTCGGATCCCGGGCAACAAACATCCCGCCTTCTCCTGTATTTATGTAAGGAAACAAAGCTGGTTGGGGAGGCGTCCCACGTGGCACATGCTGATTAAATTCTCATATTGTCTGTTGCCTTTTATCGCGATCCATATTTCCTTCGAGTGCATTGTCCCAGGAGCTTTCCACAACAAACGTAGAGTAAATCTAAGGCCAGAGCAGGGGGGGCATATATTGGCATTTATATATATTTCTATGCGGCCACAGTGTCACAAAAGGTAATGGCCAGAGTTGTAACGTGTCCGCTTTACTAGACTGGGGAGACATTGTAGGAATAATGATCGGAAATGTTACTCCTGGGTCTTGGGGAGAGAATATAAAGTAATGGACAGAAATGCACCGACTGGTGAAGGTCAGGTTTTACTGAACTTGGGCAGCACTTTACAGCACAGTGACAGCTCGGTAATCTGGGAACAGCATGGTAACTAAAGGTATAATTAAGGTTAACTACATGATCATTACCCACGCCAACTGGGGACCTCATTCAACTTTATCTTACGGTTAGTTAAAAAGGTTTAACAAAGTGTGAAGGCGGTATGTTACCAGAAAACACAAGGTTAAAAACAATGCCATTTCCATCCTATTATGCAGTGGCTAAGTGGGTTGACCATGAAAAATCATCACGTACTTTTGCCGCTAGATCAGACACTTCACAACAATTGGCCACTCAAACTCACAATACTGTATTCAGAAGTGACAGGAATGATATCTGGTAAACATCTGCAAATGTTTTGAAGAAGTACATTTCTATCTTATTTTTGATGTGTTTTTTCAATTTAAATATTGAGTGCACAGACCAAGGTCAAATATTATTCAGCAATGAGCCTTTTGAGGAAGGCAGAGGTAATTTAAACAGTGTTGAAGAGTTCTTGAAAGGTCCATCGGTAATTTAGGATTAAAAGGTTAAGGACAAAGGAGGCGAAAATATTTTGATTGCATTGGACATCACCAGAGGCCACCGGCGTAATGACTGAGCAGCGTGCGGGTCACATGGAGGTTAAATACTGTGCAGAGAAAGCAATGCAAATGCAAAAAAGCATTAACCAAGAAACCTTTTATACCTTATATAGAAAAGTCAGATAACTGGAGAAATCAGATAATCCAATAATCAGATCCGATGCGTTTATGTTCACTTCAGAAATCTGATCACCCAAAACTCCGGGTTTTACATGAGCCAGAGCAGATTTGAATTTTTAGAACAACTGAACTCTCTCTCCGCCCCTCCCTTCAGCCATCTCCACCTGCACAACCAGGTGAAAATGTCTCAAAATGACCTCCATATTTGGACTTGGAGTCAAAGGGCTCCATGTGGCATTACACTCCTGAGCATGAGCCCAGTGGAGACAGCACAGGTTTACAAACTCAAAGGTCCAGGGTTCAAACCTGCATTATTTTCCCTCGTAATTGTAGTTAACTCAGTAAAGTTGAGGATGGAGCAATGTTCTGCATATGTGCAGAAGCTCTAACCACTCGACTATCAGCTCCTGCTTTAAAGCAGTACTAAGTAAGTCATGCCCCTAGCAGCCATAAGCGCCACTGCATGTTGTGTTGTTTTACTCATTAATTGTCCGTGAGAGTAAATACTACCCTGACAGAAAAGACAAAGGGAGAGAGGGATATTGTACACATTTTTTTCACTCAAACGTGGCTGTAAATACTGTTTACGTGGCCAAAGCCCACATTTAGCTTTGCCCGTTAGCCTGTTAGCTTCTTCTTCTTGATTCCATTAGTGTGTATTGGTGGCTCCGACCCGGTGGCAGCGAAGTTGCAATTGTGGTTTTCTGGCCAGAGACAACGGGGGATATGAAAGACCTCCAAATCATCCCATTAACACTTGTATTACCCCCAAGGTAACTACAGAGAGGATGTATCTAGATAAACAAGTTAGTACAGTTTGAAACCAATTAGTGATTTATTTATTTATTTATTTTTTATGGAAACTTTTTTTTTTCTTTTTTAATATATCTTTTAATCTTTGTGACATTAGTTTTGCCTTGTTTCCTTTATTTTCCAGGTTAGTTTAAACACAAGTGTGAAAAATCATAAAGAAGTCAAATTACATCTTTATCAGATAATGTGTATCAGGTTATGCTATTCAATAATCTGAGTACTCCAGAAATCCGATTTTTGGTCTCCATGTAAACACTGCCAGTGTGTGAAAGCTTTGTATGTACTCCCTGACTACATACAAACAACAAAGGCTGAGGACAGTTTTAATACAGGGACATATTTTGGTTTCATCATTCTGCTGGTTTTATTATACTCTTTTCTTCCATAGTATGATTAAGTCCTTGTGTTTTTCTCTCTTACACAATTTTCTGATATTTTTATTATTAAAAGGAGGACTGACGGGAGGACTGATTTGAGTGTGTTTTGTTCTACATAAATAAAGTGGATTGGATTGAACAAGAGTACAACAAATAATGAGAAATGTCGGGGTGAAGTAGCCTATTCTGAAATGTGTTTAATACAGGAGACAGGAGTGCAATAGCATTTCCATTCAGAACCACATTTTGATCACCTCGGAGCTTTCTTTTTTTTTTCCATTCTGTGATTCGTATCTCGTATTCTCGCTCTCTCAGCTCTTCAAGTCCCCCGAAGCATGTCTGTTCAAAATTAAAGTACATAACGCTCCATAATAGCTCCAAATACAGATGGTTGTCCCCCTTTCATTGTCACTTTTTTGTATTTTCATATAAATGTCAAGCGGATGAGAACTATTATTCTTTGCCACAGCTCTTGCCGATTCAATACAAATCCACTTGCTTTGTCAGAAATAATTAGACGCCATACTTCTCTTGACCCCGTCGCAGCGGAAGTTAAACTCGAAACACTTAAGCCGCTCCGGGATAAATGCTGGTTCATTTGAGGGCCTCATCCCCCCCCCCCCCCCATCAGTGATACAAGAGCTAGTATTCTTTGAAGGCCAAATAAATGCCACATTGAGTCGACAGGGGAGAGGGAAGATAACGAGTTGGTTTAAAGCTTCATTTTTAGAAACCCTCCTTCTTGCAGGAGCGATTGGGCTTTGCTTTGTAATTACTTTTGATTTTTTTTGTAACTGGTCCAAGGTTGTGCCAGACCAGTTTGCCGTTAAAAGCTGTATGCGATAAAAGCAATCATCTTATATATCAGACGTAATGGGGTTGTGTCTCCACATGCACAGTTGGTGCTTTGGCGGCTAATATAAAAATGTAAGTGGGTTGTGTGTGAGAGGGAGAGGGTGAGCGCGAGGCCAGGATGCAGTGCTATATAAAAAAAAGAAAAGAAAAAAAAAGCAAACTCAAAAGTTGACAATAGAAACTTTCAAGGCAACATGATGCAATGCAGTTTGGGAATTTGGCAACGCTCACATTCTCTGGTTGGCCACAGGTAAGAAATATTCGACAGACTTCATTCCAAAGCAAGGCTCGTGTTGCTGATGTTCAATGTCACAGATATTAAAACATACATAATGACATGCTTTCTCAGTTTTACTCCTTCTAGTGCACAAACTATGAATTGCAGTGTCTTTATTTCACTGATCTAATTCGACTTGATCATATTAGGAGCTATTGACGTGGATGGCTGCCTTACTCACTCGGAGGGACACTCATCACGGTGTGTGCTAAATAGCAGGTGCAAGCCGAAAGATAAAATATGCTATTTCATAATAATTCAACATAATTTGCATGTTGCACTTAATTTACCATTTGATGTTGCCTGTATTACAGTTACATGGTACGTCTAACACATGCGCATGCTACTCGCTTTGCCCATGAGCAAACGCTTGGTAAATAACCCCCTAAAAGACTCACTCGCAAGGGCTGTATTCAGGGGCGACAGTGGCTCAGATGGCAGAGTGGGCTGTCTTTTAACAGGAAGATTGGCAATTTGAAACCCGGCTCCTGGAGGTGCAGACTGTTGTTGTGTCCCTGGGTAAGAAACTTAACCCACACCGGGTGAATAAATGTGTGAGTGAGAAGTTTAGGTTGGTCGGACACAGATTGGTAGCCTCACCTCTATCAGTCCACCCGTAGGGCAGCCGTGGCGACAAAAGTAGCTATCCACTGCCGAGGGTGGATTGAATGAATATGTAAATGATGCAATGTAAAATTTGAATGACCAGAAAAGAGTTATACAAAATCAATGCATTATTATATCACATTAGAGTCACCAATTCACTCAGGTCGAAGTACTAACCCCTCTGCCACTAAATGTATTTGTCATTGTACAATTGAACAATGAAGATTGCTCCTCCAAATAAAACTAAGCTCAAACCATACTTGTCAAAGTACGTCCGCAATTCTGAAACATCACAAAACAACTGTGACTATTGTTGAAAGTTGTCATTGTATCCTTGGGTTCACAGCAGCTTTAGAAGTGGAATCGTGATGATCTGATGCATGCTGTACATTAGGTCCATGCAACAGCTTTCTCATCATTCTTATCTACTGTATACAAAATCTCTGCTTTACAGCTTATTTGGGCGATCATCAAACACCTATGAGGCTCATTAAATGCGAGCTACGCCTTGGCTTCAAAACAGCATCTGCCTTTTGCATTGCAGCCCACACCAGGCAGCGACTGTATGAAAATCTGTCCTTTTTTTGACATTTATGGCTACACGGACCTCCTGGGGTTGTTTGCTTGATTTCGGGAGAGCCAGACGTGCCAACGCAAACATGAGTGCTGCTGCCTCGGTTCTTGGCATCTGTTTGGACTGTTGAGGTGAGAGCTGTGCCGGTCTGGAGGGAGCGAGGGATTCAGGTAACTGCCACACTGCACTTACAACATGACAAAGACACTGTCTACCTGACATTTCTGCTCTCCCTGTCCAAGCAAACCCGCTTCATATGGTTTCCAAACATCGGAGAGGCGTCCCATTGGTGATATGATCTCGGCTTCTGGTCAAGTCATTTAGAGACAGTGTTCCTCCTCGGTACTAGAATTGATGACAGATTAAGCTTTGTTTCGTTTCATTAAGGTGGTTCTATATTAAAACCTGTTTGTTTTCCCTTGTCCTATCAATCAATCAGTTTATTTTGTATCGCCCAATATCCAAACATCTGTCACCTCACAGAGTGTCACAAACATGGAACATATTTCACACAACGTCCAAATTGCCATTTTACTAGTATATTGGAATTATATTTTGTAGCCACACCGCCTCAAATTTTACCCAATAAATAACATTGAAGCATTTACTTTATGACAGATGTTTTCATGTTTGAAAAAATACCTCATAAATGTACAAACAAGTGGGTACGTCTCCAGCTCGTCTCCATAGAGATGTTGACTAAAGCCAGCAGAATTTCAGATTTAATTATGTTAGGTCCTCATCCAAATCCATTCTTTGATTACCCACTGCAGTAATAGCATTTTCTGTTAGGAGCATGTTTTGTACTGATGGCAACAGAATAGTCAAAAATGTTACACAGTGTGCCTTTAAGTACACTGCTCACAAAAACTTAGGGCACACTCAAAAAACACATCCTACATGTCAATCAATTTGATTTTTTGGATGAAAATCTTTATTCATAGTGAAGGGCAATGTGTTGAGAACAAAATAACATAAGAATGCTAAATGGAAATCAAATTCTCAGCCCCGGAGGTCTGGATCCAAAAGTGACAAATCAGGTTGATCCAAATTCTGTAGAAATTCCTCAAAACGAGTCTGTATCATCCTCAGTAGTGTGTGTGGCCTCCACGTGCCTGAATGCACTCCCTACAACGCCTGGGCATGCTCCTGATGAGACCACGGATGTCCTCCTGAGGGATCTCCTCCCAGACCTGGATTAGAGCATCAGTCAGCTCCTGGACAGTCTGTGGTGCGACGTGGCGTTGATACCACCCTCAGGGAGTCGGTTTCTGACCGTTTGAGAACCAACATGCACATTTGTGGCCCTCTGGAGGTCATTTTGTAGGGCTCGGGCAGCGCTTCTCCTGTTTCTCCGTGCACAAATGAGCAGATAGCGGTCCTGCTGCTGGGTTGTTGACCTCGGTCTCCTGGTGTACGGGCCTGTCTCCTGGTATCTCCTCCATGCTCTGGACACTGCGCTGGGAGACACAGCAAACCCAACTTCTGTGGGTTGTAGATGCTCCTCATGATACCTCTAGTGGTGAGAACACTGGACAAATGCAAAAGTGTTCCAAAACTATGGTACAGAGGATGAAGACAGGGAAATGGTCTGTGGTCACCACCTGCAAAACCATTCCTCTTTTGGAGTGATCTTGCTAATTGCCTCTCATTTCCACCTGTTGTCTGTTTAATTTCCACAACACCAAGTGAAACTGATTCACAATAAGCGTGGCTTCCTAACTGGACAGTCTGATATCCCAGAAATTTGACTGACTTGGAGTTACATTGTGTTTGTTGAGTTTGCCCTAAGTTTTTGTGAGCAGAGTATATTGTAAAAGCAGATGGGAATGAAAAACAGACTTTGTGTGCAATTATAAAGCATTTGTATCAATTAAGAACAAGCAGGTTGTTATTGTCTGCTCCCTGAAAGTTTGAAAGGTGTTGATAGAATCATCCCTGTGAAGGATGGGATGTTAGAAATGCGTTTGGAAACCACGACTAACAATTAACTTTAATCACCTCCTCCCTCTCCCTCACAGTGACATTATGGAGCTGGGATTGATACGTTTTGAATATTCGGTGAATAGTGGACTGCAGTTTGTTATTTTAGTCATGAATGCATCCTTGTGGTTGGAAGCGACCAAACTCTTCCACGGGCACGCACAAAGACCAGACAGGTATGTATCAACAAGTTTGTTGTTTACTCCTTGTGTAGTAGTTTGTTTTCATTTGCTCCTTTTACTTGATTAGGCCACCTTTCAATGAGACTGTATTTGAATCTTTTCGACCACGATCAATCCAAATGTAGGTCTATTTTAGTTCATTTAAGGCTGTTCTTAGAAAGCCCATATTTTCTGAGGCCGTACTTGCTGTGAATAGTTTTGAGTAATACTTGCTCTGTACTTCTTAATCTCAGCCAGTCCATATCTCACTTCCCTCTTATTGAGCCAGACAGTGTTTTTTTCTATCAGCGGCCAATCTCTACAAGCATTTCTATTCATTTCTATAGTGCTCTCAAAAAGGGGAACGCAAGTGGGCAGCCACTTGTCAGTTTTTTTGTGGATGGGTTTTCTCAGAGTTTTTGAGATTCCATCATCAAAGCCGTCACTCAAATCCCCCATACACCTACAACAAGTTAAGTTGAAGAATAACTTGGTAAAATTCACCATGAGAAGTGGTTTTGTTCTGAATTTATTTTCAGCGACAACAAGAAAGCCTTAGTCAATATGAAAGAGAAAAACATCTTTCAGACCTGTTAAATAGTAGGTTTGTCAACTCAGTGATCTTATAATTAATTACCTGTATTAGTGCTTGTAATGCACTATAGACCCTTGCTTATTGTAATTATATGAGCTTGCTTAGTTGCTTTAATGCACAGCACATTGGATTGTAGTTGGAGGCTAAGCCAGCCGTGTCCATGTTATCGACTGCTCTCCACAGACGGAGACAGATGGCTGCTGTTGCGTGGAACCCGCTGCACAATGACACATGCATGAAGACAAATTATCCAATCATTCCTAACGATAAGAGCAGAGTGGGCAATGGTGCGTGCATTCCTATGTTGGAAGTATTGGAAATACTGCATATTTATCGAAGTTAGCCGTGCATTATGGATGGTTGGGGACGATGGGTGAGAAGGTGGTGGTGAAGTGACTTATAATGTAGAATTGCTCTGTTTGAGGGGCCACACTTCAGTGATAGATTGTTGCATGTCATTCTATCGAACTTGACTTTAGGCAGATAAAAAGCAAATGGCTTTGCTAAGACATTCATCAAAGTGTCCAAACCTGCCTAAACCTGTGACTACTCAGTTCGTAGGTAAATGCTGTGTCCACTGCAGGGGCATGCTGGGACATCATTCATTGAGGTCTCGAGATTTGTAGCTCACGTCATAGAGCAGCAGCTTTAAAACTTAAGGTCATGGGATCGGTTCTTTCTCTTTTTACATGGCTGCTACACACATAATCTGGGCCTGACACATCAGTTTAGTTTGAGTTTTGCAAATGAAAAATATATTATTTATGCACTTCTTATACATTGGTCACTACTGCCTTTCATTCTTTCTTTTTTATCCTCACCTGCCTTTTTTCTGTTCACTTATTTACTCACGCAGACACTTATCTCTACTGTCAGTTCAGCGTCCATTGGCGTCTCCTGCTTCAGTGCACTGAATGCAAAGTGCAATGCAAAAGTCCTTTCTGATTTCAACACCTCAATCATCACTGAATCCATTTACATGACAAAAAACCTTTGTGTCACTTTATTTATGTCTAAAACCCCAGCCCAGGCTCCTGCTGCAGCACCGCTAAAGCCTTTGGGCCTGTAAAAGTACAACTGTGAGAGTCCATACATTTTTCTGGTGGCCCAAAAAGTGGTCCAAACGCCCCAACTCTCTTGATTACCCAGCATGCCATTGGTCCACTGAATTCCCCAATAAATACAGAAGGCATCTTTGGAATTGCCCAAACTGTATATGGTCTTGTTCAAAGCATCCAGACGGAGAAAACAAAGAAGAGAAAAAACTTTCCAACATTACTCCACCATTACAAATGCTGAATTACTGTATGTATGCATACAGTAATTCTGTGTCTGTTTTTTACTACAAACAGACACAGAGCTTAAAAACGGACATTGCTAACCAAGAAGCTAATGTTGGCTTCATGCTGCATATGCTAACGTTAGCAACAAGTGCCGTTTTTTTTTTGCTTCTACTGAACAATTTGCCGTGAAAAACATCCATATGGATTTGATTTTGGCTTGACTTTAGTTGTGTGTGATAAATATGTTTATAGTCCATCAGGAAAAAAAAAGGGATTGAGTGTGTGTTTGAGTGTGTGAGTGTGGGACAACAGATGCAAATTTACCCATGGCTACATGTGGTGTGTTCATTAACATGCACTGTCCCTACCAAATAAACCAAAAAGAAAGAAGAAAGGTTTCTCTCCCCTCAGCTAGGCCCTTATTTGAAGTGTTGCCGTCTGTATCTAAGCAACATCTTCCAATAGTTGAGTCAACCAAAACCATTAGTTGTAGTAAACACAGCAGATCTGTGGAATCACTTCCCTCTGCCCAACCCGTAACAAAACACACTTATCATTGTTCCATTGTGGTTGAAGATATTGTCCGTCCTGCTTGAGCGGCCGTATGTGGGACCCCTGAACCCACAACAACACACTGGCATAGCCACAACAAACAATTGTCCACAGACCGTCAATATTATTAACGGGGACTGTCCACGCTGTCGTAAACATCCCAGCAGCACTCAGCGAGAAAAGACGCATCGCTGTCTCTGCTTAACTAGCCCCCAGGTTTCAACAAAAGCAACGGTAGCTTCCCCACGGCACCCCCACACGACGCCAAAGATAGACTTTTATGAATCTACAGGCTGCCATTTGTTCCATGTAAACAGATCAACGGGCCATAAAACAGCAAGACGACGGGGAAGGATGAATTTGAAATAGTGCGTGAAAATGAAAGAAAACATATGCTCAACCCCATAAAGGACTATGGTTAAAAAACTCAGGCTTTATTCTCGGGTCGCAGGGTACATTTCTGAAACACTGAATGAAGTTGGGATTGCTTTTATACAGACTTAAGACAAAAGAGTGAATTATTGTGAAAATGTAATCTCTATTGATGAATTATTGATGCTATAGCGCAGTCACACCGTCACTGCAGTGAACTCTGGGCTAATCCTAATACAGCAGTAATCCACTTGAGACTTTGGCTCCGACAATGACTATAAGAGCAGAAGTACAGTAAAAGCCACTCATGCATCAGCTCTTTGAATGGGACTCTTAATCCGTGGCAAAAAAATATGTAATATAAGATCTGGACCAAAAACAAGTAATAATAGTTGTACAGAAAGTCACCACGACCAAACCTCGATCAAACCTTGGCCAAACAAGTACCAAAACCAGTGATTTATAAAGAGTACAGTGCACTCTACAGCCCTCAAGCTAAGCCCCTCAACCAACTACAGCCCGGATCTGTTCATATTCCCCTTTCATTCTCTCTCCCTCTCTCTCTCTCCATCTGCTGGGGTGAAGGTTTGTCTTGATTAGGGGACTCTCTTGGCTTGCCTCTTTTATCACTAGCTGTGCAGAAAGGCACCAACTGGCAGTGGCCAAATGAAAGCCCCACTCTCTATCTCCTCCTGCAGCTACTTGCACTTCACCAAACCATCACCCTCGCTCCCAGCTCTGCCATTATTGTTATATACTCATTTTGCCTCCACATTGTGCGTCGAACTCTCCTGTGTTTTTACTGATTTGCTTCCTACAGTTCTTTCTCTCACCGTTCGGGCCTATTGAGCTGTTCCCCGCAGTCTCCCTCTCTCGCTCTCATATAAAATAACTACCGACAGGCACCAGAGCTTCTCCACCTGCCTTTGACAAAGATTCCAGACGTCTTCGCGCAAACCCACTTCCCATTCCAATGAGGCTTTTCTCCTCTCCGAACGTCTTCGTCATGCTGATGCCACAATGCATGCACGATGCAAACAGCAGTCATTGTACAGAAGGTTGACGGGACAGCCCCTTCTCCTGTCAGGGCATATACTGTTGTATATGTTGTATGTCTTGTGCAAGATTCTTAACCCATCAGGTCCTTTACATGCTGGATTGGTGATGGTCAGAGATAAAGTTGGCCATCTGTACACTGATACTAATTTAAACTAAAACGAGTGAATCTAAACATTGGGGGGGAACCAAACTTTTTTTCATCTTGGGGTAGGGCGGTGCGATATGGCCTAAAATCTATATCATGATATAAAAAAGACATATCACGAAACTTTATATTTAACGATATAATTGATAATGGACAAATTACTTCAGCAGTTAGCTTCAGCAGTTAGCCTTGCTCGTTAGCCTGTTAGCTTCTTCTTCGTGATTACATTAGTGTGTATTGAGGGCTCCGGGTTGGAGCAGGGAAAGCTGTAAGTGTAGTTTTCTGACCGGAGACACCTCGGGGAAGTCATCCCATTAACACTTGTATTACCACCAGAGGGACTACGAAAAGCATTTATTAAGGTTAACATGTTACGTAGAACTGCTTTAGCGTCTCTGTCTCAAACATAAATTATTTATTGTACTTGCAGTAAAAAGAACCAACTACTGCAATGTGCCAACCAAGCAAGAGGGGATTTGGCTCCTGGGCCACACTTTGGATATAATTCCCATAGCAGCTGTGGCAACAAAAATATATTGCATTGTATGGTTGTATGTTTTTATTTCATTAGCCAGTCCTGGAAAAAATAATAAAAAGGCTTCCTCTTAGACATTTTTGGGAAATCTACAAGCAGAAGAGCATGCAAACAGTAAGTCTATGAAGCAAATCTACCTCACTAACCACTATGTTACCTTCCTGTACTGTACTGGTTAAAAAACAAAACAAAAAAACGTGCAAATCTTGTCTTGAGTTGTTCCAAAATGACGGCACATCTCAGGAGCAACACTGACTCATGAAAGCAAGAGAATGGAGGTCTTTCGGAGGATAACTTTGAGTGACAGAACTATTGGATCAAAGTCTGTGTTTGCCGGCTCACACGTATATGTTTACAGCTATCGGCACACAGTGGGATTCGAAAAGGCTGAGGCAAGGTGGAGCATTGTAAAGTGTAAGCTACGAACAAGCTCCGATATAAATCAGCAAAGAAGCAGCTACTGGTGCAAACTATAAGGGGAAAAAAAACACCACAGCCAAAATATGGTAAGAGATTTAGTACTATCCTTTTTTCTTTATTTTTTACAAATTCTTTGACAGTGGCTCATACTGTCATTGTGTCTTTGGGCAAGACAGTTTTGCTCACTTTGCCAGGGTAAGAATTTGATTGGTAGGAGAGGTCTGTGGTAGTTACTGCCTCTTGTCCTAAACCCTGCCTCAGCGATTTTAATTCCCATAGCGCATTGCAAAGCAGTAAACACATACGAGAAAGCTGACAAAAGCTGAGGTTGATACAGTATTTTCGTCACTCAAAGCATAACCTCCAAAAGACATCCATTCTCACACTTATTCACAGACATCTCATGCATAATTGAGGCTGAAAAACATTCTTTTGAGTACTTTTATTTTTATGTTTTTAAATTTGAAATGTGCAGAAATAACAGTGAGGTGTGAGAGACATGGATTGATCAGGATTTTCAATTGGGCTGGAACATTTTCTGCAAGCTGTAATAAACGAGGGTCCGGAGCTGGAATACAGGCTTTAAAAATGTGTCTCATGTTCTCCATATTAGACAAAATCCAAGAAGACCTGAGCGCTTCAACAGTAGGAGAAGAAACTCAAAACTGCACAAGTGCGGCAAAAGACTACACCAGGTATGTTTATGACAAGGGAGCAGCAGTATAGGATAAAAGACAACAATAAATAAAAGTTGTCTTTTTTTACACACAACACAAACAGGAATCCGAGAGCACGGGGTGAACATTGTAAAACACAACACGCAAACACTGCGCGCCGGCGATGACAAGGCTATAGGTTAAATATGAGCAAAAATCCACTTTACAGTCACCTTCAAAGGGCATATGCGCGGAGGGACCCGGGCTGAAAAACTGTTAAACATCTAATAAAGACTTGCTTCGATAAAGGGGGCAATTTTACGAGCACTGGCATAATCTCTATTGGCAAGGCCCATGCGACTTCCAAAAGTGACACAATTTACTGCCTGAACCCCAACACCGATACCCATTTATAAGGGGAACACTCATAACTATTAGCTTTATGATAATTAAAAACACTGCTGTATATATCTGGCTTTCCTAATTAACTGCAAATTAACTAATGAATCATTTCTGTAAATCTATAAAAGAAAGTAATAAACATATTAGTCATCGCTTAATAACTTTGTATCTATATTGTACAACAGGGAATGGAAATGAAACAACTGATTGCCGGCCTGCGGGGTGCACAATATGGGGTGAAAACACAAGTTGGTGCAGTTATATGGGCCTATAGGGAGTTATTGATTTGGTGTCAATGGTTGAAGTGCAACATATGAGATGGCTAGGAACAAAAATGATTTCTGCAGAAAAGGTGCAGCGAAATGATTGAATGTAGAGCCAGCCAGAGGTGTTTCTTATAAGTACCCAAGTCAAGGTATTGTTACTTCAAAACACATAGACTACCATAGATTACCTTCAAGGAAACTCATTTGGAGACTTAGCTGACTTTACTTAAAGCTGGGGTACCTGATTTTGCCTGACCGAACTGTTCTTTTTTTTTTTTTTTTTTGGCCCAAACTCGTTTCTTGCTCTCACAATGCCTCTTGCACACCCAAATTGATCAAGCACATTCATTATAAGCACGTTCCATGCCCTTGTACAGCTTTAAATGGTGGCAAAGTGAAGCAGGAGGGACCACCCCCAAAATGAATTGCACTCATTTAGATTCTACTTCTATCTTGCATCACTCAATACGCCAATACCTGTGCTTTGTGACTATATCTGTGAAAGACGCTATATAAATAAAGTTCTTCTTTTTCTTCTGTGCCATCTCAGACCACCGAGAGACTTTAGACTCTCACCCCAGGTGCTAAAAAACCTTTACAGCTGCACTACTGAGAGCATCCTGACCGGCAGCATTACATTGTGGATGGGGGGGCTGCACTGAGCAGGATTGCTTGGCTCTCGGGAAAGTGGTCCGCTCGGCACAGAGGATCCTGAAGATCAGTCTTCCTAAATTGGACGACATTTACACCCAGAGATGCCGACGCAGGGCTGAGAAGATTGTGAGGGACACCGGCCACCCTGAAAATAACCTGCTCTTCCAGGCGACACAGCATTCTCAAGCCTATACAACTGAGAGGATGAGGGGAAGCTTCTATCCTGTGGCTATTAGACTGCTTAATGAATCTGATAAAAAATATCACTACATGTTATTCTGTATGTGTGTGTGTGTGTGTGTGTGAGGACATTTTGGGTGGTCCTCACTTATTTGAAGGACTGTTTGAGGGTCAAGACGTGATTTTAGGGTTAGGGTTAGAAATGGGTTTAGATTAGGTTTAGGGTTAAGGTTAGGGGCCCTAACCTTAGGGTTGGGGTCTGGGTAATACATTATGACTATAAGTGTCCTCACTAAGATAGAAGTACAAGATTGTGTGTGTGTGTGTGCGGCAAAATAAACTAAACAATAATAAAATAGGTGAACCCAATGCAACAAGGTCTGTACTTTTGCTGTGTTTACATCATACTCTGTGATGGCAAAAATAAATGAAACAACAAAAAGTCAGGTACCCCAGTTTTAACAACTACACAAAATTACTTCTGCTACAATAAGGAACAAAACCAGGCCAATTTATATTCTATCATTGTTATTATTTTTATTATTATTAGTATTGTAGCGATAAACATAACTTCATCCTTGTATTCCCACTATCACTTTAGTACTCCAATGGCCATTTTCACAATGTAAAACTTATTAAACTGAGTGACCTCAATTAAAAGTAAAGACAATAATGATTGACCGCCTCTAGTACTTTTACAACCACCACTTTTACCACAGCTATCATTACTGTCAGTATTATTACACCATCTGCGTCGGGAATTTAATTTAAACTTGAAGCAAATTTCCATAAAATATTATTTTGTGAGAAAATATCAAGCTAATGGCTCCCTGTGTGCCTAGTTCTGTATCTTATCGGGCAAGTGTTCACAGTAAGCCTATCAGATGAACTCACTCGTTAAACAGGCATAGCTATTAATAACAGCCCTGTGCTTTTTATGTGCACGAGGAAGAGTAAAAAACCCAATGTGGCTTGTTAGTTGTTTCTGACAGGTTTGAATTGGTGTACGATTGTGGTTGGTCTAAATCTCGTGTTCAGGCACTGTGTTAATAATATATGATAGCGTTTCTTTTACCCTGAAGCGCCAAAAACTCTGCCAATCACTTTTAACGTCGGCTTGTGAGTTGTGTGTGTTTAAGCATGTTTTTGGGTGAGGGTCTGGACTGAGCGCTCACTGTGGTGGTTATTATCATACGCTATTCCCAATCAGAGCTGCCAGTCAAATACAGAAATGTCTGGAAATGCATTGGTTTTTAATAGGTGCTTGTAAAATATATCTCAGAAATCTAATTTAGCTTTAGACGAAAAGGAAAAAGGAAAAAAAAAAAATTAGAGGGGGAATAGTTTGGTGTCAGGTAGATTCCGTATGGAAACGTACAATACAGCTTTGAATAACTTTTTGTTTGAAGACTTCAGTGAGTATATAGCTAAATGGAAAGTACTGAAAGATGTATTCATAACTATGGAGTGCTTAAGTTTGGACAAACGCTAAAGGTGGAGGTGAGGATAAGATAAACATCTCCCTTATAGAACAGTATAATATAAGTATGTAAGTGTCTAGCCCTCTGTAAAATACAATTAGTTGCTGATGAAGCCTCGGGTGGTGTAAGGCAAAACATTCTCAATTTGAAAAAAAAAAACAGTATAGTTGATGAATTGATAATCTAATATCAATCTTACACACAGCTTTGTGTAAGCTCTTCTATACGACTCAGAGCTTATGGTACATGAAGCCAAAATCAAAAGCAAATAGGAAAAACATAAATGTTTCTATTACTACTATCTCAGTGTGTACTATTTCACATTGCGATGCTGTTTCTGAAAGACATATTTATTGTAACAACAGATGTTTTGATGCAACGGTAAATTAAAACGGCTGTGTTCACATTTGATGTTCCGCTTAAATTATAGCTGTTTTCAACTACAAACATGGCGAGGGCCTGACCCTCCACTCGGAAAATATGGATTTGGTCCATTTTACCGGACTAAGAGTAAAACACTGCCAATTACCTCAGTGGACTCTGATTTTTTTCTGCTTTGTGACACAAAATGTGGATGTGACCTGGACTTTTATATAAGACTAAGTAGAGGCCAGGGTACGCACAACATTTTCAATCCACACAGAATCCTGAGCTGAGGGTCAAACAATTAATATGCAGACTTGCCATTCATTTGTCTTCTATGTTGTCATACATATTCCCTCCATTCTCTGGTTTCTGGTTCTATCATCCTTACTGCTAACAACATTCTTATTGCTAAAACATATGCACAATGATACATACCTTTTTACATCCATCTCAATGTGTGTGAGTGTCTATATTATGCAATTCAAGACTTGGAGGGTTCAGTCTTAATAAGACATGATGCAGCACTGGTCTGCATGTTATTATTTGCTGCATATAACACCCTTGCAAAACAAAACATGCCTTGATACATATTAAATAAAGCCTGACGTCCAACAAGCATCGTGAAAACAGCAGTTTCAGCGATTCTTGTATTGTCAAGATTCACATCAATATATATTGGCAAATGGCGACACAATATTTTGAACACTGCCCTACCTTTAAACTTCACACACTAGGCCGTACAAAGGAAAATCTCTGGAGCACACTGAACAATGGCAGACTCTCACTTGGTGTTTACCTTCAATGGCGAACGGCTTCCCCACAGTCAGCAGTTTGCAGTCAGCGTCGATTGAGACCTCGTAGTCCAGCAGTGCCTTGTCCATGATGAACGCATCCAGCAGTGGGGGATCTGTCCTTAACCACCAACAAACAACACAGACAACACAGAGACAGCACAAGCGATTACAACAAAAGTATGAGTCGAGGCAGCTTTTTATCAACTTACATTCTGGATATGTCCTGATGCTGCTACAAACATTATCATCAGAGTGCATTGCGAATCCCATGCAACACCATAGTCTTTTGCCACGACAGCAACATACCCCCACTGATCACATTGCAATTACCAATAATTTTACTCATTTAGAGTGCTCAAAGTTAATTGAGTAAAAGTTGTTCCCCCTTAATTTACAAAACGCAACTCCAAAGAACTCAGAGAGCGGTCCCAGGGACGTAGAAAATAGCTTCCCACCCACCCATGACAGCTCTGATTAGGTTAGCAGCGCTCTTATACACAGCATAAACACATACATCGCACTGATAAGGGCTTGGACACACAGCTTAAAACTCCACGACTGGCCTCGCATTGATCCAATTGACCCTAATTGACCCCTAATAATAGAGTGGTCCGCTGTGTGCTGACCACGGCTAAGTTTTTGGACACTAAGCACATATTGGATGGAAATATAATCAGACATCGTTCTTATACAGAAAAGAGGTCACTTGCAGATTCATAATGATTCCTCTGGTTACACCTGGGCTTGAATGTCAGACTGATAAATAAGCCATAAGCCGCATTTTGGGAGACACACAAAAACAGGCTAATGGGTTAGATAGTGCGCGCTGATCAAATTACCCGACTTCTTGTTATTCAGGACATTAGCCGCTAAACAAAAGGTTGACTTTACAAAGTCTTTGCATGCTGGCGAGGCAGAAAGTCTGTTTTTCCGCTGTCAAGGCCTGTCAGATATCAGCTGCAAGGCGCAGGAAGCGAAGACGTGTTGTTCTGAAGCCGGAGATACCTGCCATTATGTCTGCCTTTAGCCCATAGGAACAAGGTGAGGCGGCTGAGCTATAACCTTCTGTGTAGGTATCTGCTTGAGCATGCATTATTTCCTTTGACCGGAAACATTGGTGTGCAGGAGCGTGCGTGCCCCCTCCCCGAAGCCCCCCGGCCTCTCCAGGAAAAGACTTGAAAGATTTATCTTTTCTTTATAAACAATGAATCTCATGTCCTCCAGTGTGGTCTTTTGATGCCCTGACTGACTCCACAAGAGGAAAAATATGTTTTCCTTTCCGCCAGGATACCTTTGTTTCAAGGTGATGAGCATATTATTGGACTGTATGTCAGAAAGAGATTGGGTATTGTGAAATGGGACGAGAATCCACTGGCTATGGATTCATACGGTCATCTAGGTTCAGTGGAGAGAGCTATTGCCTAGGAGTTATTCTCACTGGGCCAATAAACCATGTCCAGATCAAAGCAGAAAGATTAACTGTTGCATCTCAAAGTGGTGGAGCAGTGGCTCTACTCTGAGCTACAGAACTAATTTGAGCTGCTTGCCTAGAAGTACGGCAGTTAAATCTCTTCCTTTGTCTATATTCATTAAACTTAAACTCTTTCAAAATGCTTAGCCCACTGAAATAAAGGGAGGCTGGTGAGCAATGACCTCATGTGTGGGTAACTGCTTAAGCCTGCAATACTTCCCACACGTGATACATGGCTGTGCAGTAGCATGCATGCCCTCCAGCTCTCCTCCTCTCCAGCACAAATACCGGTACTTGGAACATTTATTCCAACTTGCGCCATTACCATCTGAGTGCCGTTCATGGGTCAGTAGTTTTTCCCCAACACAGGGTTTTCGGGGTCTCCGCACCGCTGTGGCTTTCGGCTTTTTTCTAACGGCTGAAGTGTCTCTATTTGCAAACAATACTGGCTCCATCATCAGAGCAGCTCCCATCCGCTTTCTCTGAACAAGCGTTTTCTATCTCCTCACTGGGATCACAGCGTCAGCACATGCAGTATCTTCGCATCTCGGCTGGAGCTCTGTGGAGCATACTGTGGGGAAAGTGCATGTCGAGTGGTATAGCTGTGTTGGCAAGATTATAGTTTTTTTTTTTCTTCCAGGAATCAGCTCACATACACATTTGGCTATAGCTGCGTGCTGTCACCGGTGTAACAAATGCATTAGGTGTGTCGGAGGACAAGACGATTTACTTTAAGTGGTGGGTGTTTCTCCGCAGTTTTTACATTACAACATAATTACAATACTGCGCGTATCGTCCTTCCAATTTCTGCAAATGTCTTCAAGCAACCGGCCATACTGTCATAACCAGTGCGTAAAATATAGAGGGAGAGACTTACACCGACCATAACCCATTTTTTAAATTGCCGTTGGAGCAATCACATCAAATTGCTGCGACTGTAATTTTTTGTGGATATACATTATAAGTTTCTAAAATTGCTAAGTTGTAAAATGGCCTCATCCAATTTTCACCATGTATTTAATTCATTTTCGCTTTAGGAAATTGGACTTGATGAATGTATGATAAACAGTATGTTAAAGCAGTACTAAGTAAGTCATGCCCCTAGAGGCCATAAGCGCCACTGCAGGTGTCATAGCATGTTACGTTTTTTTACTCATTAATTGTCCATGAGAGTAAATACTACGCTGACAGAAAAGACAAAAGGAGAGAGGGATATTGTACATCCAATTACACAATAAAGATCTTGGCTCGAACTTGGCTGTAAATACCGTTTAAGTGGCACTAGCCCGCAGTTAGCTTCTTCTTTGTGATTCCATTAGTGTGTATTGGTGACCCCGGGTCGGAGCAGGGAAAGCTGCAAGTGTAGTTTTCTGGCCAGAGACACCAGGGGGAGACGGAAGACCCACACTCATCCCATTAACACTTGTATTACCCCCAGAGGGACTATGAAAAGGATTCATTAACAAGTTACTTAGTACTGCTTTAAGAACTTAATAGAAAAGGGCATACACATTCATCCAAATTGAAGATCCCAATAAACTCAAAATCCGAAGTTACACTGGATCTTCAGTCTGGTGCAACGTTATTATGTATGTCAATATTTTGCTTTATTCATACAAGGTAAAAGCAGTGCTGAATGTGTCGATAAATCATTACTTACTCAGCATTATAGCATCTCAGGTCTTAGTTGAATCATCCAAAAAATATTTCCCAGATCCTTCACCCCCCCCAGAGGATACAATTATGCCTTGGTTGAAAGGTAATTGGCTTCATTTGTCATTAATGCTGCTGAGACTGTGCACGCACCTCCTGTGGGCCAACATGCCCTGATGATGTTTGGAGGTAGGGGATAAATATAACACGCACACAGACCGGGGAAGATCATGTGAAATCCTCAGAGAAAGCTCCAATCCATGTCCAAAAAAATCGAACTCTGGAGCTTTCTCAACCACTATATCACCTTTTCGTAAATAGGATCAAAAGACAGCAAATAAAGTGACAGTGTTGGTTTTACGTATGAAGGTGGTCTGATCATTTGGGACGAACATTATGGTAGAAATAAGCTGTTAAATGCCCTGATTCTGTAACATTGCACAGCGGAAAAGTAGCACAACCCATTCTTAAACGTATTCTGGCTCAGATTAGAATAGATTGCCCTTATTTGTTATTATGGGTCACTTTATGCCTTCGGTGTGCAGGATGATTCAACTGTACTTTTCCTTTATCATGCCTAAATCACTGTTGGGAGTTAGTCATAGCGGAGATGGTTGGTGGCGAAGAAGTGTCCCAGATTCTTTGATGCACTATGTTAAAATACACATAAAACCTGCCCGCACTACTTTTAAAGCAGGTTAATCTGTTTCGGATGTCTTTGCCCTTTCGGTGAACCCAAAGTAAGCCAGTTCGCTCATCGACTTTGTCATTTTACTCTGTTTTTTCTTTTTGTTTTTCATTTCTAATTGCTTTTATAAACTAAACAGGTTTGTCTCCCCAATCCCCCGTTGTTTCTCAATTCATTAGCTCGTCCCCGATCGTCTTTCTTTGCATCACTTTTTTTTTCCTTTCTTTTCAACAAACCAAACAAAACAAATCTACTCAAATGACTTTTCTACGTGGCTTATTATCCGCCTTGGCCTCATCTAAACTCCGAACATCAATATTTTAGAGTAAAGAGTGAACAACATGCAAATCTAAGCTGGAAAATGCATGCGGCGTGCAAAAGTGATAAGATGCTATCTTTGGCGTGCGCAGAAGTAAACTGTTTGTTTGCTATAATAAGAAAACATCCACCACAGGGCTGTTTCATACCCATCACTGTCGGAAGGTGATTAAAAAACAAGGAAAAATGCACTTAAGCAGAAATTACTATGGGCTAAAAAGGCTGCTTAATTTAATATAAGGGTCCGCGAAAGTAAACAACAACAGCTAAATGGTGGGTTTTTGGGGAAGACCTTTCTACCCCAATTTGCTGTAACTATTAATTTTCAACCACTTATCAAGTTTTAAGGACACATGGGAGAGGATGACTATTGGTTGTTAGCAAGAAAAATGCTTATACATTGCCCACAAAATGCCCCTTTTACTCATGAAATTATTTATGAATTTATCTTCGTTTTTTGTCCAGGTTGAGGGCGTTAATGGTTTCTCCCAGCACCTAAGGGGACGGGCAAAGGCGCAGACATGAACCACATCATCAAAAGCCATAAGGATAGTCAATCGTTCACCATATAATGAACCAACAAACGCAATATTCTGCAAAAGCAATACAATTTTACGAATTAGTCAGTCTGAATACCGCTGTCTTCATGTACCAAGGCAATAGGAAAATATTCCCTGAACATATTCTATGTATGTTTGAAAACAGGGAATAGAAATATAACCTGAGAGGAGAAAACGTGTTTAAAAAAGATATGGTCAGAACAAACTTTAAAGCAGTACTAAGTAACTCTTGCCCCTAGAGGCCATAAGCGCAACTGCAGGTCTTAGCAAGTTGCGATTTTTGTAACTTATAAATTGTCCGTGAGAGTAAACACTACGCTGACAGAAAAGGCGAAGGGAGAGAGGGCTATTGTACATTCAACTACACAATGGAAATATTTTTTCTTATTTCTGATGGGTAGATGTTGATCTGTAAATAGGATAGGCATATTAAGCCTATGGCTACATGGCTTCAGCCTACACCTTTTCGGTTACCCTCTGTAATGAATTTGCTGTACATTGATTTTGTTTTATGTTTAGTAACCAAATAAACCATCCTTCATTCATTCATTCAAGGTAATACACTGTAATAAAAGTAACTAAGTCAAACCCATATGCTTGTGGTATTAGGGAAAGGAAGCTATAACCACTCACCATGTTCAATTGATATGGTGTACTATGTTTTGCGAGCCTGGCCTATTCAAAAGCTGCAGCTGCAGGGACCCTCGGAGCAAACCATTCCTCCCACAAGTTTGGTGTTGAGCTCTTAAATGTGGAAGACATTATTCTCTCAAATTTATGCATGTCATTCAGAGTTCATTTTAAAACTTCTCTCCTCTCTGATTAACAGAATTTTGTGATTTGCTTGTCAAGTCGTCATTAATATGAGCTATTTTTCAGTTCTCTGTACTTTTTACTCACGTAGACATAGCTATATGTTTGTTTGCGCTCCGATTGTCAATTACTGTATGTCTTTTTGTAGTCAGAGATGAGACAATGCTCTATTCTTTGCACTGAATCAGGCCAGGCTGATGTTTTGCAGACACATTTTACTACAACCCTGAAACACATCATTCAATTCCCTTGGGAGCCATTGTTGTCTCTTTACAGTCCGCTCTCGTGCTGATTTGAGAACAATAGCTGCCCCGTGTATTGTTATTTGCCATTAAAACATGCCCTGTACGCATTTTACCAGTTGCCTATTATTATCTAAGGCATTTCTTACCGGGCATTACTTGCACACTGGCCCAAGACAAACAGCAGCCGAGGTGTCAAGGTTTAAAGTAAATATTGACTCAAATCCACCCCGAACTCCGACGTCCAGGGAAGGTCAATTATTTACAGTTCAGTCCATAGATCAGCTGCAAGTCTTGTCTCGGCCTGTCTTTTCAAATTTTAACCTGAGATGCTCCTGCTTCTGTGTTTTACGATGCACCTTTGGATGTTTCATTTACACTATTTTATTGTGTTTATATGCTCTCATCCAATCCCTCTCGTCAATTAATATTTCATGCTGTGTAAACCATGCTGTCGGCGTTTGTGAATAATTTTGTATAATGGTAAAACAATAGAACTCAAGGAAAGTTGTAGTCGTAGTATCAGAAAAAACTTGTAATAGCAATAGAAGGGATTTCAGAAGCATTAATTGAAGCAGAAGTGGCAGTAGTGATGATAGTAGTTGTTGCTGTATCTGTTTGTTCTACAGTAAAAACCTTTTTTTCAGGTATTTTACCTCAATAAAAGGTCTGCATTTTCCTATATTTTGTGGATTACGCAGTATAAAGTTAGGCAGAGATTTTGAGTGTTGTTCTGCAAAGCTTGTTTCTAAACATTTGCATTGAGAGTGTTTCTATCTCACCATGCACCTATGGGGAACCCCTATACATCTTGTCGCACACGTTAATGCAGATTAGTAGAGTCTTTTGTCTTGCTCATATCTCGGGACACTCGCTGATTGGATCCTGTAATCACATCTCCTGTATGAATGTGACCTTTGAGCGTCATGCAGATTGTACTGTGGATTGTGACAGTGTGTGTGTCTTACTTTAACATATGCACGCCCTCCGGGGTGGTGGGCTGGTTGAAGCGCCTCATGTAGTCGTGCATTTCGGGGAAGCTCTTTTTCATGTAATCCTCAGCGCTGCTTTCTCTCACCGTCCCGAAACGGAAACCGAGGGAGGGGTGGTGTAACTGGGGCAAAGGCACAGAGCAGCAGTGGATGTGTAAATAAACACATACATAAGGTTAAAGTGTACTGTATTGTCCCTGTAGAGAAATAATGTCCTCTGCAATTGGTCCATCCTTCAGTGCAGCAAAATATAACTTGTCATTAGCAGAGGGGCGACCACAGTGAAGCGCGGGACCATTCTCATGAGGAAAGAACATGGTCCATTATGCATGTTTTAACCTCTTACCCCCCCCGCCTTGACCAAGTGCATTTTCTCCAGTTCAGCATTACCCAAATACAAAAGGTTACACGCTATAGGCCAGAGTAACTCCTCGTTTGAAAGCTAAGACCTACAAAACGGATGCAGGTCTTCCTACATGCATTGTCGCTGAATTGTGGTAACTTTTTGGACATTTTGTTTCATTGCTTTTTTTCATCACTTTTTCATCACATTTTGGTCACTTTTGCATCACATTTTCATCGGATAAAAAAGTGATGCAAAAGTGTCAAAAAAGACACTTTTGCATCACGTTTTAATCCAATTTTTTCCTCATGACATTTTCATCATTTTTTCATCACATTTTGGTCACTTTTTCATCACATTTTGGTCACTTTTTTATCACATTTTTGTCACTTTTTCAACATTTGTCATCACATTTTCATCACATTTTTTGACACTTTTGCATCACTTTTTAATCCGATTTTTTCATCACTTTTTCGTCACTTTTTTTTGGCATTTTTTCAATGTTTTCTGTTGCTTATCTGTTGCTCTTTTGTGGTGTTTTTGTGGCATTTTCTACCCTTTTGTGTGTGTTTTTTGTGACTTTGATCCTCGTTTTCGTGTTGTGTTTGTCGCTATTTTGACACTTTCTTCAAGTAGACAAAATCTGGTCGGTTCCAGTGGGGGTTAAGAGGTTAAGGACGCAAAAAGTATTGGAAACAAGGATTACATCATGACTTTACTTGGACAAAAGTTGACCAGGTCTAAATCAAGTCTATAAATTACTTTTTTGGACGCTGACAGAGACGGCTGCAAAAAAAATGGCAATTGTACATCGATTTTGGAAATTAAGTACTTATCAGTAAGAGGCATTGTTGTTCTCATTTGTTATAATACATGGGGTAATCTTAGCCAAAACAACATTTAAAAAAGACAAAAAGACTGCAGTGACAGCAGTAGTATTGATTGTAGTAGTGACTCAGCTGACAAACTTTGGGTCTCTGCCACCTGACCTTCTGCTGCCCCAAATCTGCATCAGTGCTCAGCCAGAACTGAACCTGGTCTTGAACCGTATCTCAAGTATTACCCATAAAAGCATGTATCCCCAGTTTGAGACCCACTGACATAGGACATGCACGTCATGGACAGTAGATACAGTAAAGGTTCAAAGATGTCTTTATATAGCTCTCATGTGAAATTCAACGAGCCTTGACCTTGCTATAGGGACATATAGGGGCCCATAATCCTTCACAAACACGCCCTGAATCCTTGCTCATTATCTCGTCCTTGTGTGTACTGTAGGCTATGTGTCAATATGCCTATAGTGAGAATGACATGCAGAAAATGGTCGAGTGTCCTTGTGAGGGTCCTAACCTTGTCGTCGTGGATACCAGACACTTGTTCGAAGGTTTTTTCTCCCACCATGACCGCAGCGAGGTTGGCCGTGTAGCTGGACAGCACCAGTAAGCAGAAGATGGCCCACAGGTTCATGAGGAAGCGGCCCGTCCAGCATTTGGGAGTCTGTGGAGAAAGAAATGACCCATCTTTCAATACTGCTGGGGCAATCTGTGAGGGACAGTGAGGGACTCTTGCTTGCTTGGTTCATGTTCACAAGCCAGAGCATTAGCTTATTGTGCATATTTTATTTTTTTCTCCAATACAAGTAAAAGGTGCTCAGACATATTTTTACATTAAGTGAAAGTACTGAATTACTTGTCTTTGATCTTGAAGTGACCCAGCGGCTGTGTGAGTGGTCAGCATGACACCTTTACTTTCCATCACAGTGGTCTCTTGGACGCTCCAGGATCAATTGTTTGGAGGGTTTTTCCACTGCAGACAGACCCTCTCAGCAGAAAACCTACAAAACTATTGATCCTGGAGCATTGTAGAGATCACCGTGATTGAAAGCAAAGGCGCCGTGCTGACCACTCATACAGGGTTACTACAAGGTCAAATACACACAAATATCAACAATTTTTTTCACACAAAAAGTTGCATAATGCACCTTTAAGTATTCACAGTAGAAAGGTATTTACAACAAAGTGAATTGTTGATAGCATGATAGCATTTGAAGCCTTTATACAAATGTACTGGAGTAATATATATACATTATATTCATCTTTCATATTAAATAATGAGTTATCAAATTAAATATTAATTAAAGGGATATTTCATGGCTTTTTGACATAGGGCTTCATTTCCTAGTTTTCCAGTGTTTTTTTTTTTTTTTTTAATTCATTCAGTCCTTATATTTGAAGAGTTTAGTTGTGCTAGTCTAGCGCATGTCTATGGTAACTAGTAGCCTGCATTAAAAACCTCTTCAAAATCATGGGGTAGTCCTCCAAACGTTGCCATATCTGATTTGTAGAAAACTCCTTAAAAACTCCTTTGTAAATTCCATGTGTAAACAAACAAATGTAGATCCAGTAATCTAGCAGATCACTCCGCCGCTGCGTAGCTTACAACCAGGAAGCTGATGCTGCTCAAATATAAGTTATTTTAAATGCAAAATGGTTATATTAAAAAAAAAAAATTCAGTCAACACAGACATTTATATGGGTAGTCTGGTGTTATAAGTGATTTGCCTCAGGTGCACTGTGCTTGGGTCAGACTGTTTTTAATGCAGGCCACTTGCTACCATAGACATGCGCTAGCCTAGCACTAGCCTAGCACCACTAAACGCTTCTCCAGAAATCAACAACACTCTGGATAACTAGGAAATGAGGCCCTATGGCAAAAATCCAGAAATATCCCTTTAAGTTTAGTACAGACCCCCAAAGCCCGCTTAATTAAATTAACTTTGCTACTATCGCCTCTGGAAAGTACTGTCTACAACTAAAAACTTCTGCTACTGGAAGCAACTGCAGTGTTTAATACAGTCTTTAGCTGATCTTTCTGGAAAAAAGGGAGAAACCGGGGGAACGATATTGAACTCTAATAAGAAATTTGCTTTTTGTTAAAACCCTCTCAAAACGAAATGTCAGAAAGTGGTGCTCGGGAGTTATTTAAATGAATCCGAGGCTCCCCTGGGTCTGCTCACATCCTCCTCTTCCTACTCGCTCCAAATCCTATTTTAACCCCCCAGTAAGTGTAATCAAGTGAATCCAAACACAGCCCAGATGAAGCTCTAAATGCACTCCTAACAAAGAGAGGCTGTGAATACGTATCAGAATTATCTTCTCCATGAAATTGCCCGCCTCGGGGAGAGGCTCCACCTGAGAACTTGTGATCATTTATTTATTCTCGCAATTAAAATCCACTTAACAGAAGAAAAGAGATGAGTTTTTAGTGTTTTAGAGGCTTGCCATTAATGAGGCATTAATTATACAAACAAGGTTGTAACCCGTTATTAGCAAAGTTTGCACTCCGATGCAGTGTAATTACTTCATTGAGAAGAGCGAGGAAAACACTCTACTTCAATAATGTTATTACAGGAGTTTCTTGGCAGGGCTTGGAGGATTATGACTTTTGACTAGCACAGTCTTTGGAGCTTTGCAGGGGAGACGCCGCCAGCATCCAAAACAGTGCATTATTTAACATCAAGCACAATCTGTGCAACTTAATTTTGTATGTTTGGGTGTCTAAACAGCATGCTGGGATACATACAACATTATTTGCAGAGTTTGCACTTCACAGGACTTATCCTCTTAATCCCCACATGAACCGAGCACATTTGGTCCAGTTTGGCTTTACCCAAATCTGAAAGCGAAAAAGTGGCAAAAAAGTGACAAAAACTCGTCGGAAAAGCAACAATAAGACAATAAAAAAGCGACAAAAGCACGCGACTAAAGAGCAGTGTTGGGGGTAATGTATTACAAAAGTAATGAGTTACAAAAATATATGACTTTTTTCAGTAACTAAAAAACATACAGTAACTTACACAACATACCGGAATATATTAGTCATTACAATTCCAGTAACTTGAGTTACAAGTACACTTAAATATACACTTAAAAATAATAACCCAAATAAAGTGCAGCACCAAATCAAGTTGGACACTGGTGAATAGTTGTAACTAACCTCGTCAAAACAAAACATGAGAGAATGGGAAGAGCAAAGGAAATCTCTGACCACACTTTTGCTCGGTGGCATTACTACTATTATCAGTTTATATTTTGCCAAAAGTAACTCAGAAGTAACTCAAAGTAGTGTAACTCAGCTACATTTCTGAAACAGTAATATGTAATACAAACATATGCCATTTTTAAAGCTGTAACTAATGATATATAATATATTACAATTTCAAAGTAACTTGCCCCACACTGCAAAAGAGTGATGAAAAAGCAACAAAATAGTGACAAAATGAGATGAAAAAGTGACAAAAACACAACCAAAAAAGCAACAGAAATGTGCCGGAAAAGCAACAATAACACAACAAAAAAAAGCGACTAAAACACGACTAAAGAGTGGTGAAAATGCGACAAAAATATCAACAAGACAGCCACAGAAGAGCGACAAAAAGGCGACCAAAATGCAATGAAAAAGTGGCCAAAACACAACAAAAAGAAAACTACAAAAACACTTGCGACAAAAGAGTTACAATCAGTTTCGTAGGGCTTAGCTTTCAAATAAGGCGTGACACTGGTCTATAGGCTGTAAGCTCCCGTCGAGAAGCTTTCAGACTTGGGTAAAGCCGAACCGGAGATGGCGGTAAGAGGTTAAAAGGTCTTTTCTTTGTTGTCAGTCAAATGTAAAGTTTAGAGGGATTACTTACATGCTGTTGTGCCATCATGTGTGAAACCATAGAATAACTTAGAAGCATTGTGACATAGCAATACACAAACTGTAATGTTCAGCAGTGTAGCTTTATAGGCAAAGACAGTTATTAGTCTAAATAGCATTGTGTGGATTATGAATGGGTTTAATAGGTAAAGCTTTCACGGCGAAATGTACTAGTTTTTCACCTTTAAAATATGCCCGTCAGGAGCTTGTTTTGCGTATATATTATAAGTACCCTAAGTGAAAAAATATACCTTGGAAATGATAGGATAGATTTCACATAAGTACCTTTGAAATTAACCGTGCTTCTGCGGCGTCAGCGACTTTTAAAAAAGAGCAGCCCCAGTCGAGTGGAGCTGCACACCTAAGCACTACAATAATGAAAGCTGTCATGCGCTTATACTCCTAAACAACTCTTAGTGACGAATATTGAAACATCAGTCGCAATATATTCCTATCCTTCTCTGCTCTAAGCCAGTCATCACATTCAGTCCGGGCCGCCGCACTCTCTCTTTCTCACTCGCACCAAAGCTAAATTGGCGGGATGACTCGGGGCAGGCACAGGCCAAGTGATTAGGCAGACCTCGGTGTAATAAAAAGGTCGTATATTTGATCTAACCGTGCGGGCGGCGTGTCAATTACCAGGTTGTGGGTATTAGCGGAGCCGGTGACCTGGTAAAGTGTCCTCTCGCTCCCCCCTCTGGGGCCTTGGGTCAGCGAGTGCCAGCCGTGTTTATTTTGTGACACTGTCAGACTCCTAAAGACTTCATTCGCGGGAGTCACCTTTGCGCTCGCGAGCCTTATTAAACAGCTCTGTCAAAGAGTAGTTTCGGGGGAAAGTTTGGGGAAAACTCCTGGCTCTAGAGTCACTCTTCAAGACATGTTCGTAAGCTGAGGAGAAACCTAAAAGTTTTGGGGCATGATTTCTCTTTTGGGGCAACATAGTATTTGTAGTAATAGCAACCTGTGTAAACTCTTCTTCTTATATATCCTTTTAAGTTCTCCACCCCCGTACATAATTTCTTCACATATATCGATCTGTACTTAGACGCAGAGTACAAGGCCGGTGCATTTAGCAGGGGTAAGGATGGAATTATTGTTGATGCTCTATTTATAAACACAAGGATCAATAACACGAGTAATTGTTATTATGTGTTGCACTGCCCATCAAGTCGAGCGCACTCATTCATTGGTCACACTCGCCCGCCACAGTAAAAGGCACATTAGGAAAACAATATCATTTGCGATTCAATCGAACAAACGCGGGGCAGGGCGCTCAGACTGAAGCAATTGCTTTGAGGGAAAATATCGCACAGCTCCAGTTATTGTCTTGCATTTGTAATGTTTGAGTTCAGTGTTAAATGTTGCAACTAACCCACCGATTCTGAATCTACATATGAGGTAATACTTATTTTAGAGCCTGACCCCTTGTGGCGAGAGATACTACCCTGCGAAGTTGTATAAATGCTATGTCATCAGCACATATAGTAAAGGTAAGGGTTGTAGTGCAGCAAACACAGCAGAACTAGAAGCCGTGACAACATGGTAGCAGTAGTAGAAAAGTTTAGGAAGTAATTATCATGTACTTCTCCTTCCTCCGTCTGACTCATTCCTCATGTGTAAAATCCATCTCCTTCAGTCTCGCAGTCCTGTCACTTGCGTCATCTGGCGTCTTCCAAAATGCCCTCAGTCACCTCCCCCCCCCCCCCCCCTCACTCACTCCCATCTGCCCAACCTCCCTCCTCTCTGACACTTTTCCTCTTTGTACATTACCCTTTCACCCCATCTGGCCATCCCTCTGCCATCCTCTCCCTTCCACCTTCTCTTTCAACCCGGTTTTGCAGATGCGCCCACTCACCTATCTGCCCCCCTCCCCCCCCAAAGCCCCCCCCCCATCGCTTCGGCCTGTCTTTCGTTGCTTGTTTGCCTCCTCGCGTCTAACCCCGCGCTCACCTGGGCCTCCCTCACCGCCTTCATCCATCCCCATCAAGCCTGCCATAAGTCGCTCAGTCTCTGCCGGGACACTTAGCCTTTGCCCCCCCCTCGCTGTATGCGTGTGATCCTCCGCGTGCCTGTCTAATTCATCACTGACAAACTCCTTAACCCCCTCTTCCATCCGTCTTCTCTGCCCCTTGCTATCTCTATCATCGCCAAGGAAACATTAAGAGACTTTCAAATTCTTTTTCTTTTTTTTTTTCATTTCGGACACAGTAAGAAGTAGGGCTGCACCATTTTGGGATATCTAAATGTTTTCTTACGAGAAATGGGAGCAGGTTTGCAATTAATGTCAACTTTATTGAGTGCCTTTTATGTACGGGTGCAATTCAAAAGTGCTTCAGGGATATAGGGAGAGAATACAGCAGAGAGAAAATACAATGGTATAGCTTTATATTAAAAGGTATTGATAAGCATAGTAATCTGTTTAAGGTTAGGTTAGGGTTATGGTTAGGATTAGGATTAGGGTAGGCCATGAATACGCATATTATTCATGGCCTATTAGTATGTTAATAGATTATGTTATATTATAGAAACAAGAAGCTTTTTATTATCTACACAAGCATATTATTCAGGACTATTATTTATGCTTATTAATACTTTATTAATGCTTAATGAGTATACCTTAAAAAAGCGTTACCAATACAAAAGTACACTTTTTTAAAGAACTATTCCATGTATAAATGAGTTGTGGAAAATTATAATAAGCTTTATTACAAATGAGTCTTTTCCCTAATGGGGAAGCCATTTTTAGCTTGTATTTTGTGAACTATCAGACTAGGGCCAGCAGATCATGTCAGGGTTAACAGGGCTAATACTGGGTTAAGAGGTTATTTTATAAAACCACAATTTGGTTAATTGTGCCCAATTTTAGCAAGTCCAGAGCATTAACATTGGAGAGAAGTCTGATTTATGAACGACTAAAGTAATAGAAAAAGCGCATGCATGTGTGTAAGGGTGTAAACGGCTTGATTTAGCAGGATTTAACATAACAAGGCTGCATGGAGACAGTATTTTGCTGTTTGCTAATGATATAGAGCTCACGAGTGAGTGGTTGGTGGAGGGTCCGTTGGCGCAGATGTGTGTAGCCGCACTTCTGTCAGTCTACCCCAGGGAAAACTGCTTCTATTCAACATGCAATTCCTATTGGATTTGCAAAGTTGAAATTGGATTTGACAAATGCAGTGGTAGAAGAAATGGTATTGGTTGAGCAATTTACTGCTTACTCTCACTGTCTGTCAACCAATGAGACTCTGCTACCTTTGCCTCTCCATAAACATTTTTCCATTTTAGATGCAACTTTCCACTGCCCCATACATTACAACCACATCGTCAGTCACCTCAGCCCCTCTCTCTCATCCTCTTCATCATTCTATTCTATAGTACATTTTCTGTATATATTTGTCAGGTTGGTTTATCCTTCCACAATACAAAGGGAACATTGTTCAAACACATGTGTAGGACAAAGACCCAGCCATGCAGGTCCAATTATCGCTGTCCCGTATGTGGAGGAGTGCAGGATGTGGTGTTGAAGGGGACACTCTGAGACCACTTTGGGTGATTGTATGCTCGAACACCTGCCTGTGTGAGTCTGGCACCTCCTCTATTGGAGAACAGGTGAGACGTGTCTGTTATTTTTATCCACAGCGGGAGGTATTCCCAGTGCTCCGATGTTCTGTGGAGTTTCAGAAGCCACTATTATATGAACATGACCTCTGAATGAACATAGAGCGGCGTAATTGTGGAATCATCAAAAGGTTGCAATTACTTTGGTGGTACAATATCCTTTGCAAACAAGAAAATATTTTCTCTGTGCAGCCTTTTTAAACAGCTACAAACTTGTACTGAAAGCTTAATAGTTTAGCGGTTAGTTTTTCTCTGAAATGTTAATGTTTTTTTACCTGTTTGAAATGTGCACAGTGAACTGAATCTTAATTTGAAAAGATAAATCAGAAGTTTGAGCGATGCTTGTAAGATAAATAGCAAATTGATATTTTATGGAAATTGTGCAGTTCTTTTGACAACCATTCATTCTTCCGCCCCATTCTAAATCCCTCTTTAAAAATTGAAGATCTTGTTAGTTTCGTCCTTTAGGAGAAAAGGCTTGTTTTTCTAAACTGACAGATTTGTTTCTCTAATCTAGCAGCCTCTTTGTTGTTGCCACTCAAACAAAAATATGTGTTCAGTCATTGAAGGAGATTTACTTTGCATATGGGAAAGAAGTGCATTTGATTCATACCCGCTCACAAAAGGCCCAGACAAGCTCCAAGCCAAATCCATTTTCATGCTTGCAGTTCCTCCTCCAGCTCAGAATAGTGCTGCTTTAGTAAATAATGCTGATTAATTACACATGAAAGAGCAGCGTGCTTACCTTAGTGGCCACGGTGCGCCCGAACAGTATGGCATAGCACAGGTTGAGGGCGGAGGAATAGGAGAAGACGCGCATCCTGTTCCTGCCGTGGGGCGTCATGCCAAACGGGCTGTTCCACTCATACAGCGTGAGGAAGAGCGCGGTCAGGTGCAGCGTGACAAAGATGCCCACCCACATGGACCAGTGCAGCGGCCACATGAAGGCACCGATGGGAGCCGCCGTGTCTTTGCTGCGCACCTGGAAATGACAACAAAACAAACAGCTGTGAAGCAGATGATGGCTGTCCGTGTGGGTTCAGAGTGGCATGTTTTTGGTCTGGTCGTTTCGTAAACTGTGGATTTCGCTTTGGGAATGAAATGCTGGTGTCTGATGATATTATGCACTGCAATCTGTCCCTCGCAGAGAGAAGAATTAACCACCCAAAATAACCATGGTGCATCTGAGTGCTCAGAGCTAAGGTGGTCCATGCAAATCCTTGAATAGGCTACTTGGCTGAAGGGATTAGACCTTGTTTGTTGTCACTCCAGTAGCAGGAGGAACAGTTGTACTCAGATTGGTAGCAGTAGTAATTGTAGTAATTGTGGTAATACTAATACTGTGGTTGTTGTTATGGCTCAGCAACTGTCGTAGTAAAAGTAAAAAAATATTTAGAGTAGAAGTAGCAGCAGTATGACTACTAATAGTAGCATTTCTTACATTTACATTTTTTTTCTTACATGCTCAGAAAAGGAAGAATGAGCAGTATCCGACAGTTACAGGACTTAGCCGCAACGACTGAAGCAGGGTGGGGGGGTGATAGTAGTACATTGCAGCAGTTTCAATACAGTAAGTAGGCTATAATTGGTTATATTTGTAAAGGCAGGCTTAGTGTTTCCTAATGCAAATACACTGTCAAAACACTTTTGTAATGCAGTTTTGATTCATTTTGATGAAATAGTGTTGTCAGGAGTAATGTTGTAATGCCATACAGTATGCAGCAGCTTTGTCTCTTAAAATCTTAAACAACATCATTGACAGCATTGTATTTAGCTTCTCCAAACCAAGCTCTCCAGCTCTAAACTGGCCCTCATTTGTAACTTAACTATCAGTATTCAGGCTGGAGCCCGGGCAGAGTAATTATTCACGGGCTAATACTCCTCTGCTTCTCACTGAGGAGCTGAATGAGAGGGGCAGAGGGCCGAGCTCCTCTGCAGATCACGCTAATGCTTGTCAGCCACAGAGAGACGATTAACTCATCACAGGACTTTCATGTAAATGTTTAATGCACAAGTCCACCGGATTATTGGGGCTATTCGTATCTGCGGGAGTCATAAAGCGCCGAATCTGTAAGCAATCTGTGAGAACAAAAACATTCATCTTTAAAATGAAGAGGGAGCCAATATAATCATTATTAGGGCTGAATTTGTTGTTTTTGATCTTTTAGTCATGCCTGTGAGCTTGTTAAATATTTGAAAGTCACATTTAAAATGTATGTTGTTTATTTCCTTTCAGCGATCGCAAATGCAACCTTGTAGGAAATTTGGACTTGCGTCACTAAAAAAACATAACTAATTGTGTCTATTTTTTCAGTGAAATGCCCCTATTGCCCTACTGTTTGCCACAAAGTTCTTTTTACCCAGAAAGAGACCAAACAAGAACTACTTACACTTGATCCCAAATAGTCATCAAATTCTGGCACACCACTCGAAGCCTTATTCAACAAGACGACAGACGGGACAATTACTCATTCTCAACTAAAACTGGGCTGTGTGAACTCTACCAGGATGCCGAGGCTGGTGGAGTAGAACGGCGACGTGAAGTCGATGACCCTGCTCCGCGCCGAGTTGATAGAGAAGGAGGTGACGGCCATGTCAGCTGTCCCGTTCAGGAGGTCCCCCACCAGCCCCGTCCAGCGCCCCGTCCCGCTCAGAGCCCCGTACTTCCCATCTCCAACTATGTACAGGTCAAAGGTGAAGCCCATGTCCTCCGCCAGCTTCTCCAACAAGTCGATGCAGTATCCGTAGCAACACTTCCTCAGGTCCACTGGTAAGTCTGCCAAAAATAAAAGTGCAGTCATGTGGTTATTAATATACGTGCAGAGGTTGTGATTTTGGAGAATTTCTGATCACCAATAAAATGTTGATGACCCTCGCACAAGCACGGCCCCATTTAATCAAATCCGTTCATCAAATGAGCTTAATATTGTATCCCAATACATTTTTGTCTCTCTTCATGCCAAGTCCACTCGGATCCCAAAGCTTTTAAAACTTGGCAGTAATGTTGGTTGGTTGTTCAGTTTTAGCTATCTTTGACAATTTGGTGATTTGACTTTTAAAAATTACATTAGTGCTGCCAAAGCTATTCGTTTTACAACCAAAGTTATGGCCCTGAAAGCCGTATATTAATTAAAACGCCTAGTCATCCCTGTGTTAATTTTTGACCTCCTAATTTTAATCAAACAATATCAAAGGTGCTATATTATGTTTTATTGAGGCATTTTAAAGTACTTTGAACTTCTTAGCCTTGGAATTTCTTGCAGTATAACTTCAATACCATTATGTATGTTTCAAGAAAATGCCTCTAGGAATTGAAATACGGTTATTAAAAGTTACACCAGAGGGCATTAGAGTGACACAGTGAAAAGAGAGACCATTTGGAACAAGCTGCAAACAACAGACTAAGGTTGTTGACAAACTGTCTCTGACTCTCTTTGATCCAATCAGCTGTTTCTGTGAAGCCCTGTGAGGCACCTGACAACTGCAGAAATAAATTGAATAGTAACTGAAAAAGTAAGGTGGAGCTTCAGGGACTACAACATTCTGACATATACTACCTGTGAGGAGCACACGAGTGGATGAGGGAAATAATCAGAGCTGGTCTGGGGCCCTAAGCAAAAGTCAGAAAAGTAACTCAAGCCACTAGAGGCCATGAGAGCCACTGCAGGTGTCGTAGCACGTTGCGTTTTTTTACTCGTGAGAGTAAATACTACACTGACAGAAAAGACAAAAGGAGAGAGGGATTATTGTACATCCAATTACACAATGGAGATATTTTTTTTCACTCAAACTTGGCTGTAAATACTGTTTAAGTGGCACTAGTCCGCAGCTAGCTTTGCCCGCTAGCCTGTTAGCTTCTTCTTTTTGATTCCATTAGTGTGTATTGGGGCCTCCTCCTGTAGGCAGCAAAGTTGTAATTGTGGTTTTCTGGCCAGAGACACCATGGGGAGTCATACATTAACACTTGTATTACCCCCAGAAGGACTACGAAAAGGATTTATTAAGGTAAACAAGTTACTTAGTACTGCTTTAAGAACTACAGTATTTATCCCGCACTTTTAAAATGGCAAATGGCCACTTTCTCTCACCTCTGGTCCCTGACCCACTGTATGGGAATGGCTGACTTAAAACTAACTGAAACCTGCACCTGACTGGTTATTTCTATATTACCACTAATATTTAGCCTGAGAGCAATTAGCTTTAGACCATGCACACTCAGAGGACTGCAGTTACTGAACGTAACTTGCTGCACTTATTCAACCCTTTGAGAAAAATACACCGGCTTCTTCTGTTCGCCAAACTACTGTCCTGATCGGAGTGTCCTCCAGATACAACAAGATAGTTTAAAAGAGTACCAACACATTGATAACCAAGCGAAACAACACCGTGAATTGATTGAGATACAGGGCCCTATAACTTGCGTAGTCTGCATATAGAACCGACTCTGATAAAAGTAAATCACAACAGCACAACTCAGGTATGAGTGGACAATGTCTGAACATGTGAAGAAAAATCTAAAATAAAACAAAAAATACCTTGGTACAAGATAAAGCATGAGGATGTCTTCACACTGGCTGACTGGCGTTGTGGTCTGCATGCAAAGTCTGAAGAATTTCTCAAGCCAAAAAAAAATCTTTGATGAGTGAAGTTTTGATGTCTTATTCATCCAAGTCTCCCTCTCTCTTTTTTTTTCTTCTTTGCATTCGTTCATAAAGTGGAGATGTCGCTTCTGGCTCACATCCCTTGATATTCACTCGATGTATTGAACCGGACTGACTAGCCATGATCCTTCATTGACTTTGCCTCAGAAATCAACTTGAGTTTTGTGAAGTAGTTGCATGTGAGCGTTGTGTGTTGTCCATAGTAATGAGACAAGGGAGCTTAGAAGACATTAGGAAGTGCTCAAGACTGGATTGGGGTTTTAAAGTTTCCCAAAACCCAGAGTACAAAGTTGGGAGCGTAAATTGAGGTGGGGCTGACTGAAAAATGTCTCATGAACAGCTCGAAGACCAATGCCTTTCAGTGATTGTCTATCGAAACTGAAGCTAGATTACTTTGTGTGTTGGATCAGATAAGCTATCGCTGGGCTTCAGATAACATCTTAATACCCTATATCATTTAATGAAAATAGGGACAGGAAAATGTGTATTGTTAATAAGCTTATTTTCTATTAATAGTAAGTTTAGAGGTTTAGAAAAGTTCCAAAAATTGGCCGATTTTGACCATTTTCGTTAATGTTCCATGTAATCAACAGGGAAAAAATATTCTTGGCCTCATCACCAATAGATTCAACACTGTCCCATCCTGTTAACCACTTTCAAAATACACTAATGGAAATTCTCCCTCCGTTGCCATTACAAAATACAAGCCATTCTGTAATGAATAGTTCAGCTACTGCTATATCCTGTCCACTACTGCTCATTATAATGAAGAGATAATCTTGTATTGACTTAACCAGGAAATGGCATCATATTTTTTTGTCAATACGGTCTAATTGGTTTTAACACCATTGCACCCCTCATTAGTTTTAGTTTCGGCAAGGCTAACCTCAATCCTGCCTGGGTTAATAGAGTATTTAGTCCAGTCATATAATACTTGTTTAAGTTCTTTCAGCGTCTTGGAAATATTGGGACAGAATAAATAGCGAACTGCAAATTGCTTCCAAGTTAGAGCCAATTAAAAAGTGAATTGTGAGTCATAGGAAGAGCAATGACCAGATTACCAGAAGTTTCTAGAAACAGCCTTGTAAGCTTTGAAGACTTTTAAAAGACTACAAAGGAAAAAATATATACCTAATTGCAATAATGATAATTTAAAAGTCTGGGGAAGTTTATGGTTTATTGGAAATAGTATTTTTTTTTCTCTATTCAAGTGTAATTGCAGTAATTTTGCCATGTTGACAGGACACAATTGGTGCAAACGATGATTTGATAATGTTTCAACATTGTTATCTTAACTGCGGTCTGATTGGCAGATTGATGCCAAATGTTACTCTCTCTCTTCTAAAAACTGATACTCACATTTCTTTGAAACAATACCTTTTAACACACATTATTTGAAATGATTGTGTTCTTGTTTTCTGCTCATTTCTAAATGATTAAATCAGAGATTGGTACAACCTTTCCCTGACTTTTTTACATTTAGTTTGAGCAGGTGAGAAGCAAGAGAGTCTCAGTGCATTAATCTACATCACATTGATACTGGAATCGGATCAATATCACGATAGGTGTACTTAGAATCATATACACTTAGTATAGTTAAATATAGTTAATCGCAAATCCCTACTATTGACTTCTCATTATAAAGGTCAGTGATTGTGTCTGAGTGGAGGTTGACTCACCAGCGCCGCCCCAGTCGGCCACCGTAGCGTTGGGATTATGCAGCAGGGTGAACAGGTTGTTGATGACGTCGCTCCGGTTGGTCCGTGGGTCCAGACAGAGCTGCCCAGCAGGACACTGGCCGTCGTCGTCCACCTCCCGCGTAAACACAAACGGGTGCTCCACCAGCGTCACCACCCTCAGACGGTGCCCTTCCACAGACAGACCGGGCCGCCAGCGCGTCCACACAAACCCCTCCGCCTGCCCGTCTCCTCCTCTCACCCCTGCTCCGAGACCCTGTCCCTGGCTGTTCCCAAATCCACCCACCAATCCCAAAACTCCATTCTCCAGCTCCAGCGTCCCGCGGGTCCACTGTCCCACGGTGACCCAGGCCGGCTGACCCAGAGCACCCCTCTTCAGGCTCCAGACGTGGAAGAGCTGCGAAGACAGCACGCGCGAGTGAGCAGGTTCCACCTGGATCAGCCCCGTGGAGCCGGTGAAGGAGGTGTTGGACAGGTACCTGCACAGACAGAAAACAGAAGAGAATGAGAGAGATGATGTCAAGTACAAGTACAGTAACTTTAGTAGTCGCAGAAAACTAGACCGCTAAACTACTGCTTCCGTGGCCACCACAACAATTAGGCTACTAATACAATCAACACTCAGAACAGTATGTGGCGCCACTGACTAATGACATGTGGTGAATGTGGGCATCAACTATGTTTTTGAAGCCTCACGCACAACATTTGTAATGAATCATACTTTTCATTTTGAATTACTAAGTATTTTCTAAAGCGAGTAATAATTTTACTGAGCAACTTTTACTTTTATATATATTGACTTTCGCTCAAGTAACAAAATCAAGTATTCTGACCACCACTGGATATAATTGTAAGGTCAAAATAAAGTTGGCAGCTTGCTTGAGTACGAAGAAATGAAAAAAAAAAAAAAAAATCACACAGAGAATTGAACAGGGGAGGCTAGAATTTATGAAGTTTGTTCTGAATTATGCAGGATTTGAGAGAGTCTTCGTCTGTGGAGAAGAATGAGAAAAGTTATTGGAGAACATGATTTGCAGTGAGCAGGGTCCCCCGATGCCTCTGCCATCCAGAGACGTGAATCCTCAGTCACATTTGGAACCATGAAAAAAACAAAAAACGTGTGTGACACAAACAGAAACTTGTGCGGTGAAGTGGTGAAGCCTCGTCGGTCGGGTCTGCTCTCTGAGGAGTAATTGCGTTTTGCAGAAAGTCATAATTAAAAGTTAATGCAGTGCAGTGAGGGTCCCCTTCTATCTGCCCGGTCCTTACAGACGGTCATTGCTATTCGTCTCACTCTCCCCGCGGCCCCCACACTGGTCTTCACCCAGGAATACATTAGGAAGAGCAATCCCCGCCCGCCCATAAATCCTCCCTGGCCTCTTGAACTGAAGCGGGGCTCTGTTAGCTCGCACCTTTGGCCTCTTTGGATACAACCAGGGCACGTGTGAATCTGAAAACATGTTTCGTTCCGTCTTGATTAGTCCAGGGATTGTCATCGGGTCAGTGTAAATGGTTCAGGGTGCTTGTTTAAATGTTAAAGCATGCAGGGATCACTGGGCGTCTGTGCGGGTTTAGCCTACGTATAGGGCCACTGAACCGTGCAGAGACTTTTGATTATGTCTGGGTCAAGCAGACAGGGAAAAATGGCGACTTTGCCTTCTCTGTTAATAAAAGGGATCAGGGAAGTCACACAGCTGAAGAACGGCTTTCTCCTTTGCCTCTTTGTTTCATTCACCTCTCTGTATCCTTTCACTGCTCTCATTTCTCCTCCGTACGTGAGACAGAGAGTGCAAAAGTACAATCCGGTATGTGTCCAGGAGTCTCATTTCTAAAGCTCATGCACATAACAAATGAGTCCCAAACTGGCACTCATTATCACCTCCCATTGAGGCGAATCTCATTGAAAAGTTACTTTGTATTGTACTCTCACGGTGAAATGGAAGCATGCAAGAGGGTGCGTCGTGAGGAAGGGTCCGACTGAAAGCCTGGTGGATGATGCCCCCCCTCAGTCTGTTGGACCTGGCACGGATCGAGATCCCGCAGTCTTCTTCCAGAGGCAGGACTGATGAGGCTGTGAAATGGGTGCAGTCTGTTTCTTGCCAAGGCACCAAAGGAAGATCCATGGTGTTGTAGCTGTACTTTGTTACAATTTTGCCTTTCACCGAGACGGCTGGATGATTTGTCATTGTTGGTTGTAAAAGTATTAAAAGTAAACCTTCCTGAAAGCATTTTCATGTCTTGTCTGTTTGAGATGTTTTGCAGACATCAAATTCTGGAAAAAATGTGTAATAATCTGTGTTTTTTTTTTTTTGTCTGTACACAAAGTGATCACAGACAGTGGCTCAGATGGCAGAGCGGATCGTCCAATAGCTAGGAGGTTCGAATGCCGACTCCCACAAGTGCTGATTGTTGTTATGCCCTTGGGCAAGACACCACCTGTTTGAATGAATTACGACTCCAGTGTAAGCGCTTTGAGAAACATGTTAACATAGGTTTGTAAAGTCTAATACAACTAAAAGCTATTTCGTGTAATCGCCAAATCGACTTTTCCGTACTGCACAGTGGTTGTAAATCCCTACTTGTGGGTATTTTTGGGGCGACTTGGATGCCGCTGCCTTCTTTTCCCTCCTAATTTACTCTGAAAGTGCAATATCCATTTCTGGACTCGTAATTCTCCGGTTGCTGATTAAAACGCCTATGATCTCAAAGTCATTGGGTGTTAACTTATGTTTCCTCATCAGCCGCTCTCTGTCTCACTGACCATAAAGAGGGAGCGCGCGCCTCGCCTTGTGCCTGTATTACTCATGGTAATAGCGCGGCTGAATCATCATATCCGTTAGACAGCAGATCCATCAGCCACTCCAGTCTGCTGCAGCGGATACATGTGGCTGGGGTTAAAAAAAAAAAAAGTGTTTTACATTCCTTAGGCGGGCAAACGAGTGCAAGTGTGTGCTGGGTGTTTCGTAGATGTAGAAGAAGAAAAAAACCAAAACTGTTATGTGGAGCAGGAAGAGCGTAGCTAGTTCAACTTTCTGTCTTTCTTTCTTATTATGCTGTGAAAACAATACAGTAATAGAACACTATGTCGTGGCAGAATTGAAATAGCATTTATTGTCAAAGAGAATGAATGATGTTTCCTGCTATTGTCAGAGATGGAGCGCCCGGCTCGTGCACACACCTGGCTCCACAGCGCAGTAAATGATGAGTCTATATCATATGGCGTCTCCATCACTCCTCCTGCGCTTCGTTTAGTTTGGGCAGTTTACTCTCGTGTCTGCGCTGATACAGATGACGGTGATACGCGCCTAGTTGTCTCCGCAGTTTTAATCTCTTCAGAGCAGATAGCATCAGTGTGACGACTCTGTCAAGAGAGGGGGCTCTGACTGGCAGATCTCAGAACGATAAATGCCAAACCCCGCTCCCTTATCCCTCGCTTTTTTTTTTTTACAGTATCCTCTCCTCAAACAACACTTCACCACTTCCCACTTCCTTTGTCTTTAGAAACTTTCTGAGACATCTGTGATACCCTCCCCTTCATTTTTGAGCTTGTGACGGAACTTTTTGCCTCGCAGCATTGAAGCTAAAAATAATTTATAGCTTTTTTTCTCTTGGCTCCTTCATTTGGAAACAAGTCAAATCTGTCCCTGAGTCTTTATTGCATAAATCTGTGTACTGCAAACGCCCTTGATACATGCGTTTGGATTATAAACACCCATTCATTTATATGTAGTGTTTTTTTTTATTGTGATCTAGCTCTTTAATCCTGTTCGTGTTTTAAAGATTTTGTAGTGCATGGGGAGAACTCCACACAGATCCAGTTGTTCTGCCCAGAAGTCGAACCTAAGACCTTCTCGATGTGAGGAATGAGGACTAACCACTGCACCAGCCTTCCAATGAATTCTTATCATATGTCATGGTTGTTCAATATAAAGATGTCAAAGTCAAGACATGTAATTATAGGGTCATTCAAAACTTTTGATTCTTAATGATATGGCAAGACATCGGCCCCACATTCAGCGGCTTTGACAGATTCAAGAAGACATTTGGCCTGGAATTATTATTTTTTTGACTGAGATATGAGGCTATTCCAGTGTCATTATGTCCATGCCATGGCCCACGTCAAAGATGATGACCCAATTACTGCATATCAAGGGCCGAAGGAATTGTGAATCTAAGAATATAGACTTGGGTGACACAGCCCCTAATGAAACAGATGTGTCCAAAAATCTACAGTGTACAAATTATGACAGTATGGGCTTTTTGGGTCGAGCTGCTAATTTAAGATGCATTTGAGAGTAACAAAGCCCTTAACAAAAAGAACAAGAACACAAACCCGCTGATCAAAGCAAAGAAGTCAAAGTCTTTACTATGTTTTGTTTGCTGCACCTCAGGGTGATTTTAAATATAGAAATGACATACAGTATATAAACAATTCCTAACTAAGCGAAAGAATTGTCTTGGCTTGTGCACTTGCGAGAAATGAAAACGACCAGACTGCCTTACAATCACAACCTACTCTTGGTGCCAGTCCCTATATTTGAATCAGGAACGGCCTCCGGCAAAAGAAATCTACTATTACTAATCTACTATTAGTGATCGTGACTGAATTGGCTTAACAGTTTGAATAGAACCATTTGTGGAGAGCAGATCTTTTTATTTGTTTTTTTGTGCAGTTTTTGCGTTGATGTGAAACATACACTAGTAAAAGGCAGTCCTCTACGGCGGCGTCCTGGTCTCAGTTGCGTATGTGTTATTTCTTTGCTGCTATCATGATGAATTGGCATCATGGAACAACGTGATCCGTATATTGTACGAACATGAAATTATCTTGAAACAACATGATACCATCAAAAATTAACACATGCGCGACCGAGACCAAGAAGCTTCCGTAGCCTGAGATATGATTATTCAAATAAAAGTAAAATACAAAAAAAAACTTCCCTGGGGAAAATGCTGATGCAGAGTGACAGTTTGAGCATAAAAGTCTGATTTGTGTTTTTGTACTGATGTGATTTGAGTGAGAGTGACAACACATAAAATAAATATAATAAAATTTGGAATGTGTACCACAATGCTTTACACAATTAAGAGTGCTATTCAAAAATATTCAAAAATATTATCAATGAAGTAGAAGTAAAAAGTGCGGTGTGATAAAAAAAAAAGGCTCCAAAAAGTATGGTCACTATCTCTGTACTTCTCTGCAAGTCTCAACTACAATGCATACCTAATCAGGCATGGCCTTATCAAATGATCGATACAAAATGAGCCAGTCTTTATAACTGTTCTTTGAATTGAATAGATCCCAACGATTTGCCTCCCTTTTAGGAACAATCACTGAAAAGCGAATCACTGCTGCGCTGACCTCAGAAGAGAAAAGCCAAAGGGAAAGAGGGAGAAATGTGGCAGTGCAAAAGACAGGAACTTTTTACTGGCTCTTGAATGGCACCTTTCTGCCTTTTGCCTAGAGCTGTACGAGTGGAATCAAAATGGTCAGTGTCTGGCAGTGGGGGGGGGGGGGGGGGGGGGGGATGGCGAGGACCTCTGTCAGTTTCTCTTGGGGGACAATTCTGCCCGGGCTGAATGTTAAATCATATCATGCAATGTTGCGCTTGAATGACTTTGATTGACAAGTGCCAACCTCCAGTTGAACTACACTTAATGTTTATTAAAATGCACATTCATTAATCATTACCGATGCCCCAGATGAAATTACCTGACTCATCTGTGCCCCATTATATGCTACACCATTTCAAACTATTGTCTCTCACTGGTTTGTCTGTCATAACATTCTTTTAAGCGCATAGAGTTATACAGAGGTAGTAGAAAGGTCGGTGCAGAACAGTTCAGAGAAGGGTTGTTCCTAAATCTGGTATTTTGGCTCAGTGTAGCGGCTGAAGTTCTGCTTCCAATTTCCAATTTATTTTCAATCACACAGGCACAATTGTTGTCTGTCCATCGAAAGAAGTTTCAACCATGAGATAATGATATGGCAACTACTCACCTCCAAACAATGATACGGCAAAATATTTGTCAATTTTTTCTTTGGAGACTGCCTTTCCCATATGTAAGATTAGTATCTGCCCCTCCATATAAAATGTTTACAGTGTTTAATCAGATTTTTGAACATGAGCCTAACCTACTTTATTTTGCCCAATAGAAATGCATGGATTTTCATATTGTTGTTATAAAATAAATCAAAAAAGTCCTTGAGTTTCTTTGTTGCTTTTGTGTTTTGAATGTGAAACACTAATACTCTGTCCTCAATTCCTCCCTTAAACCTCCAGACATCCTCTCCTTTCCTGAAACCTCCACTGTGTCCCCTGAGTCCTGAATTGTTAATTGCCTTGTCCATGCTGAGGTCTCTATATATTTTTAAGACGTTGCTTGGTCTCTCTGCAGAATTGGCTTTTTGAATTGTTAAAGAAAAGTGGATAAGAATCAAGCCGCAAACAGAGAAGCCAAGAACACAGCTGAATGATTTTGAAGAGTGCAATAGGACCGACTTTATCAGTCCGGTACAGGCTTGTGATGAAGGTCATGACACTGTACTGTAGTAGAAGTCTCTATTTAAGTGGCCTGACACCTGGGTGGCTCGCCAACAAACATCACCTGCTGAAATGAGCAGGGATTGATTCTGAATTAAGTGGGCTTCAGTCAATAGTTTTACTCTCACATTTTAAATAGTTTCCAGCAGAGAGAAGCAAAAGGGTCTCACAGTGGAAGCTAAAAAGTAAAAGGCTGTCATCAGATCAGTATGTCACCAGTCATACACTTATTATAGAATGGATGGATGGATGGATGGATGGATGGATGGATGGATGGATGGATGGATGGATGGATGGATGGATGGATGGATGGATGGATGGATGGATGGATCTAATGGATGGATGGATGGATGGATGGATGGATGGATGGATGGATGGATGGATGGATTTAATGGATGGATGGATGGATGGATGGATGGATTCAATGGATGGATGGATGGATGGATGGATGGATGGATGGATGGATGGATGGATGGATGGATGGATGGATGGATGGATTTAATGGATGGATGGATTTAATGGATGGATGGATGGATGGATGGATGGATGGATGGATTCAATGGATGGATGGATGGATGGATGGATGGATGGATAGATGGATGGATTTAATGGATGGATGGATGGATGGATGGATGGATGGATGGATGGATGGATGGATTCAATGGATGGATGGATGGATGGATGGATGGATGGATGGATGGATGGATAGATGGATGGATTTAATGGATGGATGGATGGATGGATGGATGGATGGATTCAATGGATGGATGGATGGATGGATGGATGGATGGATGGATGGATGGATGGATGGATGGATGGATTTAATGGTTGGATGGATGGATGGATGCATGGATGGATGGATGGATGGATGGATGGAAGGATGGATGGAAGGATGGATGGATGGATTTAATGGGTGGATTTAATGGATGGATGGATGGATGGATGGATGGATGGATGGATGGATGGATGGATGGATGGAAGGATGGATGGATGGATTTAATGGGTGGATTTAATGGATGGATGGATGGATGGATGGATGGATTTAATGGATGGATGGATTTAATGGATGGATGGATGGATGGATGGATGGATTTAATGGATGGATGGATGGATTTCATGGATGGATGGATTTAATGGATGGATGGATGGATGGATGGATGGATGGATGGATGGATTTAATGGATGGATTTAATGGATGGATGGATGGATGGATGGATGGATGGATGAATTAAATGGGCTTCAGTCAATAGTTTTACTCTCACATTTGAAATAGTTTCCAGCAGAGAGAAGCTCTGATAGATAGATAGATAGATAGATAGATAGATAGATAGATAGATAGATAGATAGATAGATAGATAGATAGATAGATAGATAGATAGATAGATAGATAGATAGATTTTTTTCTTGAGGGCTTTTCTTGCAAATCACACGCTGCAGCACCCCTGTGGCACATTACACATTCACAGTGGTTTTGTGTGAATCCCTTACTCCTTGCACCATACCTTTTTGTTGTTATTGACGGCTAGTCCTGTATACAGACTACATGGACTTGACTTATTGACCCCCATATACTGTGACGAAATAAACAGACTGAAGTTTGCAGAGATATTGCTCAATGTCACTCACGCTCTTCCGATCCGAGTGATCTCAAGAGATACTGTATTATGCAACTTGTCTGCAAGCCAATCAAATTCAGTCCAAGCCAGGTTACTTATGCATAGAGGTACCTTTATACATTTTGAACAATTCCCCAAAGTAGCGTACATGTGTTTTGATCGCTGTATACTAAATGTATATTGATTGTCCCCCGTCCCTATCCTCCCTGGCCTCATCCAATCCAATATGCCCTTTGTGAATTGCATATAATTTCGCACACTTAACAATATTTTTCTGCTCAGTTGGAGTCCAATAACACTGCTGTAAGGCCTAATGTGGTGCCAGTGTGCCGTGTGTATGGTGGGGCTGATTATATGGCTGTTGTTGATGATGGCTCTCCACTGGCAGCCTCTGTGTGCATTAAATGTTTGCTCAAATCACAAATCCCTCTCTCCCAGCTCCACAGGAACACAGAAGCTGGCCACATGCTGCTTTATCCATCGCCGCATTTGAAATACATTCATGTCAACTATGGCAAAGCAGGGAGGCTGCCTTTGAGTCATATCCTAATCATTACTTTGGCACCTCTTTCTCTATCATACATCACATAAGGGTTTAGCGTCGATGTGCACTTGAGCGAAGGAGGGGGGAATTAAATCTGTTTATGGTGTTATGTAAATTCCGCTTGAAAGTAAAAACTTGACAAACATTTTATTTGCACTAATCTTAAGCAATAATGTGTCTGTAGTTAAAGTAGCACCATGCTTACACCTACGCACTACGTTGGATAGTACAACTTATGCTGTGCTACAGTTTTTCTCAAAAGGTAGGACACTTTTCCTGACACATAGCACACATTTTCCTCAACACTGTACACTATATAATAGGACCCAGAAAAGCACTGCACTCCTTGATCATAACAGCACTTGTTTGTAAAAACGTTTCCACAACCTGTACACACCAGGGCATTAACAGAAAAGTCGACTAGGAAATGTTTGTTGACATAATTTTAGACGAGGTCGACTAGGGAATGCTGCACTCTTCAATTGAAAAGAAAATTCAAATTCAAAGCCAATTGTTTGATGGTTAAAATGTCTGAGAAAGACTGTTGATGCTTGTGGCTTGCAAGTTTTCCATTCTGCACTTTACTGTACGTCAATGTTGCTGTGAATTTTAATACAAGTTGTTCATTTTTAAACAACCGAGTTTCTGTGTTAAAACCCCTGCTGTCAATATGATGATGTCATCATATGATTTGGCGACTGGACTTCGACTTTATTGACAGTCGTTAATGCCTTAATACACACAGAGCAGATAAAACACGCTACACAGCAAAGCACTAAACAATGTTCAATCAATGTCACATGAAACTACAAGTGGAAAAGTGTGTTTACTTAATGTAATGTAATTGTGTGAACTTAATGCAATGTGTTTTTGCATTAAGTTCTAAGATAAAATGCTCTGAAAATGAGCGAGTGGAGTTATGGGAACTCTGTTCTTCACTATGAATTGTGTTCAAGGTTTGTGACAAAAGAGCCATGTTTTTGACAAATGAGTTCAGTCAGGTGGTGGCTTGGTGCAGTCAATGGAATTGTGTGTCTATCAACCGGTAAAACTGGATCATACCTTACTTTACAGTGCCTTTCATTCTTTTACTCTCCTCCTCACTCACTGGGCTAAGTTACTGTTGTTGCTACAGCCCTGGGGCTGTCTGATGGATATGTGGCTGCCAACAAATTCTCACCACCAGTCACTCAATCACACACAACATTCATACTGGCAAGGTGGTTTACTCCCCTTGTCTTGCCCCAGGACTAAATGACAGTATGTACTGTTGGAGCTGGGATCAAATCACCATTTGTAAGGGCTCCGCTCTTAATGAGTCACTGCTGCTGAATACAAAAGTGTGAAAGCACTCACTCAATATTATGAATGATTTAGTGAAGAGGAAACACAGGCATTAAAAATATGCATACGTAAATAACTTCAGTAACTTGCATATTTCCACCTCTGAATTTTTGGCTGTGTGCTTGCATACAAATGTACATTGTTATGCTTCTCCACAGGCGCACAAGTTGTTGCAGCAGTAATAAAACCAGGCTAACTCTGGGGCGTCCCTGTATCAGTCTGTCATAAAGACCTCCTGCCTTCCCTCAGTGTGACAGCAGTATTGAGAAGAAGCCCCCCCCCCCCTACAGAGCAGAGGACAAGCAAGGGCAGCGACCACAGCGAACTCTACTAAAAATGGCCTCAAAAATGCCATCCCGAGTCAGTCACAGAGCTAACCGGCTTTGAAATGAAGCGGGACGGTCTCTTTAATTGCAGTTTTTAGTGCAGTCATTTGGGACATAGTGTAAACATTGTACTATTTGATGACCGGGGTAGTAAAAAAAAGTTGGGGTAAAAAAGTAATTATAAGCTGAAGTGTGGTCTTTTATAAGATAGTCACTGTTGAAATAGTTTTAATTACAGAAGTGCCATACATTTTCTTGATGGCCACAACACAATTATCCAAGGTAAAATCTGTCTTCTTGCTTTGTTACTAATTACTCATGAGATGCCTATGCATATTTTTAGGTAGTGTCAGACAACACTTTACCTTTCATTGTGACATATTGGAAACATCCATATCTTTTGCTTTTTACTTTTTTTGGCTCATAGTCTTTACTTAAAAGGGGTGAAGATTGGGGGAGATATTCAGCAAAATGTCAGAGCCAAGAGGCAAACGTACAACACCAGAAAGTGACTTGTGCGGGCGTGTGCATGTATACCTGGAGAGATAGGGTCCCGAGGAGGGTCTGTCGGGGCGGCTCAGTTTGTCATAGCAGCTCACCATGTTCTGCACCAACGCCAGGTCGGGCCGCACCATGGTTGCCGCGGTAACAGCCCGACTCACCAAATGTAACGCGTCCCGGATGTAGAAACTGAGCGGCTTACGTCCCACCTCCCCATAGGCCAGCAGTCCGAGGGGGCCTCCCAGAGTGTGTAACGCATCGGGAGACATAGGGTATCCCATGATCCACTGCAGCGCCGGTAACGTGGGTGCGAGTCTCTGAGCGGCGCGTAGGACAGAGGAGAGACACTCGGGGTCGGATCCTAACAGGAGGACAGAGGAGATAGGAGACTGCGAGCGAAGGAAGCGACTCGAAAGTATCCTCACAGCTTCCTCCTCTCTTTGATCCTCTCTCGTCTCCTCACTGGCTTCTCCGCGCCTCTCCCCGTCCCCCGTGATGTGAGTCAGGTCAATGACGTCCCATAGGTGCCAGTGGGAGCCACTGTTCATCTGAAGGTGGGACAGTAGGCCCTCGCCCCCCTCCTCCCAGCCGGGGCAGACCACGGCAGCCCCGCCCCAGCCGCTCCGGTCCCGCTCCTCCTCTCCTCCTTGCAGGACGGCCAACAGCAGGCTGCCCAGAGTGGAGGGGGGCACACGCGCTGACATCTGCAGGTGGAACTGGTTCTGTGAAAAGAAGGATAAAAATAATCAAGAACATGGCCTCATGACTCATAACTCTCTACTGAAAACGCAACAATTTTACTAAACCATTTTAACACAATACACTTTTGAGCGCAAATCGAAAGCAATCATCATACCAAAACATGATCGTAGCAAAATCAGGATCAAAAAAGGCAAAAAACAAAACAAAATCAAGAGTAGCATTTTTAATTTACTATGAAATGTAGTTTTAGGCTTTGTCAGTAAAATGAAATCTCAGTTAGATGAAAGACATGACTGCTTTTGCAAGATATTGTGTCACCTTATATTGTGATGTCAATAATTTGGTGGTTGTTCAGAAGTAAGATATGGAAGTAAAAAGTTTGCCAGCTTAAGGATGCATTTGGCTGAAGTTTCAAGAAACAAAGCACCGCTCTTCACAAAGTAGCAATTTCTCACACACTGCACTCCTGATGCAAGTTTGCTTTTCTATTATAGAAGAATTTTCTCCAGATCTTTGCATTGTATCCACCTTTTTCTTTAACTGCATCCACGTGAAACATGAAAAGGCTTCAAAGACAGGTTTCTGAAAATGAGTTTTTCTCTCACACTCTTGAGTTGGTTGCCTGAACTTCTGTCGCACCTTTAAGCCCCAAAGTGTTCAGTCTCAGTTCAGTCACTCATTTTACACCTAACAAAAAAATGTATGTATAACTTTTGAGGCTGTTTCATAACAAGTCCTAATTGTGACGGGGAATGTTGTATGTCACACCACATTAAAGTTAAATGATCATACTAAATCAAGGCTAAAAACTTTATTTTAGTTACCTCAATATTAATTCACATTTAGAAATTAAAGGAACAGGCCACCCTTTTTCCATACTGAGATATGTTCTTACCTGAGCTTAGACGAGTTGATGCGTGTCTGGTCTTTTTGTCATGCAAAAAGACCAAAGATGTTGTTAGCATTTAGCCTCTCCTCCTGGACCAAACGGGGGTAAAGTTAGAAGTGACCAAGCTCTTCCACGTTTTCCCAATTTAAATACGGTTACATGAGTAGTTACATGATCCAAGTATAGTAACACAAAATGAAACATGTCGATTTTCTAAGCGGATTAAAAGGGGAACTCTATTGTAAGGCGTAATAACACATTAGGAGCACTTCCACGTCCGTGCAGTAATATTTTCAGAATTCTTTAGGAGTGAAGATATTACTGCACGGACGTCGAAGTGCTCCTAAGGCAGAGGTGTTGAACTTGGTTTGGGCCGTGTGGAATTCTTTCCTTTTTAAATTTAAGCTGCCCCCTAGTGGCTGGAGTGAGCATTCTGCCTATTTCTTTAAAAATCCATAACTCAGCACAGGAATGGACAAGAGACTTTTTCTTTTAACATACTCAGAAATTCATGCTCTACAAAGGGCTCCATTAAATCAGCTCTTGTGTTTGACACATGTGTCCTAAGGTGTTTTCACGCCTTACAATATAGTACCTCTTTTTATCCACTTAGAAAATCGACATGTTGAATTTTGTGTAACTAGACTTGGATCGTGTAACTACTCAACAGTATTGCAATAGGAAAAACGTAGAAGTGCTTGGTCGCTTCTAAGTTCACCCCCGTTTGGCCCCATAGAGGAGAGGAGAGGCTAAATGCTATCTTTGTTTTGTTTTTGCGCGACTGAGTGCACACACAAAGACCAGACAGGTACGCATCAACTCATTTAAGCTCAGACAAGAACATATCTCAGTATGTAAAAACGGTGGCCTGTTCCTTTAAAAAACGAAATGTCTATGTGACAAAAAGAAGTCAGGGACTGGGCTAGGCAGGATTTAAAAAGGACCTGGAGCACCCCCTGCATGCAGTAGAGGGAATGACATGCAACAAAAGAGTAAAGATAAATGGCTTATGGCATGCTAGCAAATCAAGTGTGCCGCGATGAATGCACTTTGGGGTAATTTACCAAGGATTTGCTCATGTGCAAAAAAAGAGTAGAAGCACAGTTTTTTTGTGCATTTTTTCTCCCGGAACCTTCTCACATTTATGTATCAGATTTGTGGCCCCGTATTGTAATTCAAATCATTTCAAATGTTACATCAGGTGCAACATGAAAAACAAAACAGCATGTTTTATTTTTCACCTTCGAACACCGAACTGGTAATGGATTACTGTTAATGTTCCAACAAATCGACGAAATACATATTGGAATGTGTCAGCAGTAGAAAAGAAAAAAACAACCAAAGTGAACCCTGTGCCACTACTACGCCACAATGAGGAAGTCTCACAGTGTCAGCTCAGGTAAAATGAATCAATAAAAAGGAATGAGGAGGAGGGGGTCGCAGAAACCAACAAAAATCAGAAACACAGATTAATAGATACGGCCTCACCCAGATTCCTCAAGGCTGAATGAGGCAGACTCAAATTATTACACAGTGCTTTTATCTGAGCATCAGGAGTTCGGCCACCGGCACAATTCGCCACAACACTTAACTAAAACATCCGTCACTTTTGTTCATTATCCCAGAACAGAAAACAAAGCTCGAAAAAAAAAAAACAGTGCCGCGGCTACAAACAAGCAGTCAATGATCCTTCTCTAATCTGCCACATCGCAGTCGGGCTTGGCAAGACAACAGTAGAAGCCACAGTTCATCCAGAAGCCTGCATTTCCAATAGAGCCTCCTCCTCTGCACACACTGGCTTGTTTCAAACTGTTCCAAAATGGATAACACTGTTGTCCTTGAACGCAGCTCACAGATGGACCGTCCCCCTGCCTTTTTCCTTTGGGGCAACCTTCATTTTTCATCCTATCAGCGCTGCAGGCAAGGTGGAAAGAGAGGGGCTGTGGCTTTTATTTGCCGAGTTTAAAGTTGAGCTTAGCGTGAGTCGAGACTTTCTTTGGCAGACTGAAGCCAACAGACACCTTCTAAAAGATATATTTCAAGCATTATCCCATACATTGTTTGATTTGTTTACACTTTGAGGAATAAAAAGAGCATTTGCACCTGAACTGTTAAACCCTCATTATAAAGATTCATTAAAGTTACACTGTGTAACATTCAGGTTATATGTTGCAACTGAACTAAAAGTCATAATGCTGTCAATAGTACTTAGGCAGTGGGCCAGCAAAATAAAGCATTTGGAAAAGGGCCTGTGCACTAAAACCTGGTATTTGGCTACCTGTCATCACAGAAAAGCAGCAACATCATCAACTCTTCTCCATGGAGATGTTTTTGAGGATTTATTTTTTACCAAAAACAAAAATCAATGCTCGTATTTTGTTGTGTTTATTTAGTGAAATGTGGCTCCTTAAAGCTCAATAGACCAATCATTTACTAAACTTGTGGGGGCTGTTTACACTGCTACACGACGGCTGTAAGTTGGTATTGGATTTCTGTATGTTTTACACTAGGGCGCACATCGAGTGTTGTGACTCTGGGCACCACTGAAACCTCCGGAGGAGGTAGTTTCTTTTCTCTGCGGGGGGCCGCTCTCAGCCGCTCAGCCTCATGTCATCTGGACAGAACGAGGACGAATTAAGAACGGTCACGTCACAGCCCTGGTCTGAACACTGGCTATTTCACTATTTCACAAGTGCTCTCAATGATATTTTGTCATATAACATATAGAATCATATAGAATTTGAACTGGAAAGAATTTGTAATGACTTTCTTTATAATGGGCGAGAGTTGCCTCAGAAAACTGCAACATCCAAATGCAATTTATTTCAAACAATTCAACTGAAATGGGAGGGTTTAATGCACCTTTAACCCTTCTCAGTCATACTGTATTTTTATTATTTTTAACCATATCATTTGGTCAAATAATATCACTTATGACCTGACTCTCTGGGCATTCCCTGCAAACCCAAGCGCCCCCCGTGGGGATGCCCGCCCCCAGGTTGAGAACCACTGCTCTACCAACAAAATGTAAAAGTGTGTATTTGGAACACAGCGGCGTTTGCTGGACAAAGCCGTGCACTGTCAATGTTCTGAATGAGTTTTGTTGACATGCATCATTTTCATGTGAAAGCTGATTGAGAGGACGTGACAGCTGCATTTTCCTGTAGACTGTTTCAGTGGAAACATCCCCTGTGCTATACGTAGGTGGGTATAGTACAGGATTGCCAAGTCTCAGCAGTCAAACCTGCCCAGGAATACATCTGAAAATCACCCAAAATCCGCGGACATATGGAGCGGCTTGGATCTCCTTTACTTGTTTACAGTTAACAGCTTTGAGATCTTGACATTCAATATATTTTAGCAAGGAATAAGCTAGATAAAGCCTATGTTTCATGGAGAACAGCACGGCCGAAACCCATGGACACCTCTATTCTTCAAGGATTAAAAAGCCGTGGATTTTCACGGTGAACTGCAGACCTGGCAACCCTAATATAGCAGCTCAGTCGGGAGATTCAAAACTATTAACACACCTTGAATCCAGTCTCAATAGTGCATTGTGTGGGAAAGCGTGAGTGGTTCATTGACGTAAAGCACTTTGAGTGCCCAAAGGAGGCGTAAATATGCTATAAATACAAGCATTGTACACTTATGATAAAGTAATCCAGAGAGATACCAAACTTTCGTAGTTTGTTTTTATAAATCAACACTTTCTTTATTCATTAATAAAAGTTTTGCACTATGTAACCAGCGTAAAAGACTTTGACACCTGGAAACTTAAGTTTTATTCACACAACGTATAGTACACCTGGTACACGGTCTGCATAGAAAAGTTGCGGTGCGTGTCTGAAGATGAGATATTCCGCCCCAGCTGCGTTGCACACATTTATTCAAATGGAAATATCCCACCCGGGAGTACAAAGTAAACAGAGCGGCCCCTCGCCAAAGTCCTTGAGTCCCTTAAGAGCAGAAACAGAGGGGAAAAAAAGAAGTGAGTGAAGTCTGGGGAGACATGGATGAATTAATGCGGCATGTATTTATCCTACTGGGAACAGGAGGGGGGCCGGGGCTGCCTGTTTGAACTCAATGGGGAGCCAGGAAGTCGGTGCCGGGTGAACGAGCGGTGACATATAGGTGAGACATTATTGAGACAAAGATGGTGGACGAGCTGTGACAGGAAGGTGTATTGGACATGGGTCGTCTGGGGATTCATGGGCTCGATAGGATAAATTTGATAAGAGGAGATCAAAACTGAAGCGGACCCTGAGGCAGCTGGATGAGTCTCTATAAATCCATCTCCAGTTCTTTCAAGCGTTTTATCTGCATCAAAAATATAGGCTTAAAGTTTAGAAAGAAACTTTTGGGGGACTGTCTAAGAAATAGCAAAATTTGGAGAGGAGAGACCAGCACTCAAAGTGGACGTTGTTGTGAGAGAAGCCGACTGTGGGTCTAGTGGTTTACTTGGCAAATCCCAAAGATGTAACATGCTGCTTGGAATCTGAATTTTTAGTGGAGAAAAGGGCTAATGGTAAATTTAATGGAACACTGTTAATAAATTATCATATTGGACTGACCTCAGTTTTAAATCTTGCATGTGTGGCACCAGAGATAAAACAAGCACCAAATTATGTCAAACGAACAAGCCTGCTTTAGCGTCTGACATCGGCTTAGCGCACCTTTAAATATTTATAGACAAACTGTCCAAGTCTGCGCAAACACCACATGTCTGCAGATAAAAACAAGGGCGCCTTGTTAGCAAACTCAGACAGGATCTCTTTTAGGAAAACTGATCTTTGTCAAATTAATGGGAGCAATGATGATGTGCAGCTGCTTTAGCCGCTGCAATGTTTACACCAAAACAATTACAGATATCTCCACTTTCAGAGAAGATACCCGCGCAATTACTTTCCAAACAAAGACGCTCAGCCGCCGCTTTTAGTTGCGCTACTACTGAGCACAACAGCGGAATTACACCAAAAACAGAGACGTGAGAGCCATAATAAGACACAGTTGCAAATAGACTTTTATAGTGGAAGACAGAAAATGAGAGTGAGAGAGAGAGAGAGAGAGAGAGAGAGAGGAGGAAGACTGTGACTGTGTGAGATGAGGGGATATGAGGCTCTGAAGACATGAGTTCCACACCATAACATGTTTGAGTGTTTGGCCATCGCCGGGAATTAAATGCTAAAATGGACTGTATAAACACATTACTTGCTTACTGCAGGCACTTGATGATTCGTTAATTCCACTTATATACTTCAGTTAACCACAAGAGAGGCTCCCAGATATTAAAGGTGCACAGCGTAATTTCTGGAAGCAAATAGGGGTGAAATTGCAAAGCGCTGGAAAACACCAAACAAACTTTGCAAGAAAATAAATAAATAAATAAAGCCGAAGAGTTCAGTTGGATTCTAAATAGATTTGATCTGGCTTGGCCGAGTGGTTGGGGATTCATTTCTTCATAAAGTTGTTGGCAGATGAAAGTGGAATTATCATACAAATATGGATTAGAAACATTGTGGGCACCTCAGCATTGATGCTTTACGTCAGGAAAAAGCTTGGACTGGCAGCGGTGTGAATGGCACATAATAGAACAGAGTGTAAAGTGTTAAGGTAATAACAGCAACTCACTAATGGTATGTCTCCTTAAAAACGTCTCTAATGGTAGACTGACTGTCCTTTGCTTTACTGTGGCTACCTTAGATGCTCAGTTGTTTCCTCTCCTGTTCCTATGGAGCTTCAGAGGCTCAAAATCTGTACTATTCTTTTCTTGCATTGGAATTCCACATTTCAATCTCCGTCTTGGCATTTTTCAACACCACCAATCAAATTCAACCAAACCAGCAAAGAGCCACGCCATAAATATGTACAATGAGCTCATATTCCTCAACACACGAGTGCACATAAGTCTATTATTTAAAGAGAAGCCCCTGAGGATAACACCATGTTGCATCATTTTCCATAATGTAACTCTTGCTGTGTGCGATAATTGCAATCATACGGAAATGTCAAAAGCTGTGATTGGCTCGGAGCTCCACATGCAAAGCTTTATAAAGCTAGCCTCCCAGCCAATCCTAGTGGGCCACAATGATTAAAGGGGATTACTTTTGTGCATTGTTTTAGCGAAATCCGGTAGAGAATGCCTTTAAGACAGAAAAATAATATTAACCAGCCTTGTTACTATAAAAAATAAAGTCAAATGTGCGTTAGGGAAAGCGGCTTTGTGCAGTGAAGCGTCAGTGCCATTTGGTATTTGTTTGGCTGACGCAATCCCGGCCTCCTATATTGAACATTTGGAGCGGTCTAGTGTTTTAACAACAATAAAATCCCTGCCAGTCGTCACTCCAGCTTAATCCGGCAGAAAGGTAAGTCTGAAACAAGCTGGCAGCAATAGTCTCTATCTGCCACGAAACACACTCAACGTATGGCTTCACAATGGATGAGAAAGTGCTCCGCTCAAATCCTCCTGATGGGGGTTCTAACTGTTTGGCTGGTGTCCTCAAAACGGGGTTCTTGTGCTGAAGCGGCAGATAGATTTTTAATGTGAAGTCGGTATGGGCAAGGAGGTAGAGTGGGTAGCACCAGCAAGAATGACACTCCCAGCTCACACTGTACGGAGAGATAACACACACGGCTGAGCTGCTCACACTGTATGAGTGACATAACATGAGCCGTGTGTGACTGTACTGTAGAAACACTCAAACATTCACTCAACAGTTTGTAAGAATGACAACAAATCGACTCTAGCCCAGGTTAAATCAGAGCCCTTAACCACTGAATTTCTGCCGACTCTCTCGTCTAGTGTGAGACAGTATGTTCAGGAATAGGTCATCGTACAGGTAGTAAGTTGCCCTCACTTGTGCTCTCTGTCCATCTTGTTTCTGGCACCTGCAGTTGTGCGCTGCTTTTATCCAACAGCGCTGTCACCTCACAACTCGGCAATCATCAAACATGTAAGAAATCCCTGCAACCGTACGACTCCCTGTTGTGAGTTCATCACAAGCAGGTAATTTCCGCTTGTAGTCACCCTGTACACGGCGCGACAGAGACAGATTCGGCCAGTAAATCGCACAGTGTAATGGCGGGTGTACACTGTGCGACTTGTGAGAAAAATCTTAGGTTGTAGCTGAAAATCGCAGGTCGCAGGTCCCCTGTCACAGGTAGACAGGGCCAAAGATTTAAGATGGAACCGTCGTACGACCAAAGACGATATTTTGGAACGCTAGTCAAAGAGTGGGCCATCCTCTCGCTGCAGAGAGGATCTCTGCCAGTGTCCTGTCAACACAAAGGCCAGACATGAGTCGGTTCCGACTAGGGATGGGCACCGTTAAACGGTTCCTACTTGGAACCGATCGAAAAGCTTCGGTCGGAGGTGGTATCGAAAATTTTTAATTCTTTCGGTGCCAACTTCCGGTTCTTTTTCTCTCCAAACGTCAATATATGACCCTCAGCGAGTCTTAAAAAAGCAACATGAACGTGTGCAGGTACTGAGTGGCTTCAGCGCAAATGGAGCGAAGCAAAGATATATTTCATAGATGTAGCCTAACTTATAGCGAAGCAAAGCTGTAACTTGCTAAACTTCTGTAATAGAGATGGCAGAGCCGCGGTCTGCGTCAGGACTGAGCAGGACTGAGCCAGGACGTGGACTACACCGGTTGTAAAACCCAGAGCTAAACAAAATCAGTTATGAACCAGGACTAAACCAGGACTGAATAAGAAACTTGAGCTTTTAGTCAAATTGAAGAGCAAAAAAGAGCAGTGACAACAAGAAAGACGTCTTTACCTTTAGCGACAGACCCAGAGGCTGAGCTTACGTGCTCTTGTTTACAACTTTACAGCAGCTGCAGCGACAGGAATATCAAAGATTGTTTGTTGTTTGTTGAAAGGGAGCGCTCACTCTGTATCAGACATTGTTGGTCCAGTTTTGGTAAATTGTCAGTGGCAGAGTGAGCGCTCACACCATATAAGGATCTTTGACGTGTGAAGTTGCTTTCGCTTCGTCGAACAGCGCAGTGTGTTTAGAAAAGTTTAGCTGAAAGAAAACCATGTCCTGATGTGGATCTGTCCTGTCTCTGCAGCTTAAGAGGTAATAACGCCCTTTCTTTCTTTTTATTACTGCTTAAGTGGAAATTGTGCTCAAAACACGAAGTCACAGGCGACGCTGCTGCTCCTGTGTAGCTTCTGCTGTGCCGTTTTAGGATTTTTTCCTGAACTATACTTTTAATACACGTTATTTTTATTGAATTAAAATAACATAGGTATCGAAAAAAGTACCGTTAAGGCACCGGAACCGAAAAGCAGGTATCGTTAAAGTACTTGGTATCGGAAAAAAAGTTCCGACTACGCAACTACGCATTTTATAGGACTTTCCCGGCACTTTTCCGCGGAAATAAACCTCGCCAGCATACAGCACTTGTCTCAGCTAAACACACGCCTTCTAAAGCCTGAAACTGCTACAACAAAACTTTGATAGATATCTCTTTGAACAATCGCAGAGTGGAGACGAGTGCAGCTCACGATTTTACAATCCCCACATCGTGCAATGTCTAAAAATCATATAAGACATACAAAATTGCGCAGTGTACACTTGCCATAAGGCCAGTTCTTCCAACCCTCTTCCACCGGCACCCCATCAAAACAAGCTTTGACACCTCTCTGGCTCCATGGATGTAGCTACTCTCAGTCATGAGTACACTTGTATCAGAAGGGTCTGCTGCGTGTTGTTTTATAGTTACAAAACTTGAGTGGTATTTTTTCCTTTTGTTACTCTGCAATGGATGGGTAAGTTGTGCTACAAAGCGGGTTACGTAGGGTCACAAGAGGAGTTCAAGAGGAGTTCGAGGGTAATGTAAGAGCAGGAGCCACAGCACTTCTTTACTATTCCCCCTTAAATAAACAAATCTCAAAGCAAACCGCCCATTAATATCGCTTGTGACCTGAATTGTTGACACCATTTGTAATAGAAACTCTGGCTCCAGCTCTCTCAAAAAATGCAGGTATTGTATTTCTGTCATTGCGCTGTCTAGACGAAGGTAAAAGAAATGCCTGTCTCCAACTCAGGTCTGTAGGCAGTTTATTTTGAAACGCAGCAGATCTTTAGGGCAGAGAGGTGCAATGTAACCACACGCAGGTCACACACAGGTAAACTTCTCCAAAGCGGCGGAATGGGTTCATGTTTCTCGCTCCACATTTTTGCCCCCGATGTAAAATCCTCTGGCGTTCGTGGCGGGGTGCGGGTGAATCCGTCTCTGTACTCTCTCTTATCTTCTTTCTATTCCCAGGTAAAAGCTCCATCTCTGTGTGCAAGGTTAGAGCCTCTCACGACTAAGGATGCAAGATAAGCATGGCTGAGAGGGGTGTCAGCATTATTCTGGGGAAAAATACATAAATAAAAACAGGCGTACTTTCCCCCCAACACATCTGCAAATGAGAAACCTTGAACCAGACGCAGCCTCCTCTATACACCAGACAAAATTGCAGGAGCTATTTGTTTGATGGTCCGGCCTGGAGATTTCTGTAAATAACCCGCTATGCATGTGAATAGCAAATTGCCCCGGATACAAATAGGTAAGGAAGAGAGAACCCTTTGTGAGAATACAGATGATGGAAAAGCTGGCGGCACCTCAAATGTGTTTATGTCATAACAGGGAATAGCACGAGAGCTAAATATAAATGAAGTTACTTAGCGTAGAGCAGTGGTTTCCAAATGGTATCGCCTCGGCACCCGCCTTCAACCTATCATGCTATGACAAACGAGTTAACTGTTATGACTGCAGGTGAGAGAAGTTAAAAAAAGTTTCTTCTGAAAGATACAGGATATGAAAGAGTCTTCAGTATATGTATATATGTATCAGACAGATGTATTATGACTTTATATGACACACCGTGGGCCCGATCTTTCCTAACGCAGACTATAGACAAGACTTTTGCACGGAGGAGGCGCTTTGTGCAATCTTCAGCTTCATACCCGGCGCCGTACATGGGCTGGACAGACTCCCATGGCGATATTATGCACAGCACTGGTCCTTCACCAAGCTTTACCTGGCAGACCGTTCTAGACAGGCATATTTTCAGCTACTGTGGGGGTCGGTGGGTGTGGGGGTGAACGTGCTGGTTTTCTGACGTTTGTTGACATTTCTGCTGTGTGGAATTTGCCCAGAGCATTTGCTAGGGAACATGATCTTAGTTTCAGTCACATTCCCTTCACAGAAGTTTATGTAAGAGGTTGTTATCTGTGATTTCATCAGTGTCATTACCGGACTCAAAGAAAATGTCCCAATTGGTGTCCAAAAAGCAGTCTCTAAGTTGGTCTCTGCTACCCTCACTCCACACTTGTGACAGGCTTTACCCTCTCGACCATTGCTCTGTTTTTAGGCAAGAGATGGATAATATTGTGGTCAGATTTACCGACCACAATTCTACTGATGGCTTTGTAGGCGTCACTGATGTTTCCATAGCAGCGATCACGCGTCCAATTCAGGAGCGTGGGTCAGTCTACGTACTGATGGAGGGTGGGCAGATGGTCTAGGAGGTCACACGAGTTAAAATCGCCAAGTATGAAGACGGGCTAGCACTGAGCGGGCGAGTTGTTGCAGCTTCTCACTATTCTCTTCCCCGCTGTGTATTCATCTTCGGGAGCTGGGATTCAAACCCCGACCTTCTGATCATGAGACGACTCGTTCTGCCAACGGCGCCACTGTCGCCTTAATGTAGAGAAGAAAGCGAAGAGGAAGCACTCCTTGTAGTCCGTGCTGTTTGTAGCATACGGCGCCTCAGCCAACCTTTTCTCTAAGCAATGCCCTCAGGCTACCAGTGAAAGTATAGCGTACCATTATTTGTACACAAGATACCAACTTCGTCTTGAGCAACGCTGTTGTTGCACCAGGCGGAAGATCGGCCCCGTATGTCTCTAAAGGTTAGGCCTGTCATAGATATAGCTAATCGAAAATGAACAGCAGTTGTAAACATGCTTAGTTTGTTCTTTGTCATGGGTGCAAAGGCAGGGTGATTGGATGTGAAAGTGCATTGCGGTATGACTCGCGTAGCCTGCAAGCTCTAGTTATCAGCAACCCCGAGTGAATAAAAGCTTGAGAAACTTTTATCTACTCGCCTCAGAATCAACACTCAACTGTGCCATTGTTGTTTGATAGTTTGAGCTGGCCATGTGTGTATGAGAACATGCAGCTAACCACCACTATTACAAACAGACAGCCCGCTCACATAGACACATACACACAGGCAAAGACACAGAGAACACAGAGCAAGTACAAACATAGTGGAGCCCAACTCCTCTGGGATCTCCAGGCGATGTGGAGTAAGCAACTCGATAGGAGTGTGTTGAATTGCTACATGCAGCAGAGTCTCCTAAGTTCAACCAGCTCATTCTTTATTTAGGAATATATGAGAAACACATCAACATTTGGAAGAAAAAACAAACCTTTCAGTCAACAAAGAGTGTGCACCTGCAGTTTCTGGGCTTATTAGAAGAAAGGAGGCCGAGGCTAGACGTGCGCAAGCGTTCGGAGGTTTTTAGTGGAGGCTAAAGGGTTTTTGAAAAAGTATCTCAACTCCAAAGCTCGAAGCAGGGGGTCTCTTTAACTCACGGCAGCTTGAATTATGAGGGACGACTCAGAAAGCCTGGTCCCAAAGCCGTTTGAGTCTCTGGGGGCTTCCGTAGTTTGTTGCAGTTGAGACAAAACTCAACGGCTCAGACATTCCATGAAAACGATAACAGCAATAACGTGCAGGAAAATGGAAGAGATTACATGAATAGTTTGTAAAAGATCCAGGGTTCGATTCTAGGATTATCTTTCTGTGAAAAGGTTGTGGAGGCATGTTCTCTCTGTGTAGGATGGGTGTCCCATGGATGCTCCGGTTTCCATCATGAACAAAAACAAAACTGCAACTGGCTAATGTTACAGCTCTGAACTCCAGACCATGAACCTGACTCAAGATCTGAAACTCTGTTATTAGATACTGAACTGTCAAATGCAGAGGACAAATTCTTTACAAGGACAATGACCAATGTCCTTCAGCATTTTGTAAAAGCAAACATTTAGGAAAAAAATATGTTTTTATCCAGGGCTAGATGTCGTTGTTGCTAGCATTGCAGTGACAGTAAAGCTCACTGACTTATCTTTATAAACTTAAGAAACTTCATATAGAGGTTAATAACATATCTTAAACCATATCGAATGGATAAATAAGATAGACCCAGAAGTTGGCAATCAAAAAAAGAGTAAAATATAATGCAGGGTCTTGGCCCTGGTCGCAGAGAGGAGATGAAGAGACTGAGGTGGTTAATCATTCGGCAGCTGTGATGGAGATGGGGCAGAGGGTTATGGGAGAGATTTGATTTACGCAAACTGCTTGATGGACTGGTTGTGAGGAAAGGATAGTACACTGTGATAGGCTGTGGGAAAACTCAGAGGAGGTATGCAGTGTAGTGTTTGTACGGTCCTGCAGGTTGAAGATATGTTTCAGCTTCATGGAAAGTAAAACTAATCTGGTAGTCAATGTGTTATGCCTTCTTGGTGTGAAAAAAGAAGAAGCACAAACAAACAAAGGAATCTTTTTAACTTGCAGTGGCGTGAAATATCGACAAAAGCCCACAGCGGTCCCAGACGGGCTTAACACTGCGGCCATGAATCATTTGCATCAGTTGGATTTGTCCCGCTGCATAGATCCAGCCCTTGGACCTCGTGAATGGGACGCTTTTTGCCTCTCTCTGTCCAAGAACAAAAGCTGGTTCGGGGGCAGGACTCCAAAGGGCCACACTTCAGCGCTCACATTAATATTTCACCACGCACCGTCACCTGGTTATACAACAGGAGGATCAACAGCGGAGATAGGAGCTGGGGCGAGATTGCGAGTATATGTTTTGAGGAGGAACTGATAGGTGGTTCTAATATCCGTAGGTGAAAGGGGTCGGTTTGCATGTCAATGTGAGAGCTTCCGACGACAGGAACATTTTCTCAGCAGGGAAGTACACCTCGCATGAAAAGCTCTGCATCATAACGCGGATGTCAGGTTTGAATATCAAAGTGAAGTTGGCTTGTGAGTGCAAACGTGCAAAATCCGAGCTTCCAATTTGTATTAACCTGAGCAGAGAGTGTGTCTGCTGTCAAAAGAGCAAAAAGGCATCACATACTTGGCTCACGCATAGTATAAATAATAAATGTTGTGTGTTTGTTTACGCAGGGATAAGAAATCCTGTTAAAAATATGATTCAACATGTTTCCCCAATATAGATATATATATGGGTGTGATGTAAACAAAAACCCTGACACGTTTAACTCTAACACTAATTAATTCATATTGTTTTGTCAGACTTTGCACCCAGCGGTGTCTCCATGAGGTCTGCACAGCAAGTAGTAGCTCAGAGGGGCCTGAAAGCCAGTTGCATATTTGACAAGTTATTTAATTTTATCTGGTAGCGGTCATGTGTGATAACAAAATGAAAAGGACAGGAGGCAGGTAGTTTGCTTCATAAGGCAAAAGACACATCTCTGCATTTATATTCAAGCCAATGGTGTGTGGCTTCTATTGCCATCGAGACCAGTGTTTCTCAAACTATGGTGAGGGTCATAATGTACTCAGGGTCATCTGCAATTCCAGGCTTTAATTAAAGATTATATCATTTGTGCTTAAGTTATTGCATTTTGTTCAGGTGTGTTTTGCTTAGTTTTTTGTTTAGGCTGCATGAATCCCAAATCAGTATGGAACAAGGTTAATGTAAACTACGAGGCATCCTAGAAGGTAAGGACAAAATGATTATTAAAATAATAATAATAAAGTAGTAGTAGTTCTCTTATGCCTAGGTCACAACCGGACATACGACTTTTTGGCGTTTCCCAAATCGCCGTGTCACACGGAGGCTGCTTGGACATGCAGCTGTCACTTCATTTGTACATCCAACACAAGGTTGTAAAACCAACCTGCATAAACGTACTGACCGTGGGTTCCAGACAGGCTTCGTATGAAGTTTGCAAGAGCTGCACGTGATCAGTACATTGTGTGTTCCAACGCCCTGCATTTGTCACAGAGATTCTCCGGCAATTTGGAGGTGTACGTATAGCTTATATTGGATACAGAGAAGGCGCACGTTTGGGCACTATGACACACTTTTCCGGGAGTTGGAGAGAGAAAGCCACGGTGACCACATGTCATACATTCGCATGGATCCAAACACCTTTGGTCAGTTGCTGCTACACGTCACACCATGCATAACGCCTTTCTCTCTGCTCCTTCTCTGACGCCTGTTCTCTCCTCACCCTCCTTCTTCCCCTCGGCTCTTGCAAAAACTTTGTACAAATGGCCACAGGCACATGTGAAGCTTTATATATCGGACTTTTGGTGCGACTGATGCACTCTTGCCGAACGGGCATTTCACGACAAGACATGTGTGGAGGAATCTATGAGGACGTACAAGATGCATGTGTGGCGCACAACACATAAACGAAGTCCGCTAGTGCGACATACAGAAAAAAGTTTAGTACAAAACATACGAAAGACATACGCTGACCGAACAGACGACACATGAAGACGTACAGCATTCTTGGAACCTGACAAAAACGTAAGCGCCCGTAGAGTTTGTTTCACATGACAAAGAACCTCTGCCTCAGGTCTACAGCTCCAAATGAAGCATGTCACACTCACGCTCTCCGTGCGTTTTCTTGTGTTTTTTGCACGTAGACCAGCCGTAGGAGCCTGTACGGCCGGTTTTGACCTAGGCTTGTCTTTCATCAAGACAAAGAAGAAAACAGTAAGTAAGTAAAGCTAAAACTCTTTAAAATGACCAACCCCAATATCTAGCTGAACTATTGGTGTGTCTTATGACCTGGAATACATCCCCAGTTCCATCATTTGGTAGCGCATAAAAGCCAAAGGTGTTTGATTTTTGCGCCAACTGTGTTTGATTTTTGCTCCAACTCTCCTCCACGTTCTGCCCTCTGGCTTACGGAATCGGCCTCTCTCTCCCTGTCCAATGCAAATATTATGTTCCCTGACGTCTCTGGAGTGAACTTTTCAGCCCACTGAGAACCTAATATAATGATGATGAATTAGAAAATGAAAAAGGCCAAAGCGGGGATAATCGGCCTGTGAATAAATAAAGGAATACCCATGATTTCAGTGAGTTTTCCTTCAGTGCAAATAAACACTGATTGAATAAGGCCAGTGAGCTGTTTGCATAGCTAATAAGGCGCCTCTCAGCAGCTCTACTTAGCCGAGCAGACAGAGGAGCTAAGTGTGCGTTTGCTGTGCAGTTGTGTAATTGTATGCAAATAGCATTGTTTAATTCTCTCCTAATTTTCTCTCATCTCCTGGCAGTAAGTGCAATACGGGTGACTTTAATCTCACTCAGCCGTGCTGGAGGCAACTGCCGCTAAGCTCTGACTGACTGAAAGCGCTGCCAGTGTTACACGCATATGCAGCGGAGGCGACAATACACACAAAGCTGAGGCAGAAAATTACATTTATGTGGCCACGCATGCATGAAAGTGTCACGGCGCGCACATGCGGAGAGGCACGAGCGCCGCGCGACGCAACAGTGAAGCAATCAGCCACTTAACGCAGCAAATGACGGCGGTTATCTGAGCAGAACAGCCTGTTGGCTTTCCCAAATACAACGATAAGCGCTAAGATACACACTATTAGTCGCCACCATAGCACTGTCCACGGACCAAAGCCAGCGCTGCTTCTGGTTTCTCAGCTGGACCCGTGCATTTTGACCTGGGGCATGCCCTGTTCAAGCTTTAAATTATGGCAACCTGCCTCATGTGCAGTTCAACAAATCGTTCTATTCTGACAACTTTCCAATGCCAGCGCTTACTTCTTTAAAATACTCAGGTGTTGCACATGTTGCTGGTTCATTGAGTGACCCTTTCTTGAACCACTTTTGACAGATGCTGACAAGTGGAGACCGGAAAAGCCCACAAGAGCAGCAGTTTCGGAAATACTCCAACCAAGTCATCGAGCTATAACTGTTTTGGCAATTGTCGATCTCTCACAAGGTTTTTATGTCAATGTTCTCCCTTCTAAGATACAATATCTTTGAAAATGTATTGTCCAAATAGGACCAATGAGTTTAATGGGATACATGAGAAGACGACTTGCTCAATTTTACCTGCGCGTGGTCCCAACGTTTCCCCAGATCCTCATGATCAAAATACCTTAACTTCAATGAAATTCAGTTACAGTGAGCCAGCAAAAACAGGGATCAGATAGTGGTCCATTGGGAACATGTGAAACAGCAGGCAAAGGTGTAAAACACATTCTGAATTAGGTCCCATTAGGAGAGGGGAAAAACGTCCGCCTGCCGCCGCCGCCACCGCCGCCCGCTCATAGCAGTGACAATTTGGCACAGGCTGGAGGTGGGAGAGATAAAGCGCGTGGAGTCCATTAAACATAAGGGCCTTGTTAGTTTGCCGCCGCGGTGGTGGTGGCGGGTTCGTCAAAATGCGGCAAAGGGGCGCAGTACCGTGGTGTCATAAAAATACTATTGTACTCCTGAACGATTGTGAGAAAGTCATAAAAAGTCTGCCGGAGCCCTGTCAACTCTTTTCCCCTTCTGTCTTTGGCTTTATGGGATCATTGTGAACGGGGGGGAAAAAGTACGAGCAGAAAATGGGATTGAGTCAATTTAAACATCGAGGCCAAACCATCTGTGGGAAGTAGGAGTGAGCATATGTGAAGGTGCGTTATACTGCTGTGCGGAGTCTTTCTCTTCAAATCTCTGCCAAGACGCGAACGCATTGGCCTTGCATGGTGCTTTTTAGACAATAAAAGATGTTAATAGTTTTAGGTGCAATATGCATCCACTCCACTATTCCGACAGCGACTTCTGCAAAAAATGTACGTGCTGTGTGAGAATATGCGTCGCATTCATTGCCATTTGAAAGGTCTGTGTGTGCGAAGCCGCTCTTATTGTGTTTGATTCCCCATACGTGTTTCAATCGACATCAATCAGCGCTCGCATTGCACGACCGCCAACTCATTTATTACTGAAAAAAAAAAAAAAAGGCTGGAGGACATTCACAGACGACCGCGTACTGCTATCCATTAACATCGATTTCAAAAAGGTTCAAAAGGCATTACGCAGCAAGCTAACTTTGGTAACCTTCCGCGGCGCACTTCCTTTACAAATATTAGCATCTCTACTTCACTGATCTGTCTAATTGAAACATCACACATGGCAGCGTTGCATGCCAATAAGGAAATCAAGTTTGGCTCAGAAAGTCCGCCGCCTCTACTGCTACTTATATCCGAAGTAGACGATCTTTCTTTTTTTTTTTTTTATGAGTTGGAGGTGACTTTGTAGAGCTGGCATTTAGAGAAAGATTTTCGCAGTCTTGTGTTTCTTGCCGCGGCTTATAAGAGCAGAAGTGTTGTAATCTGTGGATTTGGTCAGGAGAGGGCCAGTCTGGCGGCTATCTCTGGCTTTGTTTCAGTCACAAGTATCGAGACGCCTTTCCTCCCCCCCCCCCCCCCCCACCAAAACAATGAAATCACTCTGTAAATGGGGGGGTGGTTTACAAACGATTTGGAGTCAGACCTCAATTTGAGAACACAGAAGCACTTGGGTCAGGAGCCAGAGGTAAAGGTCTCAGTGGGTTACTTTGATTTCACTTAAAACACTAAAAACTTCCACTGTAGAATAAACAACTTTTTCAAAGACGAAATACATTTTGAGCGAGGAAAATGCTTAGTCATTTTTGTGTAAATTCAAGTCTAATATTACAATATTTGAAGCAAGTAAAGTTTATGGTGTGCCGCAAATGTAAGTGAAAAAGTACCCCAGATAACTGCAGTGGAAAGAAAAGTACCATTAATAATTGAGAACAAGGAAGACAATACTGCTCCCAACAACAACAAAAAAAACACTTCTATAAATTACAATCACAGGATATTTCCCATCGTTCTCAAAAGACTTAAAGGAACAGGCCACCGTTTTTCCATACTGAGATATGTTCATACCTTTGCTTAGACGAGTTGATGTTACTGCGCGGATGTCGAAGTGCTCCTATGTTATTACGCCTTACAATATAGTACCCCTTTTTCATTAACTGTATTTAAAGAGACTAGTTTGAACATTTTTAAACTCTGTATAGTCCCTTTAAATAGGGAAAACGTGGAACAGCTTGGTAGCTTCTAGCAAAAGCTTCTAATAAAAGATAAACAAGAAGTGTGAAAAACTCAACAACAAAGGTGACGAAAACGCAGGAAAAAAAAAAAAGCCACAAAAGAGAGATACAAAAGTGGCAACAATTAGATGAAAAAAAAAGAGTGAAAAAAGTGATGACAACACAGCAACAATGCAAGGAAAAAGATCCATTTTGATCAGATTTGTAGGTTTTAGCCTTCAAATGAGAAAACGTGCTCGGTTCAGGTGAGGGTAAAGAGGCTACGTAAAGTAAATTTAAATCTAATATTACAATATTTTAAGTGCCCAGAAAAGATTAATGTGTGTCGCAAACAAAAGTGAGAAAGTACCCAAGATCTGCAACGGAAAGAAAAGCACTATTAATAATTAAGTACAAGGAATACAATACTCCTCCCAGCAAAAACCCCCAAAAACAACTTCTATAAAAAGCCTGCCATTACAATCATAGGATATTCCCCATCTTTCTCAGGAGACTTAAGATATAGTGCTTGAAAAAAACAGTTTTCACCAAAAATCAAGCGCGGTGTCCCTCCAGGGCTGCTCGAGCTGCCACATGGTCTAAAAAATTGTGTTGTGGTGTGTGAAATTACAATCTGCAATGTGACAAATGCCAAAATTCACCAAATGTTGCCAAACAGCCAGGCCTGAACTTGAAACCTACACAAGCACTTTTGCAAGACCTTGAACCAAGTGTGAGAAAAAAAAAAGTTGACTTTTTAACACTTCTTTATGGAGAAGCCGCTACGTAATAATCAGTTAATCTCTCTCTCAATAGTGTCCATTGTGAAAGTGGGCCACCCTTACTCCTTTGTTGTCGATAACGCCGACTTATTTTCCACAATATGAGCGGCTTCAATTATACCCCCCGGCCAGAAACACTAATGGCAGATAAGTGATTAGGACCTAGTGCAGAGATTTGGCCCATTTACTTGATGTTGCAATTAATACTGCAACCGAGGTGTCGCCAAGCCACTTCATTTGCTACGCCTTAAGGCTTAAGAGGGACAAATGTCCACAAATGTTATCATAATTACAATGAAATAAATTGACATCTAAAAAGCGCCCCGGAGTTAGATGGATTTTCACGGGCGTTTTGTAAAATATCAGTTTTCTCCTGATAATCGGAAAAATATGATTAAAAAGGGCAAACGATCCGGGCTGAACTTTGCTTGGGGGCAGCGTTGTGTTCGTGACGCGAGATCAATAACACCAGCTGTATAGTCAGTGTTTTATGCAAATGCGCCCGGAAAGTCGTGGATGCCGCGGCGTAGTCTTTCATTTTCCCCCAAAGCATATTCTCTGTATTTTAAACTTAGCCGCCGCAGCAGCCCATTAGGAATAACACATTTAAGTAATGATTGCTTCATAAATGCTGGAGACTCATTCTGTGGCATTTTCAATTCCAATAGGCTGAATTAAAAGCTAAATCAGAAGTGACAGAGAACAATAGATGAGCCTCGGCAAAGCGGCGCTCCCCATTACATTACGCAACCCAATTGTTCATCAAGAAACTTTAACTCACACAACATAAAGAGTTTTCTCCACTCTGTCAAGTTCTCCTTGGGCAGCAGCACATTGTAAAGTTTGGCATGTCACATTTGAGAAGGCGTACTTCGTTTTTCACTTGCTTTACCTGAAACTTTCCTTCCTTTCCTTTGTTTTACGATCCGTCATTGTCGTCATTAAGATTAATATTAAAAGGGCACGGGTCAGGGCAGTCTTACGCTTTCCTCTGGAATTTTTCAAGCACACCCTGACATATTTATCTGAAATATTCAAGTATCTGCTCGAAGAAGGGGCTGGTGTGTTGTTTTTGTACAGTAAAAGCTCTGGTGGAGAGGAAAACTACAAAGCGAGAGCTGGGTGGGGAAAAGAAACAAGACAGCTCAGGGTGAAACTGAGGAAAAAGCGGAGAGAGACATTCGCCATATTGTCAGAGCTAGGGCTCGATCCCATGATGCTGAAGACAGAACAGTGCCATATGGGACCCGTCGCGAGGGACACAAGTCGGCAGTTTTTTGAAAATTTGTGATTTTTGCTTTTTTGCAGAATCTTTCAGTTGAAACCACGAAGAAGCCGGATTATGTGGCGCCGCCTCCTCATGAAGAGCCTTGATAGCAAAGCAGCGACATCGGGACAGAGACACTGCTTTGATCCCCAGACAGGACGCCACTTTGGCCAAAAAACGTCCTGCAAAAGCGCAAAACAGTAAGTTTTGTATCTTTTTATTACGGCGGATTTTGGGTTTGAGTTGATCTCTGATGTCTCACTCTGTCAACAAAACATCCGCCTGTTTTCATGTTAGAATACGCTCGTCTCCTGTTTCCTTTTGTTGTTTGGGGAGGAGGCACTGCTGCTTTGACACATCCTTTTGCGAACAAATGCCACGCAAAAAAGGCAGTTTTATACATACGCCTATTGTGGTTCAGTCTATGTGCGTTTGAATGAGTGAACTCAAGGCCTGAGAACTGAAACCCTACACACATGAACCGACAGGGGGAGCTTTAAAGCGGTATGGATTTTCTAAATGAGATGTGAATAAGCCCTATTGTCACTCCGAGAGAGGTGAGAACAGCCCATAAGTTTAGAGGCCGATGCCACTCTTTGACATATTTCCAGTTCCTAAATTCAACTTGCCACATCTTCTCCAAATATTATCAGATTTCCATGTGTTTGGAGACTACACTTTCCAAGGCTATGTCCCACTCAAAATGCCCCAAAACCTAGTTGATGATGGGTCATAAATGAACTAACGGCTGCACATTTTTGGATTTTATTTGGATCTGCTTTTATTCTGAAAAACAAAACAAAAAGTCACGTGCCCTGAGACCAAAAGATCTTCCAACATCCCCCTCATATTGTATTTCAAACTGACTGTATTTTTGTCCTATTACTCAAGGGCTTTCTAAACAGCACTTAGACAATCACAAAACTGATTACTTTTAATTCGCTCAATAAACAAAAAAAAGAATCCAACGAAATAGATGACCGAATTCTGATGCTATGCCTTTTGTTTTGCTCTCAGGTTTTGATGTTGTTGTCTTGCCCATATGCATTTTAATGATTGTCGCTGAAGGGGCAGTTATAAATTATTTAACCTTGTATGGAAATTGTCTCTACAACAACAACAAAAAAAAGATAATGGCACTGCAGGCAAAGGGACTCTGGGGCCATGCTAAATGCAAAGTTCTCATAAAACGATGTGTAACTTCTTTGTTAAGGCGGCACCATCCCCCAGAGTATGATAAGTACACCACTTTAGCCTTGAAAAACGCTCATGCATCTAAAAGGTTTCTTAAGTGAATAAAGTGATGGGTTATGTTGTGGTAAATACAATTAGGCACCAACCATATTTGTATCTGCCTAAAATCTAGCATGACAGATTCGGAAGTGAGCAAGGCGATGATTTGTTTTGACCCGAGGAAAAAAGATGTTTAAATTCGACACAAAGTTGTAGCTGTATAAACAGAGAGGTTGCACAGTGGTTAGTTGATTGAATCTGCAGGCAATGGGGCGCAGCCGTAACTTTTTGGTGACAACACTGCAATGTAAAGTGTTTGCTTTACCACACACAAAGAGAAAGTTTCAGACTTTTGCTTACAGCTTTGAAGCATGTATCAGGCCGGGTTATAATGGCACATAAGGAAACCCAAAGATGCAAAAACAGAAAGAGAAAAGCCCCATCAATATTCTGCACTTTTTCTGTGTGCAGAATATGTGCCTCGTCTGTTGATTTGCTGTAAATGTACCATAAAAATAATTCACAACATGCAACATTTATTCTAATTGTATATGAATCAATATATAAATGTATGTCAATCAATATATAAGACACATAAAGTTCCGAGACAAATGCTGCTCATAGTAGTGAGATTGAAGTAGCCATATCTTTGTTAAAATTATCAAAAATTTACAAGAAATACTTAGACACATGTATTTTTACAGTATCAACATAAGGATCAGCAGCATATTGAGTCCATGTGCGATCATTGACTTGCAGCTGGTGTGAAAACTGCACTTTCTCCCACCGGTATAACTACCCAAGGAGTCCTTGAGCAAGGCACTTAACCTGTGAAGCCACTCACCGGTCAAGGTCTGCTGGTGCAGCAGCTGTCTGTTTACGAGCGAGTCAATAATTCCATCTATAGCACACGCTCAACAACACTCAAGCATACAGAGGGCAAATATTTACAGATTACATTTTTTGGATCATCAATCCACAAGGACTGTTTTACTACAGTATTTCTAGTGTAAGATTCTTTGGGAAAATTAGCATTAGCACCATTTATTCAAGGTTTATTGGCAAATGGGGGTAATGACAGGCCCAGATGTGGTGGATTTATGTGGGCACACGCCTTATGTCTGGCCATGTGGCCGCTGCAGGATGGGAGCAGTAATAGAAGCGCTATATCTCACATTCCCAGGTTTGGGCTATATCACGGCTAATACATCATGTTAATAGCGGCAGACAGAGCTCCAAGGAAAAGCTTCAAGGTAAGTTTGGATATTATACTGGTCTCAATAAACTCAAGCTGCGTAAAGATTTTTAGTCACAAACAGATGTGGTTAAAGTGTGCCTGTGGAAATAGGGGAGGACACTTGGTAATATTCTTGGGGTAAGGACCAAAGCAATGCATTACGATGCGGCGATGGGGATTGGTTTAAAGTTCTTACCATATGCATTATGTACAGGTGAAGTGACAGGTATACCGGTTAATACACAGCTCATTTTAAGACATTTTCATATTCCTCAGTTGGTCTTCGTGGTCATGTAGCATCTGCCCAGTATCAGATTGATGCGCGCGGGGACAGGGACTTGGCCTGAGTGCCTCACTGGAGTCTTCAGATGGACACTCTCCTCCATCACTGTTTCAATCACAGACACAGGACATCTCCAGAGGTCCTGTACTGGCCTCTTCTGCTGTCCCAGGATCACCATGCTCCTCTTCACAATGGACAAACCAATTTATATCCATTAGGCAAGAGAAAGTTGAGCATTTCACTCTTACTGATAAAATCATGTAAAACCCGCACAGTACGATGTTTCTTTCTCTTCATCAAATTGCAAACTATTGATTTTGGTCAGCATTTACTCCCTATGGCATGCTTTGCTACTGAAAAAAGCAAGTCTGTGGTTTAATTTGACGGCCTTCTTTTATAAGCTGGCAAAGATTTTGCTCTGTAATTGGTTACATTGTTTCCCAACCACGAGTACGGACACCCCTGGTGGTACTTGAACATTTAGCAGGGGGTACTAATTATTTCAGATTAAAAAACGGTGAAAGAGATAAGAATTTCAATATTACTTTCAAAGGAAAGTTGGTTTTGATGATGTTTCTCAGTAGATGATTCGAATTTGAGGTATTTTTGTATTATTAATTATTATCAAGGAACACACAACTAAATACTGACTAATCCTAGCTTAGTTGGTCGCTTTATAATAATATTGGCAGGATTCCTTGACCTCGAGGCTTCTCAGAGTATAAATGAACGTCTCAAGGTGTACACAAGACAAAAAAGGTTGGGAACCACTGGTTTAGAAGGCGTTATGTCTCATTCAAGAGGCCTCTCCAACTCATGTACTTCCCTCATGTACTTGACTTCTTTAACTGGGTCATCGCTATCTGTGGATTATCGATTATTCAGAAGGTTATTCTCACAATCAATTTATATTGACTTTTTTTTTTTTCACTACACCACTGCTATTTGTATCTTCATGGCCATCAATCTTCATCTCTTCGAAGAAACATTTACGTGCCTGGTCATTTAGAAGAAAAAAGGGTACGGTATATTCCAGTGTTTTTCTTTTGAAATGTGTCCTCTACATATGACCCTCTACAGTGCCACTGGGTAAACCTGTCAGAAGCAACTGCAGTGCAGCGCCTATAGAGGACCTTTCTCTAGATCTGAGGCAGGATCTGAGGCAGGGGCTCTTGGCTGGAGCATGAGCGATAATATGTGCATCTTTAATGTTGATGGGGAAACCAAGGCCCCCACTAAAACACAAATGTTTCAAGGTGAAAATGCCACGTATGTTCCATCTTAAGACTAAGACAAAAGGCCCTACACATGATTTTCCTTTTCTTTAATGGGTTTCCAAGGACACGTCCCATTCAATTGCATCATTTGTTTCTTTCAGGATGCAGGGAAACTGCACCTGCGTTCAGCAATAATATATGACTTTGAGATTGTTCCAGTTTTGGACATTTGTGCGTTTTGCTGAATCAAAGTTGACACAAAGAACAAGCCAGCAATCTGCGAAGTATCTGCTGATCTGCTTTTTGTGGATATGTCACAAGGGCTGGACAAAAGAGCGCGCCACAAGGACATTTGCGGCTACTTTTCCCCTCATTTGAAAAGCGATGCATATTCATTCAGGAGACAAAGGAACGTTAAAACAGGTGCTCATATAACAATTCAGTCTGAAATCCTTGGAGTGATCTAATTTTGTGAGAACATTAGGTCACGGTCTTGGAATGCCTGGATTGGATTGGCCAACACCGCTCAGATGGGCTGTTCCATTGGAAGTCGGTAACACATTCTATTAAATTTCACTTCAAATACAACACGTTAATAATAATAGTTGCATATCATGCTTGTACCACATATGTGTGTTCCGCCCAAACAATTCAACTTTGGGTTAATTAGTACACAGCATATTTTTCTAGTAGTACAGGAGAGCATCCAAGTGCTATTTCACAAACAAAAGTTGAACAGTTTGGGAGGAACACATGTCATGTGTGGAGGAAAAATGGAACAGCACACCAACATTAAAACCCTATGTATGGTGCAGGAGAATCATGGTGTGGGACAGGGCCTGGACAACGTGTTCTCATCAATGGAAAAATGACTTTATCAAGATATTTTGCAGAAAAACCTGAGACAATCACGACAGTGTGGAATAAGTAATTGAACCTTTGTATTAAACAGCTCTTTTGTAGCAATAACTGCTTTCCTGTAGTTGCAGATTAACTGTGCTCATCAAAACTTTTGCAGTTCAGCAATTTATCTTCTACTTTTTCTTCCCTGTCCTGTGAATGTTTACATGTTATGGCCATTAAAAATATGATAACATGTAATTGTTTGGGTGGTATTAGTTCAAGCAGACACTGTTTATTCATTTTTATGATTTTGTGGAAGCTCAGACCACATTTTATGACCAACTTAGGGGAAAATTTGAGAAATTCAAAAGTGTTCACATGCATTTTCCTCCCACTGTACCTTGTGGTGATCTTGCCTGGCCTGCCAGACACTCCTCCTTTCTGTTCAAAAGAAGAACCTGTCTGGACAGCTCCTCGCAGCCTATCATGTCATGATTTTACCCACATCGGTCCAATCACGCACGCAGAGGCGGGACTTCATTCTCCCAAGAGGCGGAAGCTGTCACCACACTCTACTAAAATAATAGAGATGGCGTGTGCGGCGAGTGATACGATGTTTTCTTCTGCTCTTTTGTCTGTTTTAAATCATTTGAAAAAAAAAATGAATCCCTAAATCAGGAGCAAGTAACAGCGTTTGAAGCGTTCCTCGTCAATAAGGACGTTTTTGGAAAGGCTTCCTGCCACTTGCTGTGACATATGTAACGTTGCTCTGATTGGCTGATGCCGTCTGTCAATCACGCCCACCGGGAAAACGTTGAGGTCATGCTATCTCCCAGACTATATGTCTTTAAAATATCTATGAAAAAGCATGTACTTTGGCAGGCAGGCAAGTGGTGATCAGAGTGGACACAAAAACTACAGGATTCATAAGAGCAACACAGTAATAAAAGCTTTTATCAAGTACTTTCACTAACTTTTGTTTCATGCCCAAAATGTGGCGTCGTCTCTCATGCAAATTACTGAAGGTTAAGCTGACAGTCTCGGGTTTTACTCGATCTATTCTTTCTCAAGTCATCCTCGAAATTCGTCCCTTGTCCTTAATTAGCCTCTTTATCCACTTAAAGTGATCTTTTTTTTCCCCCCTCCTATTTTCAGCGTTATATTGCGCCGCTCCATCTCTCCGTCATCTGCGCCTTTATAGAGATGGATGGAACGGGATATCAGGGAGTCTGGCTGGAGAGCGCAGCTGATAGGCCGCATCAAGCCAGGTCATTTACTCCGGGCCGGGCCATCCATCCTAAACCGCACACACACGCAGTGCCTTTAGCATGGCCACATTTGGACTAAATCACTTCCCACACGCCAGGCGCAACGTTACTCCACTCTTGGGAAGCCTGCTTTGTCTCCGTATCCACCCCGACGGGGCTAGCTAAAGGGATGTTTTGTATTAAAAGTTGTTTGGCGGCACGACCCCCCCCCCCTCCACCTCTTCACCAAAAATGTACACACTCAAAGAAATAATCACAGCGGCTCAGGCAAAGACACACCATCGCCCCGTGCCCAAAAAGCTCCAGACACCTCATTACGGGCTCGGTGTGCCTTCTTCGCTGGGGTGTTGTGAATAAAAATGTTGCGGAAAGTTTTTTTTTTTTTGCCTGTTTTCCCCCCGCGGGTCGACTGCTAATGACATCACGCCACTCTGAGCCGCAGCCAGGGGAGCGCTTTGATTCATGATTCTCCTGGTAAATAAAATAATGCTGTTGCTTCAGTGGTCCGTGCTCCGTGGTTGCTCCGATTACACGTCAAAAGGTTGTATTGTGCGTAACCTGACAAGCTCTGAGAAGAAGAAAAAAAAAAAAAAGCTTATTTTTTACCCCCTGTAAATGACAACGTGATTACTCCGACTCCTCGAGAAAACCCACCTCCGGCGAGTTCACAGAGGAGCAAAGATGAAATAAAATCTTAGAAAGGTTGTGGCAGGAATAGAGACTGCCGTGCAAAATGATTGTTGTGTAGATTAGTAACTGACATGTATAAATTAAATTGTCAAATGTAGAGAACACTAATGGACGATAATCTAAAGGTCCTACATTATGCAAAAATATTCAGCTTTTTGATCCCACTAAGGGGCATACATTCGTTGTAAAAGCCTGAATAAAGCATGAACTTTAAGTGCAGCGCTTTGGCATGAGCAAGTGCCTTCCCTGTTGCCATCCTTTAGTTTAATCAAGGCTTGGGTCTGGCACAATTGGCTCAGAACTCAAGCCCCAGTGTCTGCTGGAGTTCGCACTTCGACACAATGAAGGCTGACATTATTTTCTAAGCTGGCAAGTTCCCCCAAAACAGCTCATTTTACCCCCCGATACGACAGCGTGATTACTGCAAGCGCTCGATGCCACCTCCAGCGGGTTCACAAAGGAGCCGAGAGATGAAATAGAAGTGCGAGCTCGCGAACAGTCAAGAGAGTTATGACGCCCAAAAATCAAGGTGACGGGATGGGAGCGGCGGCTTGTAGAGTCTGGCGTGTTATTGACGGATGTGCCGGGTAATCACTAAACCGGATGTAGGCAGGAGCGCGGGGTTTGCGAGAGAGAGCTGGGCCGATGAGTCAGGGGCAAGGAAAATGCGATTACATTGGCAATCATAACTCAGATTAGCCTTCCCGTGCTCCTCAACACAGGAATCAATCACCGGCACATTCAGCCCGCCGCCGCCGCGTATCGTACCCAGGGACAAATATTATCCTGGGTGGCGGAGAAAACAACATTGTCTGTATAGTGCAAGGACAACAATCAGTCTCTTTAATAAATAACGCGGCCTATTACAATCATAAATAGTGAATAGGCCTCAGGGTGTTTGTAAAGACAGGTGGGTCATGCATAATGATACATCCATTCAGCTTATTGGAGCTACCTATATGAGCTTGTATTTGAATATAGTTAAAAAGTGCATTTGTTTCTGTAGTTTGGCTTGTACTGTGAAAGTGATAAACAATGGACTCATTACATGCAAAGTGAGATATGTGTGGCTTTTATTTGTTAAAATGTTGATTAGTATGGCAGCTTTAAAAACCCCATATTAAAAATCTCAGAAAATTTGACTATTTTGAAAATGGACTGTAAGCAATAATCATCAGAATTATAACAAACAAAGGCTTGGAATATGTTACTCTGCATGTAGTGAGTCTATGTCATATATTGGTTTTATATTTCTCCAAGACCTGTTCACCTCCAGGACCTGGAGGCATGAGGGTCGGATCACTGCTGACCCTTCTCACCCTGGACACAGACGATTAACCCCCTCCCCTCAGGCAGGAGGCTACAGTCTATCAAGACCCATAGATCCTACTTGAACAGTTTTTTTCCCCACTGCTGTCAGACTCATGAACGATACAAAAGGAGACTGTCCTCCTATAGAAAACGACACAAGTGGTCGTTTGTCTTATCCCTGACCATATAAGACGTCTACTAAAACAGCGCCCCCAAGCTCCCATTGAGGGTATGTACATTACATTTAACCCAATTCAGAAATGACTTTATTTAACGTAGTGTATGTGACCAACTTTGATGTAAATTGTGGCTGCTGCTGGGGTTGGGGAGGTGTGATGCATAATGGCGCAGTGCGCGCTTGGAGAGCCTTTGGCACAGCTGGACGTTCAGTTCCTCCACAGGTGTGGCAGGGCTGAAGACCTGGGACTGCTATTTGCCCTCACATATATTGTAATTGGGGCTAATTTTGCAAGTTTGTGATTCATTTCTTTGCGTTTGACTTTTGGAATCGTCGTCAAAGTTGGTCAAAAACACAACGTAAAATAAAGTTGTTTCTGAATTGGGTTAAATGTAATGTACATACCCTCAATGGGAGCTTGGGGGCGCTGTTTTAGTAGACGTCTTATATGGTCATAATTCACTTGTGTCGTATGGATTTGGAGGACTTGAGAAAAGACCTAATAACTCAGTATAGACTGTAATCTGCTCTATTGCACTATGTTGTATGATCTGCTGCTATCACTTATCAGCTTGTCACTTTATACACCTACAAAATATGTAAATCCAATCCTGTTCTACGTCCTTCATTTTTTATCTTATTTATTTTAATATTCTTTATGCATGCCCCTAAAGCCTTACAGTTTAATGTTTTATAGCTTTTTTTTTAATCTAAACTCTATGTTATATGTTTTTATGCTTAATGTTTCACGTCTTCACCGAGAAAAAATCCTAGTTTGTGAACCTGTTTACAAACAATGGCAATAAAAACATATTCTGATTCTGATATTTTGAGTTGAATTGCTGAAATAGATCCACTTTTGAATGATATTCTAATTTTCTGAGTTTCACCTGTCTATGGGATCAAAGATGATCTTTTAAACTCTTAACCCCCCACCTGAACCACATTTTCTCCAGTGTGGCTTTACCCAGACCTAAAAGCTTCTTTAAAAAAAAACAAAAAAAATAGCATTTTGCAAAATAGCAAAATTAGACCGACAAAAACGTGACAGAAACCCAACAAAAAAGACATTAAAAAGTTGAGCAAAAAAAACACACGCATTAAAAAAACTGTTAAAACATGACTAAAAGGCAACACAAGCGTCAATAAAGTGACAAAACAGAATCAAAAGTGACCAAAAAAACCCACAGAAAAGCAGAACAAAAATACAGCAAAAAAGCAACAACACTACATCCAAAAAGTGACAACGCAGCAACAACAACTAGAGGACTCGAAAAATCCAGTGAGCTCCAGTCAATAAGCTTTTAGATTTGGGTCAAGCCAAGTTGGGGAAAATGTTGGTGTTTAGACACATGGATACAAAGTGAGATGAATATTGGTTTAATCCAGCCAGAATATAATCCCAGATAAAAAAAATATAGATCGTTCAAGCATTGACCACAATCAAAAACAGTTATTTTTGGCCTGAGAAAATGGTCCTTCCTACTTTATTGCACTGTATTTTTCAGGAATTGACACTAATGTATACTGTATATCATATTTTAACTGGCCTGCTGGTCTCTGATGTGTATTATACAACAAGTCCTCCAAATCCATACGACACAAGTGGTCGTTTGTCTTATCCCTTAATTACGACCATATAAGACGTTTACTAAAACAGCGCCCCCAAGCTCCCATTGAGGGTATGTACATGTACATTACATTTAACCCGATTCAGAAACGACTTTATTTTACGTAGTGTTTTGCGATGACGATTCCAAAACACAAACGCAAAGAAATAAATCACAAACTTGCCAAATTAGCCCCACATGCAATAAGTAAAGCCGTCCCAGGTCTTGAGCCCCGCCACACCTGTGGAGGAACTGAACGTCCAGCGGTGCCAAAGGCTCTCCAAGCGCGCTCTGCGCTATTACGCATCACACCTCCCCAACCGCAGCAGCGGCGACTATTCACCATCATTTATTACATTATATGTGTGAGCTATAGGTTATCCACAGGTGTGGCGGGGCTGAAGACCTGGGACGGCTTTACTTATTGCATGTGGGGCTAATTTTGCAAGTTTGTGATTTATTTCTTTGCGTTTGTGTTTTGGAATCGTCATCGCAAAACACTACGTAAAATAAATTCGTTTCTGAATCGGGTTAAATGTAATGTACATGTACATACCCTCAATGGGAGCTTGGGGGCGCTGTTTTAGTAAACGTCTTATATGGTCGTAATTAAGGGATAAGACAAACGACCACTTGTGTCGTTTTCTGTTGGAGGACAGTCTCGTATTATACTTCTCAGAGGGTCATAGTATATTTGCTGGGGGGGCGTAATTGCTTTATAACTCCCAGCCACATTTACAGAAATGATTCCAGATCCAAGATGATATAGTTTGTGTATATTATCTTTGTATAGAATAGACAGCGTTTATTATCTGACTGTCCAGGCTGGGAGGAGATGATGCAAAGAGAGGCAAAAGAAACTCTCAAGGACAAGCGGCAGTCTCTTATAACGCGGCCTATTATGATCATAAATTGCGAATAGACCACGGGCCATTTGTAAAAAAAGGGGGTGGATGATCCATAATGATACAAGCATCCATTCAGCATTTAGAGGCTTTGCACTTGTATCTGGGATCAAAGAGGTTTTTTTCCTGACAAAGGAGGAGCCGACGCAGCGTGCTGAGATGACAGCCTTCACCAGTGCGAGCGCTACCCTCAGCAATAACAGAATGGAGACCCATGGCTAACCAGACCACTACAGCATATTTAGTCCACCCCCCTACTGTTATTATTGATGACACCAGGACAATCCCAGGGCCCACAGAGGCTCATTAAATCGCAACTTAGCAGATAATGAAAGTGAACACGTTGCACTGGATTACACGGTCCAGTCCTCAACACTAGAGGCATTAGCATACTTTGATGTGGGTTGTTCCCACTTGAGACTTTTTGATTAAATGATGTGTAATTATGGTACAAACTGTCCTGACCGATACCTGACCTTAAAGAGAGCAACTGTTTCTGACGTCTTAATACAGAAACATGACAATGAGGCTGAGGTTAGGAGCGGGCTTTGACATGTAATATAATATGGATAATATTTCATATTTTCTCAGTCAGAGCTTAGGCCATACCACCTTATGGGTCTGGTTAGTGCCATGATGGGAGACCATGAGGGAATACCAGGTTGCCTGGTGTGTGTGGTTGATGGTGGTGGGATGTGTGCACTGCAGCTGTGCTTTTGTCAGTCTACCCTAAGGGCAACTTTGGAGACATGCCTCCTTACCACTACCGAATACGGAGTGAATGAAAAAAAATCCCCTTAAGCATTCTGAGTGACATGTCATGAGAAAAGCTCCATACTCTCCCCCCCCCCCCCCCCCCCTACATGTTCCAGCCATGTCCTAATGTGTAGAATGTGCTTAGACCTGTTCACCACAACTGCCTCTAAAATCGTGCACTGTCACTCAAAAAGATGTTACTTCGGGTCCGAATTGCCGTCATGCATGAGCTTAATATAGAGACTGCAGTTACACGTAAGACCTGAGGTGGCAGTAGAGAGTATATAATTACTTGCATCTAGTCTCTTTAACTGCTACTTTTGGTTTTAGTCATCACCTGTCATTCACTCAGAGCATGGCAGATGCTGACCAATGAGATGGAGGGGGTGAAGTAAGGTAACGTATATACATGTGGTCATACCGCCTTTGCTATGCCCAATCCCGTCAGACCTTGGAAGCTAAGCAGGGAAGGGCCTGGTCGGTACTTGGATGGGAGACCGTTTGGTAACACCAGGAAGCCTAGCGAATGTAGTGAGTGAGTGAGTGGTTGGTGGTGGTCGGAGGGGCCGATGGCGCAGACTGGTTGCCTCGCTTCCGTCAGTCTACCCCAGGGCAGCTGTGGCTACAATAGTAGCTTACCACCACCGAGTATGGAGTGAACGAATAGTGCAATGTAAAGCGTCTTTGAGTGTCCAGAAAAGCGCTATATAAAACCAATGCATCATCATCATGTGTCTGTGTTATAATGCTGCATAAAACAACAAAACCACAAACAATACAATGTCATATTCCCATATTGCCCAGCCCAAGACGAGATCTCTTGTTTCAGGACATGGAAAAAACATGTTGAGAGATTGAACACTTTTGCACCAGTGTTACCCCAGGCCCATTCCAATGACTTCAGCAGCAGACTAAAGATGTCAGTAGTCATTTTTATGCACAGATAAAATGCAAAACTTGCCTTTAGGAGATCAATATGAAAACCGGGGAAGGTGTTGCTGAGGTAACCTAAGACAGCAGGAAAAGCCAAAAGACGAAGTTTGTTGAGTTTAATAAATGTGTTTATGTGCAGCTTCCGGGGGTGAAAACGCTGATGAGTTGCGTGTCGTGATTATTTATATTAATTTTTGCATGCTGCCTGCTGAGCACAGTATTCCATCAAATGAGCTCTAAATGAAACACATTAGTTCACTAAAATACATGTACACGAAGATGCAAAGTGACAAGGTTATCTGTAAAACTATTGTATGTCCCAAACTTAAACCTTTGAGATACTGCCACCGCAATATGTTACTTTTACTCTCTTTAGAAGTAACAGAGTAGACTTTATTTTTCCTTACAACTGAGGCATATGAAGTCGTTAAAATTTCAAGCCTGAATAATGTAATGTAAGAACACCCTGATCTAGAGCGTTTATCCTTGAACTAAAAGGATCACGTACAAGTCATGATTTGGGCATTTAGACGAAATTAGAAATGCCTTGGTAGAGGTCAAGCTCTTGATTTCTGAAACTATTTTAAACAAATTGTCTTCGTTTCACTTCTTGAAAAAAAAAAAAAAAAGCCCCCAAGACTTATTCACAGTGCTGTACATCTATATAGCGTAATACAAGATACAATCATGTCGCGTTATCAATCTGATTTTGATTAATGCCTAATGTTTAATTAACTTAACCGCGGGTCTTTGGCTCCGTCAGGCTACAGGCTGCATAACAAACAGCTTGTCTCTCTCTCTCCCTGCTTATCCCAACCTCCCTCTCTCTCTCTTTCTCTCCTCCCTCACCCTCCCCCCCCCCCTCCCCCCCTCCCCCCCCCCCCCCCCCCCCCCTCCCTCCCTCGCTCTGGCAGGTACACGTCGACCCAAGATGTGGGACAGGAACATTTTATATTAATCTCCCGGGATGATATTTGTGGGCTGCCTGGAAGTATGAATAATTAATTATAGCAAAAAACACAATACAATATAGCTCTGTAAAAGAAAAAAAGAAAAAAAAATGTACATGTGCTGCTCCGCTATGGAAACATATGCCTCGACATTTGTGTGCATCCTGGAATTTGGAGTGAGTGACATTTTCATAATCCAACCCCGGATGCATATGGAACGTCTCCAAGAAACTCTGCAAAAGTACAGCGTATGCCTTGTATAGGCCCCGTTGAAGTCGTGTACTTCCATATATTTTGCGCTGATCACATATTGTCCATCCTACCCAGCCCTATAGTCATAAATATACATAAATATGAATAAAAATATATAACAAAATTCTCCGTACAGGGTAGAAGCGGAAAACTATACCTGTAGCGACAATAATATCAAATGGGAACAAGATCCACCGCATTTTACAAAGTGCTGTTCAGGGAATTGACTTTTTTCAGCTTTTGACCTTGTTATAAATTCAATCCCTATTCACTAGCAAGGACCACGTCAGAACAGAAGGTGAGATTAAGTGCTTATTAAAGGTGAGATGATCGCTGGGTGAGACTACGTGTGGGGGCTCCGTCTCAGGCGTGTAACCGGCTCTCCAGGACCCCCCTCGGAGCAGAATAATCAGCGTTGAAAGATAAAACAGACATAGAGGGAGGGAGGTGGTCGAGAGTTTCAGACTAACATTTGTTGAATGGGCATTCAAATAGAGCATCTGGGTAATTAGGGGAGCAGTTAGGCGAAGCCAGGTGTTGTCCCACATGGTCCTGCTCCCGAACCAAGTCAGTAAAGTGTCAACGCCGTATCAAAACCATAGCTTTTTACAACCAGGAAGTGTACATAGTGTAGGCTGTTAGCTGAGAATTACAGTTTGTATCATGTTTTTATCATTCTTGTTCCTCTTGCCTTATTCATATTCAGTGTCTCACTCATATAAATGTATACTTTCTCTTCTGTCACCACTGTTTATCCATTCGACAAACTGCTCATTGTCATTCACTCATTCCTCAAGTCTCTTCTTATTGAATCTCTGGCTCTGTGGATTTGTGGTCAAGGGCAGTTACTCAACAAGCTGTTCTTCGATAACAGAATGTTTCTTTTTTTTGTTTTTTGTTTTTTTTTGAGTAAAGGAATCTAAATGGAAGAGAGAACCAACAAATGGCCAATAATAAAAATGTATTATGTTTTATGATGCTTCATTTTTAAACTATGTGCATTGACAGGAAAATTACCCCTTTAAGCTATGATTAGGGCCCGACCAATATGGATTTTTGGGGTCTGATATGACCGATATGAAGAGGGTTGGCATAGCGATATATGGATGGACTGACATTTTAAGTAATTTAATAAGATTTTTTTGTGTCTCTCAAATAGCCTATAGTTAAGCATTTCTTAATATAGTAAAGGTTTCAATCATAGAGGTCGACCGATGATGTTTTTTTCTAATGCCGATATGCACCGCTGATATTTTAAAAAATGTGTGTCAGTGTTGCAGGGGGCGCTGTATATTCATGTTTAGGAGGTACTTCAGAGAGATCTTCTTGGAAAGACAAAAATCAGTAGATTCCAAAACACTACGGTAAGTCTCCATCTCTTATGGTTCCCAAATTGTACTCTAAAGCAGGAGTGCCTAAACTCCTGCTTTACATCACCGTAAAGCACGGTGATGTCAAGCGTGATAGCTACTTTATTTTATTGTTCGGTATACATTTGCATTTGATTCTATCTATGCAAATAACATGCTACATTAAAACAAATGTTAACTATGGCAAAAGCCTAGTTTTAGTAAAACAAAATCATTAACTGCAGCAATATAGTGCAAAATGTAAACAACAACAACACCTGTATCTGCAGTACCTACAGTGACTTTACCTTATTCATTCGTTAACTCAAAGAAAATGCCACATTAGATCCTCTTGAAAGTGTCAGTTCAGCAAACATTCTTTTATAAGTCAATTTTTAACATGAACCTTTGTAATAAAAGTTAGAAAAATGGGAAAGTTGATGTGCTACAATGCTCTGTGACTGATAAATACCAAGACACCACAACAGATATTGACAAAATACCTCATATCGGCCCGATATATCGGTCGGTCCCTGATATTATAAATTGTAGTGATAATATATATGCCTGCAGATGCCGCACAACCCACTCCTCTTCCTCTGTGAAATGTGAAGTGGCCTATAGTTCTGAAAGAATAGTCCCCATGGACAGGATCACAACATGTTTGGTGAAGGCGTCTAGACTTTAAAACTCAGACAAACTTCATGGATGACTCTATGTGACACATGTCCAACTGTGGGCTGACATTTTGAGCGCACTAGAGGGAGAGAGTGAATAAACAGGGTTGCAGAAACAGGCACGAAGGAAACACAAAAACACTCTAGCGTAACATAACATGGTAAAAAGCGTTAAAAAATGCAGTTGATCTTGTATAATATAGGCCCTTTAAAATATGCAACGACAGTATTACGCCCCATTTAATCGCTGAAATGCAATGAATTACTTACAAAAATGGCAAAACAAGTGTTTCTATGCAAACATTTATTTTTCTGAGCACCAACGATTTACTTAACTGCTGCCTAGAGACCAGAATTCCTCGACTGCAAAATGCATAAAACCATGCCATGACTCTGCTGGCTGCACTGCACATGTCTGTAGGCTCTAAATGAACCAGTGTGGAGAATGGTGCCCATGTGATGAAAGAGTAAGGGAGCAACGCATGCCAAAGTAGAGGAAATTATGCCAACAGTGTGTCCTGGGCATGTGTGAGTGCATATTTTGCCGGCGATTATATGCTGCTCTTTTTATCACTGACGTTTCTTTGAAGCTTAGGTCGGTGTACATGACAAAGTATAAGCGTGAAATTGACACTGACTCTCATTGGACGGAACATAACCAATACAGCACTTGAAAACAGCTCTGTACTTGCTAAATCATCAATAAAATGCAGCTTTCCAATTTGCATTATTTAAAAAAAAAAAAAAAACACTATCAAAATGTCTATATTGCACCAAAGAATTAGGGAAATGATTTATTGGGAAAACTTGTCCTTGAATTTGTCTCATCCTTTTGTGCCACTGGGCCCAGCTGTCAAGAGCGGTGGGTGACCGCGGGGCAGTGCTGTGGAGCCAGGCCAGCTTTTATGCTATAGGATCTTGGAATACCTTAGAGCTCGAGGATTTGCTCTTATATGATTTTGGTTGATGGTGGGAGTACCGTGGCCTTAAGGAAACCCACACTGACACAACAAGAAAATGCAAACAACAAAAAAAAAAAAAAAAAGGAAGTAGTAAAACAATGGGCCCTTGTGGGATCTGTTTCTAAACGCAGGCTTTAGGCTATAGACTTTCGTGCTGAAGAGGTGCGCCCTGTGTAATCTCAGCTCTGTGCTGTTTGAGCACAGTAAGTGGGTTGAACGAGGGCTGTACATGGGCTGGACAGACTTCCATGGCCAATGGCGAAGTTATGTACAACAGCGGTCCCTCCCTGAGCTTAATCTTCCTACAGACCAATGTTTTCCACGGAGCTGGGATCGCGGTGGGTGAGGGAGGCAAATGTGCTGGGGTTTTGATTACGTTTCTGCTTTCTCTTGGGACACGGACTATGTCTAACTCACAGTGGAATGAAGTATCAGGTCAGGTCGGTGGGAAGTCCTTGCCTCAAGTGGAGGAGTTCAAGTATCTCGGGGTCTTATTCACGAGTGAGGGACGGATGGAGCGTGAGATCAATAGACGGATCAGTGCGGCGTCAGCAGTGATGCGGTCGCTGTATCGGACTGTTGTGGTGAAGGGGGAGCTGAGTCAGGGGGCAAAGCTCTCGATTTACCGATAGATCTACATTCCCACCCTCACCTATGGTCATGAGATTTGGGTAATGACCAAAAGGACAAGATCGCGGATATCGGGAAGTCTGGGCATCTCTGCTGAGACTACTGCCTCCGCGACCCGGCCCCGGATAAAACGGAAGAAAATGGATGGATGGATGGATGGATGGATGGATGGATGGATGGAATGAATGAAGTTTGTAGTGGGACTGTTGAATTCTGAAGGGAGTGTGTGTATTAAGTAACATAGATCTTTTGAAATGTGCTCTATTTTAACTGTTATGGACTATTGTTTTCTTGAGCCTGCACTCTTGTCTGTATTGTTGGGAGTGACACACAGTGACTGTGATGTGTTTGTGAAATGTTCCGAGGTTTACTACAAATGAATTGCCCTTTAGAATCAGTAAAGTTTGTCTGAATCTGAATCCAGTTTGTCCTGAAAGAGCTTGAAAATGATGCAGCCGAAATGTTGAAGGATGTGCGCGACATGAGGCCGTGCACGATGCTAATGTAAACATGAGCAGAGAAGAGGGGGGGAGCCAACAAGTGCTTGTTGCTGCAGTCACAGCACGCCTCAGTCGATCCTTCTTTCTAAGCCATGCTCCCTTGCCACGCAGGCACTGGGGCACCGTTGGTTTGCATGCAAGATGTCACTCTCTTCTGCACTAATGCTGGTGTTGCGCCACGCGGAAGATCGGGCTCAATGTGTCTAAGCACTAAGTCAGTCTCAGCTTTTCCAATACACTAGAGCTGATCGTTATCACAATATGGTGCTAACACAGCCTAAATTTTTAGTTTAAGTCAGGATTCTCCTAATCGAGCTTCATTATGGTCCTGATAACTCTTAATTTGACATAAAACATATGGCTTTTGATTTTTTTGTTTAAATTTTGCAGAATGTACTGTGCTGAAATGGTTTCGTAAAGAAATCATAGATATAATTCAAGACCGTATGCAATTTGTGCTCACATTGTGCGGCCCTACAATGCACATTCCTTCACAGTCAAGTCAGGCGTATATTTCCCCCTGTCAATTCCCCCCACTCGTCCTCCTCCTCCCCCTCCTCCTCCCGTTGGCTTCCTTCTCCAGGCTGGCATATACCCTGCGCTGGTCTGATAACGCGATTTCACGCCAGAGTCAAATCCTTCTCGTGTCTGATGTGCACACCCCAGCCACCCACCCACCCGCCCGCCCGACCAACCACCCCCTCCCACCCATAGGCGATCGCTTTGCCCTATTCCACCATCACTGCTTCCCCTACACCTGACATTTGTAGGGAGGTAGCTCAAAGGGAGAAAGGTGATTTGTGGCACTAGTTGCGGTCAATGCAAGAGGGGAGAGAAATCAATGGCGCTGGCAGGTGCCGTCTTCATATTTAAGAGAGACAGAGAGCGGAGGGAGGTTGGGAGAAGGAGAGTCGCTGGCAGGTACATGCGTGTCTCCCAGGTATAAATGAGGGGCTTTGAAGGGTAGTGTAGCATTTGGGAGTACATTTAATATCAGATTAAGCTTTTGACAGGCAGGGAGCGGTGGGAAGGGAGAAACGGCACCCCTAAGAGCCATAGACGAGGAGGAGATGCATATTTGAATGATAGCCAGGAGATAAAATGACATTTACGCATCAGAACCTCTCAAATCCCTCACACGAGAAAAAAAGCAGGCTGTCTGGCTTTCCAGGGACAGAGGTGTCATCCAGGCCGGGCCGCCGCACGAACATGCACTCAACAAGAAAGTATTGTACTTTGCCTAAGGAAAAGAGCACTTTGGTCTTTTGCCAGAGAGAGATTTTCTGAGATTTTATCCTTCGTGGAAAAGCAGTGCACCTTGCCTTGTGTTCTTTTGGGCATGCTTTCCAACACTCATGGACTTTTTTTTTTTAATATGTCAAGCTTATAATCCGGCTGCAGGGCACTGTCACATTACGATGTGTGCGTGTAGAAAAGCTGGGTTAAGACCACATTTAAAAAAAAATCTTGAGTGTTGCTATAGGAGCGCCCTCTATAACAGGGGAAGCAACACAAGATGTAAACCACCATTTCAACAACATGATGCTAACAAATCAAAGGCAAAGACAATTCTAGAGGACACTAGGAGCACTTCAGCAGTAGAAGAAGAAATCGCTCCCACAATTAACAGGATTGCTCAAAACTGTATGAAGCAAAAACACTGCATGAATATTAATGAATGAAGAACTCAATTACAAGCTTAAAGCGGTGTCTTTTGCGTCATATTGTGCTGATCCATCTATATTTTGAAGAGTTCTAGTCTGCACAGCGGTCACCCACTGCTCCTGACTAGTTTTCACAGCAGCAAAGGTGTGTCAAATCCAGACAACCGTTTGTTTCAGGTCAATGAACATGTACCTCCTACATATGAGGGCTGCCCCGTATGGGATTACACATAGTTTACAATCTTAGTAGTGCTTTTAATTTTATTATTTTTTTCAGTTTTACCTTAATCCTTTGATGCACGGTGCACTTGTTCATAATGTTTCTTGATAACAGACTTATTTTTTTAACGACGCGGATTTCAACTTTCTTTTTCCCCAACACTGTATGATGCCAACAGAAACAGAGAGAGATGGCAGAACTTTTTGATAGCAGCATATGCTCTTCCACAAATCATAGCAGTACAGTATTTCATAGCTTTTCAAAGTGCTAACTATTTGAAACATGGCACTGTCAGCTTACCAACTGTATCCGCTAAAGAGAAATGATTTAGAGAGGGTTTATAGCCTGCCGGAAGAATCTTTGCATTGACTCATTCCTTTTTCTCTCGCTTCTGAAATTGTACATTGTATACATTTCTACCTCCATTCCGCCACTTCCAGTCCTCCTGCATGGCCAAAAAGGGGCTTTATGGTTCTAGCGGATGCTTTGAGCAGGTGTGAAATGCTGTGAATGAAGGAGTAAGGAGTCTGGAATTGACACCTCGGTTCGGGCAGAATGTACAGTTATGAGTGCCCCACGGGGAGCATAATCCCGCGTTTCCGGCGAGCTAGGTGGGGGGTGACCAACCGGGCTTGTATACATACACACAAATACGAGTGAGCACAATGCTACTACACACGGATAATCGGGTGGGCAAAACGGGAAAAATGGCCCTTGGCAGCTCGCACAAAGGCTCCCCTTCGGAATGTGCTGTGGCGGATACGTGGCAGGGACAGTTGATATGTATAGGCTCCATAGACACCACTGAGTTCTTCCAGGGTGCATTAGTGGAAAGAGGGCTCTCGTTTAATGTGCAGAGAGTACAAAGAAGCCATTATGGTATGAGCTCGGACAGGTAAAAATGGAATCCTATTATGGAGCTGCTATGGCTCCTATCAGTTTTCAATTCACTATATATGCCTTTCCATCTGGCTTTAAGTCCTGGGTTTTTTCTGTAGCCGCAACGCCGCCTCTCAGGGCCACACATTGATAGACAGCTCATTATTCTTAATCAGGAATTGCTGCAAGATATTCAACTTAACGCTTTGTACGACTCAGGCAAGTTTGGCCTTCAGTCAATGGGGAAATAATTAGGTGAACTTTACCTTGCAAACGGTTTGTTAATGAGTTTGACACAAACACTCTGAAGAGTTTTGTTGGTCTGGCGGTACATCCCACATCGTCTCTGGGCGTTATACCCAATACCCATTCGGCAGCACCTATTTAAACCCATACATTTTGATTCATTTGTTTTAGATTTGTGTTTTACTTCAGGGTTAGTTCTTATTTGTAGGGGTTTAACAATGCACCTTGCCACGGTGCATCGCAGTGCAGAAAGTGACGGAGCAACTTTTAGTCTATATTTCTTAATATTTAAGCTACGTGGTGCCAGTCATGTATGTATGCGCGCACCTAAACACACAGTGCATGTGTGTCATCATCACTTACCGCTAAACTAAAGGCTGTAGTTTAGACTCCACACCTGTATTGTTGCATCCACCAAAGTGCAGACAACCAGGCGTGAGAAGATCCAGTGAGTAAGATCCAATCTTTATAATCCGCCTCAAAAGCTTTGTTTCCAGTAAAGTCCACGTGTAATGTTGTCCAGGAACAGCCCAAACATGAGCCTCACATCAAATACGCTGCCGTGAGTGTTTTAGCTGTATGGAAAGCGAGACTGAAACTTATCACTTAACAAGCGCATGGCCTGCACTGGGCGTCAGTCCTATGTTCCCTGGTACCTCTGTTCCTCCACTACTATTGATTAAGATTAGGCACCAGCCCACTATCCTTAAGGTAAGTGGCTAGGGCAGGGTTAGGGTTAAGCTGATTGATATATTTATGACGTTTTATTCATGACTTGTGATCGGTTGATGCACCAACTCAACTATGACTAAAAAATCGAACCCGGGGAACACAGGTACGCACCCCACTGCACTGCACTACTGTTTTTATTTATCTATTTTACTTTAGCGCACTACAGTTTTGTTTTCTATTGTGTTTCGTATTGTGAGCTTTTATTATAAAGCAGCTTTGACAAATTAGAAAGCATTGCCTATTTTATTATTCTGAGACTGTAAATATTGCCAAAGGATGAACATTTGTCTATTTTACTTCAAAACCAACTTTTTTTGATATTGCACTTGCACCGTGATGTACCGAACCGAATCGTGAGATAGCTGAACTGTTACAACCCTACTTATTTGTACCTCCATTTTCTCTTGTTTGTCTGCAATGCTATGTTTTTGCGGTCCAAAATCATTCAACCCGACACAAATGTGCAGAGGAGGGGGCTAAAGCCTGCCTCTTTTGCATTCCTTTGGTCCTCACGTATCATAATTTCAATGTAAAAGCAACCACAACCCCCCCCCCCCATGCGTGACCGTTGTGTCTCTTGCCCAAAGACACAAAGACAGCTTTCGTCTATGGGACTGAGCCGACAAACCTGCAACTTCTCTCCTTCCGTCAGAGCCGCTGCTGCAAAGACGCTGCTTCTAAGTTCAAATGCTGTCGTTATCTGCTGCAGTGTGATCTTTTAAGACGCTAAGCACTCGCAGCAGTGAGTGATTGCCCTGTCACCTACAGACTGTAAACAACCAAGAAATGACTCAGACAAAAGCCTCCTGATGTAAATGTCACTGAGCAACCAAAGAGTAAGAAAACTTTCCATCCCTCACTCTCTTAACAAAGCTTTCCGTCTGGCGCGGTCGGGGGGCACCGTCGCCCAGCACATACATTATACCCCAATGAGCTCGCACTTGTCATATGGATGAGAAAAGACGGGAGATGTTGACGGATGGCGAATGCCTGGTGAATGAAAACAAACAGTCGTGGCACACCGCCGGGCATCGGCTAATGTCCACTCATTACTGACCCGACGCTAATGGACTCACGCCGTCGTTAGCTCCTCTGCTCCCCCCCGAAATATGTGCTTTTTGTCTTTTCCCTGGATGCCTCATTAAATTTGGACTCAATTTGGACAATCCTATTTACTTTAGTCACAAAATCCCTGCTCTGAGAGGTGTATTATGGCTTGTTCAGTTTGGGATGGGGGATTTTGGCTGTTTACTAATAATAATAATGCTGCTTCCCACTGTGCCACTGATGACCCTCAAATACTGCGGCACACAGTCTCTTAAAATGCCTATATTTCTTTACACAAATATACACATTGTAAATAATTCATTGGAGAACGAACGCACAGTGTTCTCGTTTTGTTGTTGTTATGAGAACACAGTTGAGGTATTGAACTTCTGCTGTGGAGAAAAAAAAAAGCCTCTGCATTTAACTATTCACTAAACATAAAGCAGGGTATTCATATTTTGGCCATAAAAGAACAAGGTTGTCTCAAAAGTCCCTTTATGCATCAGTGTACACCAAAGGTGACACCGGCAATCAATCACTAGGGCCAAAAATTAAATGTATGCATAAACCCAAGATGTAGGAGCACTTTTTCCCCATCCCTTAAGTACTTAGAAAAATGACAAAGTGAGTCGGCGAGATGGAGAGAGGGAGATAAATAGGTTGAGAAAAGTGTTTTTATTCATGCCAAAACACAACTGCAGACACCAATATCATTCATCAAGCCCCGCAATCATGACAGAGAATTTGTGCCTAAGTGAATGGCTTGTGCCGGGCCTTTTATGAGCCAGTGGGAAGGTGGCAGCCGACTAAAAATAGCCCTGCAGCAGCCTCGTCGTAAAATGGGATAGGGCAACGGTGAAAAGGGGGTAAAGAAAAAGGAAAAACACATCCGAACACGTATACGGAGCGATCCAAGTGGCGGTTTCATTTTCCTACCTGTCATACGCCGCGCGGCTAAATAACTCCAGGCAGGGCATTACGAGGTGCCGGCGCCGCAGCTCTGAACACCAATCACAGGCAGGTGGGGAAATGAGAGGCACACAAAAACAGCACGGACGCAAAGTAGACGAGATGGATCGGGCAGAAGGAGGGAAGTAGGCAGTGATAAGCTTTCCTCTGGGGGCCTGAGAATGGAGTAGGGTGCTGAAAACGTCCTAAAATGTCCTATACGGACGTCATTATCTGATCATTCTATCTAATTAACTTATAATAAAGTGGAGTGGGGTGAGAGCAGATTGTTCACGAAACACAAGACGGTCAATCCGATTCAAATCTCATTCCTGTATCGACAAAACAACTCGTATGTACATTTTTGCAGCAACATTAGAGCCTTTTTAGGAAAAGATGGAAAAGTCTTAACCTGTAAATCCCCGCCTCAGCACATTTTCTGTTCAGCTTTACCCAAATGTAAAAGGCTTCTCGTCTGGAGAGTTCACAGACTATGGGTCGATAATGCCTCATTTGAAAGCTAAGTCCGCGTCGTCACCGCATTGTCACATTTTTGTTGTATTTTTTCATGTTTTTGCCACTTTTATGTCACGTTTTTCTTGCTTATTTGTCACATTTTTCTTGCTTTTTTGTCATGTTTCTGTTGCTTTTTTTCCCTTTTATGTCATGTTTTTTGCTGCACTTTTTGGTCACATTTTTGTTGTTTTTTGTCTTGTTTTGGTTGCATTGTTGTCATGTTTTTGTCATGCTTTTGCCATGTGCTTTCCTAACTTTTTTGTTGTGTTTTTGTTGCGTTTTCATCCTCGTTCACATCTTGTTTTCATTGCCATTTTGGCGCTTTTTTTCAAGAAGCTTTTAGAAGAAGCCAAACTGGAGATAATGTGCATGGTTCAGATGTGTCAAGAGGCTAAAGCAGTACTAAGTAACATGTTTACCTTAATAAATCCTTGTCGTAGTCCCTCTGGGGGTAATACAAGTGTTAATGGGATGATTGGGGGGTCTTTCATCTCCCCCGGTGTCTCTGGCCAGAAAACCACAATTGCAACTTGACTGCCACCGGACCGGAGCACCAATACACACTAATAGAATCACGAAGAAGAAGCTAACAGGCTAACGGGAAAAGCTAACTGCGGGCTAGCGCCACTTAAACAGTATTTACGGCCAAGTTTCAGTGAAAAAAATTATCTCCATTGTGTAATTGTCTTTTCTGTCAGCGTAGTATTTACTCTCACGGACAATAAATGAGTAAAAAACCGTAACATGCTACTTGCTTATGGCCTCTAGGGGAATGAGTTACTTTCGTACTGCTTTAAGAGGTAACTAAATTCATTTTCTTTCTTAACCTGAAAACATTTGCCAGTTTTGTTTTATAAAATTAGCTTGCAAAGGTAAAACGGTTAGAGAGACTGGTTCTATATCCACCTCATCCGAAGCAAGATATTTCACCTTACTTATTAACTCCATAGTGACAACTTTTGATCAACATCCTGGCTCATGTGCTTTACAGTTTTGCTTACCTCAGCTATACTTCATAATAGTCACCCACTGTTCATCACAGGATTCACCAGCACAACTGAGGGATGTGTATTATGCACTTCTCTCCATCTCTCTATCTGGCAATATAAATCAAAAGCAGAGTCAATTTGCATATTGTTTGCACTAGCTTGATGTGTTTCCCGAAGCAACTCTCCAAATTGGGACTGGCATAAAGAATTGTCCGCCTCACAAAAAAGGTATAACAGCGTGGAAGTAGTGTCCTAACAGGAAATAAAGTATTGCAAACTGTCAGGCGGAAGCGCGGACAGCAGGCACACATGCTGCAGCCCAGTGCGTTAGACAGATGGAATTACACAGCCCCATAACTCTGTCCACAGACGCACACAAAGATGACGACTAACTCTTCGGGAGCGGGACTTCTTCTCCGGGAAAAAAGGTTGCCGCGGCGATGCCCAGCTATATCTTCGCACATACAGTGAAACAGCCTGGCAATGGGGGATGCTTCTCAAGTGATCCCAATCTGCGCCATATTGCTCCGTGGGTGACAAACTGCACTTGCCAAAAGAAAGATAGAAACAGCAGGAGTAAAAAGGAATCGAAGCCGGGTTTTGAGAGTTAAAAATAGTTTAGAGTGGAAATACCAGAGAGGAAACAGTGCGGAAGTCAAAACCAGTTATATGTGTTGGCAAAAGCAATACGAAAGAACACAGGTAGATAATGATCATGTTTCCTCAATTATTTGTGGAAATTTGTCACAGTTGAGCGTCTTTCGATTGGCCATCATCACCTGTTTCCCGAAGTAACCAACCATTATGTCCCTTTGCTTACCTGTGTTCAGAGGCGACAGCAAAGATTTACAAATTCATTCAGCCACATACGGCGACAGCCAAATATCCAATTCCAAGTGAGATGAAAATGTCATTGCATGTTGTCTTTGCTGCCTGTTCGACAATGCCGACAGTAGTAGTACTCGTGCTGAGCCAAATATAGTGCGAGCTGGTACACACAAAGTGAAAAGTTCAAGAGCGACTCATCTAGAGCAAGATGCTAACGGTATATTTCCTGCCTCTGAAAATCAGAGCTGGGTTTATTTCAGGGGTTACCTCGAGGACGCCAATATTTTGGTTTTTATAGCCTTTAATAATTACAATTCACCTCATGCAATACTATGACAGCCGTTTCTACTGTTGCTGCCGGCAGTGACAGCATGTAATGTGTTCATGCCCATCGGCGTTCTCCCAGCTGCATAGGGACAGGAACTACCTTGAGTTATTTGAAAATGTGCAGAGGGAGAGACAGGCTAAGGGCGGGGTTCTGTTTTTCATGCATTTCGCTGTTTTGGATACAGATTACTGATTAGATTGAAAGGGAATCTGCATTGTTTGAGATGCAAAGTAACAACATGAGATCTGGAAAAAAACAGCTAATGATATGTTTTTGTTGCTCATTCTTCAAAGTGAGTGGTTCCTCAAACAAGAAAATGCTTTGCTCTTGGAGTACGAGGGCTATTCTGGGTCTAAAGTTTGCATAAATCAAGCTAGGGCTGAACCAGTTCCAAAGTCAGAATAATAGAAGATTAACCCCCACCGGAACAGGAAACATTTTCTCCAGATTGGCTTTACCCAAATCTAAAAGCCTCTTGAAAAAAGCGTAGCAACCAAAAATGTGATGAAAAAGTGACGAAAAAATGACAAAAATCTGATGAAAAAAATGACAAAAAAGTGATGGAAACATTTTCATAAATGTAATGAAAAATGCCAAAAATATAATGAAAAAAATACAAAAAATCTGATGAAAAAATGACAAAAACGTAATGAAAAAAATTACAAAAATCTGATGAATAAAATGACAAAAATCTGATGAAAAAACTACAAAAAAAGTGATGAAAAAATTACAAAAAAGTGAGGAAAAAATGACAAAAATCATATGAAAAAATGACAAAAATGTCATTAAAAATGTGATGATTTTTTTTTTTAAATTTGAAAAAAAAATGAAAAATGTCAAAAATCGAATAAAAAAAATAAAAAAATCTGATGAAAAAATTACTGAAATGTGGCAAAAGATGTGACAAAAGAGTCAAAAGAGTGACAACAATGCAGCAACAACGCGAGGAAAAATATCCTTAAAAATGTGTATTATCTTTCAAATGTGGCCAATAGGCTGTAAGCTCCAGCTGAGAAACTTTTAGATTTGGGTAAAGCCAAAATGGAGAAAATGTGCTCAGTTCAGGTGGGGGGTAAGAGGTAAGAGGACAAAAAAAGGATATAAATAAATACATGCATTACCTGAAAACTATTTAAAGATGAGAACACAATCATGATCAGTGTCAATTAAAAAAACTCATTAATTTGTCACCTTGAGTATTGCATAACAACTAGCAGGCATTTGAGTTGGCGTGCACACTTGGGGGCTCGTCCGGGAAACACACTTGCGTCATTCGGATCCATTAAAAGTATACAATACTGGCGCAGGTACATCGTAAAAGCTATCACATCGCCGCTGCCAGGAGAGCGGAGCCGGATCTGGGTGGATTTGGGCTTCAAGGACACTAGATTGAAGTCGTAAAATTGATAGATGACTCGTTGGAAGGGACTCGCTGCGGAATCTCTCCCTCAACCTCCCATCGAGCCATTACTTACGGCCTCTCTCCCTCAACATCCCGCTCCCTCCCTCTGCTCGCCCCCTCCGCAGAAGCCTTATCCTGCCAAAACACTGCCTCTGGTCCCTAACCCCCGAGGTAGAGATGAGGGGTAATTGAAAAAGTTGGCCCAGTGGGAGTTTAGCAAGCCCGATAAGGGGTAGTGTTGAGAGACTATACGGTGCACAACAAATACACAGAATGGATGGCGACGCATAAGAAGTAGACATTAAACTTTGTATTAATAGGGAGACAAAAGTTTAAAAAAAAACCTCCTGCTATATAATCTACCCCTGCTTCAAAAACAACTACGACTATTACTGTAAACTAAACAATGAACAATCTCATTAAAATCATTATACATGTCAGACCCTAACCCATACTGCAGAAGGAGGTTCAGTCAATTCACAACAAAATGAGGATGTTTGCAGTGATTCAGCAGTGCATGAAGAAAATAAACGGTGACCTTGTGTGTTATCAAAGTCTATAAATATTGTTTGCTCTACTTTTTCCCAGTGAAATAGTCAAGCCAATGTATTTGTATAGTACACTTTAAAAAAAAACAAAAGCGCGTTACATCAGAAAACAACAAACAGCACAATTTAAGATCAAGTCAAAACAAAAATTGTGTAAATTTGCTTGTTTCTTTCAGAATACTCTCAAAACAAAAGGATTGGAAAACTCCCTTTTCAACTGAAAACCCATGAAAGAAATGAAGTCAAAGTACAGAGAGAATGTAAGAAAGGATGGACCCCTATGCAGAGACTTTTTGTGTGGTAAATAAAAGAGGCTTTATCTACTTTACCCATCGCTACTGTCCAACGGCTCACTGTATAATACCCACTTATGCAAATGGATCTGAGCTCCCCTGGTACTACAGTGGAAGCCTGCATGCTTAACAAAGTGTATCTGCTTTACAGTAGTGCAAGAGTCTCTTTGGAGGTTGTGGGAGAGGCAACGTAAAAACGACCAAAAAAATGTACGTAAGCAAAATATTCTCTAAAATTTGGAACATTCTAGCTCCTCTAACTCTACACATCATCATCAATATTCAAAAAGGCTCACAGATTGCATATTTTCTGTAATCATGCAGCCCTAGTATCGACTGTAAATACACTTTTCGGTCCATTGCTCATTTCAGTTTACTCTTTTTTTTTTTTTTTCTGTTGCTGTTGTTTGTGCAGAAAGTACAGAGCCAGGAGGTATTCTGACCACTGTCCCTCCCACTGCCCAGCCCACCGGCCATTTATCTAACGCCCTGCCTGTTCCCCTCATCACTCATCTGCCTCCCCCCCTCTCGCTCGGCTGACTTACTGCTCACTGCAACGGGCAAAAAATGAACTTAGCTTCTGCAAACAGAGGCACCGCGAGTCAAGATGTGATGGCGAATGGACTCCATGTCTTGTTTTGTATGTGACAAGGGTAAGCGCGGCGGCTGGGGGCTCTTGAGGAGGTTGTGCGCTGAAAAATACAGAGCATTGAGGAGTTTTTTGTGGGGTTTAGGATTTGGCAGAACAAAGAACAAACATATAAGAGTAGTTCAAGAGCATTAACGTGGCCACCTTCTGCAGAGTACAAGAGTTCCATGCGTTTTGCAGAAGCATAAACTACATGGTTAGGCAGGTTTAATATATGATAAGATCCCATAAAGCCAGCATCCATCCATCTTCTGGCTTCCTTTATCGGATTGTGGAGGCAGCGGTTTCAGCAGAGATGCCCAGACTTCCCTATCCACACATGATTCCTCCAGTTCTTCAGGTTGTGATATGAGTTATTCTCAGGCCTGCTGACAGATTCCTTTCAGCATGCCCGATAAGTCCTCCCCAGGGCCTCCTCCCAACGGGACATGCCCAGAACACCTCCCCAAGCAAATCCAGGAGGCATCTGAAACAGGCCACCTCTGTTAACTCCAGTCAATACGTATATCTACCTGATAGGATATAAAAATAATAGACTATACCTAAATTATTGCAGCTTTCTGATTTTCTATTTGTGAAAACTTTTTTTTGTTGCAGCGATTTATCTTAAAACACCGAAAGGGTGGTTTTCATTATAACCCTTTTAGGCAGTGTGTAGGCTGCTTATGAAAGAATAAAGGCATACATTCTCTGGACATTTCTTCAACAAGACTTCAAAGCTTTAAATCCATATAGCTTTCAAAGCCTGATAAATGACCTCAAACACTTATTGTTACACACCTTAAGATTAAGCTATAATTACGTTTTGAAAGGGTGAAGTTGAAAGCCTCCCTCATAAGGTGAAAGCAGAGAGCTAAAATACCAGGTGTCAATGCACATCACATCAGAAGGAAAGTCAGTGGTCTATTCTTGGCAAGCACAGCCCATAGAAGCACTGAGAGAATGTGTGAAGTACTGCAGCATCTGCCCCACTTGTCCTCACACCAGCCCGAACGGGAGGGAGCCATGCCCTGACAGAACATCTCTTCATTGGTGAGAAAAATGTAATCCCACAGACCTTATTTTGACATGCCAGCAGTGCATGTCCTCAGAGGGTCTTTCTGTGGAATCCAATTTTTTCACCAAAACATTTTTGCAAACTTGAGTCACTTCTTTATGTAACCTTCATATGCTTATTTCAAAATGGGTTATATCCAGTCTACTGAAACCTTTGTCATTGTTTTGTCAATGTAATTCAATTCTAAAATTAAACCAAAAAAAAATTCATGACCTCAAAACATAGATTATTTAGTTTTTCCTAACATACTTTTTAGATCTAAGAGGTCTTCCGTATAGGCCGTAGCATACACACCAGTGGTGATGCCAAAGCGACAGATTAAGCAATATTTGGTTTGTACCAAACATGCATACTTGCCATTCTTCTTTATAAGTTGGTTGGTACTCCTTGCATCCCTAGTTTGCAAAGGCTTTTGTGTATAGCGCCTTTCTTCCTCCCCACCTGTCATCCTTCCTCTCCTCCTGTCAGCGCCTTTGTCTCTTCGCCGGCACCTCAAATGGCTGCAGATCAATCAGACGCACTCAGAGGGGTTTGTTAGTCCGCCGTGTTGTGGGTGAATGGAGCCGTGCTCCCAGGGGTCCTGCCTCCCCCATAATTAAATAGCTATAGGACTGAACGCTTCCCTCTGGAGGACCTCCCATGCTCTCTCTGCACCAACAATCCACCCCGTAACAAAGTGTGCCACTGCAAAACTAATCACTTATCACCAATGGGGAAGGTTGAGGTTTGGAAACTGTACCTTTTTAAATGTCCTATTTTATGCTCTGTTCATACTTTTTGAATTCTTTTCAAAACATTAGCACTGGTATTTTATTTTTGTAACATGAAATATATTTAAAGAACAAAGAAAATAGTAACCTGTGCTTCAATTCAGACTTTGTGTAGGGCGATTTAAGAGGGGCACACATTTTAATGTGTTTTTGAGAAGGAGGTTGGGGTGTACTTAGTTCACAAGGAGGATTTTGTTCGTACATTTGACTCATCCTTCAGTGCCACTGTGGCCACCGAGCATGAGCAGTGGGTGATGGCGGTGCAGCTCCCAGGGACTGATTTCCAGTTCTTGAGCTAGATTTAGCCCAGGACCTGGTTGAAAGATTTAGCAAAGATGAATGAAACAAACACAACTCCGGGTATGTTTTTCGTAAGGGAATGACACTGTAATGTAACTAAAAACAAACAAACAAAAAAAGTCAGTTTGAAGGCTTGGTAAACCCACAAACCCAAACACCAAGTCAATGGGGCTGCTGGCTATGAATGCAGCCTCTGTCGATCACAAGCTGATTTACGTAAAGCGGAGAAAAACTTGAGCGTGCACCAATCAATATCTCATCGTTTAAGTGCCAAGCCAAGACGTACAACTGACCGCTGCTTTCTTTGTTTGACCTAAATACAGGAAACTACTTATGCACCATGCACAATAGGATCACGCTCAAGTCTGGTCCATTAGATTAGCTCCATGCAACAAAATACACATCTGGGTTTAAACTTGAAATGTCCATTCTTCAAGATATTATTTTTCTTGCCATTTGATCAAATTACATTGAGTAAAGTGGCTCTGCAGAGAATCATTAAAGGCACATTATGTTTGGACCCACTGGCACAATACGGCTTCAGTGTACAGCAAGGAGTATTATTCCATACAGTAGGATCAAAAAGCATGCATACTACTTACTAACTAAATGTATTAATTGCTGCATAAACAAGGCTTGCTCTATAATGCGGCCTATGCTGTGCATTCAGCTAATGCTAATGGTTTTGGACACAACCCAACTGTTCTTTTTGCCACAGTTAATTATGTGCGTGACACTTGAGGATATGTAAACAAATGTCCACTCGACGCTAAAGTGAACTTCATCAACCGTGGCACAACTTAATTAACTATCTGCCAACAAACGTACTCATTTCTAAGGAGCTAAAAGTATAACCTTTTTGCTAAAGCGGATAAACGGAGAGGGTATATTGAGGAAGGGCATCTTGTTTAAAGTGCATGTGACTCATTAGACACAGTTTTTGCTAAAACGTAGTTAACACAAAAATATATTTAAGATTTTTCCAAAGATTGTACCCAGCTTTCTTTCGTTTGACCATTTTTGTGATGTTTATAGTTTCACTTCCTTATTGGACACTGACAGGAGCCTCATTCCGATTTCCAGCCATAAGCCACGCCCCCGCGAATTCTGATTGGATGTCATTCCAAATGCAGCTTTTTCAGTTGGCTTTATTAAGTTAATATTGTCATTTTGCAAATGTTTAAGGTTAGGAATTAAGGTTAAGGTTAGGATTAAGGTTAGGAATTAAGGTTAGGGTTAAGGTTAGGGTTAAGGTTAGGAATTAAGGTTAGGGTTAAGGTTAGGATTAAGGTTGGGAATTAAGGTTAGGGTTAAGGTTAGGGTTAAGGTTAGGAAAAAGGATCTGGTTAGAGTTAGAACAATGTGGGGGGCGGGATCATGGGGTTGGAAAGCGGAAAGACGCTTGACAGGAAGTGACATAGAAGAAGGTAAACCCTTTTAAACTGTTGCCATGCCGACCATGTTAAGCCTATGGGAAATTAATGAGTCAAACTGCTATAGTATGTTACCTTTATCTACGTCGCTTCCTGTCAGCATCTTAAAAATGTCTACATTAAAACTGCTGCTTCACTGAAATAAAATGATAATTATGCGACTGATGAACTTGCAACGGATGTTATCCTTGTAAATAAGTTATATTTTCGAAAGCATTAAAGCATGAACCTGTCATATGCACTTTAAAGGTTTTGAAGACAACAGCTGGGTAAAGTGGGATGTGCAATTGCATGTGAGTTTCATCAGTTTTTTTTCTTCACCAACCTAAAATATAATTATGTAATTGGCGAAGGCAAAAACTGTGGTAAAAAGTAGGATGGAAATGCGTTCAATTGGATAAACACTAGGCTTTGAACTTTGTGCTTTTCAGGTTTGAATCTGTGTGTTGTTCCTACTTTTCCCCCCATGACTCTGCCACACGCAAAATCAGAGGCTGTCAAATGTGCATCAGTCAGCAGACCTGCTCATACACATAAAATATTCACATTTTATTACATTTCTGAATGTGGGTTGCTGAAACCGGGCAGACACTGAGCCCTTGCTATAGTGAGCCAACCCAACCACCCAACACCAGCCGCTAATGTGGTCACCGACGAGCGACCAGGCTCATAGCATGCACGTTAACGCATAAGACTGCTTTTTTTTGTGCCATTTGTTCGCCAAAGGATGCATTAAGGACGCAGACCAAGGCAGCGGTGCGTATTGTAACATGGAACCTGGCTGCTGTTTTATTGTGAGAGCGAGACAAACCAGAGGTCAACCCAGACACCAAACCCATAGTAATAAAATGACTTAGTTTGGTGCTACGTGGGATACCTTTTAGCGCTATGAGTCCGTGTCGGGTCACTGTGCAGAAGCTGATGCGGGCAGACCCTTGTCCTGACCGAGGGAGCCAAATTTCTGCGTCGTTCCTGCTGCTTTTCTATCAACGCTCTTCTTGAGAAAGAGACACCAAATATCCGTGGTAAATAAATGCACTTGATTTTAACTTGTTCAAACATTCCTCTAGAGAAATACAGTTTGTTAGTTCTGTGGTTTAGATCATCCTGCGCCTCTGATTGGCTGAAAGATCTGCTGTTATGTTGGCTCTTATCCCAGGCAAACAAAGGGGGCAGCTGTTGACAAGTTGCTGGACAATTCTGTCAGTCATGCCAGCAATCGCTCATACAGTATGTGTTGCCCTGCAGCAGAAGGGCAGCGGGGTCTTTGTCGGAAGTTTGTGAACAATTTTTAAAGTAATAATCCCAATCTTGTAAAATGCATCTCTGTTTGTATTCTGACTGCTGCAGATCAAGAATAGCATCCGCTAAACCGCACTAAAATTATATGTGACTGCACTGAAGGAGCCTGCCCAAACCGTGTGCCAACTCTTATAACCATTTGACTGTACTGCTCCGTATTTTCCACATTTGGGCAGTGATGTGGACATACGCACACCGACACCACCGGGGAAGCCTTGGCAGCCATTGTAGCAGAGCTGTCCAGCCACTCGCCGTCATTAAAAGTGACACGGAATGGACACGAACACAGCGGACACATACTTGTCTCTCTGTCATCTCGTAACCAGGGATGACAAGGCTGCCACACGAACACTACAGCTGTAATAAACTTCCATTTCGAAAATTAGCACCGTTAAAACCAAGTCAAAAAAAATAGCGAGCGATGCCACGGAGTCGTCCAATACAATCTTTGCTTTGCTGAGTCACATAGTTCCTTCTGCCAAATATACCAACATAAAAAAAATAAAAAACCCACTGCATTATGAGATAACCCTATACACTGGCGGATGGATCAAAGGCTCTCCAAAGTCTCCCTGATGATTTTTTATGTAAAACCCAACTGCTTATTCAGCCGGCATAAAAACACATTAAGTACGTCGAGAGCATTACGTTTCAATATTCCTGCTTGGTCTTTAATGGGGAATGGAAGTTATTTTTCATAGCCACCAGGGGAATTGTGAGACGAATAGTCAACAGTTATGGCCGCCTGTCTCAAAGTGATAAACATGTAGCGTTTTTAAAGCCGCGACGCAACAGCTCTACAAGGTGGAGCCCAAAGAATTAAATTGGTTTACCAGTCAAAATAAAGTAAACTAAGTGGGAAAATCCTCCTACTTTTGCGAATCATGCTGACCCAATTAAAATAAACACTTACTTCAAAGTCTCTAGCATCTGAAAGGCAAAGAGGGTTTAGACTTTCCTCTCACCGGAATGGGGTCCCAGTTGCTCTGGTCCAAAAACATACTAAATATACTAATACCTTAAGACCTACTTGAAGGATTATCGTATTTTCCAGACTATAAGTCGCTCCGGAGTATAAGTCGCACCAGCCTTGGCAACTACCTGGGCAATGGAGGCGTAACTGCACCGTTGACAAGCCTCTCCTGGCAGCATGTTGTTCAAGCTCTCATTTGCTTGCCTGGCTCTGCCATACAATTCCCTGTCCATTCCACACAAGGAATTAGTCTGGTCCCGGAGCAACTAGAGCAGTTCAAATGGGCAGGCCTAACGCGTGCAGACTGTCAGTGAAATAAACCAATCAGCAATTAAGGGACATGACGACAGCTGTAGTTCAATTCACAAAATATGAACTGAATATAAACTCACGAGAACACAGAGGTAAAATCCTTTCGAATACTTAATCCATGATTAGTTTTGGCTAATGTTAATGTTAATTGAACTAACAACATAGTGACGCAGCAAGTGACGTAATCTTGTCAATTCTCTGTGACGGTTGTGATTGGTTCAAGCAGACACTTGTTTACCGTGTATGGCCAGACCCACCTTCTTTGGCGCAGAAAAGAAGTGGGTGTGGTTTATCATGCAACTCATTTGCAATCTAGCGTTGAGCTTGCGATCAGCTTTCTCCTACCACAAACATATATATATATATATATATATATATATTTTGATATATAAGTCGCACCTGAGTACAAGTCGCACCCCAAGCCAATCTATGAAAAAAGTGCGACTTATAGTCCGGAAAATATGGTAGTATGTTATGCATGACCTGGTATCGCTCCATAGACATTATATTCACTTCTGGTTGGATCAGCAGTGCAGATGCAAACCAAAAATTTCAAAAATGGCAACTACAACGGATAGAGTGTGTTTTTTAATAGATTATTGAATTAGGAAGTAATCGACAGCTATCTCCACTTACACAAACAAGTAAAACTCACATTTCTCTGAATGGCTCCCTATTGTTAGTCCCACTTTGAAATTACAGTCAATGGAAGCAGTACCAAAGTGTCTTACTCGGTGAACAATATATGGAGTAAATCATTCGAGACAAGCTAAATGTAATGCAAAGCAAAACTTTTCCTTTGGGCAAAAGAAAGTATAGGCTACCTCAGCATATTGAAAACAAGGTAATTCACACACGGAGGTGATACAGGGGCAATGCACATAAAAATAAAAACCTTCGATTTATTGCCTTTTAACAGAAAATACATTTTGAATTCTTTTTTTTTTGTAGCAGCCAATCTACGCCAGTGGCCTCTCCTAACACCACCAATCTCTCCCACTTCTATAGAAAATAATCACAGTATAAAATACAGTAAGTACCATTAAAGGTATTATACCGACAGTTTCTTGCAAAGGGACAGTGCCGTATATAGGGTAGATCATTATGTTATCCTACACTGAATATAGTTTGACGGCAAGCCAGGAAAAAAAATGCAAGCACAATAATTTGTCCATTGAAGATTAATCGATTTGGGTCAGCCTTTGTGTGCAATTTTACAGTGTTCCTGAGCGTGTCTTTCCACATCAGTCCGGGCCAAGAAACCATTCATCAAAGCACAAACATCTATAGTTTCCAGCCGGCCATTGGAAAACAGCGGAAAACTTGTCTTTGGACACACTTTTAAAGGCGTTTCCTTGATGTCGACTGCCGCGTGACGAGCCTCGACACACACACACACACACACACACACACACACACACACACACACACACACACACACACACACAAAGTGCCTATGTGGGCGAGACTCGGCGCTTGTTGTTTGAGTGACATCCATTATCACGCGCTCCATCGCACGCACCTTAAAGCTATAGTTTAGACGTTGATTTACACTTTCTGTAGCATTGAAATATTTCATGTCTTGTCCATTTTTTTTTTTATCTCTCTCTTGCTTTCTTTTTTTTTTTTCTCCTTTTACCTGACAGATCTTCCCTCGCTGCTGCGCTGCCTGGGAGAAGATAACTCCATTCACCGCTCGGCTGTCTGAAGGAAGAATTGTCCCCCGAACCATTTCACCTGAACGCATCGACGCCCGTGCATTAAGACTGACTCAATAAACCATTTTTAATTTCCAACGAGCAAATCTAATAAATCCAAGGCGATTTACAATTTCCTTAATGAAAATATCTTAATGGTGGCGTGTCTCTATACTGTCATTGATTTCTTGTACCGCTGCCTGCTGCAAGTTGGAATTCTTTTGATAAATGAAGGCTACACCAAACGCAACCAGAGCTATAACAAGAGACAACTATCCATGGTTAAGAAAAACAAAATTTCACAGTAATGGACCAAACAAGCTGAGATGAAAGCGCTGAGGTTTGAAGAGTGTTTGTCTTTACTGCATAATACATGGAAACAAATAGAAGCATTTAGAAGCCTGGAAATGGCATTGACCAGATCAGAATTGGTTTTATTGCTATTGCCAATGAAGAGGTTCACAAACACAAAGGATTTTTTTTTAGTGTGTATTAAACATAAAACATGTTTAATGTTTATATACATATTGAAAATGTTAATGTTACTTAACCGTCTTATCTTGTTGTACGTAGTCCATGCTGGATAAATGGATATTTCATTAACAACAACAAACATACATTTAGGGGATATTGTATGTATTTTGATGACTGCTTTAACCTTAACCCCCGCCTTAACAGAGTGCGTTTTCTCCAGTTCCGCTTTACCCAAATCTAAAAGGTCACAGCCTCTAGTGTAAAGCCTCATTTGAAAGCTAAAACCTACAAAATTCATCTAAACTGATCTTTTTCCTCGCATTGTTGCCGCATCATTGCCACTTTTTTGTAATCTTTTTTCCATTGCGTTTTCGTCACACATTTGTGTCACTTTTCTATTACTCTTTTGTTTTTTTTTGTCACTTTTCTGTTACTTTTCTGTTACTCTTTTGTGGCCTTTTCATTTTATTTTGTTTTTCGAGAAGCTTTTCGATATGGGTAAGGCCAAACTGGAGAAATGTGCTTGGTTCAGGTGGGCATTAAGAGGTTAAAGAAGGGAGACTCAGCCATAATTAAAAAGCAAGACGCAAGCCACCAGCTTCTCCAAACCCCATGCTAACAAATCAACGGTGCTGTGATAAACATGGTTTGAGTGCCAAAGTGCAGAACAGTGACACTTAATGGACTATGAAATGTGGAGGCAAGGTGAGAAGCACTCTTGTGTCACTGCATGTTTCTCTCCCCGTGTCTGGTGTCCTCCAGCCCGGTGATTCTGGGTCCCTGCACATGGCTGTCCACTTCTCCTTACGGGTTGTCCCAGTGGCATTGAAGTATGGGTCAAATGCACAGGACAGTTCCTTATTGGCACAAAAGAATGTAGCAGGTTGGGTTTGTCAGCCTTATTTCTCAATGCCTTAAAATCCTTTCTGTCATCGCTGTGTTCTTTGCCCTCTGTGTTTGTCTCTCTGTTCTGTTTGAACTAACCATGTGCATCGCTGGCCCAAAGAGAAAGAAAGCTATCTGTTTACAATGTCACAAACATAAAATGGAGAAAGTGCACGTAAAAGTCATCATTTGCTCATCTGACGCGCCATTTGTCACGTTATCTAAACACATGCCCGCAGCCACCAATCACGAAAAGCAATACTAAAACTATTATAAATATGTATACTTCCTCTGTGCCATCCGTTAAACCATAAGATACTGTAGCTTATATACGTGATGCCTATATGCACACGCTGACCTAAATTAGAGTGAAAAATTGCCCCTCTTTGTGGCGTGACTTAGCATTAGATAAGAGCCACAAGAAGAAGCCCTATCTGGAGGGCGCCATGTCCTTTTTGGTGGAGGAGAAGGACGCCGCTGGTGGAGGGGAAATTGATCACAACCCTATTTTTCTTTGACACTTTGTTCACCCTGTCTCTTCCTCTCATGTCAGACCACCCTGATGCTGTCACTTACACTCTAGTCATTCACACATCCATACTTTTCAGTCAGCTTCAAACTTCATCTTCCCCTCGCTGTTCATTTTTCATTTTGCATGTCTTTTCCCGTACCCCAAAATAGCCTTGTCTAGTTTTGTATTACTCAGCCTGGTACATACGTAGGCACTTTACAAGTATTACAAGCGGTATGCTTTATGTCAGAAATAGGTGCATGAGAGATAGTGGGAATTCATCTGCAGGAGGTCACAAGGCAGTAAAAGACAATGGAATTACTATTCCAGAGCCAAATCTGGAAATAGAGTTGAGTGTAAGGTAGGGGGCATTTGGGGTAAAACAAATGTTTCTCAAAGTCAAACTGTAATCATCTTCAAGTGGTTGGTCCTCATTTAGAGCTACTTTAGTCATGGTTTAGCCATATTTCAGACACAGTTTTGATATGATCTTACCTGAGCTTAGATGAGTTGATACGTACCTGTCTGGTCTGGTGATAGCTTCCAACTTCACCCCGTTTGGAGCCATAGGAATATACTGGAAGAGGCCAAATGCTAACAACATCTTTGGTCGTTGTGTGTGACTGAGTGCACGCACAAAGACCAGAAAGGTACGCATCAACTCATCTAAGCTCAGGTAAGAACATGTCTCAGTATGTGAAAACCGTGACCTGTTCTTTTAACGTTATGTGAAATCTGCAATTATTTCGGCAGTACAAAGTCTGAACAAACAAACCTGCATTGTGTCTCATTGCACCTGATAAACCTAAAATTTACAAATGCTCAGAAATGCATACAATTCTTAAATTAGTTTAACAAGTTTATGTTAATCTATTCATTTGCAGAGTGAACGTAATCTTGATTTTAAAACATACATTGCAACTTTGATCATTATTGCAAAAAATCCGATACATATTGTCTCCAAAATCTTTTAAAAAGGATGGGTATACTAAACCAACATCCTTGCTCCCAGATCTGAAGGAGTCTTGAGATTGTCATTGCTGTCACAGATTGCTCTCCTGTTGGCATTGAAGGATGACTCAAATCTAGAGGACATTTCGATGGGGGGGGGATAGATGGTAAGATAGATGGTAGTCAATGTGCTGGAAAAATTGGGAATGTCGTAATGAAGCAAGTCCTATTTCAAATTGTACCTTGTGTCAGCAGCTACAAATGTATTTTATGTTTTGTTTTATGACACCCCATTCACCCAGTCTATTCTTACCATGTCCTCCCACAGTCTATGATTCATTTGCACAATGTCACTTCTTTTCGTTGTTGTTTTTTTACAGATTCCACTCCTCAAGCTCTATCCTCATGCATGTGTTCTTTGCGCCCATGAAAATGTGATGCATATCAGATGGTTTTGATGTTTCCACCTCGGCTCCGGCAGCCAGGCTGGAATATTACTAAGGATTTATCAGCCTTTAGCTTGCTTTACAGAGGCAGCTCACACGCGGAGGGTCAGCCCACAGAGCGGAGGAGACGAAGGGCATTCCTGACGTACATAAATGATATTTCCTAGGATGATATATGCTGAAGGATAGTGATGTCCCGCCCATGTGCAGCATACAGTGACATCTCAAGTGTGTACTTTGTAGTGTACAACTTGTATGGAAGTGATTATATCGGCAGCAATATGTCTTTGTAGCAAATGGCAGTTACAGGAGATACCAGATGTGCTACAAGAAGAATGGAGCTTGCGCATTTTGAGCGTAAACACACTCAGGAGATAAGGATCGGCGTGAGGAGTTTGTGGAGATAAATTGATCGCAAAGTGGCACTGATTTATTGCTTTGAACAACCCGCCGTCGCTTCCAAAATGTAATGTATATGCAGCTATACTTCAATATGTTGTACTGTTAGACAAGCATAGAGTTTTGCCGGCATATCCCACACTTTAACATGAAAGTTTGTGAAGTTGAAAGCTTCAGTATTATTGTTGATTAAAGGTCCTTTCCAGGCTACTACATTGAATAAGTTAATTGATGCTAATTCCTGACATGTTGATTAATATGCATTATCTGAAAAAATACATAAACAAATATATAAAATACAGCAAACCAAAGGCAAGTAAAGGAGAGCCACTGTTTAGAGAAAAGTCCAATTTAGCGACTGTTTACTAATATATTGCAGGTCCAGCCACGGCAGTTTTATCCCGTTTCCGTTTTGTAATCAAGGAAATGTTTTTCATTATGGGCTGAGTCTACATTTAAAGTTCTTGGTTTTCGTCAAGAATATATTTTCGACAAACTTCTTTGATCTTAACAAATCCCACTATTGGGTGCCGTGAATCCAAAGTGCCTCATTTCCATACAGGTACGTTGAAATGTATCAAATAGAGTGCATTAACCAAAAAAAAGGAGGAGGAACAAAGAAATGTGCGGCAATAAAAGGTAAAATGGTGCAGTGACTATTAGTAACATTACGGCTGTGGAAAACGCAGGCCTCTTTATATGGAGTGTGCTTTTTTGGAGACAGAAAGTGCTGAGTGCAAATTAATGAAGTCGAACTAATGAAGATATTTATTGTTTGGTGTAAGTTCTATTGAGGTTAATGGATTGTTGAGCCATAAGACTGCTGCGGATTCACACAGTTTTCCCGCCTGCTAATATTCCGTCTCCATACAACGTAATTAATCACTTTTTATTAGGGGGACGGAAATGGCAACACTTCAGCTACTCACTCTGACATGGCAGATATTCCATTGTACGTGTCAATGTGCATTTGGTGATGGAAGAGGGTGGAAATCGTTTGTCAAATCTAGCCAAGAAGTCTGTTTCTTGTGCAAAATCCAAGTGTGAATAAATGTTGCTCTGAGAAGGGCATCGGACATCTAATATAGTAATATAGCAATTCAAGTACACAAACCACTGGATATGTTTTCCCGGCACTATCAGTCTATCCAACTTGTATAGTAGAATAGGTCTATGGTTATGTAAAAACACCTCAAAAGTACTGTGAGCTGGCTTGCATTTCCTTGGACCTGACAAACTGAGAGGGACATCACCAGCAAACATAGGGTCCTCTTCCAATGTTCTATTTTTAAAAACCTGCAAAAATAGCTTTGCCTGACTCTGGGCCTCAGAAACATGTTTGGCATCACCAGTTATGTCGGGTTTTATAACAGTTTTGTAGCTTAACCTGTTGCCTCCTGCCTGAACCAAGCACATTTTCCCCAGTTCCATTAAAGGAACAGGCCACCGTTTTTTTCATACTGAGATATGTTCTTAGCTTAGACGAGTTGATGCGTACCGGTCTTTGTGCGTGCCCTCAGTCACGCAAAACGACTAAAGATGTTGTTAGCATTTGGCCTCTCCCAGTGTATTCCTACGGCTCCAAACGGGGGTAAAGTTGGAAGTTGGTTCCACGGGCACGCCCAAAGACCAGACAGGTACGTATCAACTCGTCTAAGCACAGGTAAGAACATATCTCAGTATGGAAAAATGGTGGCCTGTTCCTTTCAGGCTTTGCCCAAATCTAAAAGCTTCTTGACTGGAGAGCAACAGTGTCACACCTCATTTGAAAGCTAAGAGGTGTGCAAGTAATTCTATACTTTTTTGTCGCGTTTATGTCATGTTTTCGTCTCTTTTTTTTGGGATCATTTTTTGTTGCTTTTTCATTGCTTTTTTTGGTCACTTTTTGTTGTGTTTTTGCCACATTTTTGACACTTTTTTGTCATGTTTTCACCATGTTTATGACACTTTTTGTTGTGTTTTTGTCGCATTTTGTTCCTTTTCCGGCATGTTTTTTGTCTATTTTTTGTGTGTTTTTTTTCTTATTTCTTTTTCATCCTTATTTTTCATCGCTATTTTGATGCTTTTTTTTTTACTTTTAGTTTTGGGTAATGCCAAACTGGAGAAAATGTGCTAATTTCACGTCGGAGTTAAGAGGTTAAACAACAGAGAGCTAAAGCATCTAGGCATATTAATATTAAATGTACAATAATTCTAATCAGCTGGATTATTTTGACTTGTGACATAGCCGCAAAGCCTTCATCCCCACTGCTGTCAGACTGTACAATAAGACTGTGAAGTAACGCCGACTGTAACAAGTGAATTTCTCCTTTGTGAGATCAATAAAGGTTTATCTTATCTTATCTTATCTTATCTTAGTGATGTATGATCTGGAATGTTCTTCACATTGTGCCTTTAATATAAAACCCTCTCTTTACTTCTGCAGTTTCAAAGCTCATTGCCTCCTGATTAAATGCATCCATTGAGCGTCTATTGAGAAAGCATTAACTTGATTTGAAACGTTTCAACTTCGCTTCGGCCAAAGTTTTCTCTAAAAAGTCGATTTAGTGCAAGATTCCCAAACTTGTTGATGAACTCAACCGCTACACGGCACACAAAATCTGGCGCCTGGTCGTTAGTCTGGGAACCCAAACTATTTATCTCATTAAACAGCTGCTTGTTCCACATATGTCCTTCAGTTTAAGTGCTCAAGTAATGACTTTATAATTAAAATAGATGTGACAGCGGCAAAACAGGGATTACTGGTTGAAAACAGCATTAAATTTCACTTACCGATTAGATACTTAAATGGTTATGCAAATAAACTTGAACTTCATTTTACTCATTTCTATTGCTAGTTTTTAGTCGTACTAGTTTATAGTTTATAGAGAGAGAGATTCATTCACTTCCGTCCTCATCAAACTCACTGTTGATAAAGTTTTGCTTGACCAACCTGGACTCAAGCCACAGGAGATAACATCTGCCTGCTCTTCCCTTGTAAACCATGTAACGATGCATGTTTATTATACATATACCATTTCCACACGCTGCTCAAACATGCCTTTAACGGCTCCAGTGCGTGAGCAGGTGGAGTCAAAGTCGTCTCCAGATGGGCTTTAAATCATCCCTGTTTCCTGGCCAACTCCCTACATATAAATATCCCATAACAGCAGTGCAGCGCCGAGTTACCTCAGGGTTTAGCATCCTTCAGTCCCCCCTGTCTTCCGCTGGGCCGCCCCTCACATAACTCTGTCCCGGGACAGCTTTCCTCCCTGTCACCTCCTGGCCCTCTGCTTTATCTCTCCTCTTTCTCCCTTCACTTTTAGAATCTGTCGTCCTGCCTCAGCACCTGTCTGAATGTCTCCCTCCTGCTGTCTGGGGTTGGTTCTCTCTTCTGCCGGTGCTGCCTTCTCACTTGAGTTTATAAAGTCTGAGCGGAGTTGTGAAATTCCTCCGATTTGAACCGATTTGACATGTGAATGGTCGCAATTAGAAATGATCGCATGTCTTCAGATGAAATCGCAGTTCAGTTTCGGTGAACCAGCCCTAATTCTCCACTGTCGTCAAGACATGGGAAATACACAGTACACCTGGACTGGAAGGACGACCGGCCATTAACCAGCGGGGTGGGGCTAAGGAAAGACGCAGAACGACAGGGGCGTGGTTAGGGAGGGGTATGTGTGTGCAGTTGTTTACAATCCTGAGAGTCAGTGTTATGCAAAATATGAGTCAAGGAGCTCAGTCCATATCTGGTTTAGCTCCGTGGCTTGGCCTTGAGGGGAAAGTGTTGACGGCAAGATAAGGTCCAGCTGCTTCAAACCTCCTCTCTCAGGAGGAAGAAAATTATTCCAGTAATAGTTCAATTAGCTTTTAGCTTGGTCTCGGCATTAGTTGGATCTATCTTGGAGTAGTTGTAGACTCCCATCTTAAATTCGGAGCTCATGTAAAGAAAATAACTAAGACTATTAGGATTAATTTGAATTGTTTTCGTTTAATAAGATCTTGCCTGTCAATCAGTGCAGCCAAGTTGTACTTTCACGCAATGATCCTGTCTCATTTTTCATACTGTCTCACTGTGTGGGGCCAAGCTAACCAGTCCACTATGAAAGGTGTGATCTCTCTGTACAAACAAGCTTTAAAAGTGCTTGACAAAAAGCCCATGATGTGGCACTATTGCAGAATTCAAGAGAAGCATAATCTTTTAAGTTTTGAAAATTTTAAGAAGTACTCTTTTGTTAAATTTGTTTTTAAATGTGTCAAAAACCTCGCTCCCGATATCGCTGCAGGAATGATTGAAACATGTGCAGCTCACGGGATCGTCACAAGGGGCGCTGTCAGTGGAGACTGCAGACCAGCAAAATGCAAAACAGCTCTTGGACAGACGGCGTTTGCGGTACAAGGGCCACAGATCTGGAACACTTTACCTGCTGATCTGAAAACTTTAACAGACCTGAGCGAGTTTAAAAGTAAAGTTAAACAGTGGCTCAAACTGAATCAAACTTGTGGACACAACAGAAGTTTATAATATTTTATTGCAAACTTTTTCTAAATTGTATTATTTGTAATGTAATTTTGTACTGTATTATTTGTAATGATTTATGTAAATGTTAATATTTTATGTCTTAGGGACCAGGCCTGCGAACTAGCTTTTAGCTATACGGCCTATGAGCATGGCATCGGTTATTGTAACAATGCTTCTTGTTCTGTCCCTATCAAATAAACATATAAATAAAAATAAAGTTCAGTTCTCCAGAGCAGGTAGCTCCCTTTACAGTTCCTCCCCTTTTCCTCCCAAAATACAGTCCACCTATTCTCCGTCTCTAAAGCAGGTCGAATACAACTGTCCATCGTTGTGCTTTACTTTCTGGTGTAATTTAATGGAAACGAAAGACTAGCAAAAACAAAAACGAAAATCACTTAGAGCAGACTTTTTTCCATTCTGTTTTGTAGGAGTAGTCTAAATTGGTAGTTTCTGAATGCACATTATAAAGAGCAACAATGCAACAATAGTTACATAGTCAGTGCATAATTACTTCTGCAAAAAGCATCACTATTATGGACTAGAATCAGCTATATTAACTGCTATTTATATAATTAAGATAGAACCAGTGCAAAGTGTTCTCCTTTCCGTATTCCTTACTTACATCTGCACCAAATACTTCCCGTTGTCTCACGTTTCTGGACATTTGGCCCAGATCTCTCTCCTCCTTCACGTGTGCTGGCAAACCTATGGCCTGGCGCTCGCTCAGCCACATCCACCCGCCATCTGCCAGCATCTGCTTAATCTCACTCGCACAAATCCACGTCACCTTGCTGTGCCCGTCTCTTTCTCCTGTCTTTCACCTGTGTGACCTGCATGGAGCTTCTATACTCGGTGTCTTTGGAGCATGCGTGTCCCCCCCCCCCCCAGACACCTAGTCTGGCCTTATCACCGGAGCACACCTGGCCTAGATTCACCCTGTTTTGCTTCAGTTGTCACCTCCCATCACACAATAACAAACAAATGGCTTCTATAAAGGAAAGATGGCAAAAGGGTTTCTAGTGAACATTGCGCGGCGCAGATCCAACATGAGGAAGAGTATTTACTTATCAGCTAAAGGTGTGCACGGATGTGGGAGGGTGTTTTTCCAATCACAGATAGCTCCGAGTTATCGCCACTAATCCTCTAATGAACCAACTCAGTTTAGATAACGCTGCCTCCATCGCACTGCTCTGGGGTGGAGCAGGCCCAGACCTTCAGGCATTACTCCTGGAGTAAGTCCCTGGACTACAACCAACACATAATTACCCCTCACCTGGACGAGTCAGATTGGATGGAGCTCAAGCTGGTGATCATTTACAAAATCCATTTGTTTCAAACACAAAAACAAAACTAATGGGAGGCAGGCAAATAATAAAAAAAATGTGTCCCAACAACGTCCAAACGATCAAATTAGCTAGATTATTATTTTTTTTTCTTAACTGATTCAAAAAGCTGTGTGTATATATATATATTACGCACATTTGTGTACATAATTGTTATGGGGACTAGGGATGGAAATAGCACTTGGCTAAATCTGGCACATTCACACAAAGTAACTGTCAGGACTATGTTCCATTCAGCTTAAAGACTCCCGAGCAACTCCAGGACACAGTAGATTTACTGCACGAAGTTTACTGGGAATCTTGTAAAACTGTAACACAGTAGAAATAATGCAGCTTAGCTATTTTAGCTCTGCAGCTTATATGATAAAACACAAACAAGCAATAAGCTAACTAGCCTAGCACAAACCAATTAGTTTGTTAGATGTCTCAATAATGTTACACAAATAAAAATTAAGTTATAACCTAATGTTACACAATGATAAATAATTGTGGCCATACGCCTTTGCTCTGCCCGATCCCATCAGACCTTGGAAGCTAAGCAGGAAGGGCCTGTTTGGTACTTGGATGGGAGACCGTTTGGTAACAGCAGCAAGCCTGGGGTGAATGTAGTGAGTGGTGGTGCTCGGTGGTGCTCAGTCAGACTGGTTGCCACGCTGCCCTGGGCAGCTGTGGCAACGATAGTAGCTTACCACCACAGAGTATGCTGTGAATGAATAATGCATGAAATTATAAAACGACTTTGTGCGTCTGCAAAAGCGCTATGTAAGACTAATGCATTATTATTATTATAAATACTTACAGACAATGCCTTTGCAAAAAAATCGCTACATTGCTATTGTACTTCCTGTTTCCCACCATGCATTGCTACTATGTTTACAAAGATAAACAACCTAAACTGAACTGCTGTGACAAACACCTTGTCCAATGGCACAACAGTAACTGTCCTCTGCAAGTTACGTAACAACAAATCCAACTGGCTCTACTTATCAATGTGGAAGTTTTATCTCAATTGTCTGATTGGCCCAAACTAATTATTTGATGTATTTCTCACTTATCAAACGCCAGTTCTATTCGGTACGTGTTGGCTTCTGTATTGAGGCGATCTCAATGCGAGCAATTTCACAATGCAATCTGTGATTATTTGAAGCTCCAGCTAAATACAGTATCGTCTATAGGCTATTTTCTAAATCACAGAGCAAGCTCATATAATGTATCAAAGCATCAAACAAAACAAGTATGTGACGTTTTTGTGTTTCCAACTGTTCATGAATAAAAGTGTAGCTACGTGATTCGCATCGCTGCCTTGTTGTTTTGCAAAAAGGACTGTTAGCAATAAGCCAAAACAAAACCTGACCGCAATGCTAATATGCAATTGGACAGAACCTAGTCTTTAAAGTCAATGCGAAAAGTATGTTGTAATTATTCTATTTATAATTGGATTGTATTCATATTTTCCACTGAGGTGATACTGTATATTTCCCCTCCAGTGTCCTCCCCACCGCACTGTGATTGTTTTCCCTCTGCTGCTCCTTTCTCACCTCCTCACCTCAACTTCTCCCTCCATTAATTCCAATAATCACTCCCAACCTCAGCTGCTTCTGCTCCACTCCACCTGTTCCTCCCCGCAATCCACGGAGAAAAAAAAAACTCAAATTCGGGCTACAAGTTTTATATTCTGCGCTTGGGCTGCATGTGAGATCATTTACAATCCCAGCAAAGTTTAAATGAAATGGTTGCAATTAAATCACAAATCATTTAGGGAATATAACACCATCTGCACACAATAAATATCTCGACGGGATCTTAAAACATCTGCTAACTCAAACATTGAAGAGTTTATATCCTCATCGAAAAACTGTGCAGGAAGAGCAAGAAGTGTGGAGGACACTTTCAGCTTTTCCCAAACCGTTAACCCCTTTTTGTACAAAACTAAAACCATCCTGTTTCTTATATGACAGATTTCCTTTCCTCGGTTTAGTTGCCCCCGACAATCCTCATTTTGTTATTCCTTAGCGCACCTCCTTAGTCCTTCCTTCCTGACAGCATAATTGTTTTTCCCCTTCGATGCTCTTCCCCTCAATCCCCCATCCTTTCACCGTGGATTTTCCAAATTCTTCACAGCCTCTTCCTCAAACTCTATGACGAATTTATCCTTATACTTACCCTTTGACTAAGTGTCCTTTCCCTAAAAAAAAAGAAAAACCCTCCAGTGACAAGTGCAATAACAGATAAAGATTGATCGCCCCCAAAGTTTGTTTCTCGTCTCCTCCGTCCTTCCTTATCCTCGCTTCGATCCTCATTCACTCCTGGCTTTTCCCGCTTGACACAGTGATTGTCTTCCCCATCAGTCTCGTTTCCCACGTCGCCATCACCGTAAAGACCATTTCAATTACTTCCCAACATCATCCTTTACGACTTGCACGTTCCCGCTTTATTGCGCAATCGCACTTTCGGATCACGGTCTTTTGACGCAAATGAACAACAACGATGGCGGCCTTTGTCCAAATAATGCATTTATCCCATCGACTGTATATTTAATAGACAGCTTCGGCTCACTCTTCCCTGTATACCACAATGACCACTTTCGAAAGGTAATTCATGGTGGATATACAGTCTCCTCGTACCCTGCTCTGACGGAGCATGTTCCTAAAAAGGGCAAAAAGTTGAGATCTTCATCCTCGCGGGGCACATCGTTCGGTCGTAGCTAACGTCCCATTAGCTCTGATGCTAACGGCCTGTCGATCAAAGTCCGGCCCTCATAAGTATATGAGATTTCAAAAATGTTTCTTACCAGCCTGGTTCCTTTAATTGGAACTAACCCAGCGTTATCACAGGAGCAATATCTAGCTGTAGAAAGTTTTTAAAAATGAGGCACCAGGCTTTACAGTTGTTTAGAACGTGTCTAAAGTGCAATGCTTTCTAATGGAAAACTAGCTTGTTTTGCTGCCCGTATATGGAGGTACAGCAATGGCGTCGCGGTCATAAAGCAGTGCAACCAGCGGCCATTGGTTTACCCAAAGAGTTTAGAATAGATAGTGATGCTTGTTGTAATATCAGTAGGATTTGACCTCTGAAAATGTAGACATATCCCTATACAGCCCACTGACTTTTTTTAGCAGGTCCAGCCAATTTAAGATCTTTATGTCAGGCCCTGACGTACATGGTCACGATCATGTTGCTTCGCTCTCACCGGGCCAAACCTGTCTAGAAGCTCGCGCCTTTGTGTCCATCACCTCAGCTCGCATAGGAATACAGCCGGCAGGGACTGTAGCATTTGAGTCATTTTGAGTAATCCTGAAATACATGGACTCAACATGTCACTTCTTCTCTTTGACGAAGAATTTGTTGAAGTTCTTACACCTTGGGCTAATCCCACACAGACTTCGGACAGTTCATGAAGGGCTGACCCACATGATCTGTTGACATGATTCCTGTAGTCCTAATCCTTGGCTTAATTTAACTCACAGCCCCATAATCATTTCTCGCTCTCTCTCTCTCTCTCTCTCTCTCTCTCTCTCTCTCTCTCTCTCTCTCCCTCTCTCTCTCTCTCTCTCTCTCTCTCTCCCTCTCATCATCCCTCTTTCTACCTCTGATTGTTTTTTCCTCTTCATTGCGCTTCTTGGCTCCACACCTGATGCCTCCTCTTTCTGCCCCTAACTGTTGTTGTTTCCCTTAACACACATTTGCACTGGAGCGGCACAGCGCAGGTCAGGTCAGTATACGCTGCGCTTATTTTCATCGGCAGGAGAAGCTCGCTGTGGAGAAGCTCGGTGTTTCCCAGATTCCCCCTTTCGCAGAGTGTGTGGTATTGGTTCTATAAATAAGCGAAGTAAAACTGTGGGATAAACGGAGATAATGAGCAATGCAAGGAAACAGTGTGGGCTTATTATAAGTTAGCATCATATATATAAACAATATGGCTTGATAATACACTTTAATAACTAGCATGTTTGTGTAAGCTCTCAGCCATACAGTTTAGCATCATGAAAAGGGTTTTCAATGTGCAGTCATCTACTATACTGGTTGTTTCAGTATACAAGACATTTCGGCACTAATACAAAATGCTCACTAAGTTCCGCCGATTATTCTGGTTTGTAAACTGGGTCCTTATTCCCCACTAGGGAGGAGTTAGATCTGGGTGGAGTGGGTTTTCACCCCAGGCTGAATAAATTGGCCATTTAACTTCTTAACCCCCACCTGAATCAAGCACATTTTCTCTAGTTTGGCAATACTCAAATCTAAAAGCTTCTTAGAAAAAGCCTCAAAAAGAAAAAAGTGACAAAAACACAACTAAAAACATTCTTACTGCCATTGACCTCCTAAATTCAGAAGAAAGCAGGAATTGATGGAATTGATGATTGATTGATAACACGATGTGGATTATTGTAACTATAATGTTCGTTGCTGTTTGACATGTTGTGGTTTTTCTATATGTTCTATTTTAAAAGCGACAGCTGCAAACATAATTGCCCTCCTGGGATAAATTAAGTTTTCTGAATCTGAAAAAGCAAAAAAGAGTGACCCAAAAGTGACAAAAAGGCAACAAAAAAAACGTACAACAGAGTGGCAGAAACGTACTGCAAAAGCAACAATAATGCCACAAAAAAAGCCACAAAACAGTGACGAAAAAGCAATAATAAAGCGCAAAAACTTGGAAGTGGCACAAACAAGCCACAAAAAGTGATGAAAAAGTGACTGAAAAAAAGAAGAAAACACACCAAAAACACTTGACTAAAACGCAACAAAAAAGTTGTCAATCAGTTTTGTAGGTCTAGCATATTTACCCCAGAATAAATCAATGCCTTTTGAATATTTTTTGGACTATAGCTCTACAATCCTAAATTCCTAATGCAGTCTCACTGACCAAATAAGCTCTGAAACTTCACTGAGGTGTGACAAATGTACCATGTCATTCCAACTACATTATGAAACACTCACACATATTATCCGTATAGAGACCCGTACAGGCGCTGATGTAGGAGGTAAGGTGAGTGGAGCGCCTTGTCCAAGGACACAATGACATTATGCACAAGAGACGCCAGAGACTCACCTATTGTGCTTCACACAGTAGCTGCAATGCTATTGATAATTCTGTACATTTCAATACGAACACCAGCTATTGTGACGTGTAGCGTATTGATGAGATTGACTAAACCACGCAGAGCCATTATTGTGAACTATGTCTTTTATTTCCCACATATTGATCTCATCTTTGATTTTTTTTTTTTTTCTTTGATTCCCAAGTCTCGGGTTAAGAGCCTATCCTCCTTTCACTCATTCCTTCTCCATATTCAGGGCCACGTTCTAATTCCATCAGGATCATTCCATTCCTTATCCCTCCATCTCGTTCTCGATACACCCCGGTTTACGTTTTGAACAAATAACCTGTCATATGTTCATGCACGCAATCCTCTAGTTCCGATCACTTTTTTTTTTTATAAACCTCATTTATAAAACATTTACAACATTTAGAAAGCATCTCACATCATTGGTTAATAATTAATTAGCTCAAAACTATTGATAAATGTTATTGCTCAGACCAAGGAGAAGCTAGACTTCAAAAGACATCTAGCCAGAACCCTTTTTTAAACCTTAATTCCTAATGTGAGCCTTAACTAAACACCGGGATTGGATTAGATGAAACAAGTAACAAATAATTGAGTGTGTAAAGGTTTAATTAAGTATTTACAAACGGTTTAAAAATGAATCATAAACTCTTAATAGTGCATAGTGTGTTTCCTTGTTTTTGTGTGCACCTGCCCTGCTTTGTTCAATACAAACTCCTTTACAAGAAAACAATAAAAATCTGATCTAATCTTAAAAAGAAGTGGTAAAAAATTCTGTTCAGATTCAGAGTCTGTGGAGACATTTGTAGGACCAGAGGTTAACAAACGTCCCCAAATCCAAACCAAAGAAATTCACAATTATCTGAGTTACTCCGCAGTGGCAGCCTTTTTTAATCCGCCTCAGTCAAACACAGCGTCACCGCAAACATTAATAAAGAAACAGCTATGGGCAGTTTGCATTGAGTGGGCTGTGCGTCTTCAAACTGTCAGAGTGCCTGCAGCTCTGGCTCGGTCCAACTTGTGTCCCACTCGAGTATTTCTCTGTTGGCACTATGGGCACGGATCCCTCTACGTCATGTCAAAGGGAAAACATTAAAGACAGCATGACCTTGTAAAACCTAAATAGGATTAAAAACCCTTAGAATGTATATCTGTATGTTTACTTCCACTTATAGTTTAGTTCCAGTTGGTCCATCTTAAATGTGTTTGGGGTCGGGCATGACCATACTATGTTTTGAAACAGTAACCAAACCAGATCAACATCCAAAAAGAACAAGCAGGTGGGGAAAGAGAAGGGAGTCTGGGCCTCGGAGGTATGAGAGGACAGCCTGATAGGACAGAAAGTAGTCACAGTGACATTGGCACGCGCTTCACAGAGTGGTGGTAAGTGTTAATAAAACGATGATTCGGGCGCATTGCTGAATGCACACTCCTCCTCTGCGTTGCGTGGTTGGGACGTGTGTTCTGAATGAGCCACTTATCAGATGGCCGTGGGGCGATGACGCTGGTGGGAACAATGGGCTCTTGAAAAATCCAAATTGTGGCACACACACTTTTACTACTCATTTAACTGGGAACGGTAAACAATACTGTTAAAATACTACGTGTGCAGTTTATCAGTGAAACTTCCCCTCAGGAAAAAAGAAAGAAAACGTTTGTAGCTATGAGCCATTGGGTGATTGTCTGATCTGGCCCTTGTCTAGTCCTGGTTTACTCCTGTCTTTGCCCGGACTTAGACATCAGTTTACATTTGGTTAACACCTGGCAATGAGTTGATTTAGCTGTAGCTTCAGACCTAAAGGAAATACAGTCTTTGTGTCCTTTGGCAAGACACTCTACCCACAGTGGGAGGAAAAAGTGAGTACACCGTTTGGAATTTCTTACAATTCTGCCTAAATCGCTCATAAAATGTGGTCTCATCTTTATTAAAGCAGTACTAAGTAACTTAATAAATCATTTTCTACACTCTGGGGGGTAATACAAGTGTTACCACACCCCCAGAAAACCACAATTGCAACTTCCCTGCCAGCAGGTCAGAGTCACCAATACACACTAATGGAATCACGAAGAAGTTTGAGTCAAAAATATAATCTCCATTGTGTAATTGGATGTACAATATCCCTCTCTCCCTTTGTCTTTTCTGTCAGCGTAGTATTTACTCTCACGGACAATTTATGAGTAAAAAAACATAACATGCTACGACACCTGCAGTGGCGCTTATGGCCTCTAGGGGCATGAGTTACTTAGTACTGCTTGTGTCTGCTTAAACTAATACCACCCATTTACATTTGTATCATGTTTTTATTGACCACAACATTCACAGGACAGTGTGGAATAAGTGAGTACACCTCCTGGCTAAAGATCCTCTATGAGCTAATTAGACAAATTTATGCAGACATTTAGAGTCAGGTGTGAGCCAACCTGAAGTCCAATCATTGGTGTGGCTTAAAGCTGCCCTTGCCTTTGAAAAACACACACTATAAAAATTGTCTCTTGTTAATAAAGATCAGACCACATTTTGTGACCAATTTAGGCAGATATGTAAGAAATTCCAAAAGATGTAGTCACTTTCTCCTCCCACTGTGTTTGAGTGCTCGATATAGCGTAAACTCTTTAATGTATTTAGTCATGTTAATGTGTTACTTCTTCTCTTTTGAACATGAGACTCTTATTCTTGTGGCCGTGTGAATAATATACGTGTGACATGAGTGCATTGTTCCTACGTCCTTTGCTGCGTTTGTCCTCTGAGCACTGGTCTCGCTGTGAGCCACACTGTGTCTTATTCAGCAGGGTCTCCGGATTAAAATGTAATTTCATTCAAAGAAGCAAATTGGGTTTTTACTGTACTAATCTTCATTTTACTAAGCAGAATGAGGTATGTCATTAAAAAAGGGCCGACTTAATAGAAGCAGTGTGCAGGCCAAAGAGATGGACGACCAGCCCCTCCCTATGAAGCAGATTACTAAGGCTATACCTCAGCATGCATTATATAGTAGATTCCATGGCGATATCATCATTTACTATCAACAATTATACAGCGTAATAATGGACCGTATTTGGGGGAAAACAAGCAATTAAAGGTTAACACCATGCAATTTTCTAGCTCAAATCATGCTGCAATTTAGGAAAAGTAATAATAAATGCCAATTGCAGCCAACATATTAAAACAACAATTGGAACGGAAGGACTGATGCGAATAATTACTACAGAAAAGGTATGTTGTTGTTTCGCTGCTTGATTCCTCATACCGAAGCTCATTAATACACCAGCCTATAGATGATTCATATTCCAAACACGTCTCAAAAAAACCTGGCGTTTAAAGCAGTAATAAATAACTATTGCCCCTAGAGGCCATAAGCGCCACTGCAGGTGTCGTAGCATGTTACAGTTTTTTACTCATTAATTGTCCGTGAGAGTAAATACTACTCTGACAGAAAAGACAAAGGGAGAGAGGAATATTGTGCATCCAATTAAACAATGTAGATATTTTTTTTCACTCAAACTTGGCTTTAAATACTGCTTAAGTGGTGCTATCCCGCAGTTAGCTTTGCCCGTTAGCCTGTTAGCTTCTTCTTCTTCGTGATTTTAAGGTGGCAATGTCCTGTGTTGTAAATGGCATATCCCATCACTTCCAAAGCAGCAAGAGCACACGACGTCCTGTCAGCCAAAGTATACCACCGTAAAATATATTTCCTCTGAGAGCTGTTGTGGAAAATTAAGCAACATTTACTCAGGTGGTTAGAGTGTTCATTCATGGATCAAAAGGTCAGCTTATATTATGATTAAAAATGCAAGGTCGTTTGAGTTAACCTTTCAGCAAAGCAAATAGTTGCTCAATTAAGTATGTGATATGTCAACTTGTGGTGTTAAAAATAAATGCATCCAAACAAATATTTGGATGACAGACTGGCACGTCCAGGAAGCTTTTCCTCATAATATTCATGTAAATGGAAATGAAAGCGCTGGCCTTTGTGGAGCATGAATAAATAAATCACATCTCTTTATTCTCCGCAGTATTAAAGAACTTTCAAAAGAGTGAAACACATCTTTCAAAAAATGTGCCTTTGTGAAACATAGCCCCGCGCTATAATAAGGTAATTTCAGGGTGTATTCTGACTAAACGCAGGTGGAAAGGGAAAAAAAAAGTTACTCTGTGCGCTTTGGGATTGCCGCGAAGACTGACAAATAATGAGTTCACACGTCGCCCATACCACATCCCAACCTAATCTCATCGGAGAATCTGCAAAACCATTTCCTGCCATCCCCCCTTCCTAATACGCTTCCCGAGCACAAATCACGGTCTGCTAAATAATTTTCTGCGACATTATCAGCAGAAAGTTGAATAGGTTTGGCTCCGACCGTGCTTTAAAATGACTGGTATGAGTTTAAAATGAGATTGGGCAGTCGTTCAATTGCATACAATGAACAATACCAGCTAAATGCGGCGCTTACGCCTCATAGAATTGGGCCACGTCCACCTGTGGGTTTGGCAACTATTTCTGCTATTCTATACAACGAAACGCATTTGGTCTGTGCGGATTGGACATTATTGACGAATAAAAAGGCTATTCTTTCAATTTAGAAACAAAACTGGACTTGGCATGCCCCATTTCCGATAAGCAGGGAGAATATTTGTGAGCCATAGACAAAAAGGAACAAATGCGCATTTTCACCCATGCAAGAGGCAATTTCATTCATTTGATTAACCTTCCTTTTTGTTACTGACAATCCAATAAAAATGTAGTACCTCATTTACATCTTACATAAAGGTTGTATGCTTTCAAGAAAACTAAAGTGTGTTTCGCAGCAATTGAGCCAACTGAGAAGTGACTACCGTAGTTCTCTGGCGTTTTTTATTCATTTGCCATTGAAAGACAGAGCCAAACGCCTTAATGCTTTGGATACTGATGAACAGACAACTTGTCTAAATGCCCTTATAAGCCCTAATGAGGACAACAAACCAATTTATCCCTTCTTCCTCACTTCCCCTAGCCCAGATCCTCGTTCCATCTCTCTTCTCTTTGCATCTTTACTTCAGTAGATGGATGGAGGAGATTTACTGTCAGGGGTCACAGTGGATCATCTCATTAGCTTAAGTAGGTTGGGGAGAATAGGCACTTCCAGGTCCCAGCAGATCTGTCTGAGTAAGCACAGAGGAGACAACAAACCAATCCAGTCTGACCCAGTGTCCTTTTAACTGTGTGCGTTTAACCTGACTTCATGAAATACTTCTACGTATTATAAGAATAAGGGAATGTATTAGCACACAATAGGAAACACGCTGGTCAAATATTATTGGGAAATAAAAAGAACATTCAGTTAGAGAGGTTCAGGTACTTTTCCAAACTAATCTCTCCTTTCAGCACATCACTCAAAACCCAAACCACAGTACTGTAACAAGCCGGAGTATTAGCCTATTGAGTCAATAGTCAATACTCCTGCTTGTTACACCTGTTCAAACCTCGCTCAAGATCTGCTTTCACCCACTGCTCCTGAGGCTGCCCCAGTAGTATTAAAAGATGAGTCAAATGCTGAGGCAGGGGCTGTTTTAATCTAAGGCAACCGACAGGACCGTCCAACAAAGAGGGCCCCAAATAAATGGCTCTGCCCCAGTGGTCGAAGCTCAGAGGACTGCCTTTTTTCCCCCGTGGACCTTCAGTCTACAGAAACATATTAGCGAGTAAACGTGGTGTGAACAGGTTGTGAAAAACTTGCATGTACAAAATCTGCTAAGTTGGTTCTGAGCCCATGATTACACAAACACACCCTCAGGCCCATGTTCACCTAGAGACAACAAATGGGTAAAACCAACACTGCACAGAGGAGAGACTTTCTATTGAACAAAGTACAAGTTAACCTTAGTTTTCTGGGCAGCACAGGGTGAACGGGAGGAAGAGCGGGTAGAGACATTCAGCAAATGTTTGAAGCCGGGAGTCACAATGCTGAGGCTAGCTTTTACCTGCAGATTTTAGCACTTCTTGCATCGTAAAAAAAAAAGAAATACGGCATAGAGAATGTTTACGGCATCCCAATGCTTTGACATTTAGACAACCATAAATACATTCTGAGTAGGTCAGAGAAGCGCATTGGATGCTTTAATTCATAAAGCACAGATTACTTTTTCTGCTCTCAATGTTAATTAGAGTGAATATATGGAAGAAAACTAGTGACCTAACCTTGACCAGAGTTCTGCTCAACAAACACCATTACTCATAATCACAGGCATTCAATATTCCTATATAAACCTTTCCCACACGCTTATTATCGGTGCTCACACCAAACAAAGATGATGTATTGTATGGGAACATTAAAGCTGGGATTGTATTAGATTTTGATGCACAGATTGTACAAAGATCAGTTTTACTCCAATCAGAAAACATAATCTAACTCACTCAATAACTTGGAGCTTCACAATATATCGGCAAAGTATCATCGTTACGTAAAACATTGCATTAATATTGTAGCGATATTCAAGACAATTATTGCTATGCTATTTTGTCTCATAATGTACAGACCAATACCGGCCAATACAGATCCAGTTCTTTCTGAATGAACGTCTCTATTTAGTCCTCAAATGAACTAAATACTCGTCAAAACAGCGTAAACAACGCAGCGCCAAATACTAATCACTTCTTTGTTTGCATGACCCCGTTTGAATTGCCCGTGTTTCCTCTTCCACCAAAGAAAGCACAACACATGGCCTGTAACATCCTCTTGGCATTTTACCATTCGCAATATTTCTCAGTCATTTGGAAAGCAGCAGGTGTTTATGTGTCTGCGGCCGCATTGTCAGAGAGAGCTGTGTAATTCCTTTGGTGCATCTTCTTGGCTCTGATGTCCAGGAAGGGGATGTGCACACTCAAAGGGAAAAGACAACTGGGCCCCACTCCCAATACCCGGCAGAAAAATTACCACCATTTCGAGTGCACCTGGGAAAACTTTCCTTCTCGGTCCAAGACAAACAAAAGCAGCCCTCTCTTTGGATCATCGTGTGACGGATACGGCAGTTTTTTGGCTGCCATATTTGTTTTGTTCCTTCCCTCCCCTCTCGAGATCACTTCCTCCCCCGACGCTTGCATGGAAATAGAAATTTTAATTAGAAGAATATCCTTTTTGTGTGTGTGTGTGGAAACCAATGAGAATTCACAACAATTTGGCACGCGATTGACCCCGCCCACCTGTTCCTGCAGCCCGGATATGGCGAGTAAAGTTACATTTGGAGGGAATTTAGACGTCTTTTCGCAGCGTTATTGCATAGTGTGCTGGAGGTAGCGTCAATTTGAAGTGTCTGGAATAACAACATGACTTTCTATTTCTACGCGAGTCAAATATCTTAAAGTAAAGATGCTCTAACTGGAGTTTCTTTATTTTTTTGACAACTGCCTCTTGTCCACCTCATTTTATTTACTCACAAAACTTTGGTGCACCCCACAGACCGCCATGAACAGACAACCTCTCAAAGCAGCGCAGTTGTTGCCTTCCCCACGATTTTTAAAGCCGGATGTTTATTGATACGTTTATCGATTAACCCATTGGACGTCCGTAGCTAATATCAGAAAATGGCACAAAATGGCATTGACGGATCGTTTCATACTGGGCAGAAAGCTTTCTGCAGACATGGGTCTTTAAGATGACAAAATAGAAAAAGTACCCCCCCCCCCCAACTCAATCTGTGAAATTGATTTGACACTTTTAAGTGGCTGCTTAAAGAGTACACTGGTCTGGTTTATTGTCCACCAGCGCATGTTTAGCACATGTTACAGAGCTGTAAAAGGCAGAAAAGGAAAGAAGGTCATCCTCATTAATTCTAACAAGCAGGCTTTTTTTCTTGTCTTGTGTTTTGTGTAATGGCATAGAGGTTTGCCCTGTCTCCTCTTAGTGGTTTTAGGTTCTCTCCACAATACCAATACCAAAGCAAAACATGTTTAACTCTTTAACGGGCAAGTGACTATTTTTGGTCATTTCCGCACACTTTACATAATGGCCTCCCTGCTGCACATCAGTATAAGGTAAAGAAGCATGGAGTCCTCACTCAGCCAATCAGAAGAGATCACTCTACATCACAGATTCCTCAACTGTGGCATTTGACCAATCAGCAGAGACCTGTCGCGCTCTAAACTTCATGTTTTCACTTAAGTCTGAAAAAGTCCCAAGTCTGGCTAAATTCATGGTTCATTTCTTTACATAACTTGAAAACTAACCATGCTAAGTTGGTCATTTTATGCTCACTACTGCCACCTCAGGTCTTATGCGTAATTGCGCCTTCTATATGAAGCCTGTGCATGACGCCACTTCGGACCTGAAGTAACAACTTTTTGAGTGACAGTGCAGGATTTTAGAGGCAGTTGTGGTGAACAGGTCTGGGCTCATTCTACACATTAGGACATGGCTGGAACATGTAGGGGGATGAAAATACTTAGTTCTAACCTTTTTAAACTTTGTATAGTTTGCCTGGCTCTGCCATACTATTCCCTGTCCATTCCACGGAGGAAATTAATCAGTTGCAGCAGTTTGAAGGGGCGAGCTTAACGCGCACAGATCGTCAGTGAAATAAACCAATTAGCAACAAGCAGACGTGACGACAGCTGTAGTCCAATTCACAAAATATGAACTGAATATAAACTCATAGTGGTGCAGCGAGTGACGTAACCTTGTCATTTCTCTGTGACGGTCGTGAATGGTTCGGCCTTAGTCGCCAATCAGCCACGCATGGCCAGACCCACCTTCTTTCGCACAGAAAGAAGTGTGTGTGGTTCGTCAGGCTACCGTATAGTCCCTTTAAGTTGATGAAACCCACACATTTTATTGATGATTTATGTGTTGGTTTTCGAAGGACAAAGTGATATGAGTGAAATTACAGCGTGAAAAAGCCAGGCACCATATTTGATCATACGCCCTGTTCACTTAAACCTAAAGTAAATTTTGTCCATATTTGGACATGCCCATAGCACCTATTATTCATACATACAGTATTGTCTTGACATTTTCTAGACTGTTTTTTATGTTCCTAAAGGTTATTTTTAGTAAAACCTTTAGGAAAACGATATTGGAGGTGACCCCGCCCACTGCACGTAAACCTCCTTACATGCTCGTGCAGGTGTGATCATTCAAACATCAATATCACAAAATACAACAACTCCTTAATACCAGCAGGATACCAGGTTTCTATACACTGTATATATACCACTTAAAGGGCAATGGACGAAAAATATGCTAACTTCCCTCACATTGATTTTCTGCATGATATTGAAAAATGTTGAAAATACGCATTAAAGCAAAACTAAACTTGTGTTATGTCCCCCAATAACACTCTTAAGTTGGAATTGTTTATTTCAAATTATTTCAATGAGTGCCCTACAAAGGGTTAATAGTAGTATTCCTTTGCAGAGAACTCATGTCGCATCATCTCGATGTTGTTCTCCCACCCCTTATTGTATAGAATAAAGATGAATAATACAATACAATGCAGATGCCGGTTTTGATTGAGACATGCTTGTGCTTTGTCTATCTCATTCTGCATTTGCTGCTTGACTAAATGTGGGGAACAAATCTCAAGTGACAGCTGCACAAATACTAGTTTATATAACAGACACTTTTGGGATCAAATTTTTGACAATACCACCTTGCATCGGTGTTTTGAAAATTTCCCAAAATTACATTCTGTTGCGAAGGCTGACTGTATCATTGTGATGCATTCCCCTAATTGAAATATGTGGCGCCAACGTGCCCACTCTCCCATTATGAGTCAGTAAGTAGTCTGCAACAATGAGCATTCAAACAGAGCGCCATAGGAGCTCTTTTTACAGGTCCAGTTCAAAGTCTCAAGTTAATTGGGCCTGCTAAAATATGTTCATTATTGTGATGCAACAATCTGCAACTTTGGGCTCCCCAGCTAAAGATGATTCTAAGTGTTCATCATTTCAAACTTTTCAACGGGCCCAAATGTGTCAAGAGTAACAAAAAAAATATCGGTGTCTTTTATTCTATATAGCATTTTGAGGCCAACGATAAATTTTGACTCACTTTAAATTCAAGTTGTACTGGCTCTTCTGCCTCCGTGTCTCAGTCACAAAGAAACAGCTGTTGCCGCTGCCAAATATGTAAAGCACGTCACGTCCCGGCGAAGCAAAAGTACCCGACACATGGGAATAAATATCTTTGGTGAGTGTGTCAGTCGCTGATGCTGCATCTGGACAACAGCTTATACCCCGACAGACACGCGTCTATATGAAAATGTGCATTTGAGTTGAAAGTATTGAACAGCCGTGCAGAGAGAATGAGACAGTTGTTTCTCTTGGCACAGTTTCTCCCTCCCACAGTCAAAAACAAGAAACAAAAAAAAAACGCCTAAAACAACAAAAGTCATTCTGGGTTTGGACACACCCCTCCCGCGCTCTCCGCCTCTCCCTCGTCCCTCCTTATCTCTTTGCATTGGTGACACATTTGTCAAGAGCGGCAACTTCTCATTCATGCGAGCTTTATTGAAATCGAAGAGGCAATCCTTTTCCCTGACAAAAAGACTCACAACAGCGCAAAGATTTTGACTTTGTAAACTATGGATCGTTTTCAACCCTTTTCATCTTTGCTTTTTTTTTTCTTTTTTCCCAAAAAACGTATAAGCAAGTTCAAGTTGGCTTCAGCAGTGACGAGAAAAGGGAGGCACTTTATGGATGCAGGCTTTTGATTTCTCATTTAGCTTTGGTTTAGTCACTTCACCACTTCATCAGTTTAGATTTTTTCGGTTTAGCTCTGATTCAGTTTTGTTTAGTCTTGGTAACTTTTTGAAGAAATTGTACTTCTTAGAGTAGTTTTATCATACGTTGCTTTTTACTTCTACTTGAGTGCAATTATAATGTAGCAAGCATCTGTGCTCTTACTTTAGTAAAAAACAATAAATAATTGTTACTTTTTCCACTGTGAATAAATATTAAAGGGGCTAGATGCAAGTTGGCCATGTTATACTCACTACTGCCACCTCAGGTCATACGTGTAACTGCACCTTCTATATTAAGCTTGTGCACGACGGCACTTCGGACCCGAAGTAACAACTTTTTGAGTCAGTGACAGTGCAGGATTTTAGAGGCAGTTGTGGTGAATAGGTCTGGGCTCATTCTACACATTAGGACATTGCTGGAACATGAAGAGGGAGGAAAATACATCATTTTAACATTTCTCTGTAGTGTATAGTCCCTTTAATGCCCCTCAGATGCTTCATTTTGATCAATAAAATAGATGACACTTGTGTCTTGCTCCTTGTTCTTTAGAATTAATTTTCTATCACGATTTCCACATTATTTAACCTCTTACTTCCCACTTTAACCGAGTTCCTTTTCTCCAGTTTGGCTTTACCCAAATCTAAAAGCTTCTCGACTGGAGTTTACAGCCTATAGGCCAGTGTAGCGCCTCATTTGAAAGCTAAGACCTACAAAACTGATCGTAACCTTTTTTTGGTCATGTTTTTGTTGCTTTCTTCATCGCTTTTTTGTGTTACGTTTTCGTCACATATTTATTTACATATTTCTTGTGGTTGTGTTTTGGTCGCTTAATTATTGTGTTACTGTTGCTTTTTTTGTTGTGTTTTTGTCACTTTTTTTGTCGCTCTTTTGTGGCTTTTTGGTGGTTCTCGACTGGAGTTCACAGCCTATACGCCAGTGTAACGCCTCATTTGAAAGCTAAGACCCACAAAACTGATTGTAACTTTTTTGTCATGTTTTCGTCACATTTCTATCACTTTTTAATTGTGTTTTTGACGCTCTATTGTTGCGTTTTTTGGTCACTTCTCTTGTTGTATTTTCATCCTTGTGTTCATCACTATTTTTGACACTTTGTTCAAGAAACTTTTAGATTTTGGTGAAGCCAAATTGGAGAAAAAAAGCTCGGTTCAGGTGGAGGTTTAGAGATTAATGTTTTGTTTCACACAATTGTTTCACATTGAAAATATATCAGAGCAACAGTTACTCACAGGACTCACGTTTTCACCAAGTGCTTTTTTACTCTTACTTGAGCAATTGCTTGGGTCACCACTTTTTACTTGCACTTGAGTAAATATTTAATCTGCTCTACCCACCTCTGCATAAGTGAATGATTTTAATATGTAAAGCACTTTGGGCCTGACTCGATTATACAGTATAGCTGCACCTGATTAAAATGTTTATATTATTAGTGCTGCAAATCGGATATACAGTGTAAATGAGTTTGCAATGTGGCCTTCATTATGAGAGGCAAAAGTCTCACCTGCACCTGCTGTTATTGCAATTATCCCTCAGTCATGGTTTAGCTCTGTTTCATTTTCATTCACTCCTGGTTCAGACTTGGTTTGTCTTTCTTCACAAAAATGTAGTTTTGTCCCGATTTAGTCCTTGGTAAGCTTCAGGTATCTTTTCGTCAAATATCGATTGCATATCGTTTTGTTTTGACCTTTGTTACTCCAAACTGGCGCGTGTTTCCCGATGTTTCCCGTTGCTGTAGTTTGAGCATCGTTTGTCTATCGGAAATCTATATGTCCCACTACGGGGGAGGCATTGTCGGGGCCCTGTATGTTTGAGGCATGGCATTTGTGCGTCAAACATTTGCACTCCGCCGCTCCGCTGGATACACACGGATCAAGCTCGAGACTGACTGACGGACTACCAAACAGCCCACCTGCGGCTGAGAATACTAACAACCGAACCGGCCCAATGCAAAACCGTATATTTGTGAAGGCTACAAGAACAAGAACCGCAAGCATCAGGGGCCAGGGTTTTCCACCACCGCAGAAAAGTGTCTCAACTGTTTGAAAGATTCATCCTCGAAAGATGACAACCACTACCCGCCTCAATCATATTTCACACTTAGCCTGTCAGAATGGCTCCTAACGTGGAAACTGCGGGCCTTGAGGTAAGAGGCGTGGGGTAAGAGGAGAATCTGAGTCCACAAGATAGCACGGGTGAGCCTTATAAAACATGCATGGGGAGGTCTGCAGGTCGGAGCGTGGTGTTCAAACTGAGATCAACCACAAAATCTCAACTATTTGATGCAAGAGTAAAGTTATGAATTCTGTGGGGGTTTTTTATGTGTTTGAGAGCAGGTTACAACATCCAGTCACAGAGTGCAGTGTATGTGTGTGCCAGTCCTAAGCTCTCATAAACAGACAGGGTTACAGTGATTTGGAGAGAAAGTCCGGCGCTCATTCGTTGTAGGTCAAATCAATATCTGGAACCCCTCTGGGTGTGAGGCACATGATTTGTTGTGGTAATGGAGAAAAAGCTGAATGGGTAGTCTTGGTTTTGTCTAAGTCCAGGTTTAGTTCTCCTTTGGTCCTGGTTTCAATTTAACAAATCTCAGTCAAAACATTGATATGATTGTCTGTACCGAGATGTGATATATTGAGAGGTGGAGGAGTTTGTTGTTTTTACCAGTTGAGTGTTTTGCCGTCAGCTGTAAAGCAAAAGCATTTTGTTCTGAAGCTCATAGATCAAAATGTCTGCCACAGGCCACAGGTCAGCCAAGGATACTATTACACTGATATAAATATAATATAATATAATATATCTTTATTAAAACAAGCACCAAACAACTCCCTGAAGAAGTCTGATTTGTTGGATAAGAATATCAGATGCAAATAGGCTTTTGATTCAGGAAGAGTGCCATCTTTTTTCTTTTCTTTCATAAAACAAGGATATGTGAGCTACGACCACCTGCATCACATTTCCCTCAGTTTCTATGATAGCATAATCAAAACCCATTACATGTGTTTATTTGTAACTTTTTTGGAGTTATAAAAAGTCTGTGCACAAAGTGCCCATACCTCGGACTTGAGAGGCTCTGTATCCTCTAGGATGGACACAAAGGGGATCTCCAGAAACGAGGACAAAAACTCCAGCTGGATGAGCTCCTCTTTGCTCCGGGGGAACGCCAGCACTGCAGACACCCCGCGCACCACGAGGTCCTGACAGGTGCTCCGGGAGAGAGACTCCGGGTCCCCTCCGGTCGGGGTCCGGGCCATCATGTCCAGAGTAAGATTATAGGGCAGCAGAGGGGGGCTCTGGGAGGACGCGGTGGTGGCACCGCTGGAGGAGTCGGACCCTGCGCTCTGGTGCCGGAGGCTGGCCAGGGCGCGGTTCAGAGCGTTCTGTATCCGTGCCGGCTGCCGGGTGGGCAGCAGCGCACCGAGGCGCACACTGTATCCTATCCGGGAGAGAATGTGGCAGGGCTGAGTTCGCGGGGAGCAGGACTCTGGGGATGAAAAGGCGGAGGAGAGCAGCAGCAGCACCGGTGTGAGGCAGAGGAGATGAGGTCTCCCGGGCAAGAGGCAGTAACTCCAGAGTCCAAAGAGAGACAGCATGCTGCAGCTCCGACGCGCGACACAGGACGACTGGACTGCACATAGCTCCCTCTGTCCTACGACTCCAGCGCTTTCCTCGGACTTCTACTTCCTGCCTGCGCGCCTCCTTCAGTATCGGGTCGTAGCGCCTTTTCAAACTTTGTCTATTTTTCGGCTTGCCATTCCGTCAAAAGTGCTCCAGCCTACGCGTTTTGGAGAGGCAGGGATGCGAAGGACGCACGGTGAAAAACCGGGAGACGTGCGCGCAGCTCTGAGCGCTCGCCCCGCTTCTGTCAGTCTCCGCTGGAGGAAGGCTCAGCAGCTGTGAGCTCCGTATGTGTGTGTCTGCGTGTGTGCGGCCGAGTGCCGGCCCGCCAATAATGTAACCTCTCACGGAGACTGCCTCCTGCTGAATTTTAATGAATATTCTTCGGTAACATTTCCTTCCTGTTCCTCGGGCTCCACGGAGAATGCGCACGTAATGTTTCCGTTCAAAAACTAAAAACTAAAAACATTGGGCAAATTCCCCGATGTAATTATAAGTAGCCTATAATTATAGTTCCGTTTACAATCAACTCATGACAGAGATAAATAGAGTCCTGGTTCTGTTTGACGGTAAAGTCTCACGCTCATACATTAAAATCCAAGTTTTGATTCACACTTACCAGGATCTACAACCATGCGGTCCTGAATCATCCATATGCATGAGCGCAGTGAACACTTGTTCAATATCCTCCAGCGGTGAGCCTCCGAAATGCACTCTCGAGAGACTGTATTTACTTTAGATCACACCATGTGGAATTACGCCTTTTGTTACCGTGTGCCTTCATATCATCAGATGTAGTTTTGTTATAAAGTAGTGCCACAAATCCAAAGTTGCACATGCACGTTTATTGGTTTTGATTTCCCCAAACTACTACAATTGAAAATGATCCTATAATTGGCTGAGGAACTCCCAAACACTGTCTGCTAAGGAGCATTTCTCTTTGAATGTGAGTAATTCTTGTTGTGACAGTCCATCTTTAATACATTTAATATTATGAAGAAGCTTCTAAGGTCAACGTGACCTTGAATCTGATCAGTGAAATCCAATTGTTCTTTTACATATAAACACATTAGCTTTTGTCTTTGCATTGAGTCTCCCTTTAGCCACTGGAGCAATCAGGTCTGTGGGAGAAGTCAGAGACTGTCTGCTTGAAAAAAATAAATGGGACGTTTTAATTAGATCTTGCAGCCATTTGTTTAGCAAGGTAAAAGGCTATATTTAAGCACCTCCCCTGGTCTGACCGTCACTGCCCCTGCCAGGCCTGGCCAACACAAAGCTAATAGCTCACTGAAATCCCCGTCTTTCCTCTGAGATTTATTCCTGCTCCTTTGGCTCCGTCCAAATTCAACATCATCCCTTGTGTAACCAGGTCTTTTCAGCACCACGGCCAGCGCCATAAAAGTCGTCCACTCTCTGCATGATAATGTGGCTGGACTTGAGAGACAGCACTCCTTCTCTCGGTCACGATGATTTGATTTTGTACCATTAGAGCAGAACATTCAGAGTCTTTTGTCCTGAGACTGGTTACTGTGATTTTTGTTTTAGCTTTGTGAAATGTCTGCCAGGCGTCATCGATGCCTGAAATGTCTTTATCTTCCACTGTTTGTCTCTCTTTTGGATGACAGTGAAGTTGATTGGGACATCTCTGAATGCGCTGACTGGGGCTTGAGATGGCTGAGAATTTCATTTACTTATGCAATACCTAAACTACTTGATGAAAAATGCGCACTGAAGTTCCTGCAGTACTACTTGTTGAGGTCCATTACTGGTGCACACAACCCAATTTTACACAAGCTGTTCCACCATTTCCACAACATTTTCAACAGAAACAATAAGATGTCACCCACATACAGTAATTACTTGAGTACCCAACTATGGAACCAGACAGTGTCCGAACTGAACTAAATCTGAACAAGCTGGTCTCATGCTTTGCTTGCACGCTACAGAACACGAAGACCATGACAGTGAGATTAGCTGATAAACAACGGTCAATGCCATAATCACTTTGAAAACGTGAAGTTGAGATAAAGTACAAACAAAGAGCCACAAACAACTGATTCATTGGTAGGAAGTCACCCTCTCTGCGTAGAGGGATGCAAGACTAGGATAAAAAAGGAACTGTCAACAGAGGTCTGGACTTCACTTCTTCTCTTTCTCTGAAGTCACAAGCTGGTTATACTTCTTTGTAACTAGGAACAGCAGCAATAAACGCCTTATCTTTGAGACAATCTCTATCTCCAGTGTATGCTTTGGCTATATCCAAATAACTGTTCTCACGTGATACAAAAGACCCGGGTCCTAACAATTGGTGCCGAAACCCGGGAGTACTGCAGAGCAGCACCTGTAGATTGAGACATCTCTCCCCCTGCCCCAGATCCCTCAGTGGTTTCACGGCCTGCAGGATGGTGACCCAGCGCAATACGTCTGACAAATCCAAGACAGTCAATGCCAAGTAGCGACATTTATTTTTTTTCACTCCCTGTGCCGGCCTCTTCCTCCTGTCTCCTCATGCCCAACTTGCTCGATATAGAGTCAGATGAAACCTGCCTCTGTGGGCTTTGTTCTATTGCACAAACCAACAGCATTAAACTTGCATGGCTCCTCTCACACACTCCCCCAGGTACCTGTGGGAGCGAGGCAGGTAGTGCCGAGAACAAACGCGCCCCTTCCAAATGTGTTTCGCTGAGTTTTTGTTAGCACATTTGGCCTTATTGGGAATTCTAGTTACTCGCTCTTAGACGGGGAAGATTGTTAGCAAGATTGCTCAAAGGCGAATGGTAGCATGTGGTGTAGGTTTTTGCGAACTATTTGAAGGATTCAGAAATATTGTGAGACAAGGTGAAAGTAGCAGAAAAAAGTAATAAAGACAGTAGGGGACAAATGTTGAATTTCCAGCTTGAACGTTTTTGCTGCAAGAGGCAGTCTGATGGATAAAACTTTATGTGCGTGTTTCTAAACGCAGGCTGTAGATTAGACTTTGCCACCTATGGGGCTGGACATGGGATGGACAGACACTTGTGGCAAATGCAGTGGTTATGTACAAAAGTGGTGGTCCCTCTCCAAGCTTTTTCCTCCTCCACACTTGAATCCGAGGTCTGGGGTGATCGAGGTGGTGGCAGCGCTGCATGCGTTGGGGGCTTTGATCTCGTTTCTGTCGTGTGGATGAGATTGCCCTTCTCCCTTCGATACCAGCGCCAGAGCAGGACCAGTATTATATTGTCTTTCTCGCAGGACACAGCCACTGTTCAACAAACAGTGGAATAAATAAAACTTGCAGATTGTCCTGTGAGATCTTGAAAATGATGTAGCCGTAATGCTGAAAGAAGTACATGATGGTTGCGCGCAATGTTAATGTAAAGATGAGGAGAGCAAAGCAAAAGCAGTAACTTTAGCGCCCGTTGCAGCACACCACACCTCAGTTGACCCCTTTTTTCTCAGCGACTCACCTGCCCCCTGGCCACACAAGCACTGGCAAACATTTATTTGCACGCAAGATTTTCCTCTCGTTTGCACTAGCGTCAGGGGGAAGATCAGCCCCTAATAGTACTTCCAATTTATCCGGGGTCGGATCTGGGAAGCAAGAGTCTAAGCAGAGGTAGCCAGACTTCCCTATCCAAACACACTCCAGAGAATCGGGGGGTGTTCCCAGGACAGAGTCCCTCCAGCATGACCTGGGTCTTCCTCGAGGCCTCCACCCAATGGGACGTGCCCAGAACACGACCAGGAGGCATCCGGTACAGATGGTCATAGACCAAAATCTTATGACTATAATGAAATTGGACACCTTGATAATAATTTAATACTATTTCCTTCAAATACTTCTGAAACCTACACTACATTGTACCATTTGCCTTTGCAGTTTTTTATAATCTTGACTCAGATTTGATACCTTTTTGTGACATTGAAATTACATTGCAATAACAGCCTTACCGACAACCAACAATTACAATTTGTGCCTAATGGTATCCCAACCCTGACAGGTGTCACAGTGAAGAGATTATCTGTTTTATTGAGCTGTCAGTGGTCGTAATGTTATGCCTAACCTGTGGGAACTGGCCCCTTGGTCCACAGTGTGTGAGTGCGTGTTGTGAATGGCTGAGCTCCACCGTCTATGATAATAAGGTAGTTAAGGAACAGCTGATTAGTGCCGGATCAATGGGCTGTGGACAGTGAGTGGACTCCACTTCTCTGCCGAGCTTAGTGCAGAGGCAGGACTACACTGTAGGAAAAAAAAAAGGACAAAATCATAACTAAAGCTTAAGCAGCAGGAGCCTATTTTATCAAACTCATATTTTAAGTCTTCTATGACAAATAAATATGCAAATAGTGGCTCAATAACAGGCTGTTAATTGCTGGATTATTATTCGAAATCAGAGAAGTATAAACGGCAAAAATCAAGTGAAATTTGCCAAGTTGACAGTGTTTTCAAATTGTCAGAAACTGTCACTGAAAACTCAATCAGACTCAATAATGTGCCTTTTGTGAAATTTGTGCTTGATCCGTTAATCACAATAGTTGTTGTTTATCTTTTCAGCTTGTTTTCTAATTTGACTCTTGCAGCTGTTGTTTGTGTAAGCTCTCAGTCATCCAGTTTGTAGTAATGGCAAGGTTGTCAAGAGTATTTCTAACAACCAGGGTGTTAAAAGTAGAGGCCATTTTGCTTCTCATCCAAGGGGCTTCTTCAGCTCGTCTGTTCTCAGCTGAGTGAAATGAGCCGTTGTGTGTTGGGGACGTTCCACCTCAATCCTCAAGAGGTTTCATCTGTAACTAAGAATGTTTTAGCAGCTGCCTAAATATGAAGCAATCCAGTATAGAGGGTTTTGAAACTGACATCATATAATTCTCCATTCTTTTTATTTTACTTATAAATAATTCTCTTAATCTGTGGGAAGTTTCTCTCAAGATAACAAACTTTCAGATCTCCAAAGTTATTCGACTTGTCAAAACAGTCACACACACCGTGCCATGTTCCTCTGAATGCACTGGCTGGAAAAAAAAAAAAAAAAAGTATTATATTTCTGATGTGAGGATGTTCAGGCCTCCCAATGTCACCGTGACACCCACCGAGTGCCTCTCTGAATTTCTCAAAGGTCTCATCTTCAGCCGTTTCTCAGACATAATGCAGAAGGATTTGATGTTTTATGTCTCTGGGCTTTGGTTTTATGCCCAATCTCTAAAATGATTAAGACACTTCATGTTTTCTTTTTTGTCTGGGCGCTTATGCTCTGTAAACATGTAATCCCAGCAAATCTATAAGGACAATGATATTCTCACCCTGGGATGATGCACACACAGCTCTTTCCGGCTGTTAGACTAAATTGTTTGTGTTTAATTAGTCGTTGCATGTAACAGCCTTCATTCGTGAGCTTTGCCCTCGTGTGGAGGATTTCATTATTTCCCTCATTAGGTGTCAACTGAATGTGTAAGAAATATATATTTTTAACGTATCTGGGCAAAATTATCGTTTCATATTATATGTATGTCATTGTACAAGCGTGCAACGAAATAGTGTTCAGGTGTTGGTCCTGAGCCGCTGCAATTGAGCCACACCGCCACTGAGAACCTGACCAGCCTGTTTTTTAGAGGTCGGGGAAACTGTAGCACCCAGAGGAAACATGGCTGGCTGCCTTCAGCGCTCCTCTGATCCTCTGAAATCGTTCCTGGGTTTGTCCCTGTTTCAGAGCGTGGTGTCCTGCACTGGTCGGCTCCTCCTCCTTCCTCTTCCTCCTGCACAGCTCCCTCCACGCCACAATAGACTTTCTATCTTCTGGGAAGAGCTTAGCAATCAATCTGTTATATTCTCTAGTGAACGTCTATTAGCCAGAACAATAGAAGGCATGCATGGTTTAGCTGTGAGTCTTGCCCGGATACCTCCTCGTTTGTCCCTTTTTTGTTTCCTGTAGCTCCTCTTGTGACGCCTCCACTGTGCTGCAGGTGTGGGGGGCTCTTGGTACCTCTTCAGTGTTTCAGAAGAAGAAATGTATAGGTCTCAAATGGGTTTAGCTGATAAGCTAGTTGTTTATTTTATTTTTAAAAAGGCTGCTTTCTTTTTTATTATTCCATTATGGACTTTTTGCAGTAAAAAAAAATCCACCAAACCTCACAAAAACACAGCAAAGATGGACAAAAGCATCCAGTAAAACAGTGTGGAACACGGAAACCACAAATGCAGTTTGCACAAAAAAATGCAGCTGTACTGAGAGAGAGGGAGGTTGCATAAGCTTACACAATGTGAAGGAAAGTTGTGATGTTTAACTGTCTTACGATAAAGATGATTATTGCAAATTATAAAGAAAATACATATAAAACAAAATCGACTCATTTCATAGTATGTGTTATCACTTTTGCTGTGTTGGTAACAATCATGTAAATGAAGTCCGATGGTAGACCTCAATGATTCTGCAGTTTATTGTAGCTTCTTGCAATATGGACCTTGCGTCGTCTAATATTGCGCTAACAGAAGTTTGGCAATATTGAGCCCCCCGAATGCATGACCGCTAAAGTCATGACACAGACATCTCATCAGATTTTAGTGCACAGAGCTTTTCCAGACAAAGTCACTTTACAATTTCATGCATTATTCATTCGTTCTGAACACAGTGATAAGCTACAGCAGCCACAACTAACCTGGCGTGGACTGACGGGAGCGAGGCTATACGAATGAATCCGCGCCAACGATCCCTCCGACCTCCACCAATCACTCACACACCACGTTACTCAAATCACACTAAACAGACTACAGTAACAACCTCTGATGGGGGCGAAAAGCTACAAAACACGACAATAATGCCATGAAATAGTGTTTTCAAGTCCAGGCCGGAACAGGAGACCCACACTCTGTGCCCTTTGTGTTCCGACTCTTATCAGGCCTGGCTTATCCTGCTGTGGACACGTGTATTATTTCCTTGTAGCGAAGTTATTTTCCTCTTGGTTAGCTATAGCCCCTCTGTGTTTCACATCCATAGTTCCATTTCACTCGATGCATTTCGCTTCTTGACCTTTTGTCCAAACATAACCAACCTCTAGCTCCTTACAGGCAAAACTCTGGGCTTTAAAATGCTTGTCCACATATGAGCGATTAGGGCTGTGACCCCTTCAACAGCCCTTTATGGACTATGGACGCTTCTGGATTTCTTAAGTAGTTATCGGGGAGGAAAAACAACTACCTTTTATTCTACACGGCCCTCATGCAGGGATTTGGCAGATGCCTTTCCATTTGAATTGTTGATATACAAGTTTATACCTCCTGTTATTGATTAAAAAACAAAAAACAATCCAACATGGTTATTCATCTATTTTAAAATTTGACCCTTTCACGATGATTACATGCAGCACAAAGTCCGAACTTCAAGTGGTATTTTGTCCTCCAATGACTATTCATTCTGGCTAACTAAAGAAAAGGTCAGACCTAAATTGAAAGTAGCAGAGCCGGTGCCCATTAAACAAAACAAATCCTGATACAATTTGTGCCACAGCATGTCTACATATTTGGACATAAGAAATTGCATCTCAGGGTAGGCAGGAAAGGTTATTTTTATAGCTCTTTTCACATGAAACAAGTCATCCAAAGTGCTTCACGAGGGACAATCTTTCATTTAATTCACATTCAGAATTCATACATTGTAGCCACAGCTGCACTAACGGAAGCGAGCCGGCACACATCTGCGCCAACGGACCTGGAAAGGGAAAAAAGATTAAGATCCCCTCAAAGGACATGCATAATCATGTATCGCTAAGACGCCTCATTTGGCTCTTCGGGACCTCCACGACGGGGACACGTCCTCGATTCGTCCCCTCTGGTTATCCGCAGGTGTCCCACTTGTTTTATCTCAATTGCTGTTTCCCTATTAAAGACCATGCCTCCCTCCGCAGGCCTATTTGTTTTGTTTTTTTATTATGTACATTGTAAAGGATTAATATGGAGAATAGGATTAAGCAGGCATCAGAAACCCAATTAAAGTAGCCCTTGATGTGTTCTGGCGGGGGTCGTGTCTCTCTGTCACCGTGAGGGATCCCTCCTCCTGTTCTCTCCTCACCTCCTGGCCCCAGCTCACCCCCCCCTCCTGTCTCGGGGATAACCTTCACCGTGCTCCCCCCCCACTCAGATGTGAGAGGTTTTGCTGGGTCTTCAAGAATGAGGAAATACCCCCTCGAAACATGCAAGCATCTTCAAAGCAGCATCGGAATGTGTGACAATAGACATTTCACTATTTCCATGGGCACTTTTTTTTTTTGTCGTTATCCTTCCTCAAATATTGTCTGTAATCGCTGTTAAAGTGAAAGCATTAGCAGAAGAAGTAGTTGTAGTTGCAGTTGATGAGGAGTATTTTGAAGTTGCAGGAATTTCAACACTGATCAAAACACATCAGTGATTCACCCTTGTACTGACGTTGCAATTACGCTGCAGAGGGACTCGTGATGAACTTGGCTTACTAACGGGGCAATCCGACAACAACTGCCAATTCGAGCGCGGTTCCTCCTCCTCACATGAAGGCGGGGGCAGCACGTCTGGGCTATAATCCCGGGTAATCTGTCAGTTCAAAGCTATAGGTAGCGCATATGAGGTCTCCAAATGCCAAGGGAGAGGGAGAGCTTTGAGTTTGCATTCCAGGCACGCCGCAGCAACCGCTAATATCACCTTTTAGCACATGGAAGCGAAGAAAGACTAGGGTTAAACGAGAAGAAAAAAGGACAATAATCGAGTGTAGCCAAAGCGGAACTGCTGGGAAGAAGAAGAAGAAAAACTCCCAAAACTGTGGCGAAGTGTTTATAGAGGCGATCCGGTTTGTTTGGCAAGCCTTTGGAGTTAAAACAAATTAACGACGTGGCTTCCCATTCATCTGAGTTCCTTCTAGCCCCGTGTGCAAAGAGGCCGGAGCGTGGAGAGGAACTTATCTAGAAGCAACAGCAACCCCGCGGCATTCGTATACGCGCGCCGCAGTGTATTATGCCACGTTATGGGCACATAAATCTATTGCCGTTCGCTTTTGAGGACAAATTGCAAGCCACCGCAATGCATATGGTTTGAAGAAGAATAATAGCCCGGATATGCATGGGAAAGAAGAGAGAGAGCGTGTGAGAGAGAGAGAGAGAGAGAGAGAGAGAGAGAGAGGTGGTGGGTGCCCCCTATCATATGTATGTTCAGTTTAGTGGAACATGTATCCTCTGAGAGAACGCATTGTGCGCTACATTTCATGCCAAGCTGCATCTTTGTTTTGTTTATATGAAGGGCTCAATATAGAAACATGTCCATTGAGAAATAGCTTACATTGGGGCGTAATCAAGAGTGGTGTTGCTTTAATGCACAGTGATTCAATTTGCATGCCTGTATGGCGGCTTATCTTCTGGCGGAACTGGTCCCAAGTGTTCCGGTCAAGAGCCCTGTACATTATTTATTTATTTATTTTATTTACAATGCAAGAGGCGGCATTTTTAGCATCCCAGTTCTTCACAGGAATGACAACAGCCTGCCGTAGCTGACAACTGATAAACGCGGATAATTCTCTTAATTATATTTATGTAGATGGACTTTTAACTTTTTGAAGTAGCTGCCACTCATTTGACTAGTTTTATCATATCGTTCTTTTGACTTTTGCTTGACTAATATTGTGATCCATCTGTGCTCTTAGAGAGTAAGTGTCAAATGCTTCATAGGGAAACATAAAATAGATGGGGTTTGTGATCCGTATCAGTGGTGCGCGGGTTGATCCGAGATGAAGTAGGTGCCTGTGGTTACGAGTCATCCAAAAATATTTGTCATGATATTCAGGTCGCGGTCGGTCGGGTCGTTTGAAATAAAGATGCCAATTAAACCTTTGTAATTAAAGCCGTACTAAGTAACTTGTTTACCTCAATAAATCATTTTCGTAGTCCCTCTGGGGGTAATACACAAGTGTTGATGGGATGATTGGGGGGGTCTTTCATCTCCCCCTGGTGTCTCTGGCCGGAAAACCACTAATGGAATCACGAAGAAGAAGCTAACAGGCAAAGCTAACTGCGGGCTAGCGGCACTTTAAGTGAAAAAAAAAATCCATTTTGTAATTAGATGAACAATATCCCTCTCTCCCTTTGCCTTTTCTGTCAGTGTAGTATTTACTCTCATGGACAATTAATAAGTAAAAAAACGAACATCCTATGACACCTGCAATTACGTGTATGGCCTCTAGGGGCAAGAGTTACTTAGTACTGCTTTAATATATTATTAGTCTAGTACTGAAAAATGTTGGGTCGAGTACAATATTTTCTTTACACAACTTGCAGTCCAAGTTGTGGGCGGGTTAGTTGAAAACGAGTGCGGGTTGTTTATACATTGACCCACGCATCACTTACCCGTATACTGTACCAGTTTATGGCAACTTATTTTGAAATATCAGGATTTCCAAAACATTTCTTTTTTCATTTTGTTTCTCACAAACTCAAAGACAAATCAGATATTATGCCCAAACAGTCACTCAATACTCACAGTACACATGTGCCTCTTTACTCTTACTTGAGTCATTTCCAGCCAGGTGTTTCTGACCATCAGCCTGGCGCAACATCTGGAGATGGCTCCCCGGGCGCTGCACTGCGGTCGCCCACTGCTCCTTACGGATCGTCCCAGCGGCGTCGAAGGATAGGTCAGATGCAGAGGACAGATTTTGTTGTATAATGAGAAATAAAGCACCTTAACTTAACTTTACCTCTACTTCGGCAAAATCATCGTATAGCAACATTATTACTTTGGCTACTCTGTCCACCTCTGTATTAGATTAACAATTTCTTCTACAAATATTTTGCTACAGAATACTAAAAGACAAACCCACTCATCTGGAAAAGGGTTTAGGTTTAGTCCAGATAAAAATGGCGTCTTGCTCTTGCCTGAACTTCTCACTCGCTTGGTGTTGTGAATAAAGTTAAAAATATAAGGAAAGACATTTCTCAGGTTGTGTTTGATATAAAAAAAAGTTTGAGGAATCATTGATCTGAAACTCACTTATATTTTTGTTTCTTTCCTTTTGTCATCTTTGCCGGTATAAGCCCTTCCCCCGGCAGGCCACGATTTCAAAGATGCCTTTTCCTGGACTGTATCTACCTTGAGACAGGCTTTTCCTATTGGGCTTCATAGTCTTATTTTTACATTATTTGCCCACCAACAGAGATTTGAGAGCACTGCCAGGTTTTTGTTTTTTTTTACTCTTCAATATCTAACTTTTTGAACTACTGAGGATTCTGGGCATGTTCTTCTGCAACTTGTGGAGTAATGAAAATGGTGGAGAGAATCTTGGTGTTTTGCAATACAGTGCAATGATATGATTTGGGAATATGTTTAAATGTAATACAAGATGTTGTACCATTGTGGAAAAAGATTTTTGGTTAAAAATCGCTCATGTAGGCTGATCCCATGTGAATCAAAGCACACTGTATTCTCTGCCAACGCAGCTGCAACAGTTGGCAACACAAGCCACAGTAACGTTTAACAGCTGCTTCCACCAAAACAGTGTCAGGGAGCCTTTATTATTAATTAACCTTGTATGAAGTATAAGTGGAGAACATCTCATATTTGTGCTATATTGCTTCAAAGGAGAGCCGCATAAGTTCTGGGCATATTAACGATATTATATCCATGTTGCAAGAAGCCACAAGAAATCCAGAGGTCTTCTATGTGACTTGTGACTTGGTTTTTTTTGCTAATATAGCCCAAAACAAAAGTTATGAGTTCGGTTTTAGTCATAATTTCCTTAATTTAGTTCCATTTTAATCCTGATTTGGTCCTGATTTAGTTTTTTTTTTAAAGTCTGGTTTTGACACAATATGGTGTGTTCAGTTTGAGCAAGTGCTCCGAAGGGCACCAGATTGAGGCCATTGTAAGTGAATGGCATTGTACAGCATTTGTGTCATTGTTTTAATACTGCAGCAGCCAAAAAACGGCCTGTGTCAATGAGAACGATGAGAATGAAGAGCTACAGATACTGTATGTGTGTGACTGATGATACAACTCTTCACACAGACTTCACACACGGCCCGTTCATACAAAGGTAGTAAATTTGTTTGCAAACCTCAGTTCAGATGTTCTGACAAAACATTTGCATCACATAGTGTTCTCTGGTGCCTGTGCTCGCAGTGGCAAGTGAAAAAGGGAAAAGGAATTCAGCCTGAAAAGAAAGAAACAAAGCGGCATGAGAAGAGTTTTATTGGACATGAATCATGTTTGGTGCTCTGATCTCGGCAGAAGACAATGAATCAACGGTATGAAATACATGGGCGTGAGGAATGACTATAGGAGAGTCTTTCCCCCGGAGTCTGGACACTGGTGGTGGTAGAGGATGAGGTCTGAGGCGAAGGTTGGAGTAGAGATGAGGCCAGGTGGAGGAGGGGCGGAGGAGGGTTGCAGCACGCTGGGAAACGGTCGAGGCAGTGAATGAGGAGGCTTAAGAGGGGAATCCTGGCTGATGATTGGTTGAAGCAGGCCCGAGATGAAGGGATGATTGGATGATTGGTGAGGTGTAGTCAGAGATGAGGCGATGAATGGAGTTCCGAGGTCTTAAGCTTCACGACACGTCTGAGCTGAAGTGCGCCGCAGCTGCAGGGTCAGAGCAGAGACACTCAGGTTCTGGGAGGCAGCAGCTATTAAACCATCGGGCTGTATAAACTGACCAAAATGGCTTGCAGTGGCCCTTTTAAATCCTGTAATCTGAAAGTAGTTCTCAGAAATTGTCATTTCACTCACATTGTGTTGCCTAACTGCTCAGGTATGTTTGAGTCGACGCTCAAGTACAATATAAAAGTCTATCTCTGCATTAAGTCTGTTTGCATACCACCAAGTGCCTTAATATTCCGCTGCCCTCCCTTTCCTTCTGTGGGCTGCTGGGAGAACCGTGTCGGATCAGCAAATCAACTTAAGTTAGCGTCCTTTAAAAGTCCTTGGACTGGAAACCCAACAGGAGACGTTCAACTGTACTGTTGGTATTGTTCGCAAAGTCTGCACAAAGACACTCCAAGGCAGCGAACAGATAGGAAATGCAAAATCAATGTCGGAGAAGTTGGTACACCGCAGTGCACTTTATTCACTGTAGAAAAGAAACGATTTTTTGCGGGTATGTGTTTCATTATACTGTAAGTAATGGCAATCTGGTGGAAACACCGGGGTCAACAAAAGGGTGATGGAAAGGATGAAAGAAAGACGAGAGCGAAAGACTATGATTATGTTCTAACATAACCTTTCAAGGCTCCCAAAATACTATATCAAGACATTTTAATTGGGCTCCAGTTGCTCAGAAAGTTTGAAATGTAAAGCCTGGTGAAGAGACTTTTTCTATAATGCCTTTGTAAATGGGCTTGTTATTATACTGTCTTGCTTAGTGAATAAACAAAGAGATGTTTCATTGTCTTAAGTTTGGAACAGGTCCACACTCTTTCCCTTATTTACACAGTATTCGCCTGGTCCTACTATCATGAGGGGGGTGTAAATATCCCAAGAGCTCATTTCCCCAGTAGTCTCAGTTTAAGTAGCCTTCCAACATCACCTTCTTCAGCCAGTGATCATTATCTTTGTCTGATTAATTAAAGTCATACTTCATTCTATTTTGAGGTTGTGATCTTTACAACGTGAATAGCTGTCTGCGCTTGTGTGCATCTTCTTTTGCGGCTCCTATCCTGCCAATCTTACCTCACCCACTCCCCCACCTTAGGAACAAACCAAAGGAACACTGCATGATGAGATTTGTAAACCAGAGCTTTTGAGTCCCAACTTCTTTCCTTTTCTGAATCACTCTTCGAGACTTTTTACACCCCGTCAAGTTTAACTCCATTAACTGCCACACGTACACACTCCTTTTAATCCACGCCAGACTAATAAACTGTCATCCTCACTGCCACCGATTTTTCATAACAGCGCCATCATCAACAGCGCTGTCTTATTAGCATTTTGGCCCGCAGTAAAATATCATCTTGAGCGCTCCCGTGACCACAGCGGAGTGCTACAGTTTTCATGATTGAATTCACAAAGCCATTAAAGCCCAAACTGCCAAGGTAACTTCTGGGAGGAATACGTTCTTGTTGTTACATCTGAGCGGAGGAGGGAGGGGGGAGAGATGACTGATGGCGGGACAACAGAGGAATCAGTCAAGACCCATCTGTGGAGGCAAATATGTGGATTCGGTCAAACAGAACTAGGGATAATGCAGAGGGAAAAGGGTGCTTCCCAAACGCATCCATTTAAGTTGAAATGACACGTTTTTGAAATGTGAAGAATGACTTTTCATGTCAATGTCTCCTTTTGACTGATTACTTCAGGGTGGTGGTACCTAATTGTAGCTAATTATAAATTGACCTAGAGCATGTAGAGACACATTTTGTAATACCCCACATTATGAACAGTTCAAAATGTAACACAATTTTCACTTGTGTAATAAAACCACAGCTTGTCATCATTTTCTCATATTTAAAAAACAATTATACAATGCAATACAAAGTGCGGGAAACACTTAGAGATGACTGTGCACGATTAAAGGACTTGTAAATACTTACAATTTAGAAATTGTATCATTTCTAAAACATTTACAAAGCTCTTTTCATCATTTGTTACTCACTTATGAGCAGCTAAATAGTGATTACTTTCTGTTTATACCGTTTTCCTGAAGCTTTTCTGACTTGTCCCTGACCTTGAGCAGACTCACAGATGGAGCACATAGTCACTAGACTGTCCCATCTGTTTAGACGTTTATTCATGTTAACAACAGTTAGTAAACTAAATGTATTTAACGCTGCATTACAAACTGCTTGATAGTGTGCAGTGATCCATTTTATTACACAATGAGTTGAGAGAGTTTATTACAAAATGCAGAGCATTATTACAAAGTGCGGTTTTATTTCACAGTGAATTTAACATTTTATTACATTTTGAACAGTTATTACATAATGCAGTGTTATTACAAATAACACCAGTGTTAATTTTGCAGACTACAATATTTGGTTATAATGTTGGTCAAAGTAACATTTTTGCTGATTAAGAAGAAGAATAACTTTATTTATATAGTGGCTTTCACAGACACGGTCACAAAGCGTTTTACATGAGACAATTACACATTGACTTGCTCTGTGGTGTAGCTTCAGTTTCCCCTGGGGGAGACTGACAGAAGCGATGTCGCGACTGCACACATCTGCACACATCTGCCAACGGTCCCTCTGACCATCACCATTCATTTTTTATGCACACTCTCATTCATCCTGGCCTATTGAACATGTTTTTAGTGGTGGGGGAAACCGGAGTGCCTGGAGGAAACCTATGCAGACTCGGGGAGAACATGCAAACTCCACAGAGAAAGGCCGAATCCAGGTGGGAATCGAACCCGGGAACATCTATCTGTGAAGCACAAGTGCTAACCGCTGCGCTACCGTGCCACCCAAATGACAACTAAAATGCAACAAAAACTAAGGTTAACTTATAACCTTTCAATTCACTGCCAAAGGAACAGCTCTGAGCTTTGTTCATGTGGGAGAAGCTCCATAAAGCTGAGGATCGTCATTTATTATGATTATAATAAATATTATAGATGCAAATTCAATTTAGTCGACTAAATTTACATGCAATTTTAGTCGACTAAAACTAGATTAAAATTGAAGATGATTAGTTGACTAAATCTCAAATAAAAGAAAAAAGAAGACTAAAACTAATACTAAATGTTGTCAAAATTAACACTGGATAACACAATGAAAACAAGCTTTCACTTTCAGCTAACAAATCCATAGCGCCATGATGAACAAACTTTGAGCGCAGAAGTGTGCAGTGTGAGTCTGGTGATGATTTAGAAATATAGAGGACAGTTTTGTGTTGTTTTGTCGCTTGAGCAGAGGACTGGGACGTGGGTAATGGGAGGGGGTTGTGTACCGGGCCTCATGACACATTATTCACCAATTATTTTATTATGTTATAAATTCACATAAAAGCAGCTTTTTTCTGGGTAGTCTGGTTTCAATGGGCCAGGTTGAGTGAAAGTCTGTCTGAGAGTGCGAGTTACAGACCAAGGGGACAAAGTATGGAAAATAACCAACGGCTACAATCTGGCGTTGCGTGTTTACATTCCCCATGTGTGTTCATTAACATTTATTTAACAAATGAAAAATAAATCGAGCTCCTTCCCGTCCTCCTTGAGGGCAGCATGATGACTGCTCAGCCACCTCGATATCCCATAATAGAAGTTACAGATGAGTAATGACGGACCACCTGTTCCGACACGTGCACTGATTTGTCCAGACAGTGGTTAATGCGTATGGAAAAGGGATGGGATGCACGTCAGGCCCATTATAGAGTGTTTTAGGAACCAGCGCAGTGTTTTGCAGTGATCTGTTTGCATATGGATGTGCAGTTAGCGCTGGGCCCACTCGATAACCGTCCTCTGAGACTTCTGCAGGTGTCTCAGCCAAAGTGTTAATCAAGACCTGTGGCCACTTTGATTGTAGCCCTGCATAAGTTACTGATCCTCAAGTGGCTAAACGCATTTGTGTAATTAAGTGCCTGAATTTAAAGTAGTTTAGTATGCAAAATACATATAGGGCATGTTTTGGTAAAGGTAAAGGTGCTTCATTTGTCGTTATAAATCAGCGGCAGTGCTGCGCCCGGGGACCCATCTCCAGACGTGGAGCCAGGCTGGTGGTCAGAAACACCTGGTTGGAGGATTCACCTATGGCACATATTTTTGGAGCTATTGATCTCTAGACCCATCAACAGGTTAGTTAAAAACTAACAAAACAATATACATATTAATTATGTCACTATACCTGATACTAAATTACAAACAGTAAAAGAGGAAACTCCAAACTCATTCTTAAAGAGACTAGATGCACATTGTCATTTTATGCTCACTACTGCCACCTCAGATCTTTTGCGTAGCTGCAGTTTCTATATTAAGCTCGTGCATGACGGTACTTCAGGCCTGAATTAACAACTTTTTAAGTGACAGTGCAGGATTTTAGAGGCAGTTGTGGCGAATAGGTTTGGGCTCATTCTACTCTGTATACTCTGTCATTAAACTCTGTCTAGTCCCTTTACGTTATTTGTAGCACTACAGTTCTTCACAGGAACAGGTGTATAGGCACAACTTACAGAGTCACTTTTCAGAGTCATTTTCACAGGAAGGCTAGAAAACTGGCAAGTTCCTGAAATTGGTTTTATAATTAGATGCTACTTTTTTCCTCGACAAATGTCTGTTTACCTTATTAAAGGGGGACGAAACACATTTCGTTCCATTACGAGAAAAAAAATCAGGTAAAGTGATTTAACATTGGCTACCACATAAAATTATACAATATTAACATCAACAACATTTTAAAAGATTTTGAGTCATAGCCAAATAAATTCCATAAGCGAGAATAAATTAGAAGGACACTGGCCAATCTAATGGTTGGTTAAAGTATGAGATTGCATCTCGCAGGTGTCTGAGCCCAACAACATTGGCCTTGTTTAGATTTCAGCAGATGCTAAGTAAATGCATCCTTAAATGTAATTTGGTCATTTCATTTTATCACACAAGAATATTCATGACATATTCTGAGTGCTCTGTATTTGTTATAGAACTGCCACTAACTAACTGTACAGATCTTTTGCGCATCTTAAAGCAACACAATTTCATATACTCCAATGATTGATTTCTGTTTTTGGAAGTGTCACCGGCTTCCACTGCATCATGCGACGCAATGACAAAAAAGCTAAGAATATAACAGCTGCCGGCAACGAGAAAAATCCATTTTGGGAAACTTTGAATGATTTAAAAGCTCAGTGTCGAACCTCTCATTATGCGTCATGTCCTGCTATCGGTCCTCATCATTTTAGATAATTGCTCCCAATGGCCAGCAGTCTGCTATTTGGCCCATTTTGCCCCGTTCTTGTGAGAAATTAAGGCATTCCTCCGGCGACCCTGAACTGTTCCAGCCTCTGTCATTTGACGGACAGCCCATTAGCGAATCATTGATTGGTTTGGATCTGGGATTGTGTGAGCCAAACTAATTAGGCGGCGTCCCTCCTCCTCTGCATCTCAATCGGGATCCGCCAGCAGAACAAAAGTGTAGCAAATTGGGTCATCTTTTAATCCGCCATTAAGTAAGAGTCATCCGCAGCCTACAGATTATTTACAGTAACCCTCTAAAAGACCAGAGCGGAATCTGATCGTGGCTCTGCATTTTGTTTTTCAGTACATTTGACACATTCTTGGATTGTTGTGGATGTCATTTAGTGTACAAGGGCGTCCAACCAATGGGATGCCAGTTCCATTTCACCCCATCGCCCACTGCTGTCACAAAGGGCGGGCTTGTTTGTTTGTTTTCATTTTCTATTCATACCTGGTGCATGTCTTTCTGATCCTGAATCCAGGAGCAGTAAAGATATTTCGATCTTCATGAGTGCCTGCACACATAGAGAAAATCACAATAAAAATATCTGCCAAATCCTCTTACATTTGGTTTCCTGTAGCAGCCTCAGAGAATCGATCAATCAAATCAAGTAAAAAAATTGCGACTTGCTACGACACCTGCAGTTGCACTTATGGCCTGTAGGGGCAAGAGTTACTTAGTACTGCTTTAAACCCCGCCTTAAACAAATGCATTTTCTCTAGTTTAACATTACCCAAACCTAAAAGGTTACCGCTAGTTACAATAGATCCATGGCTACAACCTATAGGCCAGTGCAATGCCTCATTTGAAAGCTAAGACCTACAAAACTGATCAGAACTGAAGTTTTTCCCTGCGTCGTTGCAACCTTTTTTGACATCATTGCTTTTTTGTGGCGTTTTTTTAAATTATTTTTTTTACATTTTTTCATCACATTTTTGTCACATTTTCATTGCTTTTTTGTCACTTTTTTGTTGTGTTTTCTCCACTTTTCTGTTGCTCTTTTGAGTCGTTTTTGTCGCTCTTTTTTCCACACATTTTTATCACTTGTCAACTTTTACTTGTTATTCTTTGGTTTCTTTGTTGTTGCGTTTTCATCATCGGTCTTTTTCAAGAAGCTTTTAGATTTGGGTAAAGCCAAACTTGAGGTTAATTAATGTAAGACCTATTATTTCCTTGTTTATGCCTGGTATAGTTGTAGACCCATCTGGAGCTGGAGTTTCCCAGGAAGCCTCTTTTTTGTGTGTGTTTAATTCGGTGAGAAAGTTTGTGAACCACTGAACAGAGCATATAGTAAGCCTTCTGACAGCTTTGAAACCAATGCTATACAAAAGTCAATGAACGAGCCTTTGTTTTCCTTTGGTGCTCGCGCAGCACCTGTTAGAGTGAGACAAAAGCAAATGAACAAACAGATGTAAAGCAGCCCAGACTTGGAGGGGAGCAGCTTGTTTTGCAAAAAAATTCAACACAAAGCAGTAAATACAGACACAGAAAGGAAGCGGGTTTGACATCAGCCTCGGCGGATAAAAGCACAGTGCAAAGTGACTGTATTGTGCTGACAAGCCCTTCTGTCATGCAGTGGCGCCCATAGACAGCGCTAATACGACCCAACACCATTTGGGCAGGAAACATGGAAGTTGACAGAGAGTTTATTCGGTTAACTTTTCTAACAAATTAAATGTAATCAGCGCTGACAGCTCAAAGTCAGCTCTTCCAATGCTATACAGTGCAGCTTCTATTGAAAATAAGCCACTATATTCCGACAACAATGAACAAATAGGCAGACAACGACACACGCTCAGATCATTTACTCAAACAATTAGGCGGCAAATCCAGCTGATGTTTTCAAAGGCTAAATGAGTGCGATACAGCTGTCCCAGTCAATATATAGCACTGAGCGACGTAATTAGTCCATATAATGTGAGAGGTGGCATTTGCAGTGAGGAAGCATTAACACGACAGAAGGATCTTTGTCTGCTACTTTGCACTGGAACAAACAATGACAGAATTGTAAATAGCGGGGTGACTTTGGTCAGATTCCTCTGCTAATTCCTCATTCTCGCCCTGATTGTTTGTCGGACATCCAATAAAGACGAATAAACTTCAAAAACGTGTTACTTTGTGATCAATGTTACTCCTTTTTGATAAAAGGCGATGGCTTTTCAAGGAGTCACTAACTTCTTTAGTCAGTCGCAAGCCCCAGTGCCGCTTACATCATGAATTGCATGTTTGTTTTTGCCTTGAACTCAACCTGTCAAGACCCTCTAAGCACTTCGCATCGCATTCTACATCCCCCTACGTCGATAAGTTTGTGTGTGTAGCCACTGAAGCCCGAGGGCTCACTCACAGAAACCTGACCATCGCAAATCGCCTGCTCACACTCATACATTAAATATCTCGTGTCAGTATTTATTCTCCACACACGAGGGGTCTCCAACATTTTTTGTGATACTTTTAGGGTAACAAAAAAGGCAGCGAACTTGAGCGGAGTTCTCCCAGGGTGATACAGAATTTCAACACGAAGAAAAACACTTGCTGCTTCCTCCTAATGCCACGATATTACCATATTTCATGGACTATAAGTCGCTCCGGAGAATAAGTCGCACCAGCCAAAGAATGCATTATGAAGAAGAAAAAAGAATATATATATAAGTCGCACCAGCCTTGGCAACTACCTGGGCATGGAGGCGTCACTGCACCGTGGACAAGATGTATAAGTCGCATCAGCCTTGGCAACTACCTGGACATGGAGGCATCACTGCACCGTGGACAAGATGTATAAGTCGCATCAGCCTTGGCAACTACCTGGACATGGAGGCATCACTGCACCGTGGACAAGATGTATAAGTCGCATCAGCCTTGGCAACTACCTGGACATGGAGGCATCACTGCACTGTGGACAAGATATATAAGTCACACCAGCCTTGGCAACTACCTGGGCATGGAGGCGCAATTGCACTGTGGACAAGATATATAAGTCGCACCAGCCTTGGCAACTACCTGGGCATGGAGGCGTACCTGCACCATGGACAAGATATATAAGTCGCACCAGCCTTGGCAACTACCTGGGCATGGAGGCGGAATTGCACTGTGGACAAGATATATAAGTCGCATCAGCCTTGGCAACTACCTGGACATGGAGGCGTAACTGCACCGTGGACAAGATATATAAGTCGCACCAGCCTTGGCAACTACCTGGACATGGAGGTGTAGCTGCACCGTGGACAAGATATATAGGTCGCATCAGCCTTGGCAACTACCTGGGCATGGAGGCGCAATTGCACTGTGGACAAGATATATAAGTCACACCAGCCTTGGCAACTACCTGGGCATGGAGGCGCAATTGCACTGTGGACAAGATATATAAGTCGCACCAGCCTTGGCAACTACCTGGGCATGGAGGCGTAACTGCGCCGTGGACAAGATGTATAAGTCCCATCTGAGTGTAGATCGCACCCCACGGCACACTATGAAAAAAAGTTTGACTTGCAGTCCGGAAAATATGCTACCCAAATGTCTGATGATTGAGTTCAACATTTTCAGAAAAAAAAGAAACGAAGCAGCTGTATACAGTAAAAAAGCCACACTTTTGAAGTACCACTTGCAATCATGAATAAATTAGCATTGCTCAAACACATCTATGCAAAGCAGCCATATTATTAGACAACGAGATACACTTCTTGTCACAATCTAAATGGGATATGAATAGCTTATGCGAATTTGCACCTAGAGAGCAGCGTTTTAGCCCGTAAGCACCGGGATTTGATGGCAGATGGTGAGATGAACTAAACGCTTTTAAACATATTCATCTTCGCTATAGTAGACTTGCAACGTCATTTCATTCCGGTCGGTAATGGGGAAGATTCTATTTTTTTGCACGTACACTGCGGACACCAACCAGCCAATAGAGTTTGTTTGAGCCGGATCATTACTGTGACTGTGATGTATGGCGTCTATGCTTATTCCTTATGACAGATGTGGATAAAGTACATCTGCATATGCATTATTCAAACAAGCAATAAGCTAAAGACGCGTGCGCTCTGTTTTAATCCTGTATGAGCTCCTGTTTTGCAAGATACATGGATTTCCAAAGTTGAAATGTTGCCCACTATTACTGCATAAAGCTCTACTCTTCATTTCATCGATATTCCATTGGATTTCATCATTGGATTTAAAATCTTTGATACTTTATTATCTTGGTAGATGCAACTCATTGCCATGGAACAAAATGACATCTTAATGATAAATGCAAAGCAGAGCAGCGTTTTACCAGATGGGCCAGATAGCAGCAAGTGCAGCCATGTTGTATTAAATGGCCCCGGGACATGTAGGTTAATTACATTTGCTAATTTACAGGAGGGGGAAAGATTAGTCTTACAACGCAACAGTTTTCTTTCCCCCCCGCCGGCAATTTGCAGGAGAATGAAATATATCGAGAGATAAAGAGTCCGATGGAAATGCCGTACACATGGCAAATCTATTTCCATAGTTTACATGCGTACACTGAATCATGGTCAAAATCTCAGGCCAATTAAAATATGTAAATGCTGCAAGTGACCCACCCCTAGCACAAGCCTCACTGCTGCCACGGCTGAGGCCAGAAAATTGTTGATCAGGCAGAAACAGGGAAGAACTGTAAGCGTGGGGTTGAAGTCAGGACTTGTGATTGAGACAAATGCTCAGTCAGTATTACAGCAAACCAAAAGTATTCTGATATTTAGCGTCTCTAAATACAACATTTAGAGACGCTAAATGTTGTATTTAGCGTCTCTATGCGACAGGTAGCAACCTCCCTCTGTCTCTGTACAGCTGCATTTTTTGCCTTTTTCTACGAACTGCATTAGTGGTTTCTGTGTTCCACACTGTTTTAATGGATACTATTGTGCGTCTTTGCCGTGTTTCTGTGAGGTTCAATGGATTTTCTTTACTGCAAAGAGTTCATAATGGTCCTAAAGAAAGTAGCTTTTTTAAAAGTAAACAAATAGCTATAGCTTATGAGATAAACCCATTTGAGACCTACTCATTTCTTCTTCTGAGACACTGAAAAGGCTCCAAGAGCCCCCCACACCAGCAGCACCGTGGAGGCGTCACATGCGGAGCTACAGAAACAAGGAGGGACAAACAAGGAGGTATCTGGGAGAGACTCACAGCTAAGCCACACATGCCTTCTATTGTTCTGGCTAATGGACGTTCCATAGAGAATAAAACAGATGAACGGCTAAACTCTTCCCAGAAGATGGTGAAAGACTGTTGTGGGGCGGAGGGAGCTGTGCAGGAGGAAGTGGAAGGAGGAGGTGGAGCTGACCAGTGCAGGACACCATGCTCTGAAACAGGGAAAAACTCAGGAGCAGTGCAGCCTGTCAGGTTTCCTCCGTGTGCTACGGTTTCCCCGTTTCCCCTGACAAATAAAGCACTTACTTTCTTACTTTGTTACTTCATGAATATAACTTCATAAGTAAGTTGGAGAAGGTTGTTTTAGCTTATTATCACTTGTTAAAGTGGCTTTGGGGAATAGTTTCTTCTGTCAGTCTTTGAGGAAGCCACAAGTTAATGTATTCTTTGTGCCAGTGCCATGGTTGGATAAAAGGAGACGGTAAAGTCAAGAGAAGCAATTGCTTTAAAACCTGCACATATGAAAATAAATATGCAACCAACTGAAAAGAGAGAAGCGAAGAGAAAAACAGGTTAACATCACACTTTTAAAAAGTCATGCTGTGCACTGAATCTTCTGCATACGGAGCAATGTGAATTTCACTTGAATTGAAATACTGAAATATAATTTATTTTTTTTAAGCCGCCATATTCTGATTTACTGAGTTGCACCTACTGTAAACCGGCACCTTATTTTGAATATCTCTCGATTAGTTTCTGCCCCTGCAGCAGCAGACTGTCATGGGGAGAAGACGTACATGTTGGGTTGAACAGGTTAATGTCCCGCTGGCGAACACCGAGCCGTGATAATGGCTTAAGAGCTCTTCCATTACTCCCATTGTTGTTGGAGGAGGAGGTGTGTGCTGAGCTGGCACTGTGTGGAGGTGCGGGGATTACAGTAATACAGGCCAAATTCAAGTGTCCCACTGCTCAACTCAGGAAATCGAGGGCTATAACAATCTGATCTACGAGTCAGATTATAAATGAAGTTTATTCTGAATCATTGCCGGTCATAGGCTGTTTGTAAGACAATGATTATTTTAGCTTATAATGTCAAATCAAATAGTTTATTATCTTTGGCAAAAGTGCAGACTAGGCAGGTAAACACAAAGTCATAGTCACATGCATCCATCCAAGACCTTTCCCTATAAACAATGCTGCTGTTATTTTAATGCCCAGAGCTATACAAGAAATATATAACATTCAAACCTGAAGTTGTGAGTGAAGAGGATTTGTATCTTCAAAACCGCAACGATTTATTTTGGCACATTCCATAATAATAAGCCAACGGCGATCTTAAAGGAACAGGCCACCGTTTTTCCATAATGAAATATGATCTTTCCAGAGCATAGACGAGTTGATGTGTACCTGTCTGGTCTTGTGCGTGTGCTCAGTCAGGCAAAAAGACTAAAGATGTTGTTAGCATTTAGCCTCTCCTTCTCTGCTCTATGGGGCAAATGCGGGTCAGCACATTAAAGTGAACATATTACTGCGCGGACGGCGAAGTGCTCCTAAGGTGTTATTACGCCGTACAATATAGTTCTACTATTTATACGCTTAGAAAATCAACATGTTTAATTTTGTGTAACTAGGCTTGGATCAAGTAACTACTCACGCAAATGTACAGTATTTAAATAGGGAAAACGTGGAAGAGCTCGGTCGCTTCTAACTTCACCCCCGTTTGGCCCCATAGAGGAGAGGAGGGAGGAGTGGCTAAATGCTAACAACATCTTTGGTCATTTTGCCTGTCTTAGCGCACGCACAAAGACCAGACAGGTACGCATCAACTCATCTAAGCTCAGGTAAGAACAAATCTCAGTAGAAATTAAAAGAAAAATGGTGGCCTGTTTCTTTAAATGTAACATACTGTATAGTTCACATAAAAGCATTTGGAAAGTGTGCTGTATGTGTTTAGTGACCCAGCAGCAAAATACCGTTTTTAGCTTTTGGTTTATGGACAAAGTTGGCTCGTACCCCCTGACATCACCATGGTAATGTTAATTTCGAGCCTCGTACATATGTGTAGAAGGCTTCTTTTATAAGCCTACATCTTATAAGAACAATCAGCCACTCATTGTGTTGTTGGGCATAGGATCGGTGTTTCAATTAGTCAATTATCTGCATTGTGAGAATAGCAAAGAGAATGTGTGAAGCTTATTTGGTTAATTATGGTGTAGAATTATGATGAGAAGGGGAAGAAAAACATATTTTTGAAAAGGAGAAGCGACACTCACAAAGCTAATTCATTTTGAAATGATAAAATCCACATTTTCCCCCTCGACAATCCATGATAGCCAGAATGCAAAAAAGTAAACCAAATTTGTTTGTTGTTATGCTCATCCAAGTCACTTTTCTCAGTTACCCAAGCACAGAACCATGTGCATATTGTAACCCTTAACACTTGTGTAGGAAGCATTTTTGCTGAGCTTGCAGGGCATAAAGGTACAGGGGATTAGTTTTCCACATTGATAATATGGGTGCAAGGGGGTGGAGGATATGGTGAGAAAGAAAAACTCCCCTTTGAACAAGAGCACGGCCTTGTATGTAATAAGGAGAGGTTCTGTATCAGGGCTAATGCACGCTAATGTGTGTCGCCTATGATCTATTGGGATGTAATCAGTCTGCTCTCTGCGCGGCCCGTTTGTCACTGTATTAACATGGGACACGGTAATGAAGTTGGTGACAGAGGAGCTAGCTCCACATCCGGACGTCCCGATACAATTACGCCACGGCACGCTCCTCATCATCCAACTCCCATCCAACACTACCTGCACATATTAACTTTCACCTTCATCTTTTATGGAGAGGAGCTGGTGGAGCCCGTCCTGCATGTTAAAATTGTGATGATGACGGCAACAACAATAGAAAAGTTACATCAAAACCACGCTTAACTTTGAGGTAATCCTTGAAACTGGTGGACAAAAGGGTGACCACAGCACCTCTCACCTTGTGCGATGTTGAGCGGGTCCATGAATGAACGTGTGCACAGCTGAATACTGAAGAATGTAGTCCCTATTGCACAACCGCCTAAAATACGAATAGTTTCTGCGCGTCTACTGTGACAGCTCTCTGTATATATTTGAGTATGCGCTGCCCATTAATTATGTTTTCAAGTATTTTATAACCTTTTGTCATGAGATTTTAACTTTTTGGGATATTTTTTATATATATATTTTCTGTTTTTGATTCATTTCTACATATTGTGCACATAATTGTTTTTCCAATAATAAACGTATAGAATTGCCCATATTCGGTTATGTTTGAAGCAGTCAGAGGGGGAAAGCAAAGAAGAGAAAAATCTAAATGTTCTCCAGTTACTCCAAAACTACTTTAACACACATGCTGAATTATGAATATTGTTTTCTACTAAATAAAGATACAAAGGCATGGAGCAAAGTGCTTCAAAAGCCCATTACTTAATGGAACGGGCCACCGTTTTTCCATACTGAGATATGTTCTCACCTGAGCTTAGACGGGTTGATGGCTACCTGTCTGGTCTTTGTCAAATTAAATTTGACCTGTCTGGCACTCAGTCAAATTAAACATGTCGATTTTCTAAGCAGATAAAAGGGGTACTATATTGTAAGGCGTAATAACAACATCTTTGGTCTTTTTGCGTGACTGAGCGCACGCGCAAAGACCGACAGGTACGTATCAACTCGTCTGGCTTAGGTAAGAGCATATCTCAGTATGGAAAAACGGTAGCCTGTTCCAATGCAAGATAACACTTCATGTTAGCATCATGCTACATGCTAACGCTAGCTACAACTGCTGTTTTTTTCTCGCTTCAACTGAATAATCTGCTGTGAAAAAACATCCACATGGACCCAATTTTGACTTGACTTTATTAATGTGATATATAGCTTTGTAGTCCACCAGAAAATGGTGGAGGAGTGAAAAATGGTGCTTCCCAAAACGGACTTCCTGCCTCCTCAGCAAGGCCACGCCCCCTTGAATGCCGACTTTATCCATCAATTGTTATTTTTTTAACTAAAGAGTACAACATTTATAACTTAGGAGAGGCTAGAGTTTAAATAGACTTTCAGCTTGTGTGTTTACCCAGCTTTATTTGACTTGAGAGTGGAAAGAGGCGTCTGACAATATTTGAACATCTCTATGATAGAACATTCCTGAACGACTGTAGTGCCGACACAAACATAAAAAAGTAAAAGCCAAAAACATTGATTTATCATTTATTCGGTGTATTACAAAACTACTCTCCTTACTACCCATTACAGCATCGTTATGTATCGCTAGTATGGTAGAAATGTACATGTCATGAAATCACGCCTCAGAGAGTGAGAGAGAAATCATTGTGAAGTTTTGCCACACAGTTTGTCCTTACTGCATTATGTAAAAAGTCAATGCAAGGAAAAAGACAGGTCAATATGAATAACTATGTTCACTGTTTGTCTCGCAATCCTTAAATTGGATTAAAAACAGCAACAAAGATCCATTCATTGTGTCCTGAGCCCAGTCACTGTCTCGGAGCCAGCATCATTAAATTCTTAAGCCATGGAGCTTATTGTACGTAGAAAAACAGGTCATTGTGGCTTAGGTGTAAAATGACCAAGGACGTTCCGAAACTACTGCCTCCTTATGTTTACGAAAGCAGGCGAATGTATAAACTATCTATTTTTCTCTTCTCCTTCGACCTTCTTTACCCTTCAGCGCTTCGGTCGATACATAAAGATGAACTTTGCGCCTTGTTAAAATAGATGATTTACGGCACTTTGTGACTTTAGCGATAAACGAGTGTCCGAGTGTCTGTGGTAAATTTTACAGTTGAAGATCTATCACTCCTCTGCGGTCGGCCATGTTGACAGAAACCATTACACCACCATTTGATCATCGGACCTAATAAATTCATGTACATTATGCAATAAAAGTGACAGAAATAGATCGCGGCTTCACCTTTGCTCTGCTCCTAATCGCCCGGCATTATTTCACGTGTCCACTTTTGTCCCATCACCGTCGCCGTGCTAAAAGGGCTATTATTGAGTGCAGTGATTCCCAACCATCATGGGGTGGTGCTTATGTGGGATTTAAGAGAACACATCGGACTTGTTCTGAACATATAAACACTCTACATATCCCCATTTCTAAGCTTGTTTTACTAATATTGTTCACTCCTGAAACAGCATCAACCCCCTCTGTACCAACAAATCAAGAAGAAATCAAGGATGAATTCCTAATACCTGTTTTACACATCATTTTAAGTCCTAAAGCACGACATACCAGCTAGTGTTAAGGGCAAAACTTGAATAATGCATGGAAGAGGACCTTTAAATACTTGGTTCACTGTGCGTAAAATTTTTAGCAGTTATGACCCAGCCTCCTCTCCTAGCTCCTTCCCCCATCTGTTTTACCCCCTCGCTTCCTCCATCCATCCTTGTCACTTTGTTTCTAGCTGCCTTTTGTACTCCGCTGCCTCATGCTCCTGCCAGATCCTGCTAGAGTGTACTCTCTTCCCTTAACTCGCTCCCATAACGATTCAAGCCACTGTCTTTGTTGGTTTCCACACTTGTACACCCGAGAAGTGAATTAATCCATTTACAAACTCACATGAAATTTTGTTAAACAGGAAGTATAAGTTTGCAGTTTGCAGCAATCTCCTTGTGTGTGGGTCTGCTCCCCAAAGACCTCTGCATAATGTAATAATATTACTAATTCTTGAGTCAGATGACCACCATTGCCCAATACACTGTGAAACCCAGCTGATATCACAAAGTTGCACAGGTAAAAGATTAAAATGCAAAGGCCCTTTTTGACCAACAGCTACAACACCTCTGGAAAAATAACTCCAAATCCTATTTCAATTCACACATTTGGTCCCTAGTCTTGACGAATACTGCAGAAAGTGTCTTAAATTCCAAGACACACCATTGTTTTTATCTTCTTTCCTCTCCTCTGCCCTTACATTCATTTTTCTCTTCAGTCCCCCCCCCCTTCATCACACCCCCCTGCTGTATTTCTCAATGTCTCCGGCCTGCTTTCCATTCACTCTGAGCGATGGCTCTATTGATTCCGTGTGTGATGATATTGCCCAAGGACAACCACGGGGCAGAAAACCTCTTTAACTTAACCCAACAGATTGTGTGTATATCCAGGAGCCTATACGTGTGAGTATAGTGGCTGAATGTGTGTAATATCTGGAGGCCATTTTGAGAGTCATCACTAATCACGCGTCAGCTCGTGCTCCGTGGCCCCTTGGACTCTATCTCTTTGATACCTGTTCAATAGTACATGAACTGCCAGATGAAATTATTATAGTTCACCTCTACTGAGACATCAATGATTAAAATAAATGAAAAGTTAGGAGCTTGTGTTAGATCTCAGTCGTCAAGGAGTTTGCTAGTGTTGGAATGGTTTTCAGGGTTGTTGATACCATTTTTCCAATCCAATCATATAGGCCCAACAAGGTAAAAAGATATACTGAGGCCAAGAGTACATTAAAAAGAAAAAACAAAGCCAATATGTGGATGAATTCTGCAAAAGTTCTTCATCAAAGTTAGTTTTTAGCCCCTCAAGCGCCTTCACAGTAAGCTGCTCTGAGTATAAGCTGTAGCATTAGCTTAAACACTTTCCTATATGCATGTGGGTAATATAGGCTATAAGAAAAATTATAGTATCAGATCGGTGGTACTCGCCAATACCAATGTCAGTGGTAATGACATGAGATCCAATACCATGATCGATATCAGAACAATACATTTTCAGAAAGTAGTAGACGCTTTGCCTTACTCAAGAAAGCTCCCTGTAACAACTCAACCATAGTTACAAGCAAACTGCGTGTGGATAAAAGTAGTTCAGTAGTCGAAGGTTTCGAAATGTTGTCTCTGGATAAGATGTAAAAGCATTAGCCTTGACAAATTTGAAGGCGGGAGGCTTCTGCAACTATCGAGAAAGTGCTGGATATTTGCTGGCTGTTGTTTGATGTTGTTTGTTATTTGCTTCATTTTTATAGAACTCAGAAGAAACGTAGACAAATCTTCTGTAATATCTGCTGGATCCTCAAAGAGATCTTTTCCCTTGTCATTTCCAGATATGGAGCTTGCTGTTTATTACCGTCATAATTTAAAAAGCCAATTCTCTGTCCCATGTGACTCCATTTGGCTCTGAAGTATGTTTTTGCTGGTGCTGGAACGGCTTTAAGTGGACAGGCTTTAGACTTCCTGACAGCAAAAAGCCTCTTAGTGGTACTTGTAAACAATATGACATTGGAGTATGAGCCCCATTTCATTTTAGCTCTGGCCAGGTTGATCAGCTGGATCTTGACGAAGGGGCAGGTGAACAGAAGAGACACAGGACTTCTTCTTGTCTTCTGCTTCTGTTTATTTTACTATGAGGGATTAGCTGTGTCTCTCAAATATTCAAGATTCTATGGGCACTTACAACAAGTGGGACCCAGGGACTTTAGTATTAATCGTTTTGCTTCTTATTTTTTTACTAATCCCCCATAGGAATGTCTTGCCTTTGTGTATATATCTCATTATTATTTGGGATTTCTCATCCTGATTTTGGACTACCAAGACTAAAATAAGAAACAGTAATGAATTGCCTCATTAGTTTTGGACTTGAAATTTTAATGTTGATGAGATTGGACTACAGCGCTCTCATTTAATAGCCTCACTGTGACTGATAAGGAAGATGTTACGCTGGCCGTCCATATCTCCAGCCGGCTTCATGGCCAGGCTTCAGATGCAATCAGTCTGTGTTTCTGATAATTCCTCGCCTTTTCTCGTCCAAACTCCCGAAAAGCGTGTTGCGGCGCTGGCGCTTGGAACAGGTGGAGCAGTGCTGCCACAGATGCAGATGCCTCTCAGATCCAGATTGCGAGCGCGGGAGTCCTGCAATCAAGAAAACACAAAATCCAGTCGGCACCAAAGTGAAACATGACCCAATCTGGTGTAACGTTTTCATTTCTAGTCTTTGCCCTTTTCATAAAGAGGTCATCTGTGCTGGGTTATAGTAGAACGGAAGTTTTGTTGAAGTAAAGGAATACAATTTCTTCAATGTCAATTAGTAAATTGAAAGAGCCCAAACAATATAAGAAAAGGCCTTTGTGTGCGTGCATGTAATGAAAAAGCCTTTTTATTGATTATAAATGAGCAGGTTGTTGTTTACATGACAGTATTGCTCCTTGAATGTTGTAAAACATGCTTATAAAGTCATCGAGATGCTAATATCCACACGCTCCCTCTTTTATAGTTAGCAAACAAAACATTTATGCATGGGGACTTTTACAATAGGCCACGTTTTTTTTTTTTTGGACAACAAAGTGGAGCTAATGAAACATCGATCCCCCAGGGTGGAAATTCCAGTTTGCAACCACAAGAAACTCACAAACCCGAGGAAGAGAGTTGGTAATCCAGCTTGCAGCTAAACAATCATAGTTGCCGACAAAGCCTCGCGAGGTGTGAGCCAAAACGTCCTCAGCGCTAAAACAGCTTTTGTCTACGATTAAAACCTCCTGCACGAGTGAGAGCCACACAAACATTTATATTGTTAAAACAGGAATCTGGTCATTATGTTTTGCCTGACAAATGAATCTCCAAATGGAAACACACCACTGAGACAATAAACAATGGAGAAACTGCCAACTCTGCAAAGTGCGTTTCTGCTCCCTTTGCTGTACATACATTTATTTAAGTTCCTTGACATTTGGAGCGGCGCAGCATATATTTATTCAAATCACAGAAAAACGAACCTGCAGTGGGGAATTGTCCACGCGTGCATGCAGCTATCCCCGCATTAGCGCTGCAGGAGAGCTCCAACAAGGAAGCAATTTGTTTAGCTTTCCTCAATCCCCCTCACTAAGGAGAGCTGAGGCGCGGAGAGCGTACGCAATGTGTCCTCCCCACTTCATCTGTATTCACCCCATTGGACGAGGCTTAATTCACTTATGTAATGTAGAGCAGTAAAGCAAACTACAGTTCAAGCGCAAAAGTCTAAAGGAAAAAAAAAAAGGCCCAGGCTGAGTAAGCGAAAATGTCTCGGTGTCATTTCAGCTCCCGTAATTAGGGTCCAAGATATACAAGAACAGTTTAACATTAGGCGTAAAAGATGCACATATTTATCCATTATGTCATCTTGTTTACGCTCGCTGCCAAGATATCTCCGCTCGCAAAGAAGTGCTTAACTCACAATCTTATCAGCAACAGAAAATGTTATTTTCTTTCACCCCCAAAGCGCTCTCCCAAATCAAACGTGTCTCAGTGACAATTCTGCAAATCAGTGGAACGTGCAATGAAACTCTTATCACAAATGCAGTTTATCTAGAGTCGCAATTTTCATCGTGATTCGACAAAGTGTGAAGGTTTGCTCGTATAGAAAATACGTAATGCTGACTCGTGTTTGTCCAAATGCACTTCTGATATGTCCTCAAAGCAAGAGTCAGAGAGAGTGCAGTTTCTTTGTGGCTTTGTTTAATATAAGCTTCAGGATTTTTACAAAAAAACGAATGCATGGTGTCGATATGTTCTAGTGTGTGAGATTGGTGATTGTCAGACATGCTGTTGCCATTGACTGACCGTCACATTCAAATTAATTACAGAGTGTGAGGAATAAATTGAAACTTTTGAGGACTGGACATTAGCACCACAGTGTTCAATCCATCTGCAGAGGGACCCCCACAACCCTGGGTCTACCTGCCAGTCCATCCATGGGAGTGGATGTCTCCCTCAGTGTGGGTCCCCTTGAGGTTTCTCTTTTCTCCCAAAGCGGTTGTGAAAGAAGGTTTAAGGATGGGGACTTCGTGGACAGTACATTTGTTTTTCATTCGCTGTTCGTCAGTGCATGGTTTCCAAACCTTTTCCTGTTTGTAATGTAAATCAGCAATATTGCTACAGCCCTGTGAGGCAACTTCTGTTACCGTGATACTGTACTATACGAAAACTATTTGATTTGATTTTTAGCTGCATTCATTTGTTTATTTATATTAGAGAAAAAGTAACTTGTTTACCTTGCTAAATCCTTTTTGTAGTCAGTGTGGGAGTAATACAAATGTTTATGGGATGATTGGGGGGTCTTTCATCTCCCTCTGGTGTCTCTGGCCAGAAAACTTTGCAACTTTCCTGCCACCGGGTCGGAACCACCAATACACACTAATGGAATCACTAAGGAGAAGCTTACATGCTAACGGGTAAAGCTAACTGCAGGCTAGCGCCATTTAAACAGCCAAGTTTGGGTGAAAAAAAAAAGTCTCGATTGTGTAATTGGATGTACAATATCCCTCTCTCCCTTTGTCTTTTCTGTCAGCGTAGTATTTACTCTCCTGGATAATAAATGAGTAAAAAAACGCAACATGCTACGACACCTGCAGTGGCGCTTATGGCCTCTACATTCAAAAACATCTCCAAACCAGCATCCATTAGAGGAATCGTCGATATGCCTTGTAGACAAATCTTCTGTAATATCTGCTGGATCCTCAAAGAGATCTTTTCCCTTGTCATTTCAGGGTTTGTCGAGCTTGTTTATTACCATCATAATTTAAAAGGCCAATTCTCTGTCCCATGTGACAGAAGCTTTAGAGGCTCCTCACTGTAACATAGAAATAATAAGCTTATACTTTATCGTAAACACTTGTTTACAAGCACTTATTCCCGGGTTTTACTCATATGTAATATTTCTTTGTGTAGTTTGTATGTGTTCTCCCTGTGGTATTCCGGGGTGGTTTCCTTTCTGGTGCTGCAGTTTTCATCAACAATAATGTTTATGCACGCTAAGTCTAATCTTCAAGCTGTACTCCTGACCCATTTAGCGCATACACTGCTCATCCAATTAAGATTCCCATTCTGAACATATCTGTTATGGGGGCTAAAATTCATTACTGCTTTCTTTGACGTGGATCCTTTTCTCATATTTTGTGATGAACCTGCGGCCACCCACACTGTGTTTAATGATACGCCTCCCGCACTATAAATCATTATTAAGACAGTTTCAACCCTATTAATGTTTCATGTTGACCTTTTTGGTCTACTCCTCGCCCCAGGTGCCGCCATCTTTGTTCGTTGCTTCACAAATTGAAATGTTCAAAGTGGTGCGTTGTGCTATTTTTTTTTTTTTTATCACATAATGAAATAGTATGGGATGTTACAGTATAGCGGCGTTAGCTTGTTTGCTGAGAGCTAAACGTGCGTGACCCGAGCGGTGTTGGATTTGTAAGACCTCGGGAGATATGCGGTATAGTAATTGGTGAGAACCGCGGGCGCGCAGGCTGTTTGTGTGGGATAAGATAACATAGCGCCAGGTCTAATGGAGTTCCTATGGAGAGTGGAGAGGAGAGTGGAGGGATGGAGAGGAAGAATGGGCCAGAAAATAGGTTTGATGACGGGAAAAGGTCTCTCTCTGTGCTGTTTTCATGCTGCAGCTGTTACACATGAGTAATACGGAATATGTCTCTCATGCATTACATTGAAGGGGGAAAAATAACAACATGCCTTTTGAAACAGGTTTATTTCTATGGTGACTGTCACAATGGGTTTCGGGAATTGAATCTACAAATCTGACCGAAAACAGTTTACGAATGATTTTGTGCTAATTTCGCTTTAGATTCAGATATTCTAAAAGCCCCTCTTCAGATTATTATATTATTTAAGATTTCAGAAGTTCAGTTTAAAGCGAGACACTGTGAGTAAAGGTGGAAACAAATACATTTTAAACTTTTGTTGTAGATTGCTGACATAACTATGAGACAAAAATGCATTGCAAGTTTATGTTTCATATAAGATCAAGGCATGATATGCATAAAAATGGCCAATATCGCTTATGTTCAGGAATGGATCTAACCATTTTTTGGATATCTAGTAGTTAAATGCAATCATTTTACTACCTTTTCACTGGTGAAGAAATGCAAACTTTTTTCTGGTCAGACCTGACTTCCTGACGAGAGGGATATCATCGGCTTGTCTCCATGGAGATGTTGCTGTTTCACTTTAACAACACGTGGCTTATGTGATCCTTCTAAATATTAGGTCCTCCTCCACCAAAAATTAGCATCGTCTGTGTCTGGCTGATCATGTTTGGTATCACCAACATGTCTGCTCAGTTTTCTGACACCACTAGCAACATATGACCAGTGTTGGGGAGAATACTTTGAAACTGTTTGGAGTTACTGAATACTGAATACTTGCCTTAAAATATATACTTTGTCTGATCAGAGTACTGTATTCTGAATACTTATAATACTGTTAGAATACTTTTACATTGATTGTCATTATATTAATGTATGAATATGCATACAATTACAAAAATGAAGACTACAATTGTTGGAACACCTGTTATAAACTCACTTACCATTCATTAGAAACTCTTTAACTCTCTTGGCAAATGGAGCAGCAGATCTCAGCGCATCATGTGACACATGTGCAGTGTTTGTGAACTGTGGCATAGGGTGTTTTAAATCTTTATTTTATTTTAGGAGGAAAAACAGGTCTACATTAAACGTTCTTTCTTAATAATGTTGCGCAATATGGAGCTAAAATGTAATGACTGAGTACTGGGATGTATTCCCTCGATATTTGGAAAGTAACTGTATTCTAAATACTCTCAAATGAAAGAGTAACTTCACCAGAATACAGTTACTCATAATGAGCATTCTAAATATGCATTCTAAATACATGTATTTAGTTACTCCCCAAACACTGCATATAAAATGAAATATTCCACAGTGTAGCATTAATTGACTTATTGTTTTTACTATCACAAATTACTTCTCATACTTGCATACTTTTACGCCACTGAACTTGAAGGAAATCTTAAAAAAAGGAAAAATAAAAAAAGGGAATAAGATGTCCAAAGAAATACCTAGGTGTCCACATAAGGCACAATTTTAGAGCAAATTCAGGACACTTTTATAGAACTATATTATTCTAGGCTTGGTGTAATACCTGTTTTACTGTGTACCTTGCACAATGTGGAGGTGATTGCTGCTCTCTGCCTGAAGTTTAAAATTTAACACCTTTGTCATTTACCGCGCAGAGACCGTTTATAGTGACTCGGTTGATCACAGCTCACAAAAGAGACAAAGTACATAAAAATATATGCTCAGTCTCTAAAGTTTGTTCAGGACCAGATGGAGAACTTTTTTTTTTACTGGTGTTTGCTTCCTGACTTGACAATTTATGTGGAGCATATTGACCTTGGTCTACATTTTCAAACTACTTATTTTTGCTGCTAACTCAGTACTTCCCAATCCCTGCAGTGCAGTAGTGATAAAAAAAAAAAAACTGTTCTGGACTTGATTCTTGGATCTTTCTGTGTGGAGTTTGTATGTTCTGCGCTGTCTAAGTAACTCCAGTAAGGGTGTCTTCAAATTCCTCTACTGATTGATTTGTTGTTTACCTGTGTAGTGTTTGTTTTGCGTTCTGGAATATGGTGCTGCTCCTGTCCCGGGAGCAGAGTGAAGCAGCGGTCTTCAGATCATCACAGACACACCCCGGCCTATCCCGTAGCTTCAGTAACTTATCAGTCTCCATCAGTCACTGCAGGGGCGGCAGAGGGGTGTCTGTGCGGTGGTGGCCGAGGGTCATCTGAGATCTGCCCCGTGCCTGTCTGCTGATATTGACAACAGCTGAAGGACACAAACATCCCCAGGTAAGGAGGCAGGAGCCACCACATCAAGTGATTTATATCCATTGTGGATAATGCTTCAAAATCAGAGAAATAAAAGTAAATGTTCATCAAAAACAACACTGATGTTGAGTCACGCACTTAGAAACCCAGTATCCAACGGAATTTATGCAACAACCTATACTGCTACTGCTGCTTTTGTATCTTGTGACTTCTTCTGCTCTGTAATTAAGATGCACTTTACAGGGAAATGTCACCAATGCAGTTGACTTAAACTTCACAAGGGCAAACCTGAGTAGTAGTATTTTCATCCCCCTACATGTTCCAGCCATGTCCTAATGTGTAGAGTGAGCTCAGTCCTGTTCACCACAACTGCACAAATCCTGCACTGTCACTCAAAAAGGTGTTGAAGTGCCGTCATGCACGAGTTTAATATACAAGCTGCAGTTACGCATAAGACCTGAGGTGGCAGTAGTGAGCATAAAATGACTAACTTGCATCTAGCCCCTTTAAAGAGTGAGGCGATGTGCAGGAGCTTTAGTTCATTTTTGCATAAATTGCCCTGCCTTCTTCGCACCTGTCGCCTCCCGGGTGTGCAGAGTCCTTAGCAACGCGCGCTTGTTATTCACAGCAGGAGGGTCCCGGGTTTGATTCTCACCTGGATGGGGCCTTTCTGTGTGGAGTTTGAAAGTCGTATCTGCTTTAATCAAAAACAGAAAGAAAGAAAAAACACAGTGTCGGCTTCATAGCAGTCAGCTAAAAGACATAAAATACTAAAATACTATCGCTGCTCTCTGTTGTGTTGAAAGGTCATCAAGGTTATCTTATCTCAGGAACAGGGGCATCAAAATTATCTCACAGTTTCTCAGTGGAAAATACAAGATGAGGTGGTGTTCATGTTTCATTTTCTACTCTGCAATTGGTATTTACTATAATTACGAGACCACATGAAGGCAGCATTAAGCCACACAAACAAACGTACACTAAGAGGAGGGAGACTAGATGCCTGGGGCCGTAGCATCGCTGCAACAACAATATTGCCTTTGTTTTTTACCATAGTGCAGCCGTTAGAAGATCCTCCTTCAGATCTTGAGCAACAGGTTCATGGACAGGAGCACCTTGCTGGAGGATCAACCTGTTAAAAATAGGATGAAAGATCCGGGACTTGAACCTGAGACCTTCTTGCTGTGAAGTAATCCAAGAGCTTCTGCTAAGCTTCGAGCATTAGTCTACTTCATAAGGACAATTCCACTGCAGTCATCAATACTGAATTACCATTGCTTCTGTGACGGCATAACTATTATCCTTTAAAAAAAAAAAAACATGTAGGAGGAAATTATTTACTGACTAAAGAAATATTCTGAAAAAAAATGTCTTTCTGCTGTTCAGGACGACCATTAAAGACGCAGACACAAATCCGCGGATTAGTAACCTCTTTTTTGGTTTCAAATTAAACGTCGTCTGGATGTGTGAGACTCGACTTTGATGAAAGGGAGTACGGGGAGGACTTTTGGCAGCCATAAAAGGTTCAATGTTTTTTTTTGTTTTTTTTTTTTTAAAGGATGATTCTGCTCGTGCGCCACAAATGACCTCAATTAGCTTGTCGTCAGACTGCAACATGGGAACTGCTTATCGACGAACATGGGAGAATATAACAGCAGCGATGGTAGGATTAGCAGAAGAGGATAGTGTTATATTTAGTTTTATCAGGGGAGATGGAGCTTAGAGGGACACAGCAAAGAGAGCAAAGTTGTAGATTAAAAAGAAGAGAGGATGGAAGGATCAGTGAAGAAGAAGAGAGGGATACTTACAGATCAAAGCAGGTAATAACAAAAAAGAGGTGACACAGAGGATACCAAGTGAACGGGGCCTTTTAAAATCAATCAAAAAGAAAGATTTGAACACATCTGTTGGATACATTGGCATTTTTATAGTTATTCATGTGGGCACAGTGGTGTTACAAGTAACCTACTCAATACTGGTGGCAATTTATGGGGTCTGCAGGCAGAGAGGTTGATGTCGCGTATACATCAGAGCGGCTTACTTTGGCTTGGGGGGGGGAAAACAGTTTCAAAATGGCATCGATAAAGGTAGTACCGTCCCATGCAGACAGTGACGGTGGAAATGGGAATAAGAGTCAGCATCGCACGACCGCTCTTCACCCAATCACCTCTTCCACCAAAATATAAATTCAATCACTATTCCACATCCCCAGCAGCGAGTCCATCAGCCACTGAAGCCACTCAAATGCTGAATTCGACCCCTTCATTGTAATTGCTACAATACACAAGCTGGAGCGTCACCAAAATGTCCCTGCTTTCTCAATCGTGCAAGTGTGTGTTGGAGAAATGTTGGAGAAGGTTAATCTTGCATTTGCTAATGACCACTAAGTTGAATACTTTTTACAGGTATGATGACAAATAACAAAGCCCTTGTCTCACAATGACACCTAACCTCAAACTAATGCACTGCACCATTCCAGTGCTGCATTAAGGCGCTGTGTTTCTGCCAGACCAAGGCTGCTGTGCTGCTGTTCATCTCGAAGATAGTCACCCTTCAAAACTTCAAAAACGCGCTGGAAACTGCCTTTTCTGATATGAATATGCATGAAGTAATTAACTTCCATAGCCTCAAATTAGGAGCAAAGCAACCGAACCACTTGGGCATCATCATTTTAATGGATTTCTTGTAGATTTTTGTAAACTTAAAATCAGAAAATTATGAGCGTAACTGGATGCATAAAAACACATCCCTCATATTTCCTGATGACAGTTTGGCACAATTAGCACTGAATGACATTAGCGTTGATACATGTCACTATAGACATTACCTTGTCTGTAATGATGCCACATCCATTTTGCGCTCCTATTCATCAAGTCGCTTCCTTTGTTGTTGTTTCTGCTGCCTTGATTGCTGTCATTGTCTTTCGCCGGTGACATAAATTACACCGCGCGGCTTTTGAGTGTGCGGATGAACAGCATTAGCCACAAATATGGAAGACAATGAGAGGGAGACAGGAGGAAGAATGGGGGAGGCTGGAGAAGTGGGTGGTGCGCAGATGTAGCAGGTCGAGGCGAAGATCTGTCAAACTGCAGGCACCATGAGAACCAATGCTATGACCTTCGCAGGACAAGCTGTGCCCGCTGACAAGAATTTATGTCCCCGCTCACTTTGGATTATTGGTTTAGTCTAGCGAAGGGGGTTATGCGCGTGAGTAAAATCAAGCGTGCATATGGATAAGAGCAGTGTGGTTGTTGGCGCCATATGTCTGATAAGAGGGTAAGGCGAGAGTACTAGAGCGAGAGGGAAGTCGAGATTAGGGGGTTTTCAAGTCATGACATGGTTTTCACCTTTCAACTTGTGAAATAGATCAATTGTTATTATTTCCCCAGTCTTTTACTTGTCTAAAATATTAAATTATCATGTGGAAATGTGTAAACTTATGTTGAGATGTTGGTCTTAAAGGAGATGTAAAATTGTCGCAAAAAGCCTGCGCGGAGTAGTATTTCACTTAATAAGTCCTCCGATCTGTATTTCTTGTATTTTTATGCTAAAAAGATGGAACACAAAGCTGTTCTCTACGTTTTTAAAAGTATGTGAATCATCCACACATTAATTCTGAGCATTTCTGCGCTCCAAGTGTGTTCATCTCGGCGCCATTGATTTGTTCACAAAAAAATGAAAGCTTGCTTCAATCGCACTGCGACTTGTAGAGGGAGCTCCAGGCCAATTTGAATTCCTTTTTTGACCACTCTATCTTCTTACTGTTACTTCTTAGTGTAGACCAGTGGTTCCCAATCTGGGGGATGGGCCAGGACGGGAGGGGGTGTCTGGGATTTCAGGGGAGGGATATTATATATGCAAATTGTATGAGTGAAAATCATCAAATATGATTGAAAAGGGACTACAGGTGCATTAACTCCAATTTCAGTTAATTTGTTTGAAATAGATACTTTGTTATGCCCCTTTATACCCGGCTACAGCATGGGCAAGGGGGGCTTCAAGGAAAAAGGTTGGGAACCACTGGCGTGTAGACAATGTATGTCGACGATATTCAAATAGGAAAAAAGGGAAATGTCAATGCTGAGGTAGCCAAAATAATGTACCTAGACTGTTTGAATTTTCAATTGGACACATTGCAGAGCCCAAGGTGAACATTCAGTCAAATCTGAACAGAAATCAAGTATGTTCCACAGATAACCACTTACCTGAAGTGGCCCCTGTCCGATTACATTATTCAAATATTTTTCAGCAGTTATTATATTGAAATGCTAATCTGAAACTCTATATCATGGATAGATTTTTTTTTCTATCCCTGCCACTCCATTACATCAAACAGAAAATACATAAACGTTTTGAATATGAGCAATAGGATCTGAAGGTTAAATGCTTTGAACAGCTCAGTGCCATTGCATTGTGATGTACAATAGAGCTACAGTCACCAGCAACAGTCGGTTTTGCACATTCAAAGGTTAATCATTTGAAAAAATGTCCTCTTCTTGTCTCACATGCAAAGAGATATGTACTTATCAAAGCACCGGTTAAATCCCTGCCCACATTTTTCATCTCGTGCTGCGTTATCCTGACTGTATCTTCTTTGATCTCTATCCAAGAACTGGAATGGCTCCCAACACTATACATCTATCTTTGTCTTTACTGCAAAAAAAAGAAACCTTCAAAACCCATAATGCATTCCTCCTACTTTGTAACTCACTTACACTTGTGCCAATACTGTGGTCCCTACTTCAAACAAAGGAAAAAGATTAATTTCAAGCGACACGTTTGGTTGAGGACGCATCGCTTCTGGGCCAGCCGTATATCGTTCGTTATGTATGGGGCGATTTGGGGCTATCGATTAGCAGTCGCTCCGACAGAGGCACAGACAACGGGGTCACGGGGCTATGAACTCAACGAGCAGGAGTATGTGTAAGCGGCCGTGAGCGCCAGAGTGCTCAGAGATAACCATTCATCAAACAAGCAGGGGATTAATTACTACCATTCATAACCACGAACTAACTGACAGCAAATACACACACTGGGAGGGGGAAACGCAGGGAAATATCTTACGCTGCTCAACCAAAGAAAAACAGCTGCTCCAAAATCACACGCTCTGGTCTCAAGATTTGGACTCTGTGGTGGCCGATCCACGGGTGAAAAGGATGTCCCATGTTCCTACTCCCAACGAATCCTGATATTGCTATCTTGGAAGAACAAATCAGGGAAGAAGAAATCCACTGATTGAATGACAGTGTTTCTGAACCTAGACCTCACCGACTGCATCAACCGTAGATCATACCAGTTCGTTAAACTCGTACCCCCCACCAGAACCAACCACATTTTCTCCAGTTTGACTATCCAAATCTAAATGGTTACCAAAAAAAAAGTGACAAAAAACCCAATGAAAAAGCATAAAAAACGTGGCAAAAACCAGATGAAAAAGTGACAAAAACATGGTGAAAACACGACAAAATAGCAACAAAAATCAGTAATAACAGGTGAAAAACAGCAACAAATAAGACGAAAACACGACGCTTCAAAAAATGTGACAAAAACACACTGGCAAAGTGACAAAAAAGTTGTGATCACTTTTGAAGGTCTTCACTTTCAAATGAGGCATTACACTGTTGCTCTCTGGGGGGTAAGAGGTTAAATCCAGGTGGGGACTTTTGTTTTTTGTCAAGCAGTGTATTGTAGAAGGAAAAAATAGTGACATTAAGTAAAACTGTACCTAGTGAAAATTATTTAAACTTTGTGTCTGTGGGTGAACACAACAAACTAAGCTACATAAGCCTGGTACTGGTATAATAGTTTCTACTGTGTTAAAAACAAATAACTGTGGATTAAATTGGAATATTTTATTAATGTCTGTGATAATTCATCAAATTGCCAGAAAATCTTCTTCAGCACATATTATGAGAGGTTCTCTCTTCATATGTCAAGGTCATCAGTCTGAAAGCAGATGGTGAGTGCCGGTAACTTGTCCAATATTAACAGCGGTCATGACATGCAACAGTGGACATCATTAAAGCAGCAGCAGCAGTTTGAGATATTTATAGTGTATTTTACCGTCTCAGGCAGAGACTACAGTGCCCTGGGTGTGTTTGTGTAGCACTGTAAACGAAGCCTTTATTGACGGACTGTGTGTGTGTGTGTGTGCGTAGACCACATCTGTATGACCGACAGGAAGTCAGTCGTCCCCATAGGTAAGGTCTAATAGAAAACGTGATTGTGTTCTGCAGAATTTAATTTGGGAATCCAAGTTTGGAAATTGTCTAAGCCTGAGATGCATGTAAATCCAAAGGTGTGTTTTATGATAGAAAACAAGGACAGTGGAAGGATTATAAGAACAGATTTGAGTCTAGTCCCACTGGTGGTGGCTGGTAGTACTGCTTTTATCATGAATGAAAACATACAATTAAGGGATTTAACAGCAGGGCCGTGCAGAGAGCTAGAGAGGGGCAGGGGCTCAAAATTCAAAAGGGGAACTAACTTCCCCCTTTCCGGTGAGCGTTTAATTTGCTTTAGAAGCTATAGGAAACATAAAAATAGGCACGTTTAATGCCCATTAGATGTGTATTTGTGTATCCGACACGTGAAAAGCAGAAACCTGAAAGTCATTTAGTATTTAGCGCAGAGGACACTTTTAGACGCTAGTTAGTATCTAAAGTAAATTATCCAAAGGTCTGTACATTGTACATACAGGCTTTGGCGTCCCCTAAACGTGGTCAATGGGTTGACAACAGCTGAAAACATTCAGAATTTGATGTGTTTGGTGGCTAGTGCTAACGCTATAGGGAGAATATATTCAGCAAGCTAACAGAATCTCAACAGTCTGCTAGACTAGCTTCTTTGCTAACTGTCCACATGCGTACGAATGGAACAACGCTTCTCCTTTTTATTTCTATGGTCTCGACTCCTGTTACTGCTTTGGTTTGAATTAGTGAACAACATATACCTGTATAATATGTCCTCCTGCTAAGCCCCGCCCACCACTTCCTACAATGAAATGGCCCATAGCAACGGCACGGAACATTACATCAGATAGAACTAGCTTTGCCATAGACACCTACCTATAGAACAGTCTTCACATGTCCTTTAAGACGACAGAGTGCAGGCACTTTGTCGGCGAGAGGCTGCAGTAGACCACAGTTTGAGACCGTCGCTGGAGACAGACCAAGGACACAGACCAAGGGAGTGCCAGGAAGGGACAAGCAGTGGAGATGAAGCTGTTCTTCAGTGAGCCAGACCTGTGGAGACGTCCAGCCTACTGTTCTCTGTTAAATAGTGTAGATTTGGATTTTGCCTTGATGAAAAACACTATTTGGAGAAACAAAACTCAAATCTAATGCTTTCAGAGCTGTTTTTTAAAGTGTGAGAGGGAGAAAACGTTGGTCCCAAATTATCAGAGAAATGCAGTGGCCCTAAATCACATCAGAAAGTTTAGCCACGCCTTCTGTCTGCAAATTTAGGCCATTTTTCTGATTTTTTTGAGCGATTTGACAGACTTCTCATCCTTGCGGTACAGGTCGAGGCACCCCGTCAATATTTTGGCGGTTAGGGCCGGTTTCGCAGGGTCCGGGTCTGTACGTGTGGGCCGCATGTGTGGGCCGTACGCGTGAGGTGTTTGGTCTTGGCCCATTCACTTTGCGTGTGCTTGTGCCCCGTGCTTGTGCCCCGTACCAATAATAGGCCCTTCTGCATGGTCTGTGCCGCAGGGCTGTCTTCACAGATCTGTCATTAAACAGTGGAATAAGCCTCTTGTTAAGCATTACTGTGGGTGAAAAGAGCTTTCCACGGGCTTTGGCAATGTTGTTTTTGACGGAAAATAGTTTTAATCAAACATAACCCAATATGAAATGATGAAAACAAGCCTCTGATTACATCTGATGTGAGATTTTAACTCTTTCCCAGGTAAATAAACCTCTGGGTGTGTCCCACTGGGAGGAAGACCCAGGACTTGCTGGAGGGACGACTTCCTGGGGCCTGGGGACACATCTGGATCCCCCAGAACAGCAGGAGGAAGTGTGCGTCGAGACGGAAGTATCGTTCACATTTTTGCAATGCTGTTTATTTCTGTATCAAATAGGATATTTGGCTTATTTTTTTCATTAAAAGAAAATCACTATTTGGAGAAACAAAACTCAAATCTAATGCTTTCAGAGCTGTTTTTTAAAGTGTGAGAGGGAGAAAACGTTGGTCCCAAATTATCAGAGAAATGCAGCGGCTCTAAATCACATCAGAAAGTTAAGCCACGCCTTCTGTCTGCAAATTTAGGCCATTTTTCTGATATTTTTGAGCGATTTGACAGACTTCACATCCTTGCGGTACAGGTCGAGGCACCCCGTCAATATTTTGGCGGTTAGGGCCGGTTTCGCAGGGTCCGGGTCTGTACGTGTGGGCCGCATGTGTGGGCCGTACGCGTGAGGTGCTTGGTCTTGGCCCATTCACTTTGCGTGTGCTTGTGCCCCGTGCTTGTGCCCCGTACCAATAATAGGCCCTTCTGCATGGTCTGTGCCGCAGGGCTGTCTTCACAGATCTGTCATTAAACAGTGGAATAAGCCTCTTGTTAAGCATTACTGTGGGTGAAAAGAGCTTTCCACGGGCTTTGGCAATGTTGTTTTTGACGGAAAATAGTTTTGATCAAACATAACCCAATATGAAATGATGAAAACAAGCCTCTGATTACATCTGATGTGAGATTTTAACTCTTTCCCAGGTAAATAAACCTCCGGGTGTGTCCCACTGGGAGGAAGACCCAGGACTTGCTGGAGGGACGATTTCCTGGGGCCTGGGGACACATCTGGATCCCCCAGAACAGCAGGAGGAAGTGTGCGTCGAGAGGGAAGTATCGTTCACATTTTTGCAATGCTGTTTATTTCTGTATCAAATAGAATATTTGGCTTATTTTTGATCAAAAGAAAATCACTATTTGGAGAAACAAAACTCAAATCTATTGCTTTCAGAGCTGTTTTTTAAAGTGTGAGAGGGAGAAAGGGTTGGTCCCAAATTATCAGAGAAATGCAGCGGCTCTAAATCACATTGGAAAGTTAAGCCACGCCTTCTGTCTGCAAATTTAGGCCATTTTTCTGATATTTTTGAGCGATTTGACAGACTTCACATCCTTGCGGTACAGGTCGAGGCACCCCGTCAATATTTTGGCGGTTAGGGCCGGTTTCGCAGGGTCCGGGTCTGTACGTGTGGGCCGCACGTGTGGGCCGTACGCGTGAGGTGTTTGGTCTTGGCCCATTTTGCTTTGGCAATGCTGTTTCCGATGGAATATAGTTTTGCAGCCAAATATACCATATCTGAAATGATGAAACTTCAAATCCAATGCATTCAGACGCTCGTTTTCAATCCTTTATGCAGGTGTATAAAACTGGCCGGATGCATCGATCCTGTTCACACATCGATGTACATCACTTTTAATTAATAATTTTCGTTTGTATTAATTTGTTTGTATAGATGCATTGGAGATAAACATTCAATTAAAATTCAATTACATTATTTTCGCTTAAATTGTTGGGGTAAATGTTTTTGGTCACATTGCGTCACCATTGAGTGCCTGCAGCTACCAGTGGGCACAGCGGAATTACATCAGTTGCAACAATAACAGAAGCACGCTGTAAGAGCTCTAAGAGCATACATTTTTTTGCAAGAAAGATGATCATCATCAGAAAATGTGGTTGTAGGCTCTGTAAATGCCAAGGGAAATTTAACCGCAGCCTGATAATCACGAATTTTCAAGAGCCTCCACATCGGCAGCATCAAGGGAAAGTAGAGCTGCGAAAAGCTACTCACAGCAGGTGAGAGAAAATGTTCTGTTTCGGGTCTAAAGCTGGGTGTACAGTGCAAGATATGATTTTAGAAGTTACATTGCAAGACACGGAGATTTCAAAATCACGAGCCTGCACCACAGTGCTGTATGGTCTGAAGACTGTCCTTGCATTTCAGGCTATGGATGCGCACGCTCGCTAACTGTGTGTTCCTGTACAATTTCAGATAAGCAGTCTGTTAATATCTGGGTATTGTTGCTTTTGGCTCTTGCTATCTGCTGCTAGTGTTATAGTATCTGGTCACAGAGTGCCTCACCCTCTCACTGCAGTGTCCTTAACATAGACACTACACTACAGTGTCTGGGTGCTAGACCTGTACACCCAGGTAACTTTGCTAGGTAACTTGTAATGTGACAGAGGCCCTTTGTTTATCCTGCAGTTCTGCAGCTTCTGGTCTGTCACCACTCAAAAGATGTTAAGCCAAAAGAAGAGAGGTCTTGAAGGAACAGGCCAACGTTTTTACATACTCAAATATGTTCTTGCCTGAGCTTAGACGAGTTGATGCGTACCTGTCTGGTCTTTGTGTGTGCCCTCAGTCACGCAAAACAACCAAAGATGTTGACACGACATGACATGACATTTGGCCTCTCTCAATGCATTCCTATAGCTCCAAACAGGGGTGAAGTTGGAAGCTACCACGCTCTTCCACGGGCGTGCACAAAGACTCTAACTTAAAACAAACTGGATAAAAGATAATGCTGTAACCAAAAACATAACATGCAGCTCTTTATCTTAGCTGTTTATTGCACTTTTGTTAATGTATTTTGTCCACGGTTGTTTGATTCAATAATATATTGTTTTACATCGAATCAAATCGATAAATATTGTATTGGTCACAAAACGTAACGTAAACCATTACTTTATGAGCTCAGCTGTGGGTTATGGCAGGGCTTAACTAATCAGATCGAGAAATAGGAAACAAGAAAGTTAGCATACTTGCAACTTTTAATGTAAATCCCACATTGGCCGCGTTGGATGCCTGGGGCTTTAAGTTAAATGTTAAATTTTCCTGTGCCTCTCTAGATTCCTCCCTTTGATCTGATTCACAGCTGGAGTTAAGAGGAATCAATATCGTGCCATGGCAGATCATAGTTCAAAGCCACCGCTGCCTCACACTGTACTGTCAAGCGTATGAAGCCCATTTTACCATAACTACTCTGACATAACCAAATAAACTCAACTCTTCATAAGGTCTATAAAGTTTTCGATTTTCAATGAAGCTTGGGAATTAGCTGAACCAGGAATACTACATTTCCTCCCACATTTCTCGTCGTGTCATCATCTATTGCGAGTCTGTAACAGCCCCAAATGATCAATATAGATGACACAATATCCATATCAGTATATTGTGAAGTGAGGTTTTAAACTTTAAGCTTCACTAATGCATCCTAAAGCAAAAACACATGTTTACAATGCTTTGCCTTGCTTTGACTCAATTTGATGGGAAAAATTGTTTCAACTTTTGTTAATTTAGTGATCACACGTATTGTGTTTAAATTGTTTCGCAAAACATTGTAATCATATCATTTTCCAGAATATTGAAGGCAGTTATCGAATATCAAATTCATATAAAATCTACACTAGTGCTTTTCACCATAGTTCCATAGGTCAATAAGGCCTGGGTCCCCAGGCCTTATTGACCCAGACACATTGAATGAAGGGTTAAATGTAGGGGACAAATTGTTCAGGATATAGTGAAGTATACTCATATTTATAGTCAGTGCTCATTCCTCCACAATAAGCTAGGGCCTGTCAATCAAAGCACAGCTAAGACATTAAAAATAATTATAACATAAATCCAGTGTGGTTGAAAATGCAGCATGTACAAAGTGAACTATTGAGATCAATACACGTACCCAGGAATCTAGGTTCTAAAGGAGAAATGAAGGTGAGATAAAAATAGACCACTATTTATAGTAAATGTCAATTTGGAAAAATAAAAAAAAATGGTCAGCTCTGATTTACCACTACCCGGGTAGTATGACCTTTTTTGTGCACAATATTTCAGATTAATGGTGTTCGATGGGGCCCAAGTCCACCAAGGATGTTAGAGCGTCCAGAACGTCCACAGCTTAGGAACCAGCAGCTCCAGTCCAGGCTCACATTGAACAGTCCGTCTCAAATCAGATCTCATATATTAATATATCAAATATTAATCACTATTCAAATATATCAAAAACATTCAAATCTGGTTGAAATCATTCACATTCAAAGTTAACAGTATAGTAACTCACAGGTTTTCACACAGTGCACAATATTTTACACGTGGCACTAAAAATCCACATGACAGTGTAATCAACTGCCATACAATCAACTTTCTGTAAATTGTTTCTGATTTGTACATAGTTGTACATATTCTCCAATTGTTTTTTTCTGTTGTTTGTTCACAACTGTCTCGGAAATACATGAATTCAATAATTTTATCATCACAATAAAAAAAAAAATTCACGCTGCAACATAGCTAGCAGAAAACTAGCATAGCTTAGCAGAACATGTCACTCACCAGAGAAAAGATAAAACAAAAACTGGACAAATCCTCTCCTCCAGTACCTCTGGCAACTAGCTTTGCCATAAACCCCACAAATACACGGTGATGAACACCATTTAGTAATGATTCTATCACATTTTTCACAGAGTACCTTATGTCTTTGTCTTTTCCACATGGAGGTGAGCTTACAACAAAAGCTGCAGCACCCTCTACTGGGCACATGCAGTAATACTTGTGTACGCTCAAATTAAAGGCATATTACCACTTAATACTGTGCTAATTATAGGCAGCTTACACAAATATTGTACTCTTCTCAGCCAGACTTTAAGGTAATTTTTTAGACGTGTAAAGTGCCCATTGGGTTACCATGCATTATTGAATCTTCTGAAGTCACCGCTAGCCTGTAGGGGGTGGTATCGCTGCAATGTTAATTCCCCACCATGACGACCAAAGAGAAGAGCTTTCCTTGCCCATTGAGTATACCTAAACCTGCCCTCCGCTCCGTTTCTACTGCAGCAGAAGAACAACCATCCCCCGCAGCACATCTTCCACACCACCACCGTTTAGACCGTAGAAATATCCCACATTTATCACAGAACCTGATTATACATGGCTGACACATGTACCATCAAAGCACCAAGGCCCCTGTATTGCCTTCACACTGAAGTCTCCTGGTTGTTTGGCAGTAGCTTCAGCACATATAAGTTAGTTAACCTTGGAAATCATACTTGCAGTAAATAATAAACGAAATACAGCAAGTAAGATTTAAGTGCACTGTAAAAATGTTTACACAAGAAAGCGATTGTCCTGAAATGCCATAAAGTCAAAAGCTTAAATCATCTAAAAGCCGCATAATTCCCTTACGGCTGTTGCTACTCGAGTTTGCCCTGCATTCACCGCACTCCATTAGATTAAGAAGACCTCTCTCCGCTCCGAAAAACACACAATATGAAATGACTTTTTTATTTTTACGATTTACGACTTGGACTGAATGAGAAGCAGTTTATATAGGGTCAAATGTTCATCAACATAAAATATCCTGCTTGGGTTCTCATTTTGGAGAAAACATTTGTGAATTACCCTTGATCTTGGCTGACCACAAGTACAAAATAGTGAGACATGTTTCAACAATATCGAATTCTGGCTCAAATTAGGCACCAAAATGGGCTTGCAATGACTGTGCTTCTTGTGAAATTGCATTGGTTAGACGAGCAGCGCATCTTTTCAAGTCGACAATCGAAAACTAAAATTAATTCGATGGCTATAATTGTGACATTTTCTCAGACAAGCTGCAATGTTTTGACGATTTCTTACACGGAAATTGTACTTTTAAAAATGAGTCTTAAGAACTTAATTGCAAAACACTATATAAATCATGTTTTTTTCTTCTTTTATGGCTTTGTAATGTGACCGCCATGCAGTTTAGATGTACTTTCAGACTGGCTTGCTCCAATATCGATCTGGATCTTAGTCTTGTGGTATTTGCAGGACCAATATTTTATGAGGTGAGACTTGGAGAGCCACTGTCATAGAGTATTTACTAGACATGTGTTTGTAAGTTGTGCAAGGAAAGAATGAATAAACCCCATTATAGGACCTTTAACTGTTCAATATTATTCTAGAGTAGAGAATAAAAATAAAAAAACATATAGGAATTAAACTTGATAAGACATTAATTATCCATCCCAGGGAAGAAAAAAACTCTTCCGTGATCATCTGTTTTGTCTAATTGATGCTTCTTGTGTTGTGATTTTATTCAGCAACAACAAGCTGTCTCCGCGGTGTTAAACTGTCCTGCTTTACCTCCTCCCACATAAAAAAACAACAAACTCTTAGAATCCAATTCAGAGTCAGCACTTTAGTTTTACTTTTGCACCTGTTGTGTGACCTCCCCAAAAGTAGCCTCGACACAAACAGAAAGCACTCACAAAGACAAATTAGTGGCTCATACATCAATGCAGAAGATGGATGACTCAGAATGTCCGTGCTCCTCTTTTTGTTGAGAATTTGTAAACCTATATTAATTTGTTAGCACCTGTATCTTTTCGGGATATAAAAGACAGTTGCACATGCTGGTGTTTTGAAAATTTCTGAAGCATGGACTTTGCCCCACGCTCTTTGATACACGCGCTAGAGCGGGACCCATCGATATATTCTCTCTCTCTCAGGACGTGGACTGTGGGAGAAAGTTCGCCTGGCATCCAGACTAATCTCTGATGTTTATTATGTGTTTATTAATAAACAGGAGACTAGTCTGGCGACCCTGTCGTAGAAAAGCTACTGCTTGAGGCGGGACTAATGTGGGACAACCGAAGCGCATAGCAGCCAATGAGAACATAGCGGATGTGACGACCGAAACAGCGACAAGAAAGTTGTAGTCATTCGGACATTAACAATGGCGCTCCTGCCACACGGAGTTCAGTAAATGACTTCTGTCATTTATGTCAGAAAAACTTAAGAATACAAGCATACCGGAGCATTACGTGAAGTGGTTGCTTGTGTTGAAAAACTACAAAAAAGAGGCGCAACAACGTTGGGGCCAAACGGGGGTGAAGTTAGAAGCGACCAAGCTCTTCCATGTTTTCCCTATTTAAAAACAGTTACTTGAGTAGTTACACGATCCAAGTATAGTTACACAAAATTAAACATGTAGATTTTTTTTAATGGGTACTATATTGTAAGGCGCAACAACACCTTAGGAGCACTTCGGCGTCTGCGCAGTAATATCTTCACTTTACTGCACAGACGTCCAAGTGCGCATAGTCGTAGTTATTTCTCTATGGCTTGTCCAAAAAAAGTCTTATGGTAGATGGTGAAGATACACTACATAAAACAACTTTGAAGTGGTGGGTAAAGATGCAAAAGTGTGGCATCACATTTGGGAACTGGAGGCCGCCATTGCTTGCAATGAGACACCACGCCGGATCAGTCATGTGTATTGATAGGCTCAGACCGGCATCACATGACTAATATCTGCAATGGCTTCAATTAACTTATTGAGAGCCTATAAATATAAATATTCGGTGTTACTTGTGAAATGTTGATCTCTATCCTTTAAAGGCCACCATTTTTCCATACTGAGATAATTCTTACCTGAGCTTAGACGAGTTGATACGTACCTGTCTGGTCTTTGTGTGTACCCTCAGCCACGCATAACGACCAAAGATGTTGTTAGCATTTGGCCTCTCCCAATGTATTCCTATAGCTCCAAATGGGGGTGAAGTTGGAAGCGACCACGCTCTTCCAAGGGCACGCACAAAGACCAGACAGGTACGTATCAACTCGTCTAAGCTCAGGTAAGAACATATCACTGTATGGAAGAACTGTGTGCCCTCAGCCGCGCAAAACGACCAATATTGTTGTTAGTATTTGGCCTCTCCCAGTATATTTCTATAGCTCCAAACGGGGTGAAGGTAGAAGCGACCAAGCTCTTCCACGGGCAGGCACAAAGACCAGACAGGTACGTATCAACTCGTCTAAGCACAGGTAAGAACATATCTCAGTATGTCAAAACGGTGACCTGTTCCTTTTAAGAACAATGGAGAAATACAGAGTATAGGGTTGTTTGTGCATTTACCTCCTGTCTGGCAGCCGTATTGCAAAAACTTTCCATCAATCTGATTCCAGGTGTGACAACATAATATATAACTGACCCACCTGCCTTGGTCAAGACAGGATTTGAAGAATGCATCTGGGAGCTGTGATAAAGAGACGCCAGAGCAGTCTTTCCACATCAGCAACCACTGACACAACCGACAAAAGATGTGCAAACACGGCAAACGGTCTAAAATGCACGTACACACACGAGCAGGGGGACTGACGTAAAGAAAACCAGGCATACCACATATACATTATAAGGGCTCAGCAGCTGATGACCCGCGGGGTTGCACGTCTTATCAGTCTAAGCTGGTCTGGGCTTATGGCGAGGATAAGCAAAAGCAAACCACTGGAACCGACACTTTGGACAGATTTAAGGGAAAACGGAGGCGGCCGCAAATGATTAAGTCTCACAGTATGACAAAATGGCTTCCTAATCACACACTCAGAGGTGGAAGAAAAAGTCTCTTTAGCCGACTTGAGTGAAATTTCTCACGTACAGGTATTTTGGAGGGAAAAATCTAACTGACTAGATAAAGACACGGCAGTTAATTACCATATATACAACAGCTTTGACTTCACCAAAAGTTTCACAACATGGTGTTTATGAAAAAGGAAGAATAAAACACACTGGGTTACACTCACAAACTCCCTCAGGCCTAACAGTATTTTTTTTTTCCCTCACAATGATCACTTTATATTACAGCCAGCCGAAAGGAAAGCCTCTTTTGCCCCGCGGGTTTGAAATTCGTGTATTAAATTTGCCAAAGACAGATCAGTCAATGGATTGAAACAGACAACAGTAGAAGCGCTCCTCCAGTTTCTCAGCCACTTAAGTCCTACATGAGCACAAGTCGCCCAGGATTCTCAGTCAATTCAGTCAGGCGGTGGCCAGCCCGTAAGTATAAATCCCCCCTTTTTTTTAGCTTGCCGCTCGTGGCTTAAGGAACAGCGAGGAAAGGGGAAAGTAGGAGGGAGGGAGAGAGCGCAGCAGGAGAGATGGGAGCACGTAGACACTTGACTGGACAGATGGAGAGGCTGCATGGGTGGTCCGCCTCCAGCCAGGTAAAACTCATGCATTATTGTATTGAGAGCGGAAGAGTGTGTTTGCGTGTGTTACCCTTATACTATACAATACACGGCATGCAACTTTTCCAAAAGGCTATAGGGGAGACTGGGGCTATTTGTCACACGGGGTATTTTGTCAAATTGCTTTTTATGGCCATACAAGAGGGCGCTGGTACTGATGTATAATATGTGTATTGGCATGCCTCTTCTCTTCCCATAATAATTTTCACATTTGGACTGAAGACCTAAGGACACATTTGAATTGTTTTTATGCCTTGTCCCAGACTTTAATGTTTGGGTTATTTCTGTAATGAGAGCGTTCCTCTAGTTAGTGCCTTAAATAAAAGACATTGATCTGAAAGACAGAGATGTTAGCTTCGATATGAGCCGCTTTAGAGCTAACACGCTAAAGCCGTTTGTTAGCTAGCTTATTGTTGGTAAAATGAACACGCGGGGTTATTTGTCACGTGGGGTATAACATGGTGGGGCATTTTTTTCTTCTGTGTCTAATATGTTTTTCTGATCACTTTATTTTAATATTGTATTTTATAGAGCCTGTATGTTTGGGTCGTTTTAGTGAATTTATATATTTTATAGAGCATTTTGCCAAAAAAATCAACAGTTGGTTCAAATGAGTGTTATGAGCACATGTGGCATTGCATTGCGACTGTTTTAAAACATATTTTGTCCGTTTATCTAAAAAAAAAGGTTTATCAAATTTCTTGTTAGCATCAGAAACTCCATTAAAACAATAGTGACAAATAACCCCACGCCTTGTGACAACTTGCCCCGCATATGGGGCACATTGTCACAGTCGATTTTGTTGTGTTTGAGTCAAGTCAAGGGTTCAAGCTTTCATTTAATGCAGGTCTGACTCTAGTGGGATTTTCTGTTGATGAGCAGCAAACTTTAGAAAAAAGAGTGTGACAAATAGCCCCGGTCTCCTCTGCTTGAAATGCACATGCAAGTTATGTTGAAAATACAAATCCAGACCACTTAGGAGTTTACACTGAAGAACAAGAAAGGACAAGGGCAGCGAGGGCAATCTGAAAAATAAGATATTCTATTTTTTTTGAGCATGTTGCACCTAATTTACCATTTGATATTGCCTGTATCACAGTATTAGGGTCTCAAACCGGATATGTAGTGAATGAATGCTGCATGAAATGACTCACCTGTTGATCCACTTTTGCACTAATTTTGCACATGAGCAAACTGCACCTGGTAAATGCCCCTCTCAACAGTATTATCACTGTTAATATGCCACTGAATGAACGAGGAATGAATGTGGAATGAAGCGGTTCAAAACAGGCTAAAAGCATTTCGGCTGAGCACTGAAAGGATGAGAACAAGTCATGCGAAGATGATCTTTTTTATATTAAGATTATTTTTATACATGATTAGTTGAATGAAATGCATTTCTTTCCTTTGCTTTATATTGTGTTCACAGTCATTTGTGGAGACTAAACAATTGCAAACTTGGATGTAGCACCAATGCTAAACCAAATAAATATTAATGTGAGGGGCCTTTAATCAAACATGAACAGCTCTGAGTGTAATTTTGATGAGGAAACAACTTTATTGAGTCATGAACAACTATATTCCTTGACCTGTTTTTGACCTTTTTGGTAGAATTCAAAGTGATATTCATAAAACCCTCATAGCATTCACATCTCACTGAAGGGTTTGCACCGTATATGATTTTCAATGCTTTTGTGTGCATCTCCAAGCTGTATCCGCGGTGCCTGGCTGCGTGCTGATAAGGACTCCTCTCTAGTTTTAAACACTGCAAATTGAAGAGACAATTAGCGCTGTGTTGTTTTACAATCAATAAAGTTACCGCGGCAGTGGGCGCCTCCACACTCTTCCGTATCGGCTTGATGACAGGGCCATTCCCGCCTCGGTGGTGGTGCCTGCCCATAAAAGTGCTTTTGTACGAGGTGTGCCAAGGAGCCATCGAATTCCTCTCAGCACCATCTGTAATACACTTTATTAATTTCCCGCAGCCCAAAGTGGCACCTTGAGCTTTGATTTATTCTCCACTTGCACCAATATCCAGCATTAATCTCCAGAATTGGACAGTCTCCCCTCGTAGTGTCATTAATTGGCGGCGCTGGCTACACCTCGCATTGCACCGAAGGAGTGGACCCAAGCTTTTCCCGACGCATCCCAGCGAACAACGCAGCGCATTCGTCATGATAGTTGCTCTGAATTAGATCCCAATCTGTCTCCTCTTCCCCTTTAAAATACCACACTCTCCTCCTCCTCCTCCTCCGCGTTCGCCTTCACCTTTCCTTCCCAGCCGGTGTTCTCCGATAGGTCGAGATCAAATGGCGAATTACGGAAGTCCCCGAGAGAAGTCTGAATTTGATGGTTTGATGCAGGCGGCGCTGGGCCCCCCCTGCGCGCGCTCGCCCCGTGATCCCCGGCCATCCATCCATCACTGTTTTAGAAAAGTGCAACCGTACGCTCCACACTTCCTCCTCACCTGCGCCTTGTGAATCTGAAATCGAATCCAAAGTTATCTCGTCCAGCAGGAGGCGAGTTATGTGAAGAAAAGGAGGAAGTTATGAAGGAAATTTGGAAATTCTATTTGCAGGACCCCAAGGAGTAGAACAGTCTATAGCGTTAAACTTTGTCCACAATACGGTATGGGGCAACGTTCAACTATGACAATGCTGTTGAAAAGATTTGTGATGATTGGATTATTATAGTATTCATTTTACATTTAAAGATTTAAATACTAAATGCATGTATTATTTTTACTCTCTTTCTTTTATAATAAACCTGCCTTATTGACCTGCATTGTTCTGCATGTAGAGAGCCTACTATTGTGTAGCTTTTGCCCCCAAACAATGCAGTCCTTTGATGGAAATTGCAGTGTCATCGGTTATTAAGAGCTGTTAGCAGAGGAGGTCAGGCACATGCATGTCTGCACACGCTGCAATCCAGCGGGTTTATCGCCTGCTGTCGTCTCAGCTTAATTAATTAGAACAATGACACAATATACAGTGTGTTATGCAGCTGTGGGTGAAACAAGCCATGGTGGTCCCAGGGGAATTAGATGATGTCCTTTAGAAAGATTTAAAAAAAGATGGAATGTCAATAATGCAAAAAGTTTGTACAAAATGATCTAATGTTGTACCTGTACACTTGCAAAGTTCTTCTGAAAGGCTATGAAAGCTATAGCAGCAGCTCTTTTTTGCACAGATTGGCATTGGATTGATGTATTATTTATATTACAGTATTTGGAGTAGCAGGGCTTGCACTCATGGGGGGCTTACTAGTGTAAAGCTTTCAAGCTGAGGTCAGGTCTTTAGGTTTTGAGTATCCTCATTTACTTACTTATCGGCAGATCGGTCTCAGCTTTTCTATACTCTTGTTATGTCCTCGGGCATCCTCTTCGCCTCGGTTTGATGGTGGTTGTAAAAATTGTGTGATTAGAGAAGTGCAGTAGTGCAGATTTTATCGTTCATATTATTTGTTTATTTGGTTAGGACAGTGCCATTACCTAATCCGTTGTCCCTCTCTTTCACATACAGTGGTACGCATAAGTATAGGCCCCCCTTTAACTTTTCGACATTTTGTCACGCTATGGACCTTAAACATAAATATTTTTAGTTGAAATGTTATGTGAAAGACACACACTAAGTGACACACAATTGTGAAGAGAATTTGATTTTGAATTTTTGTATTAATAAAAAACTGAAGAAGGTTTACTTCGCACATCTCTTTGTTTTAAACAGGTGCGTAAGAGAAGGCATAGATGCCAAATGTAGAAAAGGAAAAATCTCTCGCACTCTGTATACTTGCAACACCAGTGTTCTTTTATTAATGCAACGTTTCAGCCAGTGGCCTTCTTCAGGCAAAATGTTTTTTTGTGAATGAGAAGCCATCCTTAAATAGGGTGTGGCCTGTTGCATCACAGCAGCAGGCCACTGCACACGTTTAGGAGGACAGCCAGGTCTTCGTTGGTTTGCAGTAAACAGGTAGACTCTATTTAGTCATTAGGTCAACAAGTGATCATTCAGAAATCTTCATGCAACTTCTGAAGGCAATTGGTTGCACTAAAAGAAAAGGGGGGCCGGTACTAATGCACATCCCATTTTTCAATGTTTTGTTTATAAAAAAAAGTTCAAAATTATGTGTAATTTTAATTTCACTTCACGATTGTGCATCGCTTTCAATTAAATATATTTATATTTATGGTCCATAGCGTGGCAAATGTAGAAAAGTTAAAGGGGGTGTTAGAGAATAACATTAAATCGCTATTTATCATACTGGGTCAGCCTGTACAGTCGTACTATCTCTGTCATAGCCTTGACTGTGAGACTCAGGCGCCCACTCTCAGCCACTGAATGCTTGCGTATCAGTATGACGCTCTGAGAGGGTATTTATCCCTTTTCTGTGGAAGCATAGACAGACTTGAATGGTAGGACTAGCGCAATGTCACGAGTTCATGTCTCCAGGTCCCGCACCGATGGTAAATAAACTTCTCCTGTATAAGACATCCAGACTGCTGCCTATTCTTCATCTATCCTCTCGAACACCATTGTTATTTCTCTAACAGGGGGGCTGATACTTATGCAACCCACTGTACCAGTGTATACAGACACAAAAGAAAAGCCAGGAGAAGTGTCTTGCCAAAGAACACAATGACAGCATGCATTAGCTGAAGCTGAGATTTGAACCTCATCTGCCACTATCTCAGCAGACGCTTTATATTTGCTCAGCTAAAACGTTCTCATCCTAAACTACAGCCGTGATTCAATGAGTGGGACATTATGCATTCTTGTGTGAGTCTAATAAAAACAGTTCTGGGCTAAAACAAGCTGCAATTTAAAAAATCCACTTGATCAAAGGCAGTTTAAAAGGTTCTGGGCGCCATTCTCATTTGTTTTATTCAAATGGATGAAAACTCTGTAGATAAGAGAGAGCCACGTGCTATCGGCCACTTTGCAGCCCAGAACGCTGAACAAAATGATTGAGCGCTGGTCGACCCGCCGCTGCGTTCAGGAGCTGTGAGGGAGTGGGAAATGTCAGCGCCGGGATGAATGGGGCGAGCGGTTCGGGGACAATGACACCTTATTGATTGGCCCGCAATGTGTTCTGCTTACTTACCAAAGTGCCGGAGTGAACGATGTGGTTAAACTTACAAGTGAGTTTGTTAGACTCAAATCAAGTGGAGTGCCAACTTGAGTAAAGTATTAAAGCACAACCCAGCAAAAATGGAGGTTGCTGAAGAAAAGGTTGGGTTTAGATGAAATATAGTGATAGACAGATTAGCTGGGAACTTGGAATTAACAGTGTGATGTGATAGGGTTAGTTGACACTTTAGATCCTTTGCAGCATTTCTTTTCCTTTTTATTTTACACCCAACTGTATCTGGATGCACCCACTGTGATGTTTTCCTATAGAAACTGGGGGAAACCACAGTTGCGCCTCAAAGTTGCATTGATTTCTTTCCATATAAATTGCATTCCTTCTGAAACGTCTTCCTCGGAGATTGTTGTTTACCTGCACGTCAAGCTGCCCCTTCTGTTGTCATTTGAGATTTCGGTGTTGACCCGGGCCGTACTTGTGTTTACCAAAAGTCCTATGCTGCAATATGCCCCGGTTATGGATTCTCTCTGTGCCACTGGACCCTCATTTTCACTCATCCCTCTTCTTCGCAGCTGATTTGACAGCCTCTACTTCGATTGGACAAGAGTGCCCCCGTCTCCGAGTGGTATACCTTGCCCAAATATGAGAGCTGTTTGGGTGACAGATGACCCCGGTGCGCTGCTAGTCCAAACAGAGCGGGGCATAGGGGAGGACCAGGGCCATTTTAATATGAGGATGACAGAGGACTGCAGCGGCTTGTGCAGTGGTACAATATGGGGAGTCTGCAAACACTACACGAAGCAGGTGTTGGGCTGTCGTTCAGACGGAAATGATTGATGAGAGCGTTTGGTCTGGGTTTTGTTGAGTAATTTTACATTCGTTTTTTATGCATGTTTTGGGGAAAGATTTTGAACAGGGAAATGTGCATTGTCAAAGTCACACGTGGACTGACAGTTCAAAGTTTTGTTTACAAAGTGATTTGTATGCTGTGACTGCTACGATAGAAACCTACCAATGCTCCTAAAGTTTTATAAGAGTTTAAAGTTTTTATTGTGTTAATTGTCACCAGAGAAGACCACTTTAAAGGCATTGGCACAATGAAAGATGCAGATGCCCACACCAGAACTATACATTCCTGGATTTGTCCGTATATCCAGCTCTAACCCTCCATCACTACAGTTTGTAAATATAGCAGACTACATGTAAGTAATGCATTCATTCAGTTCATTTCGAATATCTTGCTCATTCTGGCGTTTAAGTAAGAACAAAGAAAAAATAGATTCCAGCAATAAAGATCAATCAAATTCACCACTCAGTTTGGATTTGTCAGACTTAACATGGATTAAATGAGAGTAAGAGACTGCATACCTTTAACAACTTCTTCTGAAACAATGAAGAGGCACCAAGAGGTCCCACACCTGCAGCACAGTAGAGGTGCCATAAGAGGCGCTACAGGAACAACAAAAGGGACAAACAAGGAGGCATCCTGGCAAGACTCACAGCTAAGCCACATGTAGCAGACCGAGGCAGTAGCCACTTGTTAACTGCATTGCTTTACAGTGATCACAACGCCACTCTGAATTGTGGGTCAGAGAACCCAGTATTGACTTTACCCCACGCTAAGGTCACACAGGTTCGTTGGACTAGGTAGGACAGAGACAGGTTAATAAGAAAATATATTGTTTTTATTACTTTGGATTTAAATATATTTTCAGTTCATTTGAGTTAGAGCAGGTTACATGGGTGCAAATACAAAACTTGCAGATTGAAATTAAAGAAAACAAAACAGCAGAGAAAACCCATGGCTAGTCAAGTCCTTGCGGAACGGCTGGCGGCCCAGATTCAGCAGCCCCACGTGTCCATCACACCTTTTACCTGGAGTGACGGTCCAGCAATGGATGAGGGGACTGACGAGGGGCGGTGTGAGTCCGAAGCCCTCTGCCCTAACAGACCACTGCTATCAAAGAGGTCTCTGAATTTGGGCTGTGCAGGGTTGCGATGAGGGATCAACATAGCGACGAACAGACTTGCATTTTCTCAGAAGGAAGGAAGGACCCTGTTTGACAAGGTTAAGTTTTAGTTTAACATAAATTCGAAGGCTACATAAGGTGTGTGAAGCGTCCGTAACAACGTACCGTGGGATAAAAGCGAAGCGCTCACATTACGCACACCTGCGCGACACAGGGCTGCGACCCTCCCCCATGGTGACAGCACCCGGAGAGCAGGACGCGCACTGGACCCCACGCTAAAAACAACCAGGTTTTAAACTAACATACAAATAAAAGTAAAGGATGTTGTCACTTAACTCACCGAAAGCGCTATTGAATTGCTGGCTTTCCGCGCACAAATTCGGCCACTGAAGCGCATGTTTGGCCCAAAGTAGCCGGCCTAAACAGTGGAAGCCCTTGCTTCCTGTGTTCAGCCACGCAGCGGGTGACGTCAGAGGTGAGAGGTCGGGCTGCGTAACGAACCCTCCTTTTTATAGTGCGCCCTCTCACCTCATCAGCCACTACGTGCAGGAGCGCAAAGGGCTACCCTGTCACACACACATGCCTTCTATTGTTCTGGCTAATGGACGTTCACTGGAGAATAAAAAAGATTAACTGCTAAGCTCTTCCCAGAAGATGGTGAAAGACTGTTGTGGAGCGGAGGGAGCTGCAGGAGGCAGTGCAGGAGCTGACCAGTGCAGGACAACACCCTCTGAAACAGTGACAAACCCAGGAGGCGCTGCACCATTTCAGAGGATCAGAGGAGACTGAAGGCAGCCAGCCAGGTTTCCTCCAGGTGCGCCGGTTTCCCCGACCTCCGAAAACATGCTGGTCAGGTTGGCCACAGTGGCTCAGTCGCAGCGGCTCAGGACTGACACCTGAACACTATTTCGTTGTACGGTGCTAGCAAAATACTAAAGGAGTCCGGAGGAAATGAGAATGGAGAGACGGGGCACAATCTGGATGTCTTACATGGAAGATGTTTATTACCGTATCACAGGCCCGGAGACATTTGAACAGTCAATACACTATTCAGGGCATTGATCATTCAGAGTCTGGCGATAATAATCTTGGTTACACTAACAGTCTACTCACAGACATTGTGCCACGCTGACTAGGCCACAAGTCATGCAGAAGGTCGGCGCCCAAATGTTCCCATTTGACAGTATATGATAAGGTTTGCAGGGCACGTGTGAAGGCCGAATTAACTCTATAATTCTCCATCATACGGTTGTACAATGACAAATAAAGCACTTACTCACTTACTTACTCAAGAGCTAAAGGTAAGCAGCTAACGTTAACGTGTCACACCTACCCATAGTGACCATCAGTATTTTTTTCACATGGGGTTTTTTCACTACTCTTCAAGGTACTATGCAGAACATTTTGAGTCCAGTACTTTTTTCCCTCTGGTCATTTGGACAGATGACATGACCGCTGTATAGTGCACTAAAAAGACCAGGAAATGCAGGGGGCATTAAGACACAGCACTGAATCCACATAAAAAATAATGATGATCACACTATGATAATATGTAAAGAAATAAATATATACAGTGCATCCTAAAACACCGCTGCATCCAAACCGCAATCTGAATCCACAGAAAACCAAATCATATTTTTGACACATTGCTGACCTTTCCTTAAAAAGAGAAAAAAAAAATCTATATTGTTCAATTACGAAACCGTTGCTGCACTTTCCCACACCTGCCTCGAACTTCTTGCAGAGGTAGGCAGTGAAATTACAGTGGCTCTATGATGCATTCTTTGCCCTGGGATAATGCACATAAGGGCTAGCTAGCTGTGTGTTTGTAATCTTTATTTATCCTCTCAAGGTTTGCTCAGCAGTTCGGCTCTTTCCGCCGCAGCCCTCACCCTTAGCGACTGGCCAGACGAAAGCTCTTTCCGGAACAAATACTACTTCAAACCGTGGACAGCGGAGCCATTTCAGAGAGGCAAATTCAGGGATTACGGCAAACACTATCTATGAGTACCTGCAAAAAACATCGGTGGTCATACTCGTTGCATTGTCAAAAGTACACATGCAAGCAACTTTTTATATCAGCCTTACACAGAAACTCTTTCCCGGGACCACTTTTGATAGATGCTACCTTCAGATTGGTTTTAAAAGAAAAAAAGTTGAGCCAAGATTCAAATATCTATTACAGAGCATATTTTGATTCGCATTTAGGGGAGGCAGAATGAAAAGGTGCCGCAACACAATCCCAAATTGCATCATGTGGGAAAAAATGGTCTGAATGCTGAGCGTCTGGCTGAAACTGGCGCATTGGATTTGGCAAACAGATGTTCTAGCTACTTTCCGTGTTCAAAAAAATATAATCACGGCACAACACAATAGCCAAATACCCAATTAAAAGACTGTGTTAATCCGTTCAGTGAAATTTGACCATTTTTTTTCCCCCCATGCAGACACACGTTGAAAATCAAGGATCTACGAAATGTTCTCCTGTTAATCTCCCTCAATTTTATACGGCACATCCGCCAATTTCCGAGCTTTTAACACATTGAGCACAAAATGTTCACTTACCCTCTAATATGCTATCTTTTTACATGTCCCAGTAACCGTTCTCAGTGTGAAAATACTCACTGTTATACTATTCCACCTTTGACGGGGTTGTCCGCATCACAAAAAAACCTACCCTGCCGTTTCCATATCAGCTCCACAAATCTCTCATCTCACTCTTAGCGTTAAAAAAAAAAAACGCGAGATGCATTTCATAAAACGTTTAGCGCATCCTTTAAAACCCGTCCAGATCTGCTGACTGTACTGCCCCCGCGTCTATATCCTGTTCCATAAAGTAAAGTGCTTTGCTCAATCAGCCACTTAAAACTGATGCGCCCCGGTCTATGAGCCGGTCTATAGCGTTTAAACCAATCAACACTTCCGCATTATGAGAGCTGACACGTTGCACAGTGCTCTCCTGAACGCTCTGATTGATGAATTAGATTATTTATTACAAATTAGATTAACCACAACGGACAAGGGGTCAATGATAGACGTCTCGTACCTTGCTCTGCCTCAATTACAAGCTGACAGGCAGACAGGCTAGAGACGTTTATGACCGGATAAGAGGGTTTGTATGGCTTTTTAACCGGGATGCATCACATTTGTGAGAAGAGCAGAGTGTTCTTTTTTCTCTTTTGTTGCGCAATTTTACACTAATCTTCACCGAACAATGACAAGGAACAGCACAATAGCATGCAACACGAGTGGAAGCTTTTTGTGGATGCATATTTGAGGCTTGAAGAAAAAAAAAAACCTTATTAAGAACAGTAAAGCCTTCACTTTCAGTTAATGACATGCGACGGCGGAACAATGGCACCCTGATGAACACACTTTAGAGATCGTTTATCGAGATTGGTGTTAAATAGCAAATCCAGGCTGGAAAATGGCATGTTGCAGCTAGTTTACCGTTTGAGATTGCGTGTATTACAGTGCTCGGGCGACAAATCTGATCATGTAAAGGAGCGAGGAAGTAAGAAATGGGCAAATAACCCTGCTGCTCATCCACTTTTGCACATGCACAAAAGCTTGATGAATGACCCCCTTTCAGCGCAGAACTGCTCCGAACGGGTCGGATGATGGAGAATATTTTCATGTTCCATCTATGAAGCAGCAACATGCAGTAAATACAGATCGGAAAGAAGCAGAACTAAGTAACTTTTTTACCTTAAAAAATCCTTTTCGTAGTCGCTCTGAGGGTAATATACTGTGGGCCAGATCTTGTGGTTCATAGCGCAGGCTGTAGAGAAGACGAGTACGCAGACGGGTGGCGCTCCTTGCAATCTTCAGTGTCATACCTGGCGCAAAAAGTGGGCAGGACAGGAGGGGGGGACAGACTCACATTGCGATGTTGTGGTGCCACCCCCTCCCCATGCTTTCCCCAGACCTGCGGAAGGCGGTGGGTTGCGAGGGGGGTTCTCTTGTAAACGCGTAACATGCGTGATGCAACGCGCAATGTTTAATAAAGATTAGAGAAATAAAACTGTCCCTCTGCTGCTGCAGCCACTCGCTGCAGATCCAAGCAGCCTCGCGCTGGACACCGTTCGAATGCGCAAAGTTACGAAATGTACAGGATTTAATTGATCAGAAACTGTCATATCGGCTGCGGAGTAGTTGCAGAGTTATGCAGCAGTTGCAAGAAAACTGTAGCGTATTGGAACATTTGCGCTACAGCTGCAGGATTCTTGGAGCGGCTGAATTGGAAAAGAAAAAAAAAGTTGCGATGCGCCCTGAGCTGTGGCTACACAAGGAGCATCATCAGGAGGTAAAGATTGACACACGATGGAAATGTCTCCTTAAAACTCAGATCAGACGTGGTGTTGTGGCACTTGAAGGCATGTGTGGTTTATTTATGGAAAACTGTTGTTTTGGTGTTGTGGTGTGGTGTCGATCTACTGTAGAAAGTAAGCCGTGTGTATCCTACGCTCAAACAGACTTTTCAAGGCAATTTCGCTTTTGTTTTCAATTTGACATCGATTCTAAGGAAGAAGACGAGGCAGCGCGATGTAAAGAGGAACATAATGTGAAGGTTGCCATAGAAGAGTAGTGCTGCTTGTAATGAACCACGCCTCAGTCGGCCTCTTTTTCTTAAATAACGCCCTCTCCCTAGCAGCCCAGCCTTTAGCGCAAAACCTGCGCCACATGCAAGATCGCGCGTGTACCACGTTGCGTTTAGAGTTGTGCACGGACTGCGCCAGTCACAAGATCTGGCCCTGTAAGTGTCAATGGGATGATTGGGGGGTCTTTCATCTCCCCAGTGTTTCTGGCCAGAAAACCACACTTGCAATTTTCTCTGCCCCGACCACTAATGGAAAACATCTCCCTCGCTTTTGGTATTTCTTAGATCTAGAACATGTATTCTGTCTACAGCTTTCGTTTTCTTGATCAACATTTTGCAAAATGTTATTACTTCATTTATCACGATCAGAAGAAGCTAACGGGCTAACGGGCAAAGCTAACTGTGGGCTCGCGCCACTTTAGCAGTATCTACTAAAAAATATCTCCTATGTGTAATTGGGCTGTGGCACAATGTCCAATATCCCTCTCTCCTTTATCTGGTCTATCAGCGTAGCATTTACTCTCACGGACAATTGATGGGTAAAAAAAACACGCAACATGTCACAACACAGCTTCTCTCTAAAAGTGTTCAAAAGTTACTTAGTTCTCCTTTAACGTGATATTCAAAGGGTGAAAAAAAAAAAAAAAACTGGAGGAGGTTGATTAAAACTTTTGTATTTTAGTAATTAATTGTCAGATAATGAGTTCAGTATGGCTCCCTAAATCTAAAGACCCCTAAATCACCACTGACTTGTTGGCACAGCTGCACTGATGCTCCTCTGAACGCCCTGATAGGTGACTTTGATTATTTATTACAAATTAGATTACCACAACGGACAAGGGGTCACTGATAGATGCCTCATACCGTGCTGTTCCTCAATTACAAGCTGACAGGCAGACAGGCTTGGGTGGTGCTGCCGTGGACTCCCAGTCGACCCGTGGCGTATATTAGGCTAAATCTCGCCTCGCCCCGCTGCCCCTCTCCAGCACTCTCCCGGGACACCAGGGGCAGATTGAGTGCTCCATTGTTTCGGCTAATGCGGTTTAGCTGCCCGTCAAAGAGACAGTCGGGAGCTGCTCCGGTCTCACCATCTCTGGCTTGTCACTGCTGCGTGTGCGGCTGCTAAACTTGAGGTTAATAGGCCATGGGTTTACTGTTGTATACCACGAAATTCACTTTATCCCTCTGCCTTCTCTTGGTTTGCTATAGCGCTCTGCTTGCTTTTTTGTGTGTTTTGTTTCCTCATGCAAACACCTGCTTTGATTCATTTATTCAAGTTTTTGGGAAATGTGAGCAATCGTGCATATTCGCTCCATCCCAAAAGCTCCGAATGCTCTGTCCCGCTCTGACCCGCTCTGTCCCGCTCTGTCCCGCTCTGTCCCGCCGCGACGTCATGACGAGGTGCCCTGTAAATTTTAAAGTGCGTACTCCTTCACATGCATCTTTTCAGGACTCAAATTAAACTGCTGCTGCCAGTCCTTGCACACTCTGCTTGCACAATGGTGTTTTGTGTGCTCAGAAGCTGGAGCTGACTTTTTTGTCTATAGTCGAGGGTATGCAGAAGATGCCTCAGCATAGTTTTGACATGTAACATTTTGTTTTGACATGCAGGGCTAAGATTTGCACACTTGCAAAATAGATAATGCATGCTAAAGTGGTGCGGATGAAATGCCTGTCTCTTCTAAACGCTAAAAGGCCACAGCGCAAACGTGTACAGTATTTCAACCTGGATCGACTCGGAGACAAAAGCCGTAATTAGACAGATTTCTTGACATCAATATTTTGGCGATAAGACCCCGGTAGTAGACATCGATATACGGATTATTGTCAGTATGGATGGGTAGGTTAGTCTCAGGGATGTCTTCCCCCGGAGCCTGGACACTGGTGGTGGTATGGGAGACCGGTGAAGGATGTAGCAGGGTGAAGCCACAGACAGAGAGGCGGTGAAGGGGTGGAGGTGGGTCGCAGCACAGCTGGAAGCATCCTGAGCCATGAACGCTGGAGCTGAAATGCAGGACCATGAACGATGATTATCTGCGACAAAGGCGTGGCTCTGCGCTGATACTCTCGGGTGGAGGTGTGACCCTCGCTGACGTCATCATTAGCTGGAGGTAAGTGTTGCTCCAGGCTGAATTTACGCCTAGGCTTCATATCAGATTTGCGCCACTGTAAACAGTTTCTATTGATAAATCTAGGACGCTATAACATTGCTTTTGCTAATTTTATGTACTTCTTGCAATTTAGCATGTGGCTCCGTAAATCTGGCACTTAATTAGCCTGTTTCTGTGCATTGACTTTTCTGTTTAAAAAAAGGCATGTAAGTACACACCCTCTATAGTGGAGTGTGGAAACTACCCAAACGTCACAACAGACAATGCATTGCCAGACATCAAATAATGATGTCAGATTTTCATATTATACTAAAACATGGCCAAACAAAATTTTTTTTTTGTAAAAGTTGAAATTAACATCTTTATTTGGGTCATGACTTGTGAGGATGGGGATTTATGGGTCATAAAGCTATAGACCAGTTAAGAACAACTACTTGGATGAATTGATTAGTTGTGATTCAGTACGTTGTTGTCTTAGCCCTACGGTAAATTCATTTCAATTATCCTATATTCTCTACGATACACAACACCAAAGCTTAGTGTACAAATTGTGAGCCATAACAAGTGAATTTGCATGTTCTCCCTTCCTCTTATCTGCGCTTGCCTCCAGAGTGCCAACCCCGCTTAACCCTCCTAAATAAACCAATTTAATCATGGCAGCGTCTTTGCCCTTGTGCACTGCCTCTTGTTGACTTGTTTGCCGGTGAAGAGTGTAGGAGGGGAGAGGGAGAGGGGTTCCTAGCGGCAAACCATGATATGCATATTTGCAGCCTTTGCTCCTTTGTCTTGTGTGACTGGTTCAGCGGTGCCCAACACGCTGATCCGAAATCAGAGCGACCTTGTCCATCAGAGAGGCAGTGAGCTGTGACGTATTGGCGCCGCTGATACACCTTACTCCACACAGGCATCTGATATAAGCAACAGTGAAGGGTTTAATATCTGGAAGATGCAGTGTAGTCAAAATGGCAAATGGTTTTGGTTTAGCTTGTGCTTGTCTTTTTTTCCTGGTTTGGACTTTATAACACTGGTTATATTTTCAATGCAGGCCAACAACTGGCTGGCAAGAAATGATTGTGCTAATGATATTGTGAATATTCATGCCACACATCAACACAGGCACAAGAGGTTCTACCAAAAGGTTACGGTTAAGACCAATTGGGTAAGTACCTCATCAAAGTATTTTAAATGAAAATCAAATCAACAGTACAACTGGGGTTTTATTGCATGTAGGAAGTAATGCATGAGGTGTAAAAAATATAATTGCATTGCATTGGCTGAAACCTGCTCTGGTCCGTGTGAAAACATAAATCAAAATAGCAGCAATCCCATATCATGACTGTAGTTTCACGGGTGATTTGTTGATCGTGCTGCACCGGTGAAGCTCATCGATGTCACCGGACGACATAGACTTTATAGCACCTACGCTTTCAGCTCTCAAGACCTTCTGGTAAATTGAGATTGTGTTAGTAAGTAAGTGCTTTATTTGTTATTGTACACTTGTACAACGAAATTCAGTTGTTGGATTAGTCCTGACTCCTGAGCCACGCCGCCATTGTGGGCCAACCTGACCAGCATGTTTTTGGAGGCAGGGGAAACCGGAGTACTGTCTTCAGTGATTCTCTGAAATGGAGCAGTTCCTCCTGGGTTTGTCACTGTTTCAGAGCGTGGTGTCCTGCACTGGTCAGCTCCTCTACCTCCTCCTTCCTCTTCCTCCTGCGCAGCTCCCTCCGCTCCACAACAGTCTTTCACCATCTTCTTGGAAGAGCATAGCAGACGAGTATAATCCATCTTATTCTCCAGTGAACAAACATTAGTCAGAACAATAGGGATAAGGCTTGTGTGGCTTAGCTGTGTGTCTTGCCCGGATACTTCCCTGTTTGCCCCTTCCTTGTTTCCTGTGGTGCCTCTTTTGACGCCTCCTCTTTGCTGCAGGTGTGTGGGGCTGTTTATGCCTCTTCAGTTAAATAAAACCTGGGTCCTTAATGGCTAGTACGGACTCTGTAGTAAAAAACACAGCAAAAACACAAAATAATACACTGAAATCAAGTAAATTCACTGCTGACCTACTGCTACAGCGTCTGCTTTGATCAGTGGAACATATCAAGTTCAGCCATTTTATTTCACATGACTCCAAATAGAAAAAGAGATTTAATTGAAATTGAGTTGCTCAATAAATAGTGCAGGCTTCATAAAAATCAGATAAAAGCATCAAAATGTCCTGTAGCTGCTCTCTGTTGTGTTGAAAGGTCAAAGGTTATCTCATCTCAGAAACTCGGTTATCAAAATGATTTCCCAGTTTCCCAGTGGAGAATCTGAGATGACATGGCTGAATATACTGCCTATATTCAGGTATTCAGCTGACCTCATTCTTTGGCCTCATAGTGTTGCTCCTGAACAAGATCCTGCCACAGCAACCACTGATCCAGGAAACCGTGCGTAAACAGTGAGACACATTTAACAGTTTAACTAAACTGCATGTACTGAAGTCTAACTCTTCAAGCTTCTAAACTGTAAAATGCAAACACAGCGTCCTCAAAGATCAGATGGGTGTGTCCTGATAGCCTTTTAATCCTAATGACTTTTTCTCTCTCACGTTTTAACGCCAGAGCGGCTTTGTCACCCGCGCACAGCCAATAAAGTGCTCTGACTCCAGGCATGTCCCACAGCGACTGCACTGAATGTATAATGTCACTTTTCAGTTTTATTTTAATTGGGAAGGTCAGCCAACACTGACGCTTCAAAGAAATTGAGAATTTTTATATCTTCCACCAATCAGGCACAAAATTATGACCACCGAACAACGGATTATTACATGTAATTTCTTGGAATTTGTGGGAACATTTTCATCTTCACACAAATAACACCAGAATTGGACTAATGTTATTCTAAAAGCGCTGTGCTGAAAGGGGAGGAAATATCCCTAAATTGGCCATAACTACCGTAAAGTGCACCTCATTTTGATGACAGGAAATGTGTAGTACAGCAGTCAGCAGAGGGATATAAAAAGACAAAATCACACCCATGTTAATGCTTCAAAACTCACAATTGGACTTGGATATGGACTTCTTAGTTTTTTGCTTTTTTGCTATTTGCATAGACAAAGCCTGCATAACATCTCACTCAATAAATGGCATAAAATAAAAGCATTAGATTAATTAGGCCCGAGCGCCATACATGGCGATAGGGACTATTGCTTCTGCAACGCAGGGGGGCACCAGGGTGCGCTTCGATGGGGCGTACGGAGTGCACAACGGACACGACAGCGACCTCCGACCACGACAGACGCATAGGACTCGGCCAGAGCTTTCCGAAAATGTCTAATGTGTAAAAACAGCTACAATGGAAAAACGCCTATATTGTTTTTGCTCAGAATATTATTATTATTCTATCCGTACCACTTTTTAAAACTGGATTTTCACCCCCTGAACGTGCGCGAAAACTCAATTAAAAATCACGGAAAAAATCAGTCTGGTGCACAGTTTATGAATATCTGGGTGTCCAACGTGGGACATGCAAAATGGCACAACAGCGCCACCTGCAAATTTGAAAAAAATAATTCAGTGACGGAGAGCCTCCACCAACTTGGACACACACTCGCGCCTTTGGGCACAGACATTGTCCAGGTCGTGACCAGCAAAAAACATTATTATGACCCCGCCCCCTGACAAACAGGAAGTCCCCTATTTTCAGTGGAAAAATGAGGAAAAGTCAAATTGCCTTCACGCTGATGTCGCATTTGAACGAACTCCTCCGTGGGCGTTTGTCCGAATGAGCTTCTGATCGCTTCTACCTCATCTACACATGTTGGGGATCAAAAGTTATCCACGGAATTTTGCTATGTTATGCGGTCTTCCTCCAGTGGAGCCCCAAAGTTGACCTTTATTTTGGCGATTTTTGAGACCTCAATAATGGCCCCCGTTCGCACAAACTAACTCGGATCATTACCAAAACTCATACACATATCGCCCCTTGACCCCCGCATACATGACATGAGGTTTGGTGGCAGTGGACCCAACAGCGCCCCCTTTAATATGCATGTTAATGCCATCACTCATTCACGGGGTACGTGCCAGAGAGTAATGACCCTGACAGGTGCATGCGCCTTGGTCAGAGCTTTCCGCAAATGTATAATATGTGCTATTTCGAGCAACGGGAACCCTTGTTAGGCCCGAGCGCCATACATGGCGATAGGGACTATTGCTTCTGCAACGCAGGGGGGCACCAGGGTGCGCTTCGATGGGGCGTACGGAGTGCACAACGGACACGACAGCGACCTCCGACCACGACAGACGCATAGGACTCGGCCAGAGCTTTCCGAAAATGTCTAATGTGTAAAAACAGCTACAATGGAAAAACGCCTATATTGTTTTTGCTCAGAATATTATTATTATTCTATCCGTACCACTTTTTAAAACTGGATTTTCACCCCCTGAACGTGCGCGAAAACTCAATTAAAAATCACGGAAAAAATCAGTCTGGTGCACAGTTTATGAATATCTGGGTGTCCAACGTGGGACATGCAAAATGGCACAACAGCGCCACCTGCAAATTTGAAAAAAATAATTCAGTGACGGAGAGCCTCCACCAACTTGGACACACACTCGCGCCTTTGGGCACAGACATTGTCCAGGTCGTGACCAGCAAAAAACATTATTATGACCCCGCCCCCTGACAAACAGGAAGTCCCCTATTTTCAGTGGAAAAATGAGGAAAAGTCAAATTGCCTTCACGCTGATGTCGCATTTGAACGAACTCCTCCGTGGGCGTTTGTCCGAATGAGCTTCTGATCGCTTCTACCTCATCTACACATGTTGGGGATCAAAAGTTATCCACGGAATTTTGCTATGTTATGCGGTCTTCCTCCAGTGGAGCCCCAAAGTTGACCTTTATTTTGGCGATTTTTGAGACCTCAATAATGGCCCCCGTTCGCACAAACTAACTCGGATCATTACCAAAACTCATACACATATCGCCCCTTGACCCCCGCATACATGACATGAGGTTTGGTGGCAGTGGACCCAACAGCGCCCCCTTTAATATGCATGTTAATGCCATCACTCATTCACGGGGTACGTGCCAGAGAGTAATGACCCTGACAGGTGCATGCGCCTTGGTCAGAGCTTTCCGCAAATGTATAATATGTGCTATTTCGAGCAACGGGAACCCTTGTTAGGCCCGAGCGCCATACATGGCGATAGGGACTATTGCTTCTGCAACGCAGGGGGGCACCAGGGTGCGCTTCGATGGGGCGTACGGAGTGCACAACGGACACGACAGCGACCTCCGACCACGACAGACGCATAGGACTCGGCCAGAGCTTTCCGAAAATGTCTAATGTGTAAAAACAGCTACAATGGAAAAACGCCTATATTGTTTTTGCTCAGAATATTATTAGGCCCGAGCGGCCTGCCGTCGCAAGGGCCTATTGTAATCGCAATCACAGCGCAGTGCGCGCAGCGCACTGAACCTAAGTGCGCGGAGTGCACAAAAACAGCGCGAAGCGCTGTCCCCATGTCAACCGTAAACTCACCATGTAAAACAGTGAAGCCCACACCGGAGGTGTGGGCCCTTTATACTTATTATTGCATTAAAATGAATGGGGGTATATAGTGTGAATGGGGGTATATAGTGGATGACGAGCGCGAAGCGCTCGTCATCCACCCAGGAACCCCACGGGTGCGTGCGGATCGTTGAAAGCTTTCCAAAAATGTATAATATAACATTGTCGCGAAAGCGACTATATTGTTTTTCTCGGAAATATTATTAGGCCCGAGCGGCCTGCCGTCGCAAGGGCCTATTGTAATCGCAATCACAGCGCAGTGCGCGCTGCGCACTGAACCTAAGTGCGCGGAGCGCACAAAAACAGCGCGAAGCGCTGTCCCCATGTCAACCGTAAACTCACCATGTAAAACAGTGACAGCCCACACCGGAGGTGTGGGCCCTTTATACTTATTATTGCATTCAAATGAATGGGGGTATATAGTGTGAATGGGGGTATATAGTGGATGACGAGCGCGAAGCGCTCGTCATCCACCCAGGACCCCCACGGATGCGTGCGGATTGTTGAAAGCTTTCCAAAAATGTATAATATGATATCGTCGCGAAAGCGACGATATTGTTTTTCTCGGAAATATTATTATTAGGCCCGAGCGGCCTGCCGTCGCAAGGGCCTATTGTAATCGCAATCACAGCGCAGTGCGCGCAGCGCACTGAACCTAAGTGCGCGGAGCGCACAAAAACAGCGCGAAGCGCTGTCCCCATGTCAACCGTAAACTCACCATGTAAAACAGTGAAGCCCACACCGGAGGTGTGGGCTTCACTGCAATACTTCTTATTGCTTTAAAATGAATGGGGGTATATAGTGTGAATGGGGGTATATAGTGGATGACGAGCGCGAAGCGCTCGTCATCCACCCAGGACCCCCACAGATGCGTGCGGATCGTTGAAAGCTTTCCAAAAATGTATAATATGACATCGTCGCGAAAGCGACGATATTGTTTTTCTCGGAAATATTATTATTCTTTCTCGCTTTCTTTCTTTCTTTCTTTCTTTCTTTCTTCTTTCTTCTTTCTTCTGCTCTTTGAGCAGGAATTTGACCCCCTGAACATTTTCAAAAACTCACCAAATTTTGCCCAAAATTCAGGTTCGGTGAAAAATTAATTAAAATGTGTGTTTCATATTGGGGGGGAAAAAAATGGCGCGACAGCGCCACCTACAAAAGTCAAAATACATTACGCCAATGGGGGAGGGGCCGGAGTAAACTTTGTCGTAGAGCGGCAAGATTCGGTACAGACGTTCGTCATGTGACGCCAAAAAAAAAACATTATTGTGGCCACGCCCCCTGACAAACCGGAAGTCCGCCATTTTGACAGGAAGCCCGGAGAATGCTGAGTCAGCGTTTTCGCTGACATCGCATTTTAACGAACTCCTCCTAGGGCGTTTGACCAAATGAGCTCAAAATCGCTCCAGCTCATCTCGAGATGTGGGGCATCAAAAGTTATCCAAATTTTTTGGCTATGTCTTACGGTTTGTTTGCGGCGAAGCCGCAATCTTTACGAAGAATTTTGCGATTCATCAAAAACTAAAAATCGCTCCCATTCGCACAAACAAACTCCGATTAAAAATCGGAAATATACATTTTATTGACCTTTCACCCCTGGACACAACAAATGTGAAAAAGTGACATTGGGCGCGATAGCGCCCCCTCCAGGTGCAGAAGAAAAAATGCATTATGGGAAAAAAATTAGTTTCTCAGAAATGGATAAAATTCGGTACAAAAATAGTTGATGGCGTCCCGATCCAAAAAGCCAATGAGACCCATATCGTATTTTGTACGGTGTTGCCATGGTGACGCCCGGGGCCCCCCATGTTATCCAATGGGGCTGACACATAAATTTCACATTATACAACATTACAGCGCGTTAGCGCCCCCTGTCAGGAGCTTGTGGACAGTGGTCATGGAAGTACGGCCCGTTAGGGCCGTCTGACGCTAATTGTGAAATTAAAAAGATTACGGGCGCGCTAGCGCCCTCTGCAGGCTGGAGCCATTATTCACATGGAGAGGCTAAAAATGTTGTTTTGATGTTTACTGACAACGATTAATGGCACATCAAGGCAATAAAATGCAGTGTGGCAACGCTGGCGCCCTCGGTAGGGTTGTGGCAACAGAGGCGCTAAAGGAGGCACGGCCCGCGAGGGCCGTTCGATGCCGCTTGCGGCTTTAATTATTCTTTCTTTCTTTCTTCTTTCTTCTTTCTTCTGCTCTTTGAGCAGGAATTTGACCCCCTGAACATTGTCGAAAACTCACCAAACTTTGCCCAAAATTCAAGTCCGGCGAAAAATTAATTAAAATGTGTGTTTCATGTTGGGGAAAAAAAAAATGGCGCGACAGCGCCACCTACAAAAATCGAAATACATTGCGCCAATGGGGGAGGGGCCAAAGTAAAGTTTGTCGTAGAGCGACGAGATTCGGTACAGATATTCGTCATGTGACGACAAAAAAAATATATTATTGTAGCCACGCCCCCTGACAAACCGGAAGTCCGCCATTTTGACAGGAAGTCCGGAGAATGCTGAGTCAGCGTTTTCGCTGACGTCACATTTTAACGAACTCCTCCTAGGGCGTTTGACCAAATGAGCTCAAAATCGCTCCAGCTCATGTACAGATGTGGGGCATCAAAAGTTATCCAAATTTTTTGGCTAAGTTTTTCGGTTTGTTTGCGGCGAAGCCGCAATCTTTCCGAAGTATTTTGCGATTCATCAAAAATTAAAAATCGCTCCCATTCGCACAAACAAACTCCGATTAAAAATCGGAAATATACATTTTATTGACCTTTCACCCCTGGACGCAGCAAATGCAAATTAGTGCCATTGGGCGCGATAGCGCCCCCTCCAGGTGCAGAAGAAAAAATGCATTATGGGAAAAAAATTAGTTTGTCGGAAATGGATGAAATTCGGTACAAAAATAGTTGATGGCGTCCCAATCCAAAAAGCCAATGAGACCCATATCGTATTTTGTACGGTGTTGCCATGGTGAATCAAAATACATTGCGTCGATGGAGGCGGGACCAATCTGGGCCAACGTCAACTTTGTCGTAGAGCGACGAGATTCGGTACAGATATTCATCATGTGACGACAAACAAAAAATATTATTGTGGCCACGACCCCTGACAAACCGGAAGTCCGCCATTTTGACTGGAAGCCTGGAGAATGCTGAGTCATGGTTTTCGCTGACATCGCATTTTAACGAACTCCTCCTAGGGCGTTTGACCAAATGAGCTCAAAATCGCTCCAGCTCATCTCGAGATGTGGGGCATCAAAAGTTATCCAAATTTTTTGGCTAAGTTTTTCGGTTTGTTTGCGGCGAAGCCGCAATCTTTCCGAAGTATTTTGCGATTCATCGTAAACTAAAAATCGCTCCCATTCGCACAAACAAACTCCGATTTTAAATCGGAAATATACATTTTGTTGACCTGTCACCCCTGGACGCAACAAATGTGAAAAAGTGACATTGGGTGCAATAGCGCCCCCTCCAGGTCCAGAAGAAAAAATGCATTATGGGAAAAAAATTAGTTTGTCGGAAATGGATGAAATTCGGTACAAAAATAGATGATGGCATCCCGATCCAAAAAGCCAATGGGACCCATACCGTATTTTTTATAGTGTTGCCATGGTGACGCCCGGGGGCCCCCATGTTATTGTAATGGGGCTGACACATAAATTTTACATTATAGAACATTACAGCGCGTTAGCACCCCCTGTCAGGAGCTTGTGGACAGTGGTCATGGAAGTATGGCCCGTTAGGGCCGTCTGATGCTAATTGTGAAATTAAAAAGATTACGGGCGTGCTAGCGCCCTCTGCAGGCTGGAGCCATTATTCACATGGAGAGGCTAAAAATGTTGTTTTGAGGTTTACTGACAAAGATTAATGGCACATCGGGGCAATAAAATGCAGTGTGGCAACGCTGGCGCCCTTGGTAGGGTTGTGGCACGGATAGGTAGAGGCGCTAAAGGAGGCACGGCCCGCGAGGGCCGTTCGATGCCGCTTGCGGCTTTAATTATTATTCTATCCGTACCACTTTTTAAAACTGGATTTTCACCCCCTGAACGTGCGCGAAAACTCAATTAAAAATCACGGAAAAAATCAGTCTGGTGCACAGTTTATGAATATCTGGGTGTCCAACGTGGGACATGCAAAATGGCACAACAGCGCCACCTGCAAATTTGAAAAAAATAATTCAGTGACGGAGAGCCTCCACCAACTTGGACACACACTCGCGCCTTTGGGCACAGACATTGTCCAGGTCGTGACCAGCAAAAAACATTATTATGACCCCGCCCCCTGACAAACAGGAAGTCCCCTATTTTCAGTGGAAAAATGAGGAAAAGTCAAATTGCCTTCACGCTGATGTCGCATTTGAACGAACTCCTCCGTGGGCGTTTGTCCGAATGAGCTTCTGATCGCTTCTACCTCATCTACACATGTTGGGGATCAAAAGTTATCCACGGAATTTTGCTATGTTATGCGGTCTTCCTCCAGTGGAGCCCCAAAGTTGACCTTTATTTTGGCGATTTTTGAGACCTCAATAATGGCCCCCGTTCGCACAAACTAACTCGGATCATTACCAAAACTCATACACATATCGCCCCTTGACCCCCGCATACATGACATGAGGTTTGGTGGCAGTGGACCCAACAGCGCCCCCTTTAATATGCATGTTAATGCCATCACTCATTCACGGGGTACGTGCCAGAGAGTAATGACCCTGACAGGTGCATGCGCCTTGGTCAGAGCTTTCCGCAAATGTATAATATGTGCTATTTCGAGCAACGGGAACCCTTGTTAGGCCCGAGCGCCATACATGGCGATAGGGACTATTGCTTCTGCAACGCAGGGGGGCACCAGGGTGCGCTTCGATGGGGCGTACGGAGTGCACAACGGACACGACAGCGACCTCCGACCACGACAGACGCATAGGACTCGGCCAGAGCTTTCCGAAAATGTCTAATGTGTAAAAACAGCTACAATGGAAAAACGCCTATATTGTTTTTGCTCAGAATATTATTATTATTCTATCCGTACCACTTTTTAAAACTGGATTTTCACCCCCTGAACGTGCGCGAAAACTCAATTAAAAATCACGGAAAAAATCAGTCTGGTGCACAGTTTATGAATATCTGGGTGTCCAACGTGGGACATGCAAAATGGCACAACAGCGCCACCTGCAAATTTGAAAAAAATAATTCAGTGACGGAGAGCCTCCACCAACTTGGACACACACTCGCGCCTTTGGGCACAGACATTGTCCAGGTCGTGACCAGCAAAAAACATTATTATGACCCCGCCCCCTGACAAACAGGAAGTCCCCTATTTTCAGTGGAAAAATGAGGAAAAGTCAAATTGCCTTCACGCTGATGTCGCATTTGAACGAACTCCTCCGTGGGCGTTTGTCCGAATGAGCTTCTGATCGCTTCTACCTCATCTACACATGTTGGGGATCAAAAGTTATCCACGGAATTTTGCTATGTTATGCGGTCTTCCTCCAGTGGAGCCCCAAAGTTGACCTTTATTTTGGCGATTTTTGAGACCTCAATAATGGCCCCCGTTCGCACAAACTAACTCGGATCATTACCAAAACTCATACACATATCGCCCCTTGACCCCCGCATACATGACATGAGGTTTGGTGGCAGTGGACCCAACAGCGCCCCCTTTAATATGCATGTTAATGCCATCACTCATTCACGGGGTACGTGCCAGAGAGTAATGACCCTGACAGGTGCATGCGCCTTGGTCAGAGCTTTCCGCAAATGTATAATATGTGCTATTTCGAGCAACGGGAACCCTTGTTAGGCCCGAGCGCCATACATGGCGATAGGGACTATTGCTTCTGCAACGCAGGGGGGCACCAGGGTGCGCTTCGATGGGGCGTACGGAGTGCACAACGGACACGACAGCGACCTCCGACCACGACAGACGCATAGGACTCGGCCAGAGCTTTCCGAAAATGTCTAATGTGTAAAAACAGCTACAATGGAAAAACGCCTATATTGTTTTTGCTCAGAATATTATTATTATTCTATCCGTACCACTTTTTAAAACTGGATTTTCACCCCCTGAACGTGCGCGAAAACTCAATTAAAAATCACGGAAAAAATCAGTCTGGTGCACAGTTTATGAATATCTGGGTGTCCAACGTGGGACATGCAAAATGGCACAACAGCGCCACCTGCAAATTTGAAAAAAATAATTCAGTGACGGAGAGCCTCCACCAACTTGGACACACACTCGCGCCTTTGGGCACAGACATTGTCCAGGTCGTGACCAGCAAAAAACATTATTATGACCCCGCCCCCTGACAAACAGGAAGTCCCCTATTTTCAGTGGAAAAATGAGGAAAAGTCAAATTGCCTTCACGCTGATGTCGCATTTGAACGAACTCCTCCGTGGGCGTTTGTCCGAATGAGCTTCTGATCGCTTCTACCTCATCTACACATGTTGGGGATCAAAAGTTATCCACGGAATTTTGCTATGTTATGCGGTCTTCCTCCAGTGGAGCCCCAAAGTTGACCTTTATTTTGGCGATTTTTGAGACCTCAATAATGGCCCCCGTTCGCACAAACTAACTCGGATCATTACCAAAACTCATACACATATCGCCCCTTGACCCCCGCATACATGACATGAGGTTTGGTGGCAGTGGACCCAACAGCGCCCCCTTTAATATGCATGTTAATGCCATCACTCATTCACGGGGTACGTGCCAGAGAGTAATGACCCTGACAGGTGCATGCGCCTTGGTCAGAGCTTTCCGCAAATGTATAATATGTGCTATTTCGAGCAACGGGAACCCTTGTTAGGCCCGAGCGCCATACATGGCGATAGGGACTATTGCTTCTGCAACGCAGGGGGGCACCAGGGTGCGCTTCGATGGGGCGTACGGAGTGCACAACGGACACGACAGCGACCTCCGACCACGACAGACGCATAGGACTCGGCCAGAGCTTTCCGAAAATGTCTAATGTGTAAAAACAGCTACAATGGAAAAACGCCTATATTGTTTTTGCTCAGAATATTATTATTATTCTATCCGTACCACTTTTTAAAACTGGATTTTCACCCCCTGAACGTGCGCGAAAACTCAATTAAAAATCACGGAAAAAATCAGTCTGGTGCACAGTTTATGAATATCTGGGTGTCCAACGTGGGACATGCAAAATGGCACAACAGCGCCACCTGCAAATTTGAAAAAAATAATTCAGTGACGGAGAGCCTCCACCAACTTGGACACACACTCGCGCCTTTGGGCACAGACATTGTCCAGGTCGTGACCAGCAAAAAACATTATTATGACCCCGCCCCCTGACAAACAGGAAGTCCCCTATTTTCAGTGGAAAAATGAGGAAAAGTCAAATTGCCTTCACGCTGATGTCGCATTTGAACGAACTCCTCCGTGGGCGTTTGTCCGAATGAGCTTCTGATCGCTTCTACCTCATCTACACATGTTGGGGATCAAAAGTTATCCACGGAATTTTGCTATGTTATGCGGTCTTCCTCCAGTGGAGCCCCAAAGTTGACCTTTATTTTGGCGATTTTTGAGACCTCAATAATGGCCCCCGTTCGCACAAACTAACTCGGATCATTACCAAAACTCATACACATATCGCCCCTTGACCCCCGCATACATGACATGAGGTTTGGTGGCAGTGGACCCAACAGCGCCCCCTTTAATATGCATGTTAATGCCATCACTCATTCACGGGGTACGTGCCAGAGAGTAATGACCCTGACAGGTGCATGCGCCTTGGTCAGAGCTTTCCGCAAATGTATAATATGTGCTATTTCGAGCAACGGGAACCCTTGTTAGGCCCGAGCGCCATACATGGCGATAGGGACTATTGCTTCTGCAACGCAGGGGGGCACCAGGGTGCGCTTCGATGGGGCGTACGGAGTGCACAACGGACACGACAGCGACCTCCGACCACGACAGACGCATAGGACTCGGCCAGAGCTTTCCGAAAATGTCTAATGTGTAAAAACAGCTACAATGGAAAAACGCCTATATTGTTTTTGCTCAGAATATTATTATTATTCTATCCGTACCACTTTTTAAAACTGGATTTTCACCCCCTGAACGTGCGCGAAAACTCAATTAAAAATCACGGAAAAAATCAGTCTGGTGCACAGTTTATGAATATCTGGGTGTCCAACGTGGGACATGCAAAATGGCACAACAGCGCCACCTGCAAATTTGAAAAAAATAATTCAGTGACGGAGAGCCTCCACCAACTTGGACACACACTCGCGCCTTTGGGCACAGACATTGTCCAGGTCGTGACCAGCAAAAAACATTATTATGACCCCGCCCCCTGACAAACAGGAAGTCCCCTATTTTCAGTGGAAAAATGAGGAAAAGTCAAATTGCCTTCACGCTGATGTCGCATTTGAACGAACTCCTCCGTGGGCGTTTGTCCGAATGAGCTTCTGATCGCTTCTACCTCATCTACACATGTTGGGGATCAAAAGTTATCCACGGAATTTTGCTATGTTATGCGGTCTTCCTCCAGTGGAGCCCCAAAGTTGACCTTTATTTTGGCGATTTTTGAGACCTCAATAATGGCCCCCGTTCGCACAAACTAACTCGGATCATTACCAAAACTCATACACATATCGCCCCTTGACCCCCGCATACATGACATGAGGTTTGGTGGCAGTGGACCCAACAGCGCCCCCTTTAATATGCATGTTAATGCCATCACTCATTCACGGGGTACGTGCCAGAGAGTAATGACCCTGACAGGTGCATGCGCCTTGGTCAGAGCTTTCCGCAAATGTATAATATGTGCTATTTCGAGCAACGGGAACCCTTGTTAGGCCCGAGCGCCATACATGGCGATAGGGACTATTGCTTCTGCAACGCAGGGGGGCACCAGGGTGCGCTTCGATGGGGCGTACGGAGTGCACAACGGACACGACAGCGACCTCCGACCACGACAGACGCATAGGACTCGGCCAGAGCTTTCCGAAAATGTCTAATGTGTAAAAACAGCTACAATGGAAAAACGCCTATATTGTTTTTGCTCAGAATATTATTATTATTCTATCCGTACCACTTTTTAAAACTGGATTTTCACCCCCTGAACGTGCGCGAAAACTCAATTAAAAATCACGGAAAAAATCAGTCTGGTGCACAGTTTATGAATATCTGGGTGTCCAACGTGGGACATGCAAAATGGCACAACAGCGCCACCTGCAAATTTGAAAAAAATAATTCAGTGACGGAGAGCCTCCACCAACTTGGACACACACTCGCGCCTTTGGGCACAGACATTGTCCAGGTCGTGACCAGCAAAAAACATTATTATGACCCCGCCCCCTGACAAACAGGAAGTCCCCTATTTTCAGTGGAAAAATGAGGAAAAGTCAAATTGCCTTCACGCTGATGTCGCATTTGAACGAACTCCTCCGTGGGCGTTTGTCCGAATGAGCTTCTGATCGCTTCTACCTCATCTACACATGTTGGGGATCAAAAGTTATCCACGGAATTTTGCTATGTTATGCGGTCTTCCTCCAGTGGAGCCCCAAAGTTGACCTTTATTTTGGCGATTTTTGAGACCTCAATAATGGCCCCCGTTCGCACAAACTAACTCGGATCATTACCAAAACTCATACACATATCGCCCCTTGACCCCCGCATACATGACATGAGGTTTGGTGGCAGTGGACCCAACAGCGCCCCCTTTAATATGCATGTTAATGCCATCACTCATTCACGGGGTACGTGCCAGAGAGTAATGACCCTGACAGGTGCATGCGCCTTGGTCAGAGCTTTCCGCAAATGTATAATATGTGCTATTTCGAGCAACGGGAACCCTTGTTAGGCCCGAGCGCCATACATGGCGATAGGGACTATTGCTTCTGCAACGCAGGGGGGCACCAGGGTGCGCTTCGATGGGGCGTACGGAGTGCACAACGGACACGACAGCGACCTCCGACCACGACAGACGCATAGGACTCGGCCAGAGCTTTCCGAAAATGTCTAATGTGTAAAAACAGCTACAATGGAAAAACGCCTATATTGTTTTTGCTCAGAATATTATTATTATTCTATCCGTACCACTTTTTAAAACTGGATTTTCACCCCCTGAACGTGCGCGAAAACTCAATTAAAAATCACGGAAAAAATCAGTCTGGTGCACAGTTTATGAATATCTGGGTGTCCAACGTGGGACATGCAAAATGGCACAACAGCGCCACCTGCAAATTTGAAAAAAATAATTCAGTGACGGAGAGCCTCCACCAACTTGGACACACACTCGCGCCTTTGGGCACAGACATTGTCCAGGTCGTGACCAGCAAAAAACATTATTATGACCCCGCCCCCTGACAAACAGGAAGTCCCCTATTTTCAGTGGAAAAATGAGGAAAAGTCAAATTGCCTTCACGCTGATGTCGCATTTGAACGAACTCCTCCGTGGGCGTTTGTCCGAATGAGCTTCTGATCGCTTCTACCTCATCTACACATGTTGGGGATCAAAAGTTATCCACGGAATTTTGCTATGTTATGCGGTCTTCCTCCAGTGGAGCCCCAAAGTTGACCTTTATTTTGGCGATTTTTGAGACCTCAATAATGGCCCCCGTTCGCACAAACTAACTCGGATCATTACCAAAACTCATACACATATCGCCCCTTGACCCCCGCATACATGACATGAGGTTTGGTGGCAGTGGACCCAACAGCGCCCCCTTTAATATGCATGTTAATGCCATCACTCATTCACGGGGTACGTGCCAGAGAGTAATGACCCTGACAGGTGCATGCGCCTTGGTCAGAGCTTTCCGCAAATGTATAATATGTGCTATTTCGAGCAACGGGAACCCTTGTTAGGCCCGAGCGCCATACATGGCGATAGGGACTATTGCTTCTGCAACGCAGGGGGGCACCAGGGTGCGCTTCGATGGGGCGTACGGAGTGCACAACGGACACGACAGCGACCTCCGACCACGACAGACGCATAGGACTCGGCCAGAGCTTTCCGAAAATGTCTAATGTGTAAAAACAGCTACAATGGAAAAACGCCTATATTGTTTTTGCTCAGAATATTATTATTATTCTATCCGTACCACTTTTTAAAACTGGATTTTCACCCCCTGAACGTGCGCGAAAACTCAATTAAAAATCACGGAAAAAATCAGTCTGGTGCACAGTTTATGAATATCTGGGTGTCCAACGTGGGACATGCAAAATGGCACAACAGCGCCACCTGCAAATTTGAAAAAAATAATTCAGTGACGGAGAGCCTCCACCAACTTGGACACACACTCGCGCCTTTGGGCACAGACATTGTCCAGGTCGTGACCAGCAAAAAACATTATTATGACCCCGCCCCCTGACAAACAGGAAGTCCCCTATTTTCAGTGGAAAAATGAGGAAAAGTCAAATTGCCTTCACGCTGATGTCGCATTTGAACGAACTCCTCCGTGGGCGTTTGTCCGAATGAGCTTCTGATCGCTTCTACCTCATCTACACATGTTGGGGATCAAAAGTTATCCACGGAATTTTGCTATGTTATGCGGTCTTCCTCCAGTGGAGCCCCAAAGTTGACCTTTATTTTGGCGATTTTTGAGACCTCAATAATGGCCCCCGTTCGCACAAACTAACTCGGATCATTACCAAAACTCATACACATATCGCCCCTTGACCCCCGCATACATGACATGAGGTTTGGTGGCAGTGGACCCAACAGCGCCCCCTTTAATATGCATGTTAATGCCATCACTCATTCACGGGGTACGTGCCAGAGAGTAATGACCCTGACAGGTGCATGCGCCTTGGTCAGAGCTTTCCGCAAATGTATAATATGTGCTATTTCGAGCAACGGGAACCCTTGTTAGGCCCGAGCGCCATACATGGCGATAGGGACTATTGCTTCTGCAACGCAGGGGGGCACCAGGGTGCGCTTCGATGGGGCGTACGGAGTGCACAACGGACACGACAGCGACCTCCGACCACGACAGACGCATAGGACTCGGCCAGAGCTTTCCGAAAATGTCTAATGTGTAAAAACAGCTACAATGGAAAAACGCCTATATTGTTTTTGCTCAGAATATTATTATTATTCTATCCGTACCACTTTTTAAAACTGGATTTTCACCCCCTGAACGTGCGCGAAAACTCAATTAAAAATCACGGAAAAAATCAGTCTGGTGCACAGTTTATGAATATCTGGGTGTCCAACGTGGGACATGCAAAATGGCACAACAGCGCCACCTGCAAATTTGAAAAAAATAATTCAGTGACGGAGAGCCTCCACCAACTTGGACACACACTCGCGCCTTTGGGCACAGACATTGTCCAGGTCGTGACCAGCAAAAAACATTATTATGACCCCGCCCCCTGACAAACAGGAAGTCCCCTATTTTCAGTGGAAAAATGAGGAAAAGTCAAATTGCCTTCACGCTGATGTCGCATTTGAACGAACTCCTCCGTGGGCGTTTGTCCGAATGAGCTTCTGATCGCTTCTACCTCATCTACACATGTTGGGGATCAAAAGTTATCCACGGAATTTTGCTATGTTATGCGGTCTTCCTCCAGTGGAGCCCCAAAGTTGACCTTTATTTTGGCGATTTTTGAGACCTCAATAATGGCCCCCGTTCGCACAAACTAACTCGGATCATTACCAAAACTCATACACATATCGCCCCTTGACCCCCGCATACATGACATGAGGTTTGGTGGCAGTGGACCCAACAGCGCCCCCTTTAATATGCATGTTAATGCCATCACTCATTCACGGGGTACGTGCCAGAGAGTAATGACCCTGACAGGTGCATGCGCCTTGGTCAGAGCTTTCCGCAAATGTATAATATGTGCTATTTCGAGCAACGGGAACCCTTGTTAGGCCCGAGCGCCATACATGGCGATAGGGACTATTGCTTCTGCAACGCAGGGGGGCACCAGGGTGCGCTTCGATGGGGCGTACGGAGTGCACAACGGACACGACAGCGACCTCCGACCACGACAGACGCATAGGACTCGGCCAGAGCTTTCCGAAAATGTCTAATGTGTAAAAACAGCTACAATGGAAAAACGCCTATATTGTTTTTGCTCAGAATATTATTATTATTCTATCCGTACCACTTTTTAAAACTGGATTTTCACCCCCTGAACGTGCGCGAAAACTCAATTAAAAATCACGGAAAAAATCAGTCTGGTGCACAGTTTATGAATATCTGGGTGTCCAACGTGGGACATGCAAAATGGCACAACAGCGCCACCTGCAAATTTGAAAAAAATAATTCAGTGACGGAGAGCCTCCACCAACTTGGACACACACTCGCGCCTTTGGGCACAGACATTGTCCAGGTCGTGACCAGCAAAAAACATTATTATGACCCCGCCCCCTGACAAACAGGAAGTCCCCTATTTTCAGTGGAAAAATGAGGAAAAGTCAAATTGCCTTCACGCTGATGTCGCATTTGAACGAACTCCTCCGTGGGCGTTTGTCCGAATGAGCTTCTGATCGCTTCTACCTCATCTACACATGTTGGGGATCAAAAGTTATCCACGGAATTTTGCTATGTTATGCGGTCTTCCTCCAGTGGAGCCCCAAAGTTGACCTTTATTTTGGCGATTTTTGAGACCTCAATAATGGCCCCCGTTCGCACAAACTAACTCGGATCATTACCAAAACTCATACACATATCGCCCCTTGACCCCCGCATACATGACATGAGGTTTGGTGGCAGTGGACCCAACAGCGCCCCCTTTAATATGCATGTTAATGCCATCACTCATTCACGGGGTACGTGCCAGAGAGTAATGACCCTGACAGGTGCATGCGCCTTGGTCAGAGCTTTCCGCAAATGTATAATATGTGCTATTTCGAGCAACGGGAACCCTTGTTAGGCCCGAGCGCCATACATGGCGATAGGGACTATTGCTTCTGCAACGCAGGGGGGCACCAGGGTGCGCTTCGATGGGGCGTACGGAGTGCACAACGGACACGACAGCGACCTCCGACCACGACAGACGCATAGGACTCGGCCAGAGCTTTCCGAAAATGTCTAATGTGTAAAAACAGCTACAATGGAAAAACGCCTATATTGTTTTTGCTCAGAATATTATTATTATTCTATCCGTACCACTTTTTAAAACTGGATTTTCACCCCCTGAACGTGCGCGAAAACTCAATTAAAAATCACGGAAAAAATCAGTCTGGTGCACAGTTTATGAATATCTGGGTGTCCAACGTGGGACATGCAAAATGGCACAACAGCGCCACCTGCAAATTTGAAAAAAATAATTCAGTGACGGAGAGCCTCCACCAACTTGGACACACACTCGCGCCTTTGGGCACAGACATTGTCCAGGTCGTGACCAGCAAAAAACATTATTATGACCCCGCCCCCTGACAAACAGGAAGTCCCCTATTTTCAGTGGAAAAATGAGGAAAAGTCAAATTGCCTTCACGCTGATGTCGCATTTGAACGAACTCCTCCGTGGGCGTTTGTCCGAATGAGCTTCTGATCGCTTCTACCTCATCTACACATGTTGGGGATCAAAAGTTATCCACGGAATTTTGCTATGTTATGCGGTCTTCCTCCAGTGGAGCCCCAAAGTTGACCTTTATTTTGGCGATTTTTGAGACCTCAATAATGGCCCCCGTTCGCACAAACTAACTCGGATCATTACCAAAACTCATACACATATCGCCCCTTGACCCCCGCATACATGACATGAGGTTTGGTGGCAGTGGACCCAACAGCGCCCCCTTTAATATGCATGTTAATGCCATCACTCATTCACGGGGTACGTGCCAGAGAGTAATGACCCTGACAGGTGCATGCGCCTTGGTCAGAGCTTTCCGCAAATGTATAATATGTGCTATTTCGAGCAACGGGAACCCTTGTTAGGCCCGAGCGCCATACATGGCGATAGGGACTATTGCTTCTGCAACGCAGGGGGGCACCAGGGTGCGCTTCGATGGGGCGTACGGAGTGCACAACGGACACGACAGCGACCTCCGACCACGACAGACGCATAGGACTCGGCCAGAGCTTTCCGAAAATGTCTAATGTGTAAAAACAGCTACAATGGAAAAACGCCTATATTGTTTTTGCTCAGAATATTATTATTATTCTATCCGTACCACTTTTTAAAACTGGATTTTCACCCCCTGAACGTGCGCGAAAACTCAATTAAAAATCACGGAAAAAATCAGTCTGGTGCACAGTTTATGAATATCTGGGTGTCCAACGTGGGACATGCAAAATGGCACAACAGCGCCACCTGCAAATTTGAAAAAAATAATTCAGTGACGGAGAGCCTCCACCAACTTGGACACACACTCGCGCCTTTGGGCACAGACATTGTCCAGGTCGTGACCAGCAAAAAACATTATTATGACCCCGCCCCCTGACAAACAGGAAGTCCCCTATTTTCAGTGGAAAAATGAGGAAAAGTCAAATTGCCTTCACGCTGATGTCGCATTTGAACGAACTCCTCCGTGGGCGTTTGTCCGAATGAGCTTCTGATCGCTTCTACCTCATCTACACATGTTGGGGATCAAAAGTTATCCACGGAATTTTGCTATGTTATGCGGTCTTCCTCCAGTGGAGCCCCAAAGTTGACCTTTATTTTGGCGATTTTTGAGACCTCAATAATGGCCCCCGTTCGCACAAACTAACTCGGATCATTACCAAAACTCATACACATATCGCCCCTTGACCCCCGCATACATGACATGAGGTTTGGTGGCAGTGGACCCAACAGCGCCCCCTTTAATATGCATGTTAATGCCATCACTCATTCACGGGGTACGTGCCAGAGAGTAATGACCCTGACAGGTGCATGCGCCTTGGTCAGAGCTTTCCGCAAATGTATAATATGTGCTATTTCGAGCAACGGGAACCCTTGTTAGGCCCGAGCGCCATACATGGCGATAGGGACTATTGCTTCTGCAACGCAGGGGGGCACCAGGGTGCGCTTCGATGGGGCGTACGGAGTGCACAACGGACACGACAGCGACCTCCGACCACGACAGACGCATAGGACTCGGCCAGAGCTTTCCGAAAATGTCTAATGTGTAAAAACAGCTACAATGGAAAAACGCCTATATTGTTTTTGCTCAGAATATTATTATTATTCTATCCGTACCACTTTTTAAAACTGGATTTTCACCCCCTGAACGTGCGCGAAAACTCAATTAAAAATCACGGAAAAAATCAGTCTGGTGCACAGTTTATGAATATCTGGGTGTCCAACGTGGGACATGCAAAATGGCACAACAGCGCCACCTGCAAATTTGAAAAAAATAATTCAGTGACGGAGAGCCTCCACCAACTTGGACACACACTCGCGCCTTTGGGCACAGACATTGTCCAGGTCGTGACCAGCAAAAAACATTATTATGACCCCGCCCCCTGACAAACAGGAAGTCCCCTATTTTCAGTGGAAAAATGAGGAAAAGTCAAATTGCCTTCACGCTGATGTCGCATTTGAACGAACTCCTCCGTGGGCGTTTGTCCGAATGAGCTTCTGATCGCTTCTACCTCATCTACACATGTTGGGGATCAAAAGTTATCCACGGAATTTTGCTATGTTATGCGGTCTTCCTCCAGTGGAGCCCCAAAGTTGACCTTTATTTTGGCGATTTTTGAGACCTCAATAATGGCCCCCGTTCGCACAAACTAACTCGGATCATTACCAAAACTCATACACATATCGCCCCTTGACCCCCGCATACATGACATGAGGTTTGGTGGCAGTGGACCCAACAGCGCCCCCTTTAATATGCATGTTAATGCCATCACTCATTCACGGGGTACGTGCCAGAGAGTAATGACCCTGACAGGTGCATGCGCCTTGGTCAGAGCTTTCCGCAAATGTATAATATGTGCTATTTCGAGCAACGGGAACCCTTGTTAGGCCCGAGCGCCATACATGGCGATAGGGACTATTGCTTCTGCAACGCAGGGGGGCACCAGGGTGCGCTTCGATGGGGCGTACGGAGTGCACAACGGACACGACAGCGACCTCCGACCACGACAGACGCATAGGACTCGGCCAGAGCTTTCCGAAAATGTCTAATGTGTAAAAACAGCTACAATGGAAAAACGCCTATATTGTTTTTGCTCAGAATATTATTATTATTCTATCCGTACCACTTTTTAAAACTGGATTTTCACCCCCTGAACGTGCGCGAAAACTCAATTAAAAATCACGGAAAAAATCAGTCTGGTGCACAGTTTATGAATATCTGGGTGTCCAACGTGGGACATGCAAAATGGCACAACAGCGCCACCTGCAAATTTGAAAAAAATAATTCAGTGACGGAGAGCCTCCACCAACTTGGACACACACTCGCGCCTTTGGGCACAGACATTGTCCAGGTCGTGACCAGCAAAAAACATTATTATGACCCCGCCCCCTGACAAACAGGAAGTCCCCTATTTTCAGTGGAAAAATGAGGAAAAGTCAAATTGCCTTCACGCTGATGTCGCATTTGAACGAACTCCTCCGTGGGCGTTTGTCCGAATGAGCTTCTGATCGCTTCTACCTCATCTACACATGTTGGGGATCAAAAGTTATCCACGGAATTTTGCTATGTTATGCGGTCTTCCTCCAGTGGAGCCCCAAAGTTGACCTTTATTTTGGCGATTTTTGAGACCTCAATAATGGCCCCCGTTCGCACAAACTAACTCGGATCATTACCAAAACTCATACACATATCGCCCCTTGACCCCCGCATACATGACATGAGGTTTGGTGGCAGTGGACCCAACAGCGCCCCCTTTAATATGCATGTTAATGCCATCACTCATTCACGGGGTACGTGCCAGAGAGTAATGACCCTGACAGGTGCATGCGCCTTGGTCAGAGCTTTCCGCAAATGTATAATATGTGCTATTTCGAGCAACGGGAACCCTTGTTAGGCCCGAGCGCCATACATGGCGATAGGGACTATTGCTTCTGCAACGCAGGGGGGCACCAGGGTGCGCTTCGATGGGGCGTACGGAGTGCACAACGGACACGACAGCGACCTCCGACCACGACAGACGCATAGGACTCGGCCAGAGCTTTCCGAAAATGTCTAATGTGTAAAAACAGCTACAATGGAAAAACGCCTATATTGTTTTTGCTCAGAATATTATTATTATTCTATCCGTACCACTTTTTAAAACTGGATTTTCACCCCCTGAACGTGCGCGAAAACTCAATTAAAAATCACGGAAAAAATCAGTCTGGTGCACAGTTTATGAATATCTGGGTGTCCAACGTGGGACATGCAAAATGGCACAACAGCGCCACCTGCAAATTTGAAAAAAATAATTCAGTGACGGAGAGCCTCCACCAACTTGGACACACACTCGCGCCTTTGGGCACAGACATTGTCCAGGTCGTGACCAGCAAAAAACATTATTATGACCCCGCCCCCTGACAAACAGGAAGTCCCCTATTTTCAGTGGAAAAATGAGGAAAAGTCAAATTGCCTTCACGCTGATGTCGCATTTGAACGAACTCCTCCGTGGGCGTTTGTCCGAATGAGCTTCTGATCGCTTCTACCTCATCTACACATGTTGGGGATCAAAAGTTATCCACGGAATTTTGCTATGTTATGCGGTCTTCCTCCAGTGGAGCCCCAAAGTTGACCTTTATTTTGGCGATTTTTGAGACCTCAATAATGGCCCCCGTTCGCACAAACTAACTCGGATCATTACCAAAACTCATACACATATCGCCCCTTGACCCCCGCATACATGACATGAGGTTTGGTGGCAGTGGACCCAACAGCGCCCCCTTTAATATGCATGTTAATGCCATCACTCATTCACGGGGTACGTGCCAGAGAGTAATGACCCTGACAGGTGCATGCGCCTTGGTCAGAGCTTTCCGCAAATGTATAATATGTGCTATTTCGAGCAACGGGAACCCTTGTTAGGCCCGAGCGCCATACATGGCGATAGGGACTATTGCTTCTGCAACGCAGGGGGGCACCAGGGTGCGCTTCGATGGGGCGTACGGAGTGCACAACGGACACGACAGCGACCTCCGACCACGACAGACGCATAGGACTCGGCCAGAGCTTTCCGAAAATGTCTAATGTGTAAAAACAGCTACAATGGAAAAACGCCTATATTGTTTTTGCTCAGAATATTATTATTATTCTATCCGTACCACTTTTTAAAACTGGATTTTCACCCCCTGAACGTGCGCGAAAACTCAATTAAAAATCACGGAAAAAATCAGTCTGGTGCACAGTTTATGAATATCTGGGTGTCCAACGTGGGACATGCAAAATGGCACAACAGCGCCACCTGCAAATTTGAAAAAAATAATTCAGTGACGGAGAGCCTCCACCAACTTGGACACACACTCGCGCCTTTGGGCCTTAAGTGGGTTTTAAGTGGTTCTAAGTGGTCCCACCCATCCTCCGTGGAAATGGCCAGAGGTCTTAGCCAGGCAGCGTGCTGGCCTCTCTAAGAGTTTTCTCTGAAATTCGTCATTTTTCCAAATTTCCTCCTTTATTCACAACGGCTACAGTTTCAGAATCGTACATGTTTATACTACCCCTCTGTCACAGACAGATGCTTCAATTTTGATGTTTTTGACTCCAACATCTACTTTTTCTAAAGTTTATAGTGACAGGAAGTTTATTTTACCCGTTTCCTGTCCGTCCCTCTGTGTGTTCCTCGTACTATTTCGCTCTCAACGCCATATTCTTTATATGGAGGGTGCTGCTGGGCTGGTGCACCCTCTCATCAAATCTTTGGGCGGTCAGAGGAATTTACCCTAATTAAAAAGAAGAAATATATTAATGCTTAAGCTGTAATTTCCATTTTCTACAAATACACAAGTGCAGTCTTTCATAACATTAATGTTCAATTGGCTGCAGTATTCACTAAGCTTGTGAAGCTCCATTGGTAGAGTGCCGGGTTCCTATACGTTAGATTGTTGGATCGATCCCAGCCATCACCTTTTTTTTTTTTTTTTTTGGACTCGGTAATTTCTGGTCCCACCCTCATGAAAAATGGGGAAATGATCCCTCTCCTCCAGTGGGGTGCTGTCACCTAATTTCGGCCTGAGAATTGAGAGAACCCTCACCCTCATCAGGCCCATGTTTGTATGGACTTATATCTCAGTAGTAGCAAGGTTTTCTTCAGTGAATGAGCTAGTCCTAACACAGCCTTCACACTTTTCTTATGCTTTCTCATTTTACATGGACCACTGTACACATTATCTCAGCCTAAGACCATGAGCGCGGGTGTTTCATAAGATATTTTTTTGTTCGATTAATATATTGTCTGTGCCTGTATAGTGTCATGGGCAGAGCATTGGGTTTATAACCAAGAGGCCCCTGGATCAATTCTCACCTTCATAAGTTTTTTTGTTTTTTTTCTTTCTTTCTTTCTTTCTTTCTTTCTTTCTTTTTTTGGCTCTTTCTGGGAAGAACATGATTTACCGCCTTTGGTCCCACCCTCATGAAAAATGGGGAAATGTTCCCTCTCCTCCAGTGGGGTGCTGTCCCCTAATTTCGGCCCAGAAATTTAGAGAAGCCTTGCCCTCATCAGGCCCATGTTTGTATGGACTTATATCTCAGTGGTAAAAGGTCGTCTTAGGTGAAGGAGGTAGCTAGTCCTAACATTTCTAATGCATGGGGAGTTTCATAAGACATTGCTTTATTCAGTTAGACTTTTAATTGTGCCTGTATAGTGTCATAGGTAGAGCATTGGGTTCATAACCATGAGGCTGCTGGATCAATTCTGATCTTTACTATTTTTATCTTTTTTTTTTTTTTTCTCGGCACCTACTGGAAATTACATAATTCAGCACCTATGGTCCCACCCTCATGAAAAAAGTGGGAACAACGCTTACAGAATTTGCATAACTAAAGACATGGCAGGATAGTAGGGCAACTATTGAGGCAACACCAGGGACAATGTCAAAACAATCTAGAAAATGGAGGGGGAAAATTGACCAAAAATTACCTCTCCTCAGGCGCTGGGACCTAATTTTGGAGCGTTATTCTAGAGAATACTTGCCCACATCAGGCCATTGACAGTATGTAGTTATAGCTCAGTGATAGTGTGCTGGTCTCTGGCATAGGAGGTTGCCAGTTCAAACACTGCCATGACAATTTTCCAATTCTTTGTTTTTTCACATGATTCACATATTTTCGAGCCTGATAAAAGTACACAATGAGAACCAAGTAATGTGACACAATTGTGTATTCCCTTCCCCCTCTTCACTCGTGCAGCCCATTGCAGAGAGGTGTTCCATTTAAACACCCCTCTGGTTCGTTCCACATTACAGTACAACGTGTCTTCCTACAACAAGTATGAAAAGTTTGCAACGTCTTTTTCTGATTCTCCTGTTTCCGTTTGTTATCTTTGATAGACTTACATGACTTATAGGCTTGTGTTACAAGCTTCATATCTGGAACAGCAGCCCAGGTTGAGGACAGGGGGCCTTCAGGCTGAGGCAACAGTGGGCACCAAAGCTACTTGGGACAAGAGTGAGGCCGGTGTGTGACAAAGGCTCAGGCGAGAGTGGGATGGGGCAGGAGTTATCAGGCGTAAGAGAGTGGTTTGGGTGTGAGACAGAGGCTAAAGCAGGTTTGGGTGACAGCGAACGTGGGCATTCGCAAGGGGGAGGTCGCCAGGGGCAAGAGCGATCAGAAGGGCTCACAAGGAGCATAGCAATCGGGGGGCTCGCATGGGGCGACAGCGAGCAGGGGCGGTTGCAAGGGGGGGAATGCCAGGGGCGAGGGCCGCACGACGCCGCTTGCGGCTTTAATTCTTTTTGTTTTCCTTGGTGAATGATAAGCATCTTGCCTATGACTCACAGACTCACCTCTCATCAGACCTGACTTTGTTTGGAGTGGGACATAATGTTGCTCATGGAGATGTTACTGCTTTGTTTTGATCACCAGTAGAAGAATATGAGGTATAAATATTAAGTAAGAACTCCTCCAAATGCTTTCTTTTAATTACCTTGCAAAAATAGTCTTGTGAGTGTCCAACTGAACATAAGGAACCCATTCGGGATTGATGCCATTTGTTTATTTTCATGATAAATTATCCTCCACGTAAATGCGCTTTATTAGGTATTTATTTAGTAGTGTTGAGGCTTTTTGAAAATTGTTGTCTCGGAAGAGAAAACTGGTCTCTGAATTTGACCAAGGCAACCTGTTAAGAGCTGTAGGTGCCATAGTGCTTTGCTCCAGGATCTTGGTTTTCAGCCAACTGTGTATGGGGAAAAGCCCACAAGGATACTCACTAAAACACTGGAAGGAAGACTGTGACTCCACACAGAGAGGCCATCAATATACAGTATGTGGATCAAGAATGTACACAGCTGAAAACAGGTGTAAGAGCATTTACCCAATAATGTTTTAGTCAACATTATTGAGTAAATGTGAGTAGAGCAGATGCGCACATCCAAGGAGGTCTAAAGCAAGCGTGCTGGACCCCAAAGATGGAACAAGAAAAGCTCCGCACAACTCGAGTTTGCTCCCACAGTTTTATTAATTGCACCAAGTTGTGACGTTTCGGACGTCAAACCAGCCCTTCCTCTTAATGTCTTACTCATTTGTTGGACTCAAATGAGTAAGACCTACAAATGTCTTTTTCGGAAACACTGAAGAGGAAGAGCCCCTACACCTGCAGCACAGTGAAGGCGTCACAAACGGCGCAACAGGAAACAAAAAAGTGGGGAAAAAATTGACAAATTCATTCACTGGAGAATGAAACATATTAAGTGCTAAGCTCTTCTGAGAAGATGGTGAAAGGCTGCTGTGGAGCGGAGGGAGCTGCGCAGGAGGAAGAGGAAGGAGGAGGTGACCAGTGCAGGACACCACGCTCTGAAACAGGGACAAACCCAGGAAGCTTTGCACCGTTTCAGAGCAGCACTGAAGGCATGCAGCCATGTTTCCTCCAGGTACTACGGTTTCCCCTATACCTCCAAAAACATGCTGGTCACGTTGGCCCATTATGGTGGCACGCTCAGGCGTAGTGGCTCAAGACTAAAACCTAAATGTAGTTTTGTGACAAATGACAAATAAAGCTCTTATCTTCATATCTTTTCTTTTCTTTCTATTTTGTATGTTTTGTCAGTACCATTTCCCTTTTAGCTTGCTCGTGACTTGGCTGTATATCCTGCGTCTACTGTGGATCGTTTTCAGAATGATGATAAAGTTCTACAGGTTTAAGGAGCGAATTATACGGCCGAGTATGGCCTAACTTCAACCCGACCCGGGACTGCAGTGTGTCCCATCCACATGATGTACGAGTCGTGACAGTTTCCCACTCTGCCTCTCTGTCCCACTGGTCAACACACACACACACACACACACACACACACACACACACACACACACACACACACACGCCCACGCACACGCACAGCCATCTTAGATATTGGATAATGCACAAGCAGCCATGTAAGGGCTATAGATTATCCTCTTCCTGGTGACAACAGAGGCTGAGGCTGGCGGGGGCAGGACAGGCAGGGGCGGCTAATTTAGGAAAATGCAGAAACGAGAGAACAGGGAGTAGAGGTTTAATGGTGGAGGGTTCATGCGGTTATGAGCCAACTGTCGAGGACTTTTAAAATATGTCGGGACACTCGCACATTTGGAAAAAAGAAACAAAATGGCCACAGGCTAATCCACTCCCCTTGCCCCGCACAGGCATAAATCTCAGCGCAGCACTAATGAACTATTATGTCTAATGTTGCGAGTGTATTTATGCTGTTGACAGAGGCTACGCTCCCCATCCCACCGGACAATCACCCAGAATCCATCACTTGGCTCTCTTTGCTCTTACTCTCACTCTGGCTCCTGCTATTTAAGGGTTCTCAAACTGTGGTGCTGTTGCAGAAAGTGGTGAGCAAGACTCTGACTTCTGTTCTGTTGTTATTATGTTTATACCGTCCTGTTTTTGTTTTGTTTTTTCGAGCCAAGATTAAGTTACCCTTTATTGTCCTTATGGGGAAATCTGTCCTCAAAGTCACTGACTGCAGCACAGCACAAGGGGACCATCTGGTTTGGCCGGGACGACATCATTCATGGTAAACTTTAGTTACCCATATAGTCCTAGAGTTTGTCCAGGTTAGGACTTTGTATTGACCTGAACAGTTACTCGCAGTACATCTATACAACCTTGTGACTACTCTGGAAAACAAACTTCTTATGTTGCTGCGCTACTTTAATATGTTTCAGTCCTCCTGCATTACCAATACTTTTATACTCTTTTATACTCTTTATACTCTTAAAAAGACTCTTTTATTTTCAATTTTTCCGAATCTGAAAGCTCCTCTTTACAACACGAGCCATACAAGCTACTAAAATCCTGAAACCATCAGTTTAACATCAGTAAAAGCATTGTGTGAGATATTATTCTTTAGACTGTATATTTAAATCGACAGTCTGCAAAAAGAGGCTCAACATGCTAGCATTCCTAAATTACAATGAAACAGGCAGTTGTTGGCAATGGATGAACAAAATGACCTTTCACAAAGAGTTTGTCGGCCAATCTGGTCAGTAAAGCCAATTATAAGTAAAATATGCAAAACTCTTACGTTATTTGCTACATTAAAAAGTAATCTGAGTACTCTAGTGTGCAACAAATGCATCACCCTCAACACTGGACCTGAAATAGATTGGGTCTAGCCGCAGTGTCCCTGGTCCCTGGTTCAGTTCTTGTCTCGTGGCGCACTCTTTTCTCAGGCTGTTACTTTGCATGGAAAGTTTGTGATTCACTGTCCTAACATGTCCGCTGTTGTAAGCCCCTCCCTCTGCCATATGGGACTGACACATGTATCTCTCCCCCACGGAGCGAGGGGACTGTGCCTCTCGCTGCTGCTGCGCCATAGTTAGTAGAGCTGCTGGTGATGTATTGAGTGTAATAGCCAACAGCGTTTGTTGAGATTAATTGATACTAATGGCTAACACAGTTAGTGGTGAGTGATGGCTGCTCCTCTGCAGACGCTCTGGAGAATGAGACACAAATCAAGTTTCCACTGGGCCCACTGCAGAGCTGCGTCCGTCTGTTTGGGTCTGCTCTCCGCTGCAATCTCACAAATGGCTTTTATGAACCTGCAATTTGGCTCTTCGTCTCAGATAGTGGGGGGTATTGTGGCAGAGTGATTAGAACTACAGGCTTTCTCCCACTGTCCAAAGACATGCACGTGTGTGTGTGTGAAATAACTAACTTTACTTTCGGAGCACCCTTACCTAAAGCCTGGGGTGCTTTTAGACAGCCTCTGGTCCAAACTTCATTTGCAATGGAATTAAGTCTGATGAATTCTACATCTGTGTACGAAATGTTGAGGGAGCTTGCATTCTGCCTAAGGCTCATATTTGAGGTGTTAAGCTACAATCTGATTCTTGAAACTATAAAGGTAAAAAACAAAAAAATAAAAATTATTGGATATCGTGTAGCTCAAAAATAAAAGCTTAGATAGCACTACTGACTTCATACAGTATATTTTTTTCCCAACGTTTGGAATATTTTCTGAAAGATAATTGCTTCCTCCACATTGTTGCATTTGACTAAACCCAGCTCCTAATTATTATTTTTGCTCTAAGCACCTTGCTCCGTGAGGCAGTAATTTGGCTTCTTGTTGTGGAGACTGTTGTCACTTCCACAGCATAATAAGTGTGTTTGGATTATTTCACCATAAATGAATAGAAATTCATTTTACGCACATTTACTTTGTCTTATTAAATTCATTTCATGTATACTAATCTGTGAAGTTGCTAAGGATCAATCACACAAGCCAAAAACTCTGTTCTTCGTAACAAGACACGATCAAGCATCTCGTTTGTCATTTTACAAAGCTGCATTTGTGACCTTGGAGACTTTGTCCTCAGTGTGTGACTATGGCAACGTTTCCTCTTTTTCTATTATGGCCACACATTGCAAAACATAATAAAGGGGTCTATGTCATGCAAAAATCATATATTTGATTTAGTGAACCTGCATATTTAGTCTTCAGTCTTGTGAAGGCTCTTAGTCATTCAGGGATTATTCATTGTAGTAGAGATTTTCAAATAATTCTGAAACGTCCTCAACCCCACCAGTCTAGTCTTGTTGAATATTTGAACATCTCTACCACCGCGCTGTATTTTTTGAAACTTTACTCTTGCTGGACATCAAAAAACTGAGCTACAAAGTGGGCTCCAGTAAAAATCAATAGGTTGTTAATGAAAGCATTGAACACTGTTGGGAGAAGTTATGAAGTTCACTTTAATAGCCAGGGGTTATTTGAGATTGGAGATATTTTCCAATTTTGAATAAGGCATTTTTGGATTTTCAGGCTTCAATTTTGTAAAACTTTCACGGTGCAAGAATGAAGAGTCTCGTGAAATCAATATTTGGTTAAAATGATTTGCAAGAGACTCTCCGGTCTCATTTAGGATTGTCTGGTCACTTTACAGTTTACACCCTTCTCCCACTTTCCGTAAGTTCATCTAACCATACAGTAATTCTGAAAGTGTAGTGTGCAGATTTTGCAGATTTTGGACTTCCCTCTCTCAGCACTTCTAGCTTTTTGTGCCCAGGCCAGTGAATTTAACCTCTTAACTCCCACCTGAACCGTGCACATTTTGGCATTATCCAGATCTAAAAGCTAAAAAAGACACCAAAATAGCGATGAAAACAGGGATGAAAATGTGATGGCAATAAAGCCATAAGAAAGTGATGAAAAAGGTGACAAAAATGTGATGAAAAAGTGACAAAAAAAAATGTGATGAGAACATGGCCAGGAAAACTGGAGCCTATAGGCGTTAATTCAACCTGGGAGATCAATTTCAGCATCACCTACCTTCAGCCAATGATCGCATCCGAGAGGGCCACACCTCCACTTCAGCCCATCAGCACAGAGCTGCACCTCCGTGGCAGCCAATCACCTACCTCGGTCCTGCTTTTAAGCCTCTAGCAATCATGGTTCGTTCGCTCCCCAGCTGTGCTGCAACCCACCTCCACCCCATCTCCGCCTCTTCCGTTCACGGCTTCTCCCTGCTGCATCTTCACGGGTCTTCCATATCACCACCAGTGTCCAGGCTCCAGGGAAGACAACCCTACCTCTAACCTGTCCAACCATGCTGATTTCAGTTCATACATCAGACCTCCGGGGTCTGATCGCCGAAACTAATATTCATGTTAAATCTTCCTATTTGCTGCTTTTGTCTGTTTCGATCACTTTTGCAGGTCTTAGCTTTCAAATGAGGCCTATAGGCTGTAAAACCTATAGATCTCCAGTTGAGATGCCTTTAGATTTGGGTTAAACTGAACTGGAGAAAAGGCGCTCAAGTGGGGGTTAAGAGATTAATGTATTGAAGGAGTTGAAAAATACACTGCACGGGCAAAGTCGTCATCAGCACAACAACTCTTTTAGACTCGTTTTCATGGCAGTCCAGTTTGACCAAGTGGTTATTTTCCATTTCCCTCAAAAGTTATCTCAAAACCTGGCAAACATGCACTTTATGGACAAATTCATTTTTGGCTCACTTCAAAGAAATAATATTCTTCTCATGCTTATTCACAGTTGCAAGGTCAGTTTGAAGTCCTTGGTGCACATTATTGCTTGTGGAATGAATGAAGTCCATCAATAGTATCATAGTTCAATTGGCTCAAACTGAGAAGTTACAGTATAGACCTGTGGCACTCAGCTGATGTGAAAACATAGCAAAAGCTCACAACCATTCAAAGTTACAAAGGTTTTCAGGGCCTTCTGTGTGGAGCTTTTGAAAAATTAAAATCTTGTTAAGCGCCACAGTCTCTGAATTCAGCGGCTTTCACAAATGCCCTTGATAATATGTATGGTTTTGTCAATAACTTTGTCGATGCACTGTGGTTCTAAAAAGAAAAAAAAGAAATGATCTAAAGAAGGCTATGCCGAAACGTAATCTTGAATCAATTCACTTGAGTTTGCGATGCTGTTTTTTTTATTTATGTCGATAACTTTGCCTCGTGGTTTGGTCTCGACATGCGTCCGCACTTTTTCAGCTGTAATTTGTGGAGATTTTTAGGTCTGGTATAACAATTCTCTCCGGTGCTGAGACCTTGTGGGTTGATTGACCTGAGAGTTATGTCAAATTTTGAGCTTCTTGTTGTTAAGGAGATGTTTTAACAGTGTTCTCTTATCAAAACACCCAGAGAAGTATTTCACTTCATGCACACATGGTTCAAGGAGTTTACTGTGGCGGTTTCTTCTTCTATTGCACTAACACTCCGATGTTGATTTGTCAATAGATAGAATATGGAAGAACACTCCTGCACTCATTTGGGTGCCGTTGATTTGTTAGCATGCAGTTGGCTAAAAATGGTGGCTTTCCCCCATCTGAACCAACCACATTGTCTCCAGTTTGGCTTTACCCAAATTTAAAAATGCGATGAAAAGGTGACCAAAAAGACAACAAAAGAGTGATGAAAAACGTGACAAACATGCAAAGTGACAGAAGAGAAGAGAGGAGAGGATAAGAGAAGAGAGGAGAGGAGAGGAGAGGAGAGGGGAGGGGAGGGGAGGGGAGGGGAGAGGAGAGGAGAGGAGAGGAGAGGAGAAGAGAAGAGAAGAGAAGAGAAGAGAAGAGAAGAGAAGGCAACAACTTCAGGAAAAAGATAAATGTGGTAGCTTTCCAATGAGGCGTTACACTGGCCTATAGGCTGTAAGCTATAGTCGAGAAGCTTTTAGATTTGGGTAAAGCCGAACTGGAGAAAATGTGCTCCGATAAGAGGTTAATGTAATTTATCAACGCTGTGCAAAAGCAGGTTGAAATGCCTCAATTATTCAATATTATTATGTTGTGGATTTATGATGAGTTGTGGGTCGTTGAAAGGCGGCTGAAATGATGTGAAAACAAGGACAAAGGGACTGCTCTGACAGCCTCTTCTCCTTCCCATTAGTTTGTCAATATTGGAGACTGACGTGTGGTTTACCTTCTGTACCCTTCACAGTTACAGCAATAATCCAGTTACAGTGTATATAGTTAAACAGGTGTCAGCTCCTACAGCTCCTCTGACACTAAGAGATGGGAGTGATGAATATGCACGGGCCTGAATTCAATCTCTCCTAATGTATTCATGCCCAGGGGGATGCAGGTTAACACCAGGCGTACAGCCAGATACAAGAGACGCAGGTACGTGGGAAAAATACTTTGACATGGATTGCTTTTCATTCGGCTTCATTGTTCATTGACCTCTATTATTTGGAGTACCATTTTTTAAATCCTCCATGTGAAAGGTTCGTAAATAGAATGGCTTCATTCCAGAAAGTGCAAAAAGATACACAGACCACAATACATTTCATAAGGAGTACAGTATTGATACAAAATTAAGAATCAATATTGTTTTGAGCAACAAATTTAAACGTACATGTGTAGAGACAGCATCCAGAATGAAAACATAGGGCTGTACAATGTTGAAATATTTCTAATATGCAGCTCAATTAAGTGACAATATAAATGTGTACTGTCAGTGCTTGGAGAGGGAATATTTGTGATAGGGCTGAAACAACTAATCGATTATTGAAATAGTTAGCTATTTCTGCAATCAATTGGTTGTTTTTCTGGTACACACAGGCAAAAATGGCTTGAACAATGTGTATATTTGATGAATTTCATAAATATCTGTGTCTCAGGACAATTATCCAATCAGAAAGCAGAATTAGCTCTAAGACAAGATTAGCCTTTATTGATCTCACAATGGAAAAAATCACATGTTACATCAGCTCTCAAGAAACACTCGAGGGTGCAAAATATACAAGAACTGTGCAGACTATTAAATAGTAAATTACGTATATACAATGACTACAGAAACTTTAAGGGGCAAAAGGTATAAACAATAACAAAAACAGATTATATATATTAATATTTAATATATATTAATGTCAGCATTGGCCGTGTAAGGTTTACAGTCATAGTGCAAGTGGCTGATAAAGTGACGCAGATACAGAGATAACATGTATTTTTGCAAAGAGATTATTGCACATGTTACTTCACAGAAGTGTTGTACAGTCTGACTGCAGTGGAGATCAAATCAAATCAAACTTTATTAATAATACCGAAAGGTATCACAAAGTGCTTTACAGACCTGCGGTAGCGCTCCTTCTTGCACTGAGGGTGTCTCAGTCTCCCACTGAAAGACAGTCCCGTGCAGTGGGCGGGAGGCATCTTACAAACTACAAACGTTCACTTTAAGTTTCCTCCATCAACAGGCCGCTTTAGCTTTGTGTGGCAAAATGTTTAAAAAAGTAAAATGTTCTTGCTCCTCTCATAGTCAATCGATTAATTGTTGAAAAAAAAAAAAAATCAATACAAAAGTAATTTAGTTTTGGCCTTATTACCATACAAAGCTAAAAACGAAATAACAAAAACGAAACTAGTTATTTACAGTCATTTTGTTCATCTTCAAATGTGATGTTTACATCACAACAAAACAGCTTTATTCACTCCAACACATGTGAGTGCTATTCGTAATTCTATGTCAATAACAAACATTTTTTTTGTCATTTAAAAACATTGTAACAAATATTTTTGTCTTAGCGTCAAATCAATACAAAGCAGCTCTATTCTTGCAAACAAAGGCCTTTGAACATTTGACATGTAGATTTTTTGATAACACATAATTTATTAGCCTGCCAAAGAAAACCACCAAAATGACATTACTGTGACAAGTGTGCAGACCGATCTTATGATTGATGTCACATTTTCTTTCCAAAGATTTATTTGAAACATTTTGACTGAAGTCTCATCCGTTAAACCAACATGGCTTTGCACATAGAGGCACAAAATGTGTGCCCTGTCCTCAACATCTCCCCCTGTTAATCACTGAGTGTGTGACTTGACAAGGATTTGAAGAAGTACCCACAGTCCCACCCCTCGGCCAGAATGACTCATCCAATATGGCCACCCCTCCATCAAATCGAGCCGGTCACAAAAAGGGTTCTCTCCATCTTCCAATCACTCCATCACGGCACCTCTTCACCCCCGCAGTCGTAACTCTTTGAGCGGGACGTCAGAGCACCCCACCCACTCACACACACCCCTCCTCACACGGGACGGTCCACTAGTCCTGGTTTAAGGAAGTCTCTCTCAATTCACTTACTATAGTACGTGTAAGTCTGCCAAAGTGTAGAAAATCAAGAATGCTGTGTGTTTTTATTTGTATCGCAGTGTCCCTCGTACTAAAACCCACAGCTTTAATCGTATTTAACATTTTCAGCTGCATTAACTTCACAAATACGTTTTAAATGTCACTTTGAAGAGTTGGCATTTAAAACTGTCGCGAAGGTGCGGCTTGAGCAGTGTCTGTGATTGGATGATTTTAGAGAGCTGCCGGTGATGAGGTGATGAATGAATGTAGCTGTTCCAGGTTGAATTTGCGCAGAAGCTTCATTAACTGAGATTTATCATGTAAATTTAAGTGTGATGATAGTCTTAAAAGGACTATACGGAGTTTAAAAATGTTAAAACTAAGTATTTTCCTCCCCTACATGTTCCAACCATGTCCTAATGTGTAAAATGAGCCCAGACCTGTTCACCACAACTGCCTTTAAAATCCTGCACTGTCACTCAAAAGGTTGTTACTTCGGGTCCGAAGTGCCGTCATTCACAAGCTTAATACAGAGACTGCAATTACTCGCAAGACCTGAGGTGGCAGTAGTGAGCATAAAATGACCAACTTGCATCTAGTCTCTTTAAATCAAGGTGAGAAAATTTGACTAATATCCAAATACAGTAGCTTTTGATATTGTTCAGAGCCACTTTCTCTTCAACTCTTGTAAAACCTGGCTTGGTAAATTACTGGTTTAGTTAATGTTCTGCTTTGGCCATGCTTCACATTCACTCTAAATGATCACAATTTTGATTTTTCAGGAAAACTGTTCAACTGAACAAATTGCTTCCTAGTATTTCTCACTCAGGACCAAGACATGCCATGGAACCAGAAGATCTGCACAACTCACTTCCCCCGTCAGTGGTTATATCACAAATCCTCACCAATGTTACATGACTGTCCCTGATGATTTGCTTTTGCGTGTATTTCCTCCTGAGACAGACAGATCGACTCACCCTTTCGTTTTGACTCCGAGCCACTTCTTTAAACTCACCCATGTTCATAACTTACAACACGCACCTTGATATATTTTACATTTCTTCTTCCCCGGGAGGTTTCAAATCCCATCAGCCCTCTCTGTCAGTGTCGCTGTCGCAATCCTAACCCCCATTAACATAAGATTCCCATTCCCGTGCCTCCACGTGCTGCCGTGTATGGGATTCAAAGTGTGGGAATATGCCCGGTTCAGTCCCCCCTCCTCCACGCTTCCGTCTCACAGCTTTAGACGTATAGATGGCTCGACGTGACAGGGCGTCTATAGAGGAGTATGGATTACAGGGAGACTCTATGAAGGGGTAGACATGTGAGTGACACCATGTTCTGAAGCTCCTTCTCAGCCGCAGTGGGAGTAATACCGGCTGTTTACTTGTAGTAGACAGCAATTCAGAATGTTGTGCTCAGTGCAGTTCAATAAAGCCGTTCAGGCCTTGACATTAACACTTTCCAGCAAACACATAGATTTTTATTTTAGTAATTCTTGCAATTCTTCTCAGGCTCTTAGACTATTTAACTGAGAAATAACTGCTGAAAGGTACACACTTTGATTAAAAGCTTCTCTTTTTTTTGACTTTGAAAAAGATGCGTGTAAGTGCGTGCAGAAACAGGTACACAACAGCTAAGCCAAATCCTTTTTACTACATTAAGCTTTTACTTGTGTTGCCTTTAATGTTTATTTAGTCCAAATATTTGGACGACATCAATTGAATTTTAGATATTTTAGGGATTCTTGGTTGTATTAAGGTCAAATCATCATGACACATTCGACCATCCCGAAATCACGGCTTTTGTCCCGAATCCCGAATCTAGCCGTCCTGAAAATAATCCTAGTCCCGGATCAGCGGGAGTACCGTATTTTCCGGACTATAATGCTTCAGCCTATACCTTTTCGGTCATTTTGTATGTTATGTTATGAAGAAGTATACTTAACTGAATGTAAATCATTGTCATGATTTTGACCGAATAAACTGAAACTGAAACTAATATACTATATATATAATATAAAAATCAAATACATATTTTTTTCATAATTTGGCTGTGAGTGCGACTTATACCTAGGTGCAACTTATATATCAAAATATATAATTTCACATGTTTGTTATTATCTCACTGACAGCCGCTAGAGGGCGCTCTACTCTAGGCTTGTGTACCAGTATCTGCTAGGACTGAACACAAATGCCCTCAAAAAGCAAACAACATTCTGCAAATTACAAGATGCAATAGTGAAATATGTAAACAACGGTTATCGAGCAGCAGAAAGAATGCATTTTTTGGCTGGTGCGACTTATTAGTTTGGAAAATATATCAGCCTGATTAATGACACACACACATCAAACACCTCCTTTTAGACGGGTTATTAGCGAGTGCGCTAGAACACACGCAATGACGCTCCACCCTGTACCCCAGTCTGTAAACCTGTCCAATAGGCCAGTGGTTCCCAAAGTGGAAGTTGCAAATTATTTTGAGACAATATTTTGAACATTTCAGACATTGAAACTGATGCATTTTTGATTGAAAACAGCATATGTGTATATTTAAGCCAAATATCAAAATACAGTATCCAATCAGATTTGAAATGTTTTGCATCTTAAATAATTATCAATGCTAATTCTAGGGGGGGGGGTCCTGTTGTTGGTTGAGTGATTTTGTTTGGGAACCAGTCCTATAGGCTACGGACCCCGCTCGCTCCATGTTAACGCGTGTGCTCGTCGGGGATGACCACCCATGACAAATCACTTCAGCAGCAAAAGAATAAATTCTCAAAAAAAAAAAAAAAAAGAAGCACCTATTCGACAGCTTCAGAATTGTCCACTTTACTTAAATTTTGATTCACAGTGTTGCAATTACGCTGTTCTCTCCTGCACTTTCTGTTTGCCATAATTTCCATCAGACCAATCATCGGCACTTAGCTACAATGGCTCAGGTATTTATAACGACTCTAGCTGGAGCCCAGTTTGGATGTCTATTGTTCAGTTGTCAGTCTCCACACCGCATGCTCTGTTTTTTTTCTGATTGGTCCATTGTCTGACCGGTTTTTATTTTTGGACATTTTATTCTGCGGCCGTCTGCAAAGCTCTGCTGGAAATTTTAAATTATCCTTTGAAAAGAGCATGAGATCCTAAGTTTTCCTTCAATCTGCTGGACAAGTTTATTCAGCCGCGTTGGTTCTTTGAGTGCCTAATGAAAGTGGAAAAGCGCTGTGTAAATCGAGGCCATTTCTGCCCAACTAGGTAATCACACTAAACAGTGTCTGCAATACAGTCACACAAAATTAACCATGTCGATTTTGTAAGAATCAGAATCATTTTCATCCATATTGTAAGGCGTAATAATACCTTAGAAGCACTTTGACTTTACTACGCGGTAAGGTATTATTACGCCTTACAATATTGTACACCTTTTCATCCACTTAGAAAATCGACACCTTTGTTTTTGTGTAACTATACTTGGATCGTGTAACAGTTCACATAGCCGTATTTAAATAGGGAAAACGTGGAAGAGCTTGGTCGCTTCTAACTTCACCCCCCGTTTGGCCCCATAGAGGAGAGGAGGCGAGGCTAAATGCTAACAACATCTTTGGTCTTTTTTGCGTGACTTAGCACACGTGTAAAGACCAGACAGGTACGCATCAGCTCGTCTAAGCTCAGGAAAGAACATACCTCAATATGTAAAAACGGTGGCCTGTTCCTTTAAAGGGACTAGATGCAAGTTGGTAATTGTTTAAACTCATTACTGCCACCTCAGGTCTTACGCGTAACTGCAGGTTCTATATTAACCTCATGCAGACCCGAAGTAACACCTTTTTGAGTGACAGTCCTCGATTTTAGAGGCAGTTGTGGTGAACAGGTCTGAGCTCATTCTACACATGGCTGGCACATGAAGGGGGAGTAAAATACTAAATTTTAACATTTTTAAACTCTGTATAGTCCCTTTAAGTTCGTGTTCTGCTTTATTCGGGGTCCGGTGTGTCCAATGGCTATACTTCTTTCAAAATGTTAAAGATGAAGAAATCACAGAAATCATATACATTTCTTAAAATCAGCATGCCATACTTTTATATAAGGACTGGCTTCCAAGAATCTGAAACAACTCTAGGTACCATTTGCATTTGTAGCCATAGATTTTCATTTCTATGGTTCAGACAGTTGGGACATTCACTTACTAACTCAGAGATAGATCTATCTTTGATTCCTAGGTTTGCAAACCGTTTGAAATGTTGTGTGTCTAGAAGTCGCTCATCTGTGTGACTGAACAGTGAATGAGCGCTAAATAGAGATTCGAAATACAACCTGTTAGACAAATATTATGTCACAAAATATCAACTACCTCAACAACAAAAAAGTCCATCTCATAGTTATTTGTTAAACAGCTCTCTCTATTGATTCAGCGGTACTTTAGAAACTTCCTATGAGCCAAACTCACTGAGCACAACTCAATACCCCCTGCTGAGAATTCATGTTGGAAACTCTAAATTGATTATCTTCCGTGGCCGGCCCTCACTTTGACGAGGCTCTTCTGGAATATCGAGCTTGTAATTGCGTATTCCCACAAAAACCACCCAATGGTAACTTTTGTTTTTCAGCAAACCTCCTTCGAGTCACTGGTACGTCTCACTTCACTCCTAGAACCCGAAAAACTGCCGTCATTGCGAGATTGTGTGGGGCGTGGTTTGAAGTAATTATTTTAGATATCGCTGAAGTGAAAAATTGCAGGCCCTCTTGGCAAAATTGCAGCAACCCGGGGATTCGAAAAGGAAAGGCTTTGCCAAGATGAGGATCATTTTTTGCAGATTCTCATATAGATTTTCTCGTGGCGAAACACAAACAAGAGCACGAGGCATCAGATAAGTGAGGATTCTCCTGTTTTGAAATGCATGACACTGTAGGCTTGGTTTTGGGAGTGTAATTCGGGGCACACGTCTCTCCTGCTTTGGGATATATCGGGGCTGTGTATGAAGTCTCTTCCTCAGGCTGATTGCTATGCTGCTGCCGTGTCACCGGACTCGTGGAGTGATGGAGGACTTACTTAACTCTATTCAGCAAGGACAGCAAGAAGGGATACACTGTCCTCTGTGGCACTGCACCTGAAAGCCGGCGCTGGGTCTGAGCGCTGTGCAACATCGCCACCTGTTGGTCAACAGTATAGTCTTTCTGGTCTGTTATCTGTAAGTTATCTGATTTACTTTTTTTACCTTTACCACTTAACCATGAGGGTAGGTGTTTCAATCTGACTGTGGATTACAAGTTTTTGGTTTTCTTTTTGTTAGTCAATGTTTAATTTTTAATATCTTATCCATCACCTGAACCAAGGGTGATTTCCTCCAGTTTAGCTTTACCCAAATGAAAAAAAAGCATCAAAATAGCGACGAAAACGAGGATGAAAACATGATGAAAAAGCGATGAAAAAAAAGCGGTGAATAGGAAACAAAAACATGACAAAAACAAGGTGAAAAAGCAGCAAAAAAGCCAAAAAAGTGACAAAAACATGATGAAAAAGTGGTGGAAAAAACGGACCAAAACTTGACAAAAAAAGAGACAAAAGCACAACAAAAAATGCTTCAAGAAGGGCAACAAAAAGTGACAAAGACACGGTGAAAAAGTGGTGGGAAAAAAAGCGATGAAAAGGAAACAAAAACATGGCAAAAAGTGACAAAAACAGAGTGAAAAAGCAGCAGAAATGCCACAAAATTTGACAAAAAAGTGACAAAAACACGGTGAAAAAGTGGTGAAAAAAGCAATGAATAGGAAACAAAAATACATGACAATATGAGAGACAAAAACAGGACAAAAACGCTTCAAAAAAAAGCCACAAAAAGTGACAAAAAATCAATGAAAAAGCAATGAATAAAAAGGGTTGAAAAGGCAACAAAACGTGACATAAAAGTTACCATCAATTCTGTAGGTCTTAGCTTTCAAATGAGGAGTTACACTGGCTCTCCATTTGAGAAGCTTTAGATTTGGGTAAAGCAGAACTGGAGGCAATGCCCTCGGTTAAGAGGTTAAAATCCCAATCTTCGTCTACACCAGCCACACCCCACTTTCTTATGTGCTTGATGTGCAATCTTTAGGCCCCCTTGCAGGGCCTCTCAGGGTCCCAATGGGCCTCAGACCCCGCTTTGGGAACCACTGCTCTACGCAATAGCTGTTCAAAGTGGAATTTGATTGTGTCATCAAAATGAAGTTGCATTTTCAAAGATATTCAAACAAACAGAATAACATGAAATAGCAGGATCTTGCGTGAGACCATACAAAAGTAAATAGGTGTGTGGCAAGACACGGAATAATACATTTGTTGTTCTGTGTTATTCGTTGCTGCCTCTTTTAAGGGGAGTCACTCTCAAATGTCAACCATGAATCCCCTCTTTCTTTTACTCATATATTCACTCTCCAAAACAACTCCGTCACCTTTTTTAATATCCACCATGAATCGTCCCTCTGGAGTCCTTATTTCCCACCGTCGCTCCAAAGTAGAAGCTCAACATCTTTGCCGTGCGGTGTCTTCCTTCAGCATAAAGCACATCACAGGCCTTTAAACTAAAATATAGGTATTTTGGAAAAACAAGAAGAAAAAAAAAGTCAATTCACTATAAAATATTCCCTTGAACTAACTTTTACTTCTAGTTGCACGGACTTAAGTCGACCTCTCTGACCCGTCAACCCTCCGAAGAACAAACATGAAACAGACTGAAGCGCCTTTGATATTAATCTGAAAAGACGATTTGGACTCCATAACCGCACACACTGGGAACCGTCTTGTCACCGAAAGTGCATTGTTTTTGGCCCTGATAAAGAGATGCCAAAGGAGCGTGATACAAAATGATTCAGCCCAATAGATGGAAATTCATTCGCTCCCTTTCACGAGCGGTTACGCACCACTGGGCTCTCTCCCGCACAAAACAATCATCACATTTTAATAGACTCCGCTTGTGTCGGCGCGGAGGCAAAGAAAATTACAAATCAACAGGCACCTTTTTTTTTCGGAGACAATCAGGGAAAAGCGCGGCACTCAAAACAAACAAGTCTTGTGAACAATGAGCGTGAACCCGTGGAAGGCTTGTTCAACTTTAATACACGTCTAGAAAACATTAAGAAAATATGAAAGGTTTCTGATATGGTCTTTAAATCACAATTCAGCATGAAGAGTGAAGACAATGTTCTCGTGTCGTCTGCCTTAGCTCCACTGGTCGTTGTACTGGACGTTATGAAGCCTAGGCGTTAATTCAACTGGTAGACTAATTTCAGCATCATCTACCTCCAGCCAATGACCGGTTCCGTGAGGGCCACACCTCCACCTCAGCCATCAGCGTAAGAGCCGCACCTCCGTAGCAGCCAATCATCGCCCTCGGTCCCGCTTTTAAGCCCCAGCAATCATGGTTTGTTCGCTTCCCAGCTGTGTTGCAACCCACCTCCGCCTCTTCTGCCCACGGCTTCTACCTGCTGCATCTTCACGGGTCTCTTATACCACCACCAGTGTCCAGGCTCCGGGGGAAGACATCCCTAACCCCAAGCTGTTCATCCATACTGACTTTCATACATACATCGATGTCTACAAGGTCTGATCGCCAAAACCAATATACATGTCAATAAATCTTCCTAATCGCTGCTTTTGTCTGTTTGAGTCTATCCAGGTTGATATAACTATAAACATGATCTCCTCCCTCTGGACATCAGCTAATTTGGAAAGATCGTTTTGTAGTGGTGAAGCTCCATGCTCAAACACAGACCCTCTCCCCCACTCACGCCTTCTTTTGGTCAGTCTCCGTCATGCTCTGAGTGAGTTACGTCAGTTTAATTGTGAAATGTGTGAACTTGGATTTAGTTATCGTCCACCCCGAGCCAGAAGTCCTTAAAATGGCACTCAGGAAATTCATGACTAACACTGCCCGCTGTTATAGCTGCATGGGTGAGGGAATTACACCAGCCACTGCTCCCAGAAAGTGAAAGTTAATCAATAAATGATTTAAATGTGTTATACACTATTCATGACACATAGTGCACTATGAAAGTAAGTGAATTTTTCCACATTTTCAATAAGAGCATTTATGCGGTTGGAACTTCCTGCACTGCTGCTCCAGACTGGGACAGGAGGTAGTGCTGGGAGGAAGCCCCAGGGTCATCCTGGGACATGACAAAGTCTTTCCGGAGCACATTTGTCCTAGAGGAGCTAGAGAGAGTGGAGAAAGTGAGAAATATGATCCAATGATGCAATGGAGGCAAAATGTTGTATTGTACAAGAAAAATGTGCCCTTTTAAGCTTAATGTGTGCAAAGCTTCCAATAGGATCGATACAGACTGAATGGGACGAGTAATAGACTGTTACTAATAGTTAATTGTTCATAAGATAGAGTGTGAACTTTTGTTTATGGACCGGTGCTGCTGAGAGCAGGTCGAACAATATTGTGACACAACAGTGAAGAGCGACGTTATTAAAATACCAAAGAATTTAGGTTACTCTAAATAACCTGAGAACAAATACTGGTTTCTTCTTATTAATTTACAACCATTTCAATTCATCTTATCACTTACATTTCTCTATGTAATCCAGCAGAGGGCAGCATTTGTCTGGTCTTACACCCACCACTGTCACTGGTCACGCACCTCTCCTCTACCACGGTATAAACCACTCGGTTAGAGATGTACCTTTTGCCAGATAAAACACATTCCCAGACATTTCCCCACCCCATCCCACGGTGCCCTTTTTTGGCCAACGCTGCTGATTGGTTGAAAGTCAAAGTCGAGCTCCCGGGCTTTCCCATATAAACCCAAAGCAGATGGGAATATTGTATTGTTTTGAAGTAGGAGTTGAGGACTTTGAGAGGATTTGCCAACTTGTAGCACTTAAGGAGCGACCCTAAAACTTGGAGTAGTTCTTTTCAATATTTGCAAATCAGATTTTTTTGTAAGTGAGTAGAGGCCTATAGGTTTGTTTGTTTTTTAAACTTTTTTTTGGCACCGTTACTTTTGGCGTCATGTCGAACTCCTGTATCCAGCTGGGCGGCTTTCTCCTGAGTGTTTTGGGCTGGCTGGGCATCGTTATAGCCACAGCGACCAACGACTGGGTGCTCAACTGCAAGTACGGACTGAGCACCTGTAAGAAGATGGACGAGCTGAGCGCCAAGGGGCCATGGACGGAGTGCGTCATCTCCACCGGACAGTATCACTGCATCTCTCTTACGCAGTTACTGGACCTGCCAGGTACGCACGCACGCAAGCGCAAGCGCAAGTTTGATTCCCAGTGACAGTATAGGGAAATAATCAGACTGGTAAACGATTTGAGAAATGTTGGCTCGTACTACCTAAAGCTGGGGAACCTGATTTTTCCTGTTCCAACTGTGATTTATTTATTTTTTTGGCCCAAACTCTATTCTATCATGAACATTATATCTTTACATTTCCATTATTACAAACAAAACAAACACAACATGTTAAATTGATTATTTTACCATTCCTTATTTTATACTAAACCAACACTGCCTTGGGTATGAAAAGAAGAGTAAATGGGACTCCCCACCATGGAATTATAATTCTTAAAATATGTGTTTATTCCAACTCCCAAATCTTTATTCATTGGCCGTTGACCGTTTTTTTTTCTTTTTTTTTTAACTCAGCTTGTTTGTTATATATTACTTAAGTCAATCTTTCCATGCGTTGTATACTTTCTATAGTTTTAAGCCAATTCTTACAATTCAGGGGTTTAATTGATCTCCAGTTCCTTAATAATAGTAATCTGTTTTAGTGCCGGGATTCTAAAGGGTGATGGGTAACAAAGTCACATATGAGGCAAAACACCTATTATTAGGTACAGTATATCACCAAGAAGAGTTGAAAAAGGTGTGCAATATCTCTTTTGGATCTTTAGAATCTCGACACAATCACAATGTTCAAGTAAATTAATGATATGCGCGTTTCCCGCCAGTGTACAGCTTTGAGCGGTGGTTCGGTGAAGAATGGGGCAGCAAACCCAAAGTAAATGTCACTAGATTCTACTTCTACTGTATCTTCCATCGCTCCAAAAAAAAAATCGTAGGCGAAGATAATGCAACAAGATCTGCTTTTTGCTGTGTTTACAACAAACTCTGTGGTGGCAAAAATACATTCACTGTACGACAAGAAAAAGTCAGAATCCTAAATTTGGTTGAACAGAGCTGGAATAGTACATGTTGAGTAAAGTAACTTGAAAACATGCCCTATTCTGAAGTTAGGCATCCTTCAATTACAAATAGTGTTGCTCCTACAACTGATAATGCCAATTTTTCCAGTGAGGTCTGTATATTTCTTATAGTAATTTGCCTAAAATGTGGAATAATATTGCATTTTCTATGTGCAGTATAGTAGTATTTCAGATATAGCGGCTTGCTGGATATTGCCAAATACTCAAATACTTAACACTGCATCCCTATACAGTGCCATAACATAATAGATAAAAAAACAAACATTTGTTGGTCCAAATAAAAGCCTGGGGTCAAACAAACATATAACATAGTTGTTGTTTTTTTCAAGTATTTGCATATCATTACACTGTATTGTGAAGTTCTTCATTACAATATATTCTCAGTACAATATACTGGGCACGGTCCTAACATCAATTCTATGCACTACAACTAGCTCAAAATAACCACTACTAGTGCTGTTGCAAAAACATTACATTGACATACAATATTGTAAATCACTTAGGTCTTCCAGTCATGCATCTGATTTAGTATTTCAAAGCCTTTTTATTTCTACACAAACTGATTTTATGGAACATAAATATAAACGTAAATGTATGTGTTTTGCAGCTTACATCCAGACGACCCGCGCCCTCATGATCACTGGGTGCATCCTGGGACTGCCCGCGGTGGGATTGCTGCTCATGTCCATGCCCTGCATCAACCTCGGCAACGAGCCCCAGAGCTCCAAGAACCAGCGCACGGTCATCGGAGGAGTGCTCACACTGGTAGTCGGTAAGAAAACCTGATAAGGCTACTTCAATCACTGCACTATAGGAAAATGATCCAGTTGGACAGAGCTATGGAGGCAGAAGAATGCAATAAGTTATGAAGGACATTCCCTGATTATACTAAAGGTGAGCAATCCGTTACTGATAATGATGTCCTTGTGTTCTTTGGCAAAACACTTCAACCCTACAAAGTTCTAAAATAAATTCAAAATCTTACAAATTGTTAGGTTCCATCTTGTATTTCTATGGTTTTCTGGAGATAGCGGTAGAAATCAGAAGCAGCAGTGTTAGCACAGGTGTTGTTGTTTCATGCTCCAACCTGGACCCCGTGCCATTGACCTCCCGTGACCTCAAATGAGAAGCAGCTGACGGGTGAGGATGTGCAATATGGCCGCCTTCCTTCCCACACATACTAGATCCACCACTGACACAGAAAGCCCTGCACATTCCTACCCCCCGTGCCTCAGCTGTCCACACCCTGCTAGTGACTGACCGGGTCCTCCTGGAAACTGACCGCTTTACCGGGCTAAAAATGCAGTGTTTTTCACTGTCTGTGTCAGTGAAAAGTCGAACACCTGCCTCCGATTGTGTATTTTCCATCGGCTGTTGTTGACTGTCAAAGCATCGACCTTTCCAATACAAGCAGGGTACTTCAACTCAATTTCAAACATGAACAAAATCAATAAACTTCATATATTTTTTGAAGGTTTCATACCGAGCTACTTTTTTGTCATGAATTATAAACATGTTTTGATTTAACTTTTCCCATAGTATCCCAAATGTGCGACTGTCCTGCAATAATATTCCTAAACTGCCCCAATAGTGAATTAATACCTCATCACCACATTCAGCGATCATGGAATAGCGAGATCTGTGCTTCCATGTCACGTAAGCTGCTAATACATACTGTTGGGGAGACCGGGGCTATTTGTCACACTTTTTTTTTTCTAGAGCTTGCTGCTCATCAACAGAAAATCAGAAAAACAGAAGAAAAAAAAAAGAGTCAGACCTGCATTAAATGAAAGCTTGAAGCCTTGACTTAGAGGAGACCTCGCTCTCTTTTTTTTCTATCATATTGAGATAAATAGTTATTAACCGTCAAACACAACAAAACGGACTGACGATATGCAGGGCAAGTTGTCACAATGTTTGGGGTTGGTTGTCACAATATTTTTTAATGGAGTTTTTAATGTTAACATGAAATTTGCTAAACTTTTGTAACCTTTTGTTGTCCCACCATTTGTACCCCATGTGACAAATAACCCCTTAGTCGGTGTAACAAAATGAGTTCGGGAATGAGACGTCATATCGCTAAGCATTATGGGATTAGCAGCAATTGTAAACTAATGGAGATTTTAAAAGTTAAAATACTGGAGTTATTGTTCACATTAAAACACTTGGACACCACAATGTGTTTACAAGCAGTAACTCAGCAGCTAATGGAGTTGTTCCACGGCTATTTTCTTCACGTTTTATACTGTTTTTAGCTAATGTTGGTCAATGGAATGTATGCTAACAGCTGCAAAGATGGTGGCTCTCCATGGTAACTGCAGAATTTCCCGAACTCTATAGCCCCAAGTGTCCACTTTACAAACAATGTAAGCTAGCTAACACATTTCTGTAGCATGTTTGCTCTGAAACGGCTCAAATCCAAGATAACATCTCTGTCTTTCAGATCAGTAATAACCCAGACATTAAAGTTTGGGAAAAGGCATAAAAACAATTCAAATGTGTCCTCTCCTCACGTCCTCAGTCCAAATGAGGAAATGATTATTGGTAGAGAAGAAGAATACACATATTATGTGTCAGTACCAGCACACAGCACCCTCTAGTGTGGCTATAAAAAGTAATTCAATAAATGACCCTGTATGACAAGTACCCCCGGTCTCCCCTACTATTGCTTACGAGGCAACCTGTCTGGAGCCATGGGCAACCGCAGTGCAGCAAACAGAGACCCATCTTCAGATCTTGAGCCAGGATGTTGGTCCGAGGTGTCCAGCTGGATGATTATATCGCAAACGTTGCTTTAACTTGAACTTTTGAGTATTTTCTTCTCCGGCTGTAACATAAATCCTAAACATGTTTTTTCTGTATCCCATCAGGTGCGTGTGGGATGGTGTCCACAGTCTGGTTCCCCATCGGCGCGTACCAGGAGCAGGGGCTGATGTCGTTCGGCTTCTCCCTGTACACGGGCTGGATCGGGACCCTCTTCTCCCTGCTGAGCGGCTGCATGTTGGCCTGCTGCGTGTCCGAGTCCCACTCACGCTCGTATCAGGACAACAATCGCTTCTACTACTCCAAACAGGGCAGCAACAACGGCCCGGCAGCGGCATCGGCTAATCACGCTAAGAGCGCCCACGTGTGATGGGACCATTGTATGTACTGTGTATTAGAGAGTAGCGGTTCTTCATCTCTTCACCACGGGCCTCTGTATTCAATATTTGGCTTTCAAAGTACAACGGCGCAAGATCAAGCACGGACTATCTGCCACAGGATCAAACCAATATAAAAGGAAGCAGACCGCCACAACAAAAAAACCTGGATCTACATCAGATCTAAAAACCAAGTCTGAACCAGGTCCAAACCATATCTAAACAAGGACTTGCCCTCACTAAAGCACAGTACAATTCTCCTGAGTTCCACCAGAAGAAGACCGATAAGACTCTTAAATGTCCTTGAATCATCACGTTTTTAACTACTACGTTTCTTCAACAATGGATCAATAATTGCTTTGAGACTTTTTCCTCCTGAGATATGGCCCACTCAGACACTTCAGAGCGTGGGAGAGTGGTCCGCTGTTTGTCATCCTGATTCATAATTAGATGTTTTGTGATTTCCTTTGATATATTTTGCTATTTTAAGACATTTTTATTACAATGAAGAATTCCTTAGGTCTCGTGTAAATTCAGCTCTTGAATAATAGCCTTCATTAAAAGGCGTTGCTCTGTTTTTCTTTTCAATTGCCGAAACAATATTTCAAATGAAAAGCCTTTGTCTGCGTTATATGTACAGGGAACATGTGGGTAGTTTAGAGTTTAGGCCACGTACTGGCCTACTTTGTCACTGAATGTAAAATACATTTTGACTAACTTGTATTCAGTCCAAGGCTAAGAACAGCTTTCTGGAAGCGTGAGAACAGACAATGGAGGGGCATCTAACTCTGTTACTCTTGGTTTCTTTTAACTCTTCAAGAGAGACTGTGTTCTGGCAATTACGCTTTTATTTTAAAGGCCCTGTACAGAAAAAAAAAAACAGAAACGTGTGTCCCTGAAATCTTTGAAATTGGGATGTTTGAAATGGACAGGGGAATGAGTTTGGACCACAGTTCACACTGTACTCACTCCCTCTTTCACTGTTTGTAAAAAAAATAAAAAATAATAAATAACAGTTACTGGGCATTTAAGTATGAAAATGAGTTTCAGCTTAGATCTTTTTTTATAAATATGCAATAACAAATCATAAAGCAGTGCCTTCATTGTATGTGAGTACTTTGAATATGTATTTTTTCTTAGTGTAAAATTTGACTTTGCAAATACACATTATGAAAAATACCTATTAATTGTCTATATATACCTCAAGATGACCAAAGCATACTTGCAATGAAAATGAATATACACTAGCAACTTTTACTATTTTTATCATACTTTTTACACTTTCTGAACAAAGGTATGTGTTTAGCCCCATGATGTACTATGACTGTACAGTGCTTTGTTCCTCCTCCTCCGCCTGCAGTCTTTATGATTACATTGATAGTATTTTGTACCCGATGTTACTTGAACGTGTCGAATACCGATCTGGGATACGGAGCTGATATGTTCACCCTGAATCATCCCCTGCAGTGTTATCTGTATTATTTATTGTGCTGATGATTTTCTACAATAAAGAAATGGAAGGGATCTCATTGTCGATTCATATTCTTTTAGGACTTGGCGTGTGGAAATGCTTTAAATAGCTAAAGTGAAACGTGACATTTTGAACTACAGATCCTAGAAAAATTACATAAATAAAATAACATTTAGTGAATAGAACCAGGCTTCTGTTTAAATCCATGAAGGTTTTGAATAATTTTCAGACATGGATGAAATAGCGTTTTGGTCCAATGATGAAAGCATTACACAGAGCTGAGCCTGAGCCTGGCTGTAATGTAGGAACATTGGCAAAGGTGTTTATTTTCATTTCATTTACCCGTTCGTACAATCATCCCTTCGCTTCGAACAGCACAGGCAAGGTATGCACTCGTTCTCCTCTTTCCCACTTCTTTGGAGAAAAACAACTGTGTGTCATATCTTGAAAGTGACTTGTTGACCTTGAGACACTAAAACAGAAACATGTATTCCGGAACGCCACACTGTGTACCGGGCCTCCCCCAGTCCCTCTATCACGCTGCCCCGGGGTGGGAGAGAGAGGAGGTAATGACGCATCAGATAAATACTCACTCATCTAGGAATAAAGTGACTCATATCTAAAACTGACATGATATGCAGAAATACATGTTGTTCATTGTTATCAGATCGTACTTACTGTATCTTACAATACACAATGCACGATCACCGTCTTTATCCCGTCTGACTTTTAAGGGATGTTAATGTTGAAGAAAGTACTGAGCTCGAAGGTTAGATATGTAACTGTAACTTGGGCAACTGTCTGAGCTGCCCAAATCAAATTGCACCAGCCCCTTATGGCTCCTCCTGCAGGTGGGGGGTCTACAGAAGGACGGCCTCATGATTGACCGGGTCTGTTGGTCTCTCATAAGGGGCTTCTGAACCGCTCTTTGTTTGACCCGTCACCTAGGACCTGTTTGCAATGGGAGACCCTACCGGGGGCACGAATCCCCCGACAACAGAGCCCCCAGGATCATTCTGGTGCTCAAACTTTTTTATTTTATTTTATTTTATTTTATTTTATTTTATTTTATTTTATTTTATTTTATTTTATTTTATTTTATTTTATTTTATTTTATTTTATTTTAGTTTAGTTTAGTTTAGTTTAGTTTAGTTTAGTTTAGTTTAGTTTAGTTTAGTTTAGTTTAGTTTAGTTTAGTTTAGTTTAGTTTAGTTTAGTTCAGTTCAGTTCAGTTTAGTTTAGTTTAGTTTAGTTTAGTTTAGTTTAGTTTAGTTTAGTTTAGTTTAGTTTAGTTTAGTTAACCTATCCATATGGCAACAGAAAGTCACTTTTAAATAAAATGTATGATCATCTATGAGAGACTTTAGACTCACACCCCAGGTGCTAAAAACGTTTACAGCTGCACCATTGAAAGCATCCTGACCGGCAGCATCACATTGTGGATGGAGGGGGGGGGGGGGGCTGCACTGAGCAGGATTGCCTGGCTCTCAGGGTAGTGGTCCGCTCGGCACAGAGGATCCTGAAGATCAGTCTTCCTAAACTGGACGACATTTACACTTAGAGATTCCGACACTGGGCCGACAAGATCGTGAGGGACACCGGCCACCCTGATAACAACCTGTTCTTCCTGCTCCCATCAGGGAGGCGACACCGCCTTCCCAAGACTACAACTGAGAGGATGAGAAAAATTTTCCATCCTGAGGCTATTTGACTGCTTAATAAATCTGACTAGCACCTCCTCCGTCCTAATGTTCAAAGTGTAATTTTTGTTGACTACTTTTAATGCATTACTGCAAATACTACTATTAAGCCACTTTTACTCATCTAATACAGCTACTTTCACTCCCTCAAAAATACCTCCTATTGAAACTACACATAATTGTTGTCCCTCCCTGTATGAAAGTGTGTGCGTATTTTATTATAACGTTGGCTAATGCAGCTCCAGGCATGAAGCCACGGATCCCACAGGAGAGCAGACTGTCCTCTGAAGTGCAGCGTGTGCCAAAAACATGATACATGCTTATTACCTCAAAGAGATGGGCTCAGAAAACGCTGACCTGGCCCTCCCCATATACTCTCATAACCCCATTGTTATTGCGTAAATGATGAGTTATGAGCCTGAGATTAATATCTGCTATTTGTTTACGCTGTTCATCATTGTCATGTCTGGCTACATGTTCACATACATGCAGTGGTAAGCCTAATAAAAAGAGATATTGGACCAATCTTTCATGTATGTTGTCCCAAAGCAAGGATTTAAGTATTATAGTTATGTATTATTTCACTTTGGGAATTTATACAAAGCACAATAAGCTATTTACTTTTCCTATACACGGCCAAACATATTTTCTATGAACACTTTAAAACACAAACCCATTTAACATAACAATTTTATTAACTCTTCAGGGTTTATAGGCAAAAGAAGGTCAAATTTAATGCTTTTCAATGCTAAGCTAGCGCATGTCTATGGTAACTAGTAGCCTGCATTAAAAACAGTCTGACCCAAGCGTGCACCTGAGGCAAATCACTTATAACACCAGACTGATATAAATGTCTGTGTTGACTGATTTTTTTTTTTATATAACCATTTTGCATTTAAAATAACTTACATTTGAGCAGCATCAGCTTCCTGGTTGTAAGCTACGCAGTGGCGGAGTGATCTGCTCGGTTACCGGATCTACGGTAGTTTGTTTACCTGCGGCATTACTACACGTGGAATTCACAAAGAAGCTTTCTACAAATCAGATATGGCAACGTTTGGAGGACTGCCCCATGATTTTGAAGTTTTTTTTTAATGCAGGCTACTAGTTACCATAGACATGCGCTAGCCTAGAACTAGCGCACCACTAAACTCTTCAAATATAAGGACTGCATGAATATTAAAAATATATCTCCAGAAATCAACAACACTCTGGATAACTAGGAAATGAGGCCCTATGTCAAAAAATCCTGAAATATCCGTTTAATGCCAGTTTGAATCCAATTTAGCCTAATGCTTGTCAATGACATTGAAGGCTTTGGTTTTGGGACAATTCATTTATTTTGTGTCTTTCAGGAGAGTCCAGACTCCAGAATGTGTCCTATTGTACGTCCGGAGGAAACCTATGCAAACACGAGAATGTGCAAATTCCACAAATGCCCACTCGGCCCAGGCATCAAACCTGACACCGGCTATAACTTCATTTTAAATTTCAGAACATCAGTCTTCATAAACATTTTTGACGACTGGGCAATTCCATTTTTTTTAGCTGGAGGCCAGTGATCACTTGAATATTTTGATAATATTGTAACTCTTGAGTCACTGTGTTTTTGCTGATCACGTGCCTCCTCTGCCCCAGACTCAGCCAAACCAAAACATGACTGGGCACTGGTCCGTCCTCCTGGCATCTCAAGGACAGTTAGTGAGCAGTGCGTAATGTTAATATTTTGCACATAACTAGTTTTAGTGGTGCCCTGTAGACTTGATGTAATTGGTGTGTGGGATTGACTTTGGCTGTTCACGCATACCTGTCTGTTACAGGAAGGATTTTACACTTTGTTTTATACTTACATCAGCAGCATGAGTGATTTCTTATCTTCCCGTACACTCCAAATACAAAATGTAGCTGCGAAGTGACTCAAGGATTTGATTTGTAAACGTGTAAAAGCCAGCGTATGGTTTGAATAATAAACAAATATTCACTAACTGCCCCAAACAAAAGTATTAATAGATTCATATGGTTTTGTTTTGTGGTAGACAGTCAATCAATCAATATGTGAGATATTCCTGAGACAGAGAATGTGGTTTTGGTTCACCACAGCTTCAGCAAAAGAACGACATGAGACTCTTTTTTTTGGTATTTGCAATAAATAACTTTCATTGTTGCATGGAAGCAATATCAACATAAAATAATAAAAACAGTGCAACCAACACATATGGAAGAAGAAACGCATTACAAAATCCAACCTAAAAAAAAACCAACAACAACATTTTACTCACATTTGTGCCAAAATATACAGAAGAAATATCTAAAGCCAATCCCACTGATCGCACGGACTGGTCACGGCGAACACTAAAGCGACGGAGAAACATGGCGGCTGCACAAACACATAACAGACTTTCAAAGCAATAGTGGCAATGCCAGATTATGCTGTATATTCAAAAGTTTGTGCACACGTTTCCTACAGCTATTGTCCTAAATTTGAAAACCCCTCAAAGGAAAGGATTAAGGATTTACAAAGAGCAGTTCTAGGCTTGTTAAAAATATATTTTCTTCCGGGGCTTGTGTGAAGAAGACTTTTTCTGTTGTGCACATGGACCTATACATTGGGGTAAAACATTGCGACCAACTGGCTGTAATCAATGACCATTTGTGTCATGTACTCTATGTATGGCACTGCAAACCGGAACCCAAATAAGATTCAGTTTATGAGCCGGTCTGCCCGAATTACTTGATTATCTTAGCAAAATAACCCACTCAGGCAAGTGGTCGTAATGTTGTGTACCATTCATCTGGACAACTGTAGAAAAATACCTTTTTGTTATGTTTACCACATAATGTCATTGTGCCTACGACGTTAACTGCTATGGCATTATCTAAATACTATTGGAAAACAATGTACTATTTTAAAAAGCAATATTAGTTCCACTGGGATGTCCTCACTGTGTGAACTGTCCATTCAGAAACAGTAAACAAAGATGGCGGGCTTTGGCTTTCAGACGTTGTGGGTTAAGAGGAAGTGTCTCTGGTGTTTGTGAGGTTACTGTAGGGGCCTCCATTACAAGTGTGCTGCTACATACAGCCTGAAAAAACACAGAGCTCGTCCTTAAGCTGGAGTCAAGTTTGCAAATAAAGCTGTTAAGTACTTTCAATCCATTTCTTTATTTAAAGCAGTACTAAGTAACTTGTTTACCTTAATAAAACCTTTTTCGTAGTGTCTCTGGGGGTAATACAAATGTTAATAGGATGATTGGGGGGTCTTTCATCTCTCCCTGGCGTCTCTGGCCAGAAAACCACACTTGCAGCTTTCCCTGCCCCAATACACACTAATGAAATCAGGAAGAAGAAGCTAGCAGGCTAACGGGCAAAGCTAACTGCGGGCTAGCGCCACTTAAACAGTATTTACAGCCAAGTTTGAATGAAAAAAATGATCTCCATGTTTTTTTTGGATGTACAACATCCCTCTATCCCTTTGTCTTTTCTGTCAGCGTAGTATTTACGCTCACGGACAACTAGTGAGTAAAAATCTGCAAGATGCTGGGACACCTGCAGTGGTGCTTATGGCCTCTAGAGGCATGAATTACTTAGTACTGCTTTAAGCATTAATTCTGGTTGACACCGTGTTGTTGTTGTTGTTCTTTTTAAAATCACACTAAGAATTGGTCATTTAAGTAGGTAGCTGAAAGCAATTATCTAACTGCACAGCCAAACCAGTATCAAAACAATTCCAATTTCCGCAGCCTTCCCCGATTTTAAACTGCAGAACACAGTAGGCTATATAAATAAAACCCAGCTTTAAGGACCAGATCCGCATTCACTTCAATGTAAAAAAAAAGAAAAACGGTGTCTTACTGTAGTCAATCCCCACATGCAAACAAACACAGCAACAGTCGAAGTCTGAGCCTCGTGCACTGAGCATGCTACACACAGGCTACACCATCAGCGGCACACGCATGCATTCACTCGTTCACTGGAACAAAACTCAACACAACATGGAAAAAAATCTTTCTGTACAGGTTTGTCACGGGCGGCGCGTGTTTGCGCCACTTTGGCTGAGCTATGAAAGAAGCAGCAGCAGTTCAGTAGTAGCAGAAAAAGTCGCAGTAGTTGCAGTAGTAGTGGTAGTAGTAGTAATAGTAGTACAGATGAAGTGTTAGGGATGTGCAGTAAAAAGAGTGTGCAATTGTTATGCACTAGAAGACTCTAAATGGACAATTCAGCAAAAGCAGCAAAAACTATACATATACTATTGTATACTTTTAAATAATAATGTATTTTCTCGCCTACTTACTCCAGATAGGGGAGCTTAGAGTTTATATTTTCAATATAGGAGCTTCTATTTAGATTCACACCAAAGATAGAGTCTGCAGCCTCAGTTCCCAGATCACTGTCTTTCCATCAACTGTACAAAAAACCACTAGGATAAGTTATTCATCTTTCTACCTTGATACAAAATATTTTTGATTGCATATGTTTGACATTAATGTTATGTATATCAACTACTAGGCCAAGTATCTTGACAATGATCACCTACATTTAGCGCACTTTTCCTTTTTGTCTCCAATTCTTAACAAGCATGGCAAAATCATCCATTACCAGAGTCTCCAATAGTGACATTCGGATAATTTCACTGGGCAACACAATGGGCCTATGTCTTCAAGAAAACGTGTGTTGATTGGCGAGGGATGGGACGTGTCCAAAGCAGAGGTAGGGTGGGGCTTTAGCGTGGCATCTTTAGATTTAGTGCATTCGACGTAAGGCTTCCCTGGCAGGAACCGGTGCAGCAACAGGGGACAAGTTGGAACGCACACACAGCCCATGGAAACAAAAAAATGTATGTAGCCACCACAATTTCTGCTATTTCTGCTCATTCGACAAACGCCATGAGCGCATACATTCTTTTCATGTGAATTCACAATAAACCTGGCAGTTGACACGGGCTGACTGATTGACTTTCACAATACTTCAGAACAATAGTGCACTTAGCATACATACAAACATGCATGCATTAAAAACATTTGAAAGGACAACAGGTTTAAAAGCTTTGCACTGATGAGGCATAACATTATGACCACCTCCACTGGAATATACCGGAATATTAGTTCATTTGCGCTGAGGGAGAAGACATAGTAATAAACCATGTCAGCGCATCCACTATTTGACCAAATTTTACCATAGGATTGTGACCTGTCCACCACCTCAATATTAAAGCCACACTGCGGAACTTTCCAGGCTAGGTATAAAATAAAGTATTTGAAATAGGACAAATGTATTTTAACCTATTGTTGGGCTACCTGTATTGTAAGAAAAGCAGCGGCATCGCCATGGAGACGAGCCGGTGATGTCGACACAAGTCATGTCGGTCAAGAGGCTTTTGTTGTTTTCACCAATAAAAAACAGCAGGAATGAAATAAATAGCAGTGGCGCTCGATTAAAAATATTGGGGGAAAAGGAAGCTGAAAAAGTGCCTGTGATAAAGTAAAGGGCGATTAGTTTATTTGATAAAATTGTATATTTTTACTCCATATGTAATTAGCCTAATCAATCGGAATGAATCAAAAAAAAATATTGGTCCTAGAAATAAAAAATAAAAAACATCCTTGTATGTATGAAAAGTTCCAGAGTGCGGCTTTAAATTATGGGTCGTTTAGGCTGTTACATGAACATTATCTCTCTATTCAAATCCTTGGGCACTTCACTGCTTCCATCACATGAGCTTTGTTTCCTCTCTGCGTTGTCAGTGGCCAGAATGTTATGCGTGATCGGTGTAAAAGAAGCTACACTCGGAAAGAGAAAAATCTAAGCCTTTAAAGCCATTGCTGGTGACTTAGAGCTAAAGAACTGACAAAGGCCGAGAAGGTTGAATAGATCCCCTTTGGAAAAAACGCGACACTGAAATTGGCTGACGCAAAAAAACGAGTGCGAGATTTGGCGTTGTACAGTGGTTGACTGGTGTGAAGTGCATGCTGGGAAAACAGGGGGCAATAAAACGAAGATACCACACAGGCCATCGGGTGTATGGTTATGGGTACATTCTTACATATAAAACACTGACTCACATACAGTGGATGAAGGCACTATCGCAAGCAAAGTCCAAGAACAATTTGTAACACAGAACACGAACACGCTTTCCCCATTCGTCTGGGCTGGATGGTTAGCATATAAACGTAGGATGTAAAGCATGAGTTGTAGTTTTATAATGATAGGTTAATACAGTGCGAACAGGCTACAAAGGAAATATTTTACTTGTTCCTGTTCACTTCAACAGGAAAAGAAAATGCTGATTCAAATGTTCTCCCACTCAACAACTTCTCCTAGTTTGTGAACTCCTGGGGCCAACCCGGTTTCTTCACATACTTTTGGTCAGGCAAACATACTTCTTTATCTCTTGCTTCCCTTTCTGGCCGGTGTTTTTTTGCGTGGGACGTCGGTAGGTGAGTAACAAGTGACAAAAACACGGCCTTGACTTTTTGACACGAGCGGGAACCGTACAGTAGCAAAGAGAGTTCAGTGAAAGAAGAAACTACTGCTGCTGGGAAACCATCCAGCCCAGAATGGAGGACCAAATATGAAAGAAGTTTGCTGAATTGGTGTGGCACACAAAAAATATAATAGTTGGAAATGCTCAAATGTTTGTCAATACATCTTCAATTATGAAAGAAACAGAGGATTGAATTTTTATTGAGAGTATATATATATATTTTTTTTATTTCCGTCATTTTTGGTCCTCCATACTCATTTGAAGACACAAACAACAACATCCATGCATGCATGCTTAGACCACCACTCATACATACACACTCATGTATAACACAGTCCCCTCCGTCCCGCTGGCAGCAGACAAGGCAGTACATTCAGCAAAGACACAGTTCATTCAGAAATCCATGGGGTCTTCTTCTGCGAGGCCATGATTTGCATCGGTCCTGCCCCCAGCTTTTGTCCCGTCACTTTGGGGTTTGGGCTCGGTCCCCTGCCCCCCCTTCGACCCGTCCCACGAGTCTCCGGTGGGAGGGTAGAAGTCGTCCTCGAAGCCGCAGAAGCCCTCGTCCACCCCCTGGTCGTAGCGCTGGTAGGTGGAGGCATGTGCTTCGTTCTCCCGGGCCGTGATCTCCAGAGTGCTGTGCCACATGCCGTAGCCAAAGTAGATGAGGATCCCTGTTAGAAAGCAGGACAGAGATGGGGTCATTAATTATAAGGAACAACAACAAAGAACACTGTGTGGAGTGGGTGACATCTGGTGGAGATTTATAATATAAACAACACGCTTGTGTAGAGTCCCTGTGTTGAAAACTGCAGTATGAATAGCAAAATTAATTGTCCATGTGATTCCATATATAAAATGTATATGGAATCACATGGACAATTACATGTGTTATTCATACTGCAGTTTTCAACAAAGGTAATTTCATATAGAGACAAATCATATTGCAAATAAACCCAATTCAGAATTGAGACTTGCCACAATCCTAAAATTTCAATTTATTTTATGAAGGCACTTTATCAGTGTGATAAAAACAAGTGCAATGTTTTCGTAAATAAAGATTTTATAATCAAGTCCATCAATAGTAACAGCTATTAGATGATTTATCATTAAGAAGAAAAGAGAACTTTTATCTGTAGTCAGTTATCATTAGAGATGAAGAGATAATAGCATATTTATTTTTGTAAAATGCCAGAAATAATGTTGCCTTCCTGATAAGGCTGCACATTGTTTTTGTTTTTCATTGTAATTGCAATTGCAATTGCAACCATTAATATTGAGAGTTTATCTTTGTGTAAGCTTTCAGTTGTACAGGCGTTCTCCATTGCATACAAAGCTTACAACAACAATTGCAAATTTAATTATTTGATTAATTGTACAGTTATACTTGTGCCCTACTTCCTGACATAGCCTCATCCTAGCTTCTAGCACTACCACATAAACTATTGCTGGTGACACTACTGTTTCCCAGGAATCAGGTTTGACTCTTAGCATGGAGCCGATGATGTGGATGACTCTATGTACCATCGCATGATGCACCTTTGAAGGACTCAGCCCAAAATACACATCCAGTACACAGTATATATCTACAACAGGAAATGAAAGCCCGTGAGACATCCCCATTCTTTCTCCTAAAAACAAACCTACAAAGAGTCACGCTGCTTCAAATACATCACACCCCGAGTCTGAGGATGAAGAAGCTGAATCACTGTTTTCAGACACAACATCACACATCTGCTGCCTATTAATGGAGATGCTATCGCTCCATTCTTATGTAACAGTGTGTTTTCAGCCCTCTCATAACAGACTCACAGCTGGTAAACAAAAAAAATCTATTTTTATGCAGCTTTTACAATGCAAACAATACGATTTACAGTAAAAGACTCACCCACATTTCATTTTTGCTTCTCAAGAAAACTGTGAGTAGAATAACAAGTAAGTCTTTTTGTTTCCTGTAATTCTACACCTGATTTTAAACAAGTGCTGGATGTATCATTGGTTATGCTGTATCCATTTGTGTCATGCTTCATTTGCTCAGTATTTTTAAATCTGAAAAGCAAAACACCCTGACCCCTGGGGGTCCTAAGAGGTACTGCAAGGAGGCTTTAAAGGTTGTCTATAAATCATTTCTGAAGTCTGAAATTGATTTTAAAGAAGAACTAAGAACTTGTTTACCTCAATAAATCCTTGTTGTAGTCCCTCTGGGAGTAATACAAGTGTTAATTGCATCTTCCCCTGGTGTCTCTGGCCAGAAAACCACACTTGCAAAATCCCTGCCTCAGGGTCAAAACCACCAATACACACTAATAGAATCATGAAGAAGAAGCTTACGGGCTTACGGGCAAAGCTAGCTGCGGGCTAGCGCCACTTAAACAGTATTTACAGCCAAGTTTGAGTGAAAAAAAATATCTCTATTGTGTAATTGGATGCACAATGTCCCTCTCTCCCTTTGTCTTTCCTGTCAGTGTAGTATTTTACTCTCACGGACAATTAATGAGTAAAAAAAAAACACAACAAGCTATGACACCTGCAGTGGCGCTTATGGCCTCTATAGGGGCATGAGTTACATAGTTCTGCTTTAAATGAATTTAATTATATAATCAGTATTCTGCCTATTGTTGCTGTTAACTTGTATTCTATATGCAAATGTATGAGGAATACCATTACAAATTCTATACATTTTTGTTGTTTTTGTTTTATGGCACTCACGACTTTGGGAATTGCAAATATACTGAAAAGCACTTGACTTGACCCACTAATGTAGTTTGTTGTTGACCTTTCTAAAATGATGAATGAAGATATAAAAGTATGAATACATATTAGGAAAAGAGCCGTCATGGAGCTAATTAGTTTTGTGTATCTGCATGCAAGTGGGAGTATTAAAATGATTTAAATTCATCATCTATGTAAACAGCTTAACGGTAATGGTTTTTGCATATAAATAATGAGGGTCGTCCGATGCTTACCCACAAAACACCAGATGGAGAAGCGGATCCAGGTGATGGCAGAGAGCTTGAGCATGAGGTAGATGTTGACCAACATGGCCGCGGCGGGGACGAAGGGCACACAGGGCGCCATGTAGGGCAGGCGCTTGGGGTTCTCCGGCTGCTGCAGGATGATGATGACGAGGAGGGCTAAGAACAACACCAGCAAAATCAGAAGCAGCAACGCCCACCAGCTGCCATTGGCGATACTGCTGGCTCCTGTGACAGAAAGAAAAGAGCACGCACAGGACAGGTCAGTGGTTGAGAAGCATTTGCACATCACTGCCATTAAGAAGGAACGAACTTACCAAAAATGATGAAGGAACAGAATACGAATATGAAGATAAACAGCAGCAGCACACAGATAGTGACAGTTTTCCCGGTGCTCGGAGTCGGTCTGTCCATTTTCCCCGGCAAACCCAGCCTGATCCTTAAGGTGTAGTAGCGTGGTCCAATCAGCTTCTTCAGCCTCCTGGACATTCCCGTCTCCGTCTCCTCCGACTCGATCCCGGTGGTCATATCCACAGTGCCATAGTTGGGGTGGCTGGCGTTGTAAGCGTTTTTATCCGGTTTGCCGATCAGCATCTCGTTGTCGCCCAGGGAAGGCAGGTTTTTGGCGCCGCACGTGTTGGTGGCGGGGCCCCCGTACTCGTCCGCTTCACTGGTGGGAGAGCAGGCGTCCTTTTCGCATTCGGCCAAAACGCCTTCCTTACGTTTTTTGTTCTGCTCCTCGGACAGGAAGTTGACGAAGCCGTGGATGTCGCTCTCGGGTTGGTACCGCAACAGCAGCACACAGAGGCTCACCTACAGAATGTATTAGAGTTCTGTTAGAGTCTTTGTATATTGTATATTGTATATTGTATATTGTATATTGTATATTGTATATTGTATATTGTATATTGTATATTGTATATTGTATATTGTATATTGTATATTGTATAGTAACACAACGGAACCCTATCGCACAGTCACAAGAATTCAATCAGGATAGGAAAATGTGAAGCTTCATTTATAGTATATTGGAGGAGGAGGAAGAAGAAGAGAAAGAGAAGGAGGAAGAGTGAGAAGAAGAGAAGGAAGAAGATGAAGAAGAAGAGGAGGAAGAAGAAGAGGAAGAAGGGGGGGGGGAAATGATCTACAAAAACATAAAGCCATGTGGGACCCACACAGTGTAACATATGAACAAAGAGAAAAATGCATATAAAAATGTAAAAAAAGATTGTGTAACATGGCTTACCAGAGTGTAGGCCAGTAGAGTTCCTATAGACATCATCTCGATGAGGTCTCGAAGGCTGACCAGGAGAGAGAGCAGAGCTGCCAGGACACCTGACACCACACAGGCCACAGCTGGCGTCTCCGTGTATGACGACACATTAGCAAGGAACCTACACAGGAAAAAATATCAATGAAAGTCGGAAAATAATGGCACTGTATTAATATGACTTTACACAGACAAGGACTACAAATGCTATCAAGTCTGGAAGAATGGAAACAATTTGTGAACCATACACAGTAATCAAATTTGTATTCATATTTGAAACAACCCGTTTTTGCAAAGCATGAATTTCTATCAGCCTCACTTAAAGAGGAGCCCGTCCCCTGCCATGGCGTAGATGACCCTGGGCATTGGGAACAGCGATCCGAGGAGGGACACAGTGAGCCCGGCAATGGACCCCACCGCCACGATGTACTTCGCGAACATGCAGCCGTGCAGCGCAAACATCTCCATGAGAGGGGCGTCTGCATCGATCTCATTGTACGGCACCATCAGAGTCAAGATCACCGAAACCTGGGCGCAAGAAGGCAAAGGGAGCGTAACTTGTGACATGATTTTACACATTATGGTTTTCAGGATTTTCCATATACTTTTGAACAACTAAAAGACAACTTAAAAACGAAAACAGCAAAAAAATTAACCCTTAATTAATTGTTAAAACTTAAAGTCAGCAGAGATGAACCCTTTACAGACAAATTCCATAAAAAGTGTTTGGTTAGTCATGTTTTCCTATTTCTGTGGGTGGGTGTGTGTGCGTTTTGTGAAGCTGACGTGTGAATTCATGCAGGGCCATCTGTCACTGAGACTGGCCCGCGATAGGGAGGGATTTGCCCAAACAGATTATAGCCACTAAGAGCAAAGATAAAAGACCAACCCACAGAAACAAATGTATCCCGGTGAACTTCAACCTTTCAGGCATTATGGGAAAAGCTAGTTTACTGTGACCATTCAAAGTAAATCTATGATATACTGCACCCTCTGAAGAATGCATTTTACGACAGTGCACTGTTGTGTATGTTTTCTGCCTTTAAGTGACCTTTGTGACCTTTGTCTTTGAAAAGCCCCATATAAATAATAATTACTCACTCATAATATTAAAACATCTTTGTACACTTTTTGAAAATGCTGCAGTCAAATTATACCACATATTTACATTTCAGTTCCTTATTCAAAGGTTTCAATCACTTTTTAGTCACGACATACAACTTCACAGGAAATTTCCTGAAATATTGTGGAACTGGGTCATTCCTGTGTGTGCGCACAATGTTTGATACAAAGTTAGAAGGAGAGGCAAAAGTGGGATGAATTTCAAAGAACAAACTTGATGCAATCTTCGGGAGGTGCCAGAAGTACTGCCTTGCGATTGGCTGATTTTGCACCGTAGCCATAGCAACAACCTTCTGGATAAAAAGTGTCAAAGTGGGTTGTGTGAGTTGAATAAGTCGAGATCAAAGCTGCTGAGACTCCCACACTGCAATGCAAAGGTCTTGATAATTCAGAAATTTAGATATATGCGTTTTTGTTTTCTACATTCTCTTAACAAATATGCAAAGTCGTGGCAGTAGTTTTGCAGAAAAAAGAATGTAAATGATTAGGTAAGCATTGTGTCTATTTATAAGCTCATCCAAATTCTTTACTTTGGTTATCCTACTGTGTGTCTCCTACAATGCAGTAACATCATCAGCTGTGTAAAGTGAGCCCATTACATCAGCTGTGTAATGGGCTCAGATGCCCATCCTGGTGCAACCTTGGACTACAGGCAACTGTAATCCCTGTTTCCGTCTGGTCACAATATCAGTATAAAACATCTGCTGTCTCCATCGGTTCTTCTTCGAGTCATATGGAATCTTTTTTTTTTATTTTTTACTTGGCCATTACTGCTGTTTTAAATTCTTTGGATTACGTTCATGTGACTTACAGACACGTAGGCGGTGAGGCAGGTGATGAGTGATGCTGTGATGGCGTAGGGGATGGAGGTGTTGGGACTCTTGGCCTCTTCACCCGTCGTAGCGATAATGTCAAATCCGATAAAGGCGTAGAAACAGGTGGCTGCACCTTGCATCACCTGCAGCCAGGCACAAACAATCACTCACACACAATCACTTTTTCTGGTAGCAGTTAGCACTTATTTAGGAAATATAGTGTCTTCTGATCATTATAAACATTTGTCTCTGTGTGCTCTTATTATCCCTATACTGTACACACCCCGGACCATCCGAAAGGCAGGAAGCGTCCCTCCTCCCAGTTCTCTCCATTGACGAAGAACAGCCCAGCGATCATCATGAAGACCCACACGATGAGGTTGATGACGTTGAGGACATTGTTGAAGCCGACTGAGTTTTTGACGCCCAGAGCCACGATGACAGTCACCACGAGAGCGATGAGCAGAGCTATCACATCAGGGTAGGACTGCTCACCTTTACCTGGAAAGAAAACACACAACTCTACATGAAGAGGGGACAAATCAGGAATAACAGCATCATCACCTGGATTGACATGAACCAGGTGACAGTTTGGTCTTGGTCAAACTGTCAAACTTTGCAACATTATCTCATAATCTGAAGAAGTAAAGATAATGAGTCACATCTCTGTATTTCTCTGGCATGGGAAAGACTCACAATAAGTTTCCATTGTGCAGTGAACAGCTGGTTGAGGTGCTGATCATGTGGTCACTGTGGACTGACCTTGCTTTGTCAGCGACAGTCAGGAAAGAGCTGGATGGGAGTGGTCACACAGATACAGCTGCAGCACAAGTCAACTATAGCATTACAACTCACTATCAGGCCTTTCCACCTGGGCTGTGTGACCTTCCAAAACATGCCAGGATTTTTTCAAACCAACTGTACTTTACTTTACTTGTTGATTCCCATTTACTCACAGTAGAATAGACATGTTATATTTACTAGACCCTCCGCTATGTAGCAATATAACCATATAGATTTGTTCTGTTGTTGTGAAGTAGACTGAACTCTGGCAAGAATTCTGACATTTTAGTAAACGTTGCAACAATGAATTGTTGTTTTGAGTTGTTTGATTTATAAGTACATAATGGATTTGAAAAAGCGCCATTTCTACAGACTTGTCAGCCATCCTAATTCTATTATCTAGTTAATAATGTGCCTGATTATACACAAACTGAAGCAAATGGGCAAGGAATACTCCTTGAGTGCTTAATCCGGAAAAGCAACACCAAAATGTTGCCAGATCCCTTGCTTTTGCCAGGGCGAGCAGTTTGCTCAGTGTAATCAACCTGTTTTAGCCAAAATAAGTTTTTAATATTCATATTTGAGGGTCCTATCTCTCAACACAGGATTCAGTGCCAGAACTGCTCAAACTGCAAAAATCTATTCATCTATCTGTTCAAATCCCAATCAAAATCTCATTGCTGCTCACAGTATATTCAACATTAAATCTATATTATTTTTTGCCCTTGTAGCATTTCTAAACTTGATACATTAAAGGGCTGCACATTAGTGTATACCACTGCACATAATTGTTTTCGCAAAATCACTGAGGTCTTCCAATCTGACTTTAGAGATTTATAACTATTTAGTTCAACAACATAGAAATGCATGGCAACTTAAACGTAAGCTTAGTTGTATTCATTATTATGTTCATTTAGTTACAGAATATATATTTTTCTCATATTGTACAGCCCTACTACATACGCATGTGCAATTAAAGCAGAACTAAGTAACTCGTGCCCCTAGAGGCCATAAGCGGCACTGCAGGGGTCATAGCAAGTTTTTTTTTTTCATTAATTGTCCTTGAGAGTAAATACTGGATGGAGATATTTTTTGTCACTCAAACCTGGCTGTAAATACTGCTAAAGCCACAGTTAGCGTTGCACGTTAGCCTGTTATCCCCAACACCCCACGTACTCACCTAGGCCGTGGAGCGTTCCAACGTGCGAGATCATGAAGTTGCTGATGCTGTGGTTGGCCAGCGAATCGGCCATGCTGCTGAGTGCCGACGCCCCCGCCGCTGTGCCAATCAGATACTCCAGAATCAGGTTCCAGCCGATGAAGAAGGCCACGCACTCGCCCACCGTCACGTAGCTGTAGGTGTAGGCTGAGCCCGTGGTCTTAGGCACGCGGACGCCAAACTCTGCATAACACACTCCTACACAAGAGACACAGAGATGTTTTGAATAACAGGCTTTGTGTTGGTAATTGATAGAGGCATTATTAGGATGAGTGACCTTTCTAATATTTCCCCTCTTGTATAATGTCTTCACTCTGACAGCATACAGTACGAGTGCATAATAATAAATATTATTTATTATTCTACCCATTAGCCATGGCAAGGCTAATGGGTATTGAACAAAGAGGGCGTGTGGGATTGCTTGAGTAGCATCAGTACTTTGGAAACATTTGCAGAGAAGAGGGGATTTCAGTGGCATAATTTGAAGGAATAATAACATTGCTTTCCGACTTATGCAGAGCAGGGTTTGATCTCAGCCTTAAGAGCTCATGTTAAAGCTCTGACTGTGCTCTTTCAAATGCAAAAAACAGAAAGTTTCTGTCCCTTTCGATTCCGGAGATATCTGCCAATATTGTAAAAAAAACAACCTCAAATTTAAACAGTTAATGAATTTCTTTTTTTTTTTTATATCTGTCTAATTGACCAATACAAGAAATATACACTGCCTGACCAAAGAAAAAAGTTGCCACCTGGATTTGACCTACTGTAACTAAATAATATGTGGTTGCTGCAGTTGGTGAGGTTTGTTCATTAACAAAAACTGCCAAAAGAATGAGACCCGCTCAACATCCTGAATAATCAGGTTATTCCATCAATGAATTCCCTCATGGCACGGGCATATTCCAAGATGAAAATGCCAGGATTCATCGGGCTCTCATTGTGAAAGAGTGCTTGAGGGAGACAGCATTTACACATAGTTATCAGCCACCCCGGAGCGCAGAATCTTTGGGATGTGCTGGTGAAGGCTTTGTGCAGCGCTCACACTCCCCCATCATCAATAGAAAATCTTGGTGAAAAATGACAAAATGACTTTTGACACTGCAGAAACTTACTGAAACAACGGTACAGCAAATGTGTGATGTAATCAAAGCTGAAGGCGGTCCAACCAAATATTAGCATTTATTTTGCAGCAAGTTGTGGGTCAGGCAGTGTATGATTCTACAGTAGTATAAGATTGCCAAACCCTCCGTATTATGTTACGTATTTATGGTTGTCATATAAAATGAAGACAACAACACAGTTTTACATATTATCTCATTCTTACCCGACAGTATGGAGGCCACAGCTGCGATTATAAAGGACACTATGACTCCAGGACCGGCCATCTCCTTGGCGACCAGCCCGGACACCACGTACATCCCGGTGCCCACACAGCTGCCCACACCCAAGGACACCAAGTCCACCGTGGACAGCACCCGTGCCAGCTTCGTCCCGTGAGCCCCCGTGCCCGTCATGCTGGAATCCAACATGGACTCCACCGGCTTGGTCCGCAGAATCCGGGACGTGAAAGTGTTCCAAGTCGAGCCCCATTGTATCCGGCGGGGGTTCAGTTTCCCGACCAGACCGCTCATTTTGGAAAAATGTCAAGGGCACTGAAAAGGCTTCCACAGATAGTATAAGATGATACGGGCTTTCCTTAGACGCTTGGAAGAAATTATTATCCAAATAGAGGCTCAAATTCACTACGTCTGCATCCGGCTTCAGCGTGACGTTTGTTCACTTTTTCCAGGAAAGAAGTAAGTCATCTGCAAAACAAACATGGAACATTTTATCCTTGCAACTCCATTCATGTTCGATACACACTGGTGAAGATGTTTGACACAATGATCCTCAATGGGACTGTACTCGAATGAGGAAGCACCTAATTAGACCCGTTTCCATAGCAGCCAAAGTCATTATAACGTCCAAGGATCCCTCTCTATTGTGAGTCTCTGTGTGAGGGCGGGTGAGAGACGTAAAGGAGACTGCCCAGTGCATTATGGGATTATCCTGCTGTGTGCATGTCCTACAGCAATAATTAAATACAGGGGTGTGAGGAAACAGTTTTAACAGTTCTCAAATACTGCACTGAAAATAGACAAAGGTTCTTAATCCGTTGTCTGTGCTGGTTGATTTAGTGTGGTGGATGTTTTGCCTCTCTCCAGAGGCTTTGTCATCGACTAATGGTCTTTTAGCAGCAGGCTGGATTTACTGATCATGTAGAGAGGGGGTTACCGCATCCTGTTATTGGTTCCATCCATCTTTTTTCTAAAAAGCTACTCTAAACTTGTCCAATAGACTCTATTGTATAGGAAGTATAAAGTGTTGACAAAAGACAAGAAACTCAGCTGCTCTCTCAACTCAAGTTCTGAATCCAAACTATTTCTTCCTTTCCTGAAAATGTCATTATCATCATGCATCCCTGAAAGAATAAAAGGATAATAAAATAAAACTAAAGTGCATGGCGTAACAAGAGAGGCTACATCCACTTTATACAGCGGTGTCATACAATCCTGTGGGGGAGAGATGCTGTTGAATGGACAGCTATTATAGTCTCATTGTAGTATGGCCTTGCTCTTTACGCAATTCAACTCTGCATAATGAAAGCACACAACTGTGTGTACTTTAAACCTAATCAAACACTAGATACATTCAAAAGATGACTGCCTTTATCTGCCCCTACAACCCAAAGTACACAGCAAAATATATAAACATTATTGAAAATGACAGGACCATGACCAGCTGTGTATGTACTAATGTTGTATCAATGTAGATGAGTCCTATAGCTACGTCGATGAGGCATGATGTAATGACACTGAATGATGGCAATGTAAACAAAATGAATTTCTTCCTCAAGGTGTGATACATAATTGGCAAGTAATAGCAAATAATCAAAGTAAGGTAAGGCAAGTTCATTTGTACAGCATATTTCATGTCAAAGACAAGTCAATGTGCCTCACAGCAATTCCAAACACAAAAAAATACATTAAAAACAAATCAATCAATATAATTACATTACAAAATACATATATTATTTATACTATATATATATATATATATATATATATGTATATATTAAAATTAGTTCAAATAAGTTCAATTGCCATAGGCTGCAGTAAATAACCATGCTTGTGTTGAGGCCTGTCTTACGGAAAAGAGACAGTTCCCGACCTTTGCTGCATGAAACTGAAACACAGCCTCACCGTGTTTAGTCATAACTCTAGGAACCGTCAAAAGACCCCTCCCTGAGGTTCTCAGAGCCCGAGGTGGTTCCTACGGCTGTAACATGTCAGCTATTTACTTCGGTGCCTGACCATGAAGAGATTGTACACAGCAGAGCTATTTTAAAATCTATTCTTTGAGTGACAGGAAGCCAATGCTGAGACCAGAGCAGAGACCAGAGCACCAGTATTAGTGTCTAAATAGTGTCTGGATATGCTATGTTTCTGTGCTATTTGGTCTTTGTCATATCACTTTATTGTAACTTGATATGTTGCACCGAGCCGCTACTTTGGCGTTAAATGAAACAGGAGGAAAGCATTTGTTTTTGTTTAAGCTGAGGTTTGTATTAAAGATTTGTCAAAGTTCAAGAATCAGCTGCATGTATTTACCGGTATGTTTATTCGAAAATTAAAATCGATCAGTATGAGAGAAAAAATATATATACTGATTTTTTTTTTTTTGCCACATCGTCCAGCCCAAGTAAAAAGCCATAGTCATAGTGTCCATCAAAAGTTAAAATGGTAACTGGTCACATTATATAGCACTTTTCTACCTAAATAGACACTCATTCACACCCATTCACACTCTCATTCATGCACCAATGCATGGAGACACCGGAGGCAAAGTGGGGCGAGTGTTTTGCCCAAGGACACAACAACAGTGTGCATCTACGGGGAAAGTAAAGTACAGTATCTCATTCTGTTGCTGGTTCTGACAGAAAAATGTAAGAATGTGCCTTGGATTTTAATTGTATCAGTGTGATTCGATAAACTAGTTAAAGCAACACACACATCCTTGTCCATTTAAGTGCTGCTTTAAGATGCGATGCACAGAGGGACAAACAAAATTGAAAAACATCCTGATGGTTGATTGATTTTCACGACTCACGCGAAATGTGTCCTTGAGGCACAGAAAACTTTTGTGTTTTTTTTAACCTTTTAAAACTAAGTCTAATACATTTCATTATTTTCTTTCAAGGGGATGGATTTCTTGGATACTCTGTTGCGAGATAGGGTCATTGGCACTCATTTCAATCCACAGCAAAGGCAGTAAAGGAAGGTGAGTTTACTTGGATTAAAATCCTACTCAGCAGAAATAAAACTATTCCCCACCACAGTCACTTGCTCTTATCGTTTGGTTTTGTGAATGGACTGAAGTGATTATAATGGCAGGTTCCCCTCAAGGAGCAGTTACTTTGGAGAGCGCTCTCGTCTTGATGGGGCAAAATGAAAGCTGAGAAATCCTCTTGGCACAAAATGTTTCCACTAAATTGCCTTTCATTCTCGGAGGTGGTGCGCTGTAGTAGATTTTGTTATCAGGGACTTATCTGGGAAAGGTATTAGAGAGCTAACTTTACCGTACTGTTTCTGCAGACAGTTTGATGGACGTTGTTGACAGTATTCTAGGCAGTTCCTTTGCTCGATTAGATTAAATATTTTGACAAGTTGTACTGACATTGCAGCAGAAATACAATAAATCATATTCTGAGGAAATTGTTGGAGATAAAATAAAGTTTATCTAAAAAATGTCACCTTTCATACAGGCAGAGAATACCGTAACAGTAAGCATTAAGCAAACCAGTTACTTCAGATGAAATCAGGTCTATATAAGAGCTGATTCCAGATTAGAGCAAGACTAAACCCAGATCACCTTTTGTTATTTCCAGATTATTATTGATAAACCTGCTATCTGCCAGCTTAGGGTTAGAGTTAGGTTTAGGTTTCTGCACATCCCAATCTTAAAGTCGATTGACTGGAGAGTTTACAGCCTACATTCTCATCTGAAAGCTTCTAGTTTCTAACAATATGTGAAGATCTGTGTGAGAGAAACACGACTTCCATCACATTTTCCGTTCCTAACACTAACCCTAGCCCCCGGATCAGGGTGGACGGCAAGTAACAGGTTAATATTAAAGATAGCATTTACTAAGGAACTAAAAATCTGTTTTGCTGACAATTCCGGCCATTTTATAGACACACAGTGTTTGGTTTCTCCGTGTGGCTTTAGTCCTGAAAACAATGTTTGAAATACATATTTGATTGACAACGAAGAATTTGTTTTTTCATCTAAATAAAAATAAAATAAGCAATGACATAATTTGCAATTCATATATATTTTTATGATCTTTTTTTTTAAAAGGGTAAAAAATTAGGGACATCATATTGTCATTTCCAATAAAAGTTATAATTATAATTATTATCTATTATTATATGTTTATCTTTCAAATAGTCTATAATTAAACATGTATTATAATAATAAAGGTTTCAATCATAGAAATGTATGTAATAGAGGTCGACCGATGTGGGTTTTTCTGCTATTTTTGAATGATATTTTCAAAAATGTCTGGTCTATCCTGTGTATGAAGCTTCTAAACGTGTCAGTGTTGAACTGTGGCAGCAGGGGGCGCTGTATATTCATGTGTAGTAGGTACTTCAGATGGAGTTTGTTTAAAAGACAAAAAGCAGTAGATTCCAAAACAAAACACTGTAAGTCTCTGTCTCTGATGGTTCCGAATTATACCCTTAAAAGCCCTATACCTGATTTTTTGATTGCCAACAATGAAAGGGGAAGCCACTGAATCCAAAAAGTAGTTGTGGTCCAAACTCATTTGTGACTTTCCTAATATCTTTGTAGAATCCAAATCCAAGAGACAAGTTTATTGGCAAATTTCACAACTTGCAGGGTCACTTTTCAGGGTCACGTTCACAAAAATGCTAAAAAAAAAAAAAATAGCCTGAAAGTTCATGAAATTGATTGAAATGTTTTATAATTTGATGCACACTGTTTTCCCAACAAGCATTTGAGTTTGCAGTATGCTAAAGGAGGATCAAATAATGTTCATGCCATTTCTAGAAGTAAAATCGGGTATACTGTAGCTCCTTTAAGTCTGCAACATAAAATACGTAAAACTGGTGACGGATTTTAACCGCGATTGTACATTTTTAGACTCAAGGTACCAGCAAACTGTCAGACACAGGCAGCATTTGCCAAATAGAAGGGCCCCACCCTGAATACTTTATTTATTTATTTTTACCATGCACTGCTTTTGCTCTGGGCACAACACAGATACTGTTCACTCACTGTAATCACAAACATTGATTCATATCCACAGACCCAATCAGACCCGCCTGGCACTCCGATCTGCAACTGAGTCTGTTTTATGGCCTGGAAATCGAACGCATGACAAAAACATGATCTAAATCCAAATCCAAACATGTGCTACATTTTAATATCCTCTTCTTTTATTGACAGTAACCAGCACCTGCCCGGCCTCGCCTGTTTAAACAATGGAGATCAACAAAACACAGACACACAGGACTGCAGCAGGTGCGCACGCTGCTCACAATAATACACTTACGTTTAGAAGGCACAATGTAAAGAGGTATTGAGAAATGTAAATATTTTCTTTTAATTTTCTTTTACCGAACCATCTTCGGATCGGCAGTGATTTTCATGGATTCAAATCTTCTCTATAGTGTCGTGTTACAAATGGCGACCTGAATCAAAACATAAAATTATACATAAATTAATCTGAACAAAAACTGCAAATCTATTCCCAACCGCAACACTTAAATATTGCGCTTCAACATTAGCTCCAACAACATATTTTTGTGCGTTTAGCTCGTAACCCCCTTGTATCAAGTTCCACAGTAAGTGGCAAGTGCTGTGATGATGAATGCCACTCAGAGGCTGCAATGCATCATGTTTTCGATCTGAAAAGCCGCTGCTATTCTGAGCTTCTTGTCGGGCCCAAAATAAAGAGACTACAGCGGCAAAACGTTGTAAATTATTCAATATTGCAGGCACATTTGTGAGAGATGGAATTGCCCAAATGCTACTGCCTCAGATGAGAGATAGGAGGATGCTGTGCGGGTTAATGATTTTGCAAAACTTAATCTCTCCTGTGAGCAATGATTATGAATAATAAGCCTTTTTCCAATATCCGTCTTGTAAACAACACACCTCTGTTCTGTCAGTGTTCGAGGCAGAGGATCAATAGTGAAATCCCTGTCATTGTAATTATGAAGGAGCCCGGCGTGTTCCTTCCTCAGATAAGTGAGCTGTCAGGAGGGAAGCTTTGTATCTAACCCTGCGTGACTAAGCCTCCAGTCCATGTCCATCTCTCAGAGTGTAAGGACAGGTCGATGGAAAACAACTACTTTGTACATTGGCTTTATATAAATCAAATCCTTGTTTTGTTATAATACCTGGGTGACTAGCTTTGACCTTACAGTCTGAAGACAGGGACCTGTGGAAGATCACATGTGTATTGTGTATGCATTATGTCAAGTGTATCACATACAAACTATACAGGCATACAATGGAAATAATTGCTCTCAGTTTGAGATCTGACAAAAGCTGTCATTTACATGACTCACCGGTCTATCCACAGAGACATGAATGATGAAAATGACTGGAGCGTTGACATCAGTGAGGTTTCCCTGCCTTCAGCGGAATACTGTGTTAAAGCACCACTCATCACTTCAACAACCGTAATCTCTTCAGAGCCGTTTAAAGTGGCCGACAGAACTGAGAGGAAACAATGCTTCAAATGGCTATAGGGCATATTATCCTGCTGTCATGGAACAAACTGATGCACTGTGTTTTATTCTTTTGTAAATATCGAATAAATACTACGTATTTCTGTCGCCAGATGATGAAATCAAATATTGGTCAAACAAATGCCAATTATATTGTTGATTTATTCACAATTACAAAACAACTTTACATTGAATTAGTGAGGAGACTGATCCGCACCATTAGGGTTGCCTGGCCTGCCACACACTCCTCCTTTCAGTTCAAAAGAAGAACCGTCTGGACAGCTCCTCGCAGCCTATCATTTCACGATTTTACCCACATCGGTCCAATCATGCACCGAGAGGCGGGACTTCATTCCCCCAAGAGGTGGAAGCTGTCACGACACTCTACCAAAACAATATAGATGGCGTGTGCGGCGAGTGATCATTGAGATTATATCCTATGGCCTAAACCAGTTTTGAAATAAAGGGACTAAGACAAAGGGACTCTTTCCTACTATTGCATGTCCACTACATTGTACAACATAACCGAGTTACTTTGCTCTTCATTCATACAAATAAAAAAAACCTTTATGCGATTTATACTGAGATGCTGAGTCCATTGCAGACTAGGAACACACTTCACAAAGTGACAACCCAGGCTTGTCATTCTTCCTCAGTAAAGCTGAATACAGTATTTTGAGATAGCATTTCAACAATATGAATAAAAAAAGCCGTGTTGCGCCCTCAGGCTGCGTGTCTAACCAACCGTATCGATGACATCTCCACGTGAGGCCTGGTGCGCAACAAGACAACAAGGTCATGTCAACCTCTCACAACAATAGCATCATCTATTCAGCACACAAACTAAGTGTCTGGGACCACACGCGGGGCAGTAAGACAGGCTGTCAGCGTGCAATATTTATGCTGGTCACAGGCTGATCCCACACAGTACATACTATTTCTGGCTACACGTAGTATATTGGTAATTCTATCTGCTCAAAGTATTGATCAAGTATTTTGTTGTTTAGTATCACAAGGTTTGTCATCAATCAACTATTGGGGATCACCACAGCTACGTACAACAACCTAGGGCTGTGCAATTAATCGAAATTCGATTACAATTTCAATTATTACACTAAACAATTACAAAATTAGCATAATCGGAAAAAAAGACATGCACTATTTCATGGGGCTGGGATTATTTTCCCTTCGCATTTCACGTACCATGGCTCATGCTTTTGCCTGACATAAAAACAAACAGCGCTGTGTGATGATGTCATCGGGCCGCGCTGCTCAGTTTACTTGCGCAGGTGTGAGGGCTGGCCAGCAGGGGGCAGGTGTGAAACAGAGACCTTAATCGAGGCAAACTTGAAATCATTTGTACTTTTAAGACTGTTCAGAAAACAGAAAACATTCAGCATAGTTTTTTTTAAATTAATAAATATATAAATAAAATAAAGAGGCAAGAAATAATCGTTTGAATAATCGTGATTTCAATTATGACTAAAAGAATCATTATTTTTTCCATAATCGAGCAGCCCTACAACAACCTCATCCTTTTTTGCATTTGTAAACTTGGGAAAATCCTGCCTAATTTGCCACATTTTTCTGATAAAAATACAGGGTGCATACACTAAAATGGCCACAATTTTTTTCCGCGATATTTCCAGCAGAGCAGACCCTCCGATTATTGGTCCTTAGGGTCAAAGTTAACAGAAAAAACACAAATAAAACATATAGCAGACCATTTCAGGTTCAACACAGTTTTGAGAGTTTGGGTCCCTGACTATATACTATATCATTGACTTATTTATTGTTGCCATTCGGTTGAACAGTCGAGTATGCACCACTGCTTATAATAAAGTGGATGGTGCAGCCAAATCACTGCTAATATAATTAAACCAAAATTCAGATAGATGCTTTCACACAAGCATGGATGCACAGAAATCAATGTTAACTAATCAAGACAATGGACAGACATTAAAATGCATGACAGACTCTATTGGCCTTTAAGCTTGTTTCATTGACGTCAGCGCTGAGCCACATCGCACTCAGTAAAAGGTGAAGGCCTATTCAAAATGCTGCCGGTCTGAGCCTGTTTTGTTATGACCAGTGTAGATTGAAAGAAAGCTGACCTATAAAGTGACGGGGCAATTCGTCTAACCTTCAATATACATCGATGGGAAATATGCTGCGAACATGTGCGTATGAACAGGCTTTGGAGATGGAATAATTGGCAGCAGTGTATTACGTTGGTATTACGTTTCACTATTGATGCAGGAACCCTTGTCAACCGTTCAAAGCCTGTGTAGCATTCAAAGAGCTACAGACAACACAAGGTGGGAAGTTTGAGTACATATTTTTACATAAACAGTGATTGAATTGAAGGGTTATGAACTTCTACAACGGATTGTTTGAAGTAGTGGACATTAGCCTTTCATGACATAGGCTTTCAACTTTTCTATGACAATTTCTCAATGTATTTGCACTGTATCTGTTCCATAACTGTTGTCTGCAAGCTCTTTCAAGCTCAGTATAACATTTTGCAATCATAATAAGCATTTTTGCCTTTTCTCTGCCTGGTTTAGTTACAGTATTCCAGGTTAGATGCAGGCTCTGCGGCACTGTGTCTTTAAAAATGCAATTTCAAATGGTGGGCGGTGCAGCCTCTGTGGGTCAACCATTAAACACACTACAGCTCACAAGTTAAATATTTATGAATGGGCTTCTTTGGTCAGCAATTTAGAAAATCCCCCCCAAGCCCTTTTTCAGAACGCAGAAATGCAATATGTTGATTGCAATGTATGACCTTACTGTACTGTAAAATGCAGTTGCTTCTTGAATATTTTAAGAAAGAACAAAACAAATGCGAATAGAAGCACCCTCATCGTTCTCTCACCACACCAGCTAAACCTTTTTTTCTCTATCACCACTTGTGCCATTGTTCAATCCATCCTCACCTCATGAAACTAGCATCAGCACAACTTTACATTGACGCATTCCCTATATTCACCTCAGTAGCAGAACGGTATAGCCTCCCCTCTGCCTGGTCACCACCCAATTATCACCTTATTTTCGAAAGTCTATCATCTCCATGTGCCCTTTTACCAAACCAGCAGGCCACCGGGATCTCACTTTCTCCAATCTCCGCCATTCCCATCACCACCTCTCACCCTGCCTTATCTTACCACCCCATCACCAGCGCCTCCTTTGCTGTGGCTGACCCCGGCATTGTCCTCCTTCCTTATGAGTCAGGGCTGGGGGATGAGAGGCCTGGAGACTCGATAGCGTGAAGGATATGCAGAGAGGCAGGCTGCAGTCTCTGAGTTACCACCGTTACGTAATCTTTCTTATTCGGTTGTGTTGTTTTCACGGTTTTCTCTCGTTACGTTTCATAGCTTCTCCCAAGGTCTGCGCCCAATCGCGTTTACTCTCATGGGCATTGCGAGCCCTGCCTTATCTTACAGCTAAGAAGGCATACTTGTTTTGTTTCCTTTTTACTCCTCTAATATTCGAAAATCCAGCCTGATCTGCTGGTTAGAGGGCCAGGAGGATCACCTGGAATAGCACTTTAGTCAGACAGACTGTAAATAACATTACAACAGATACAGATATAGATCATATGTATGCGCAAATGGATTTTGATGTGTTGATGGGAAGAAAAGCCAAGTGATTATTGAAAAAAGGGTATTTCTGATTCTGTAAAAATGAAATTTAAACAACAATCGACCTTTACTCTCTCCGGTAAAGACGCAATTTCCCTTCCAAAAGCCTGTTACAGCAATAGACATAAATTGCAATACTCACAATTGGCACCTGTTGAGCGCTGCCAGCCATCAACCTATTACCCGATGTGAGACTGATGACTGTTTTCAGCACCACGGACAGGGCTAGTGTGTCACCACCACCACCACCACCACCACCACCGCTTCTCAGTATAAGCTAGTGAATAAAACAAGGAGGGAAAAAGCCAAAGCAAAGCCCAGGGGACAGGACCTTATGGCAGATCGAGTGAGTGGAGTGAGCGAGATCGGAGCATGTCATTAGGGATTAGCCCAGATCCACAGATATAAAGGCTTTTCCGATGTCTGGGGCGCCGTTGTGCTCACGGAGACTCTCACGAAACAGGCAACAATTTCACCATGATGTCATATTGCTATAATAGATGGGTAAACAGATAGACAAAAGGCAGAGAGAGAGGTAGTGTGTTGCAGTTTGAAAGGAGAAAGGGCAGTGTTTCAGAGGCAGGGACGTCCACGTGGCAAAGGGGGATTGATCTCACTCTTTTCAAAAGGTAAATGTGGTTTCATACAATCATTTTAAATAGAGCGCCATGCCCTCCATCAATTCTAAACTAAATGATTGAACAATGTTTAAGCTTTATGCCTAAGATGTACATACAAGAGAGGAGTAGCCTATACACACTGCTGCATTATCTAATCCATCTCCTGGTTTTGCCATACAGTACATGCATCACACCTGCACAACAGTTCACTGAAACGTCCCACACTCCCACCCAGGCTTCTCCACGTACTGCAGCCCTCCAGTCCCGAGGGAGTAGCGATAACACCCGCCCTAAAACTCTCCGTGTGCCTGCCTGCCTGCGTCGCTTTTGTTTTCGTCTCCCCCCCATTGACGCCCTCGAAAGCCAAATACTGTTCGCTATAATATGTGTGCGCTGGCACCACCACACAGCGTGCCCAGCGCCATAGCACAGACCCAGAGCAAAGCGTGCACAAAGGAGGACAAAAAGAAACAACAAAAAAAACACGGGCGGAGCAGATGAGTGAGTAAGTGATGGCGGGGAAGCGAGAGGAGTTGGATTGAAGTTGAAACATTTGGGAGATGGGTGGAAAGTGTACGAAAAAACGGCACTCACGGCGGAACGGGGGGATTAGAGAGGTCCCATGTTGTCGGACGCTGCGGTCGGTCATCGCCAGCATCAGCAGCAGCATCTCAGGGCAGCGCGTGCACCAGCGCAGAGGAGCAGGATGGAGGGAGGGAGGGATGGAGGGAGGGAGGCGGTGGTGGTGATGCAAAGGCGTTAAATCATTCAAGAAGGACGTAGCAGGACACGTGACTCGCGGCGCACTGCATTGTTTTTTCGTGTCCTCTTCCGCGTCGGTCGCTTTTTCTTCACGCAAATCCTTATAATGAAATATAAATATAAAATAAACATAATGTAATATTCAATTGTTAGCCTTTTTAGGGTGCCTTTTGGATGTCATAAACTTAAAAAAAAAAGATTTCCTCCTAAAAACAAGACTGTGTACCTACTGAAAAACATAATGGTCATGCTCAATATGCTAAATCTTATATTTTGTACAAGTTTTAAAACTCATATACTTGTCACAGTGTCGCTAGGAAGATGTCCACTGTGTTAACCACAGAAGTATTTGGTTTTGTTATTTCTTAAAACATCCAGGACAAAGCAAAATTCACACAAATTGTTGCATGTATTATCCAACACCTCTATACATTTATGTCAATAACCAAACATGTATGATACATGTAATTTTAATAAAATGATAACAAAAAACATCAACTCAACAAGGTGAACAAAGGTCAACACGGTGGACTATGTTATCCAAATAAGTCAACACAGTGGACACTAACACGGTGGACATTTTACAACAAAAATGGCTATTACTCTAGCTTGTATCAGCATTATAGCTAACACGATTTTGATAGCTGATGAGAAATGTACATTTTTACCCAAGACCACTTAAAAAATATATAAATTGATTGTTTTCTGAACAAAACAGGGTCAACACAGTGGACACCATAAGATTGACCACACTAAATCTACTTCATAAAATAGCTAAAATTAAATTTTTGACACATAAAAAGTAAGAACCTTTACCACAATTGAATTTCCCTCCACTGGTGTGACATCACATCAGAAGCTAGAGTCAAGGAGAAGTGGGCGGAGCTTACTTAAAGGGACAGCCACTTAGGTCAACACAGTGGACAGAGAACCCAGGGACAAACATTAAACCAACATTTTAAACAATTAACCCCTTAACCCCTGCCTGAAACGAGCACATTTTCTCCAGTTCGGCTTTCTCCAAATTTAAAAGCTTCTCAGAAAAAAAATAAATAATCAAAATATCGTCAGACACGAGGATGAAAACGCAACAAAAATGTGACCAAAAAAAGCGTCAAAAACGTACTGAGAACACAACAAAAAAAAACAATTAAAAAGCGTCAAAAACGTACTGAGAACACAACAAAAAAAGCAATTAAAAAGCGACAAAAACGTGACAAAGACACCACAGAAACGTGACCAAAACGCGGTGACGACGTGACAAAAAAGTTAGGATCACTTTCGTAGGTCTTAGTTAGCAATAAAAATGCATTCAAGTTGAGACTGACTTGCTGCCAGTCAAACCGTACGTAATATGTTTTTTTTTCCACTTAAAAGGCTTTTTGTTAATACATAGATAATAAATAGGCTAAGAGGCTTTTTTTTTTTCTTTTTTTTTCAATCAAGCACTTACAAATCATTGGAAAGAGAACTGTAAGCACGTGATTTAAAAGGTGTAGTTTGTGTGTGTAACATGGGACAAGACACATTTTAGATTGCACTTAGAAGCTTACTTACAAGCTTTAATCGATGACTCCATATTGTTTAGATTCAACTGATGTAGCGCGGTTGTGATTTCCACTCTCATTTAACTAATAGGAATCATGGGCCGAACATCAAAGTCTATAAAGGCTGAGTGCTTTCCCTTAACAATCTCTCCGTAATGGCTTTACAGTTAAAAAAAAAAGATCAATAGTCTGTGAAGCTGTCGCAGAGAGACATGCAGCAAATCACTATACAATCACAAACACATTAGTCCATAGAGGCATTCTCTCACTCCAAAAGATCGAACCATTATTGGAAAGCAAATAGATTTACTGTATGCACTGTCTTCATCACTTCAATCCACATAATAAGAAGTCAGGGTATGAAAATATAATATGCTTTAATGAGTGCAGATTGTGTGTGTGTGTGTGTGTGTGTGTGTGTGTGTGTGTGTGTGTGTGTGTGTGTGTGTGTGTGTGTGTGTGTGTGTGTGTGTGTGTGTGTGTGTGTGTGTGTGTGTGTGTGTGTGTGTGTGTGTGTGTGTGTGTGTGTGTGTGCTCTCACTGCTCTGCGCATTGAGACGTGGGCTCAATAATACACAAAATCATTCTCTTAGACTTGGTGCTCCATCAGTCCATTACCATGTAGAAGTGACAAGGATGCTGCTGCATATTTATCCATTTGTAGGCTCTGCACATTCCCTGTGCATTGTATCACATACACTACAACACTGGGAGAGGATGCCGACAGTAGATCAGTTTTATAGGCTACGGCATGAATAAAGCATGAAAGGCTATGATGTTCATTTGCAACAAAGAGCATTAACCACACAGCGTTATTGTGAAGTCAAACTAAATAATTGTTCTGCGTCTTGGTGGAGGCATGTGCTGCACAGTTGCTTATGAGAAATCGTTCTCCAATAGAGAGCCTTGGCGACTTGTAGGGCTTAACGTGAGCTTGTTCGGTCACTTTCCACTGTGTCCACTTGAGCAAAATGGCAGATATGCAGGTCTATATCTCCAATGTTAACCTCTGAACCCCTTGTCCAGATTAGCCTTACCCAAACCTAAAAGCTTCTCGACTGGAGCTTACAGCCTATAGACCAGAGAAACGCCCATTTGAAAGCTAAGACCTTCTAAATTCATCTAAACTGATCTTTTTCCATGCGTTGTTGCTGTGTTGTTGTCACTTTAGACACTTTTTTTTCCCATAGCATTGCCGCTTCTTATTGTTTTTGTCACTCTTTTGTTGCATTTTCATCCTCGTTTCGTCACTTTTCTGTGCCTTTATTGCTGCTTTTTTTGTCACTTTTATGTTTTGTTTTCATCTTTGTTTTTGTCACACTTTTGTTACGTTTTCATCCTCGTTTTGTCGCATATCTTTCACTTTTTTGTTGCATTTTCTTGCTCGTTTTGTCTCGTTTTTGTCAATTAATTGTTGCATTTTCATCCTCGCTTTGTCACTTTTCTGTGCCTTTATTGCGGCTTCTTTGTCACTTTATTGTTATGTTTTCATCTCATTTTTGTCAGACTTTTGTTACGTTTTGGTCCTCGCTTTGTCACTTTTTTGTTGCCTGGTCCTCTTTTGTGGCTTTTTAAATCTCGTTTTTGCTGCTATTTTGCCAAACTTTTAGATTTGGGCAATGCCAAACTGGAGAAAATGAGCTCGGGTCAGGTGGGGATTAAGAGGCTAACTCCACTGACCAAAGTGAATAATCCAAGTGCAGGTGTTAGCAGCATTTGGGTTGTTAGCGTTGATAACAGGCCCTGATTGGTCAAAGGCAAACCTATCACAATAACTGTCGTTCAAAAATCTGTAAGTACAATGTAGCTGATTTTGTTGTGCCCCCAAATAGTCTCGATTTGTTAGTTTTCTTGTTCTGTTTTACAAAAGCTGCTCTTTTTTTGTTTTGTCACTCCGGCCCATCAGAGCTCGGGGAGATACGGTACATTTCCAGTTTTTGGATAATGTATATAAGCTGAAAACGCCCATGTCTGACCAGGTTAAGTCGCCCTCTGCTGTAATATTTCTGCTCTCCTCTCGCCTCACTCTTAAATGTCACCCTCCCTGCTGCCCAGCGCCAGCGATGATTCACAATCACTTAGCCCCGAGCAGAGAGACAGCCGTGAGACCTGTGTGCCACTACCCATAATTCAACACTGTTAGATGAGGTCATTAGGCTACAGGGCAGGACTTGAGCCTTTTGCTGTCTGACAGAACTTTGGGGGTTTGGAGACTTCCTGAAAATCAGAACAAACACAGCGCTGTCTCTGAGTGTTGAGCTGCACGGAACTGAAGGCAACACGCATGACAGCTTTACAGGGCAGACATCTGAAACACAAGAGAACTCTGTATTGTATTGTCAAAAGTGCAGTCATTCCCAGAGTGGGGTTCAGGAACTCTGGGGGTGCAGAAGCAATGCAGGCAGAGAGCACGCTTGATGTGCTCCATTGAAAATGTTTAGTGCACAATTATTTATCGTCAGTTATTTGTCATTTATTTTATTTATTTTCTTTTTTTTTAACGATCACTACGACTCTAGAAATGACACTAATAGTGGAGTTAGTCACTTTATTGAGCATTTAGAGCACTTTTGTACAGAATAAGAAGATCTATACAGTGTTAAGCTTAGGTAACGTTAGGGGGTCAAACCCTGCCCTTGATGATTTTGAGAAATGTCATTTCACCCATTTGGAGTCCTATATTCAATTCAAATTCAATATTCAAGACAATTATGAATATTGCATTTTTTACCGTCATGTCCATGATTTAGTTTTATTTTATTGATCTACTACATTCAACTTAGTGAACTCTTTACAGATATGAAGAAGAATTGGCTCTCTGAATCAAAAACACTTGCCAAATGCAGATCTTTTTTTATTAGGCTCGAGCCTGAACAAAGTCCTGGCAGGGGACTTTTGTTCTCCCCCGGTTTCTTGCTTGATTATTATTTTTCCGCCTCTTGAATCGCATTTTTGAGTGCCTTCCCGTGCATGGGGAGGCACTCAGTTGGTGGAGTGGGTCGTCTCATGATCGGAGATTAAAATCCCGCCTCCTGCAGGTGCACGCCGTCAGAGAGTCCTTGGGCAAGACACACAACCACGTTGGTGTTTGAATGAGAGTGTGAATGGGTGACTGGTTCCTTACTACTGTAAAGCCCTTTGAGTGCCTGGTGTAGGTGGAAAAGCGCTATATATAAGTTGAGCACAATAATCAGGGTCGGCGAAAATTGTGTGTCAGTGGGCGACATGCACATGCTCCAAACAGAATGTCTCGTCAGTGTCCCCTGGAAGTCGACCCCTATGCATTTGGGATTTGCAATTCCCTTTGGCACAGCGATAGAGCACATAGAGACAGTGATAAAACATAATTATAGCTCCACCCTCTGACCAACAGGATTCCGGCCATATTGGATTGAAATCCTGGAGATGATTTTGCACACCGGATGTTATAATGCACTAGTCCTAGGTTTTTCAGCAGAATAAGTTCACACTTAGCTCAATAGCATCTACAGACATGGGGCTACCATTATAAAACCGCTCTATTCGTACGCCCTCAGACCACCTTCCCTTTTGTACATTCTGCACATGACCTCTTTAAAACCAGCAGAATATATATATATATATATACACTGACAATGCATTGGAATTTCGAGGTGCACAGTGTGTTCGCTGATTTTGCCAGGTTCATCATATTTTTTTGTCCACGTTGAGTTGCTGCAATCTGACACCACTGAGGGCATGGGCACATCATGCTTCTGTGGATCAGGAGTGGACCCCGGTATGGATCTTTCTGAAGGGGACCACCGCCACTGTCCAGCTTGAGAGTGGATCGCGGTCAATTTCACTGACTTTTGAGTGGAGCATGACCCTTTTTTTTTTTTGCATCTTTTGCCATGCTGTTTTCAATGTAAAATTGGCTATTTATTTCTTATTCAGGGCGGACGCATGAAGGAAGTTCCTAAATCGCCAGTCGCGGCTTTAATTATTATTATAGTGATCGATGCAATAACAAACAAGTAGCACCTCTTCAGTCTCTAACCTGCTGCTCATAACTCCCAATGATGAACACACTCTATTAAAGCTCTATGCAAACCTGATCTCCCGCTCAATAACGTCTGCTCCAGTGCTGTCAGATGCCTCGGCTCCACTCCAGGCCCCATGTATTATTCAGCTGCTCCTGTCTGACTGTGCCGTGTGCGGAAGAGCAGTTACAAAGAAAGGATCAGTACAGTGTGCGGCCTGTACATGACACGGGTAGAGGCGCTCGGAGAAATAAGGTCTGAAGAAGTCCCAGAAAGCCACGGAGACAAGTATTAGGCAAAAAATACAAAAGGAAATGCTTTTCATCTGCCTGTCACTGTTACTTGATGCAAATGCAAAATCCTCAATATGGAGAGGATGTGTTGGGGCGGTTGACAGAAAGCTATTATCTATATACACAAGGCACATGACAAGTGCATGATCCCAGAAAAGAAAGCATGTATCCCGAAGAAACCTGCCAAGACTGGGTTCAAACGCAAATGTGCTTTTACAATACACCAAAGGATAAAACAGATTTCATTGTAAACAAATACATGTCTACATAAAAAAGAGAAAGAAAGTGTTTTTATGTACCACAACACATGCATAAAATATTCAAAATAGTAACTCCTTTGACTGAAAATCTCTGGTAACGCCTGCTAGGCTTGAGGTCATTTGTTTTCTGTGGTAATTGGCGGTGCTGTGAGCCACGATTCCACATTCTCTTTGAGCGGCTCTGGGCCTAATCTTATTTTGAAGTTGCCCACAGGTGTCCACTGTCAGCGGGTCATTAGCCGCAGACCCGCACATGCAGCTGGACACCCCAAAGGCGCACAATAGAGCTGCATTAACCAGCCCGTGCAGCTCAGTGGGCGCACGGGCGACTGTATGTGAAGTCTAGACTCATGTGGCGCCGTAATTTCACCATCTATTGGCTCATTGGATCATTTGACTTGTGTGTGTCTTACCTAATGGGGTGATTAACAACCTGCTGTGTATCTCATAAATAGCACTAAATGGGCCATATTAAATACACTAAATGACTTTGACATTTGAACTCTTTGTTTGTTTGCTTGCTTATTTGCCTGCCGTCGACCCCTATAGGCCATTAAAAGAACTGACATTTCAGTATTTCTTACGAAGGTTTTGGAATCTGCCGTGTGCCGTTCTATTTCAAAATCCAACAGGATGTTTGCTGGGGGCCACATTTTGTCATGGGGCCTGCTGTTGCCTGCCTCTGCCATAGGGGTCAGGCACACATCAGGCTGACTGCTGAATGAATTTCCATTCTGTTCATCCTTTAACTCTAAACTGTCCTGTCTATAAAAGCCTATATGAATATGATGATCTCTTAAAGGAAAAGGCCATCATTTTTCCATGAGAGGCTAAATGCTAACAACAGCATCAGTCTTTTTGTGTGACTGAGCGCACGCACAAAGACCAGACAGGTACGTATCAACTCGTCTAAGCTCAGGCAAGAGCATATCTCAATATGTAAAAATGGTGGCCTATTCCTTTAAAAATAATTAAATAAGTGGCCCATGCCTTTTTCCAGACTTGTGGGCCAGTGTTTTGTCCTATAGCTCTTAGATACAGGTATTATACATCACATTGTTACAACTTGTGACAAAATGTCGTGTGATATGACACGTTCAATAAGTAAAAATCAGTGTATCTTCCAAATAACGTTTTTCATTCAAGTACCTCACCCCATTCATAAAGTCCCAGATATCTCCATGACGACCAGAGCAGGAGGGCGGGGCTACTCTGCCATATGAACATAGCCCCTGCCATCCCTCCCTCTCAGATTATTACCTCTGTATCAATATTTTCCATCACAGTTGCCACGTCTCCGTTATGTGACGTTGCATTTCAGCCTATTACCTGCTCCTCCCAGTACGTGCGTCCTCATCCTGTTTTCAGATTGTGGGGATAAAGATAGACAAGCGTTTGGCCGTTAATGAAATTCACCCAAGGCCGGCTGTGACTCATGCATGGTTCAGGCCCGGCCTGACGACACGCACACAAACTCAAAATAATTGCACGAAGCATAATTGGATTGTCGTTTGTGACAAGGGAGATAACGTGGAACGGCGATGTTCTTGACTGAGCCTCGGTGCATTGTATTGTTATTTTAAGGTATAGGCTGACGATTCATTTTGTGTAGACTAACAAATCAACCAGAGGAATAATATATACTTTTTAGGGTGGACAATTTTCTCTTCTAATATAGTGTCTTTCTAAGCAATGAAAGCATAATCATTTGTTGAGACTTTGTGGGGTCTAAATACTAAAGTTTTACAGGCCTATATATCTGACCACCCCCACAGAAACACAGCGATCCCTTTAGTATCGACTATAAATCACACAATGAACTGTTAGTGGGAGTAGTTGGTGGGCTGCAGCTTGTAGCCATTGCTGTGCCTGATCTTATTTCACTCTTATAAAAAAGACTTAACATGTTTAGTTTAGAACATTTGTAACTATTTGTGTCCAAATGCATCTCTTCCAGAAAGCATATTCACCATTGGGCTGGGCCTGGCAGTTGAAAAGGACAGTCCATCACTCATCATCAGAACATCCTGCAAAAGTCAAACATACATTAAAAGAATAAAGCCCTGACTTGAAGTAGACCTCTCTTTTGTGTATCTTCTTGCAATGTACAATGATTCATCATGATTAAAACAGGAAAATTGATAGTGACAATGTGTGTGGCTGTTTGTGGGGAAGGGGAGTTTAACCTGGGGTGGACTGATAGAAGTGCAGCTGCACACATCTGCACCAACGGACCTTTAACCACCATTCCTGGTATTCCCCTGGCGGGCCCCTGTCCAGATACTAACCTCTGTTTAACTTCTGGGATCTGATGGCATTCACAAGGTAGTGTGGTCATAGTGTGTGGGGTTGTCCCTTTATTGGTGTATGTTAACATTCATTTATATATATTAAAAAGGTATAACTGAAAAGGTGGGTACCTGATTGTTCCTGTTCAAACTGTGATTTATTTATTTTTTGTCCCAAACTCATTTCTAGCTGTAACTAAATTGCACTAATTTAGATTCTACTTCTATGTTGCATCACTCAATAAAAATGTTGTTGAAGACAATGCATCTGTTTTTTGTTCTGTTTCATACTCTGTGGCAACAATAACAAAAAGTCAGACACCCCAGTTTTGACTTTAAATAGACAAAACCGTTCAACGCATGATGTGCCTCAACTGGTGATTTAAACGAGTTATTTTTCACAAAATACTCTCGACTAAATATGATGTAAAATCTGCTGTTACAAGTAATATGAGCTTAAACCACATGTGACAGCCAGCCTCATCTGAAAACATGACAAACACGTTAGGTTTGCTGTTGGGATGGCAACGTGGGTTAAGCTTGAAAGCTCAAAAAGTTCAAAGCTGTGATTTTTGATTGATTTTTCAGAAGCGATTCCTCTAAAGGTTGCAAGCAAAAATATTGAATAGCTGGACGGACCCCTTAAAAGACAAATTATCTCCCCTTGTCAATGTTTTGAGTGAATAAAAACAGATTACGTCAGAAGAAGCACGATATTTAACTGCGTTCAGTAACATTATCAAGGCCCAGCGTCCCTAGTGTGGCTGTAAACATGGATCAAACCAGTGCAAATAAAAAGTACCATGGAACTTTTGCAGTGGTTTTGTTCATAATAAAAACATTATTAGAACTCCAGTTCTATTTTAATCATCCTCTTTGTGCTCTTACCTTCGCTGAATTTATAATAATAATAATAATATATGATGACAAATTATGAAGTGCATACCCTCATATCATTTATTTTACAATCATTATTTATGAAGTTGGGAGCCTTTTATTTTCTACAGCAGTAACTTTTATAGAGCAGCTGTCAAGACGGTAAGTTAAGTAAGTTAGTGTATGAGACAACATCAGTGATATATGGATTAAGGATCACTCAGGCATGTTTGCAATTCTGTTTTTGAAGTGCAAAATAAAAACAGGCTGTAATTGTTCTTGCTGTTGCAGTTTTTCTTCATTCCTCAGCAGTGAAATCAAAGATTAAACCAAGCATTTTATAAAAGAGTAGTGGATTACTTAAAGTTGGATTTAAGTACAAATGAAATGTACACACATATGGTATGTTGTTGGGTGCTATTTTCCATAACGCACGGTGGCTCCATTACATATTTTCCGATTCGGTCCAAGAGAATCAATACGGCTTTTTAGTCAGGAATTCGGTTTCATCCCGACCACAAGATTGGAAATATCCTATGTTTTAGTTTGAAACATACAAAAATGTGAAGACGCAGTTTGCCGTATCGCCAATGTAAACAACACTCCTCAGTCTAATCTAATGCATTAGCCCATCCCAGCGTTTTATTGGATTATACAGGAGGAAATGATTAACATATTGGGACATGGGGTCAAATGACAGGAGCAGTGCACAGGAAATGTCTCTTTTCCTTTTGCTGCTGCTACAAGCAATTGTGTGTGCATGTGCAATGTATTGATAGTGAAGCTTTGTGTGTGTGCCTTTGAGCCGAGGGTCTCTCTCAATAGTAAAAACAGCCCGCGGTGAAGGCAGATCAGATCAGTCTTCAAGTGCGCTCCATCTAAACCAGAACCAGATGACAGCGATCGGTTTACAATGATTGAGACATGGCCTACACTTGAGTCTGTTAGTCCATTTACCGCGCCGCCCAGAGTATTTATAACAAGCAATTTGAAACAGAGTCCCACATTGACAAGATGTCCGCTGAGATAAGAGGTTGCTTTTGCGACGTTCACAAATTTGATATCACAATTTCAGTTGCAGGATAGGGGCTTATACAAAGTTTGATTCACTGCTTTTCGCCAAAAATAACCAATCAGAACATCACCTCATTTCTAATCTCACCTTTGTTGGTGACAGATACTGTGATTCCGCTAGATATAGATCAGAAATCAGGATGGACAGGAACAAAACGAACATGAACACAGACAATGGAAGATGCAGGGGTCTAAACATACACGAGGAACAGGGAACAGGTGAAACACATAAGGGCGGGGCAGGTAATCGACACAGGGGACGCGAAGTAAAACCAGAGGGACGGAACGGAATAGAAGGATGGAAGGAGCCCGACCCAGACGGAGAGCATTGTTGGTGGCTCGGTTATTGGTGCAGGCAAGGTTTGGGGAGAGCAGTTTGCTGGGTCAGAATGTGGTTGCTTCATTCTGTCACGGATATATGAAAAAGATACACACACAAAAAAAATGTAAATGTAAAATCCAAGCAAAAGGAGCAACAAAGCAAAAATCAAAAAACTCACAAACAGGATGGACCGGAGCAGAACGAACATGAACACACAGAAAATGAACCAACAAAGACAGTGGAAGACACAGGGGTCTAAATACACAAAAGGAGCAGGGAACAGGTGAAACACATTGCAAAACCACAAGGACAGATTAGAAGTATCCAAATAGAGCACTATGGACATGAACTCTACGTAGACAATAAGAACACTAAACAAAACCAAGTGCGGGAACAGACAGAACCATGACACGCTTAACTTATTCAGCATAATATTTTATTTTTCATTCAAAACACATCTTGCATTATGGACACTCAAAATACAATTGAACTCTCTCCTTATGAAGCTTTGACATAATAGTTTTTTTTTTATTGAACTCATCATATAAAGCTTGTAGTATGACATGGTATTTTCACACTGCACTCCACATGCCATAGCTGTGCCAGATGTAACGTCAACATGCTGCACATCCCCAGTTTAAACCCCCTGCAGAAGAAAATAAAGCCCTAAATGCTGCAGAGCCAAATCTGCAACAAATACCTTTCAAATCTCTTCAGCTGAGTCTAGACCAATTGTGCACCATTCCAGAAAAACAGAGTACGTCCTCAGCGACGTCACATGGCCTCACAGTTGAAAGGTCACGTGGGCATAGTTACGAACAAAGAAAAAGACACAAAATGGAGGTGTGGAGAGGATGCCTGAGATGTTTGCACAACGTGAGAGACTCTGAAACTCAACCCGGCTTTTGCTAAAACAACACTTCTATTTCTGATCTTCTGGATGGGGGTCTTAAGCGTCTCTCTGATATGCATCGTAAAACTGTTGGGGGCCAGACTAGTACAACACAGCCCCGTCCAACACTACCAGACACTCCTCACGTACACATGTAAAATCGAGTTCGGTCTCTATATGGGCCACTATACAGAAAGCTCATGATCATGTATTTAGAGGGACTTGAAGATCGCTTTTAGAAGTCCTAAAAGTCGGTAAGTGAGTTTGTGTATAAGACAACATCTGCATTAAATTGAAGCAATCTCAGGAAGTTCACATCGGCGCTTTTGCAACAAGATACCGCTCTGCTTTTGAAGCCCAAACATCTTCATAACATGGACTCCAAATATTCCTGCCATTTGGGGTTTTTCATTTCTGAGAGACAGAAAGAATGTCTGAGTAATGCAACAACAGGATATGATTTGGTAATGGCTCTCAAAATGCTGCACACTCAAACATGCTTGTGTTAAAGTAGAACTCTGAACGTGAATCAATAACATAGTTGAAGCCACACCGTGCAAACAATTCACACAGTACATAAAGATACTTATTGCAAAACATGGCATTCAAATAGTTTAGGTCCTCATCCAAAATCCATTACATGATTACCCATTATCTGTGTCTAGTCATTAGGAGCATGTTTTGTATTATAGCAACAGTATGGATGTTACACAGTGCAGCTTTAAAGTCAATTCATTGATATGGTTTTCCGATACGGTTGTTACATAACAGGGTCAGTTCTAGATCACTCCAATGTATTCCCAAAATGTTCTCCCGACACGTGATGTTGGACTTCTATGAAATCAAAACACCGCTGCAGTTATCCTGAGCTGCTGCGGTCCAGTCTGTGCGAAACAGCGACTTTGCGAAATCTGGAGGGATTTCTCGCACAGATGGAACGGATTTGATTAGCTAAAAGGTTTTGTTTTTATACAACGGGCCAGAAGTTAGCTTAAGTGCATGGAAGTGGAGGAATGAAGGCGGTAGAAATGAAAGGCTTTGGGATGATGGTGGTGGTGAACTTTATTGCCTATTCTCCGGGATGTATGTGTTCCTAAGGTGGGGTTGGCCTTTGATGGTGCGCCGAGGGGGGGCCTGGTGGATGAGATGGAAGGCTGGATAACAGGGAAAGACAGTGAGGCCAGGAGGACACCGTAACACACCAAATTTGTGCTGCTCTGGGGCTCCGTCTGGCCTATTGTGAGTCTGTCGTGAAAAACATGTTTTCAATCAAGCGCGATGTTCACACTGGGCATGCTGAGACAGACATTTATTTCAAAATGTCTTTATTATTTTTGAAAATAAGTACAGAAAACACACATCAATGTACACTCCATTCAGTCCAGTCCATTCAAACCAGTCATACTGGGGCAAATAGTCAAGGACAAAGTTCTTGAATAAACTTATGTTTACCATAGCCACCCCAGGGTAATAATACTCCCCCCCCCCCCAAAAAAAAAAAAAAAATAAATATATATATATATATATATATATATATATATATATATTCAAATAACTTTGAAAAGAAAAACAACTCTACAACCAACAAACAGACAAATAAAAAATAAATAAATAATAATAATAATGGTAATGATAGTCAAATAACATTGGGTTAGGCGTTATAAGTTTTCACTTCAGCCTAAACCCTTTCGGTCGTGTTGTCCACAAAGAATTGGAAATGTATTTACGTTTAAAGGAATGAACAGACCGAATAAACTACTACTACTACATAAATAGATACAATACAAAAAAATAATAATAATAAAAATAACAAAATTGCTAGTCTAACTCCTGCATCGAACACATTTTCATAATAATCCAAAAAGGGTTGCCAAATACTTTGAAATTTTTCCACAGAATTTTGGACTGTGATCCGAATCTTTTCAAGTTGAAGGAAAGACATGGTGTCACTCACCCAGCGAGAATGCTTGGGGGGTGAGGGGGAGCTGAGACAGACATACTGTACGCTCCCACTCACATCTCCATAAATATGGAATCTATTTCCAATGTGGCCATTAATAGTGTATGTCATATGCTGAATGGTTAAGTGCACCTGATATCCAAACCTACGACTTCAGTGGTTTTCATAGAGGGGACTGAGTTTGCCTTCACAAGCGTATTTCAAAATAATCTAATAGAAGTGAAGAGTTTTTAGCTCCCAGCTATTGGGTTGGGGTTCTCAAACTATGGGGCGAGAACCACATGGGCTTCAAGAGGAGAAGAGTCTTTGTTCATTTTGATTTATGCTTTTACAGTGCAGATAAAGTGGGTGTTTTTCTGGTTTACATTCTGATTTCATCTGGATCAGGCCTTGTGGTACTTTGATGATTTAACATTTAACCAGGTGGTACTTTGATGATCAAACATTGAAACATTTGAGCCACTTTCTTGCGGACTCCTTTGGCCATCAACGGTGCTGCTGTGAGGGTGAGTTACACCAAAGTCCAGAGTTTTAATCATCGCAGTAAACCTGTCCTGGGTCATAATAATGGTCAACAAAGGACATCGCCATCTCTACTTCCTTTCAGAGTCCCAGCACTCTCCCCCTCTGCTGGCAGGACATACAGTATATTCCACCTGCTCTCAGCATAGTGAATGATGCCATGCACCCAGAAGGACAGCTTCTTTCACCAGACTGTCAGGAAGCTGAACTTTCTCCCTCCCCTGTGAGAAAGAGGGGTCCTCTGCCATGTTAAAAGCAGGCCGAGTTACATTCTTGACACTTTGACATGCGTAAATTTAATCACATGTGCTCAAAGCTAGCCCTTGGGACGTCCCCAGTTTTTTTTTTTCTTTAACTCAAGACGTCCTTTGTCTTTATGTGGTCTCTCCAACCTTGAGTTCAGAGGATGCTTAGTTGAAAAGCTGTAAGAACTTCCACTGTAAACCTGGACACAACCTGGCAAATGGCCAAATTTTAACTTGGCTTTCTTGGTTAATCAGAAACGATGGGTTTCTGCTCTATAGAACTAAAATTAACTCAATCAAAGGCACAGCGGTTAGTGCTTGTGCTTCACAGCTAGAAAGTCCGGGTTTGATTCCCACCAGGGACGGGGCCTTTCTGTGTGGAGTTTGCATGTTCTCCCTGTGTCTGTGTAGGTTTCCGCCGGGTACCCCTACCACTAGGCCAGGATGAATGAGAGTGTGTTTGAGAGTGTGCATGAGGGACGACGGATGGAAATTAGCCTAAGGCTACATTCCGGTGTAGCTTCATTAACTTGCACTGTCTCTGCCAAACAAAACAAATAAACTAAATATATGATGAATGTAACATAAATGTATTAATATCGCTAAATAAAACATGCGTTTTCCTTTAATGTTGCAGGTGAAACAATACGGCTCTGAGCATCGAGCAATTACATTTCTTGGTGATATTGTGCGCACATACTTTGGTTACACCCATCCAAGACACAAACAGCACTAATCCATGGATTCAATATCTTTAAATCCAAAAGGTTACAAATCCCGCCTCCTGCAGGTATGCACTATCCTTGTGTTCTTCACCCACCTAGCCTCCAGTGTCTGTGTTAATTAGCATATGAATGAGAGTGTGAATGGATGAGTGATTCCTTGCTGTAAACTGCTGCTCAAACTGCTTTGAGTAAGTAAGTAAGTGTTTTATTTGTCATTGTACAATCATACAACGAAACTGTGTTCAGCTGTTAGTCCTGAGCCGCAGTGAATGAGCCGCGCCAACACTGTGGGCCAACCTGACCAGCATGTTTGTGGTCATAGGAGAAACTGTAGCACCCGGAGGAAACCTGGCTGGCTGCCTTCAGTCTCCTCTGATGCTCTGAAACGGTGGGCTTGTACCTGTTTCAGAGCGTGGTGTCCTGCACTGGTCAGCTTCACCTCCTCATTCCTCTTCCTCCTGAGCAGCTCCCTCCGCTCCACAACAGTCTCTCACCATCTTCTGGGAGGAGTGTCGCAGTTCATCTGTTTTATTCTCTCAAATCCATCCTTTGATCCCATTTTCTTTTCAGTTTGTAGGTCTGAAGACAGATACAGTACAGATATCCATTTTTATCTAATCTTATTGTTTTCTTATTGTTTTTCAGAATAGCTTTTGATATGTGTTACTGTACCCTAAAGATGACACTTTTATCCATTTTATTGAATATCAGATTTTAAGGGTAGCAGTTTACTATCTTTCTAGAGAAGACCTGAAAATGCCAGATGGTACATGAACAAGACGATATCTAAGCATGGTAATAAAGATCAATAAAGGATTATCTTATCTTATTCCAAATCACACTGACCTCGAAACTTTTATTCACACTTGGGCTTCTTGAATATTGTTGTGATTTGGTGAACACCAGACATTTCTGTTCAAATAGGCTAAAGAGAAATTTATTTGTCTCAAATAGGCAGAACTGTTTTCATCATTGCTGTGGATAATTTCTGAATGTTGGCTCATGTCTGACATATTTATTGTCTGTCTTGCAGCCATAACAGGGTTGTGTGTGTAACAGATCCATGGTTGCGTGACTAAAAACATGCTACTTCCCGTGGGACCGGGATAGGACCAAAGACCTCTTTAAAGTAGTGCAAATTTAAAAGTGATGTACTAGCACCACCTACAGTTGACAAGGTGTTGCTGCATGGAGATTCATTTGTTTATCATTTACAAGGTTCAACACGTATTCAAAGACTTTCAGTGACTTGCAGACTTATGTGGCCCAACATTTTGCAGATATTTCAAGGTCCACAGAAACATAGGATTGTTTTTAATTGAGATCTGAATGTATTGTCCAGATCTAATCTTGATGAACTAAATCAGAGAAGTAAGCTATAGATTATTTACATTTAGTTCTTCGCCAACTGTGACTTTCAGTTTGTGTTTCTGCTTAGTTTATCGGGTTAACCCAACCATCGTCTTCAGAGGCAACTTTAGGAAATTGGATAACAAACATTGGACAATTTTCAGTAAACACACGATCAATATCAGACCAATAATTTTATTGTTGGATACAACCAGAAAAGTCAACGTTTATGACTGAACTCAGAAACAATGTTTTCTTAAGACTGAATATCTTGCTACACCTGAGAAGAACAAAGAAAATACCACAGAAACATGGGTTGAGAACAGAGCTCCCAAGCCCTTACTAAAACACTTTTTCAGAGACATAAAGAAACAAAACAAAGAAATATTTAATGTAAAAAAAAAGACGAAGCCTCCAACACCAGATACAGACATTACAAAGACTCAAAAAAGCGTAACACATCTCCTGAGAAGAGGTAGCTGTGTGAAAATCGCCTCACAGCACATTGGGTCTTTATTGGTCAATAATATCTACGGAAATTTTGGTTCACATAAAAACCAAGATTGTAATCAGTGTATTTTAAAACTAAGAATCCTACAAATCATATACCCTTTGCATCACTAGTACAAGTGTCTACATTAAATCTAGACTCTCTCGTTCTCACTTTTGACAGAATATGAAATGTGCAATAAGACTGTCCATCGCCAAGTTCTCAGTCCATGTCCATTGTCAAACTAGAATCTGTTTACAGCATGTGTTTAAGCCGAGTTAGATCCACATTCCCTCCATCTTGTGTACAAAACTAATACATATGATATTACCTACTGATAGGGCTGGGCAGTAAATGTATTATTCTACTACGTTTTAATTAACACAGAACTGACAAAGAAAAGAGCCTGAATTGTAAAATCAAGGCCTCTCTCTCTATATATCCAATTAAAACCTTTGTAGATTTCTCTAGCGATTACAGTTTGGAGTGGAAACAAAACGTCTTTGAGAGTTTAGTGCCTCCCATATGGGCTTTAACGAATGATATAATATTATGGTCTTTGGTTTGTAAGACTGATAGACATTAAACTTCATACTTTGATTAAAATTGTAATGGTCAAGAGTCGTTTAAAAACAGGTTTTGTCTTTTGACCTAATTGCCCAGCCCTACTCACCGACGAGATACAAATACTTAAATCCACAGTAGTGCCCGAAACACTACTACTTGCAGTAACATGAATTGTAAACATCTCTTTTCGGACAGAGAACTGCCCATGTATATGTAAAAGAAGTTAAAACTAATAGTCATTTGGCTGCCCAGAGATGCCAGTAGGCAGGCAAAAACTTAGGAATGAAAAAAAAAAAAAAAAAGCTGTGTCATACTAGAATTTGGTGATGTCAAAATTTTACATGGAGGGCAAGCATTAAAATGGCCTTTTTCTTTCTTCTTCTTCTTGCCTTGCCTTTTGTCTCAGGTCTCAAAACTAATGTTGTATCTTTAACTGCGAATTCTACCGGAGAATTCCAACTTGCCCTCCATGTCAAATTTAAAACAATAGGCACTTAAGAATGTTCTGATATGCCATGAACGCAAAATGTTGCTATGAATACAAAGAATGTTAATATTAAAAGGAAATTAGAAGTCCAGAGGCAGGTGTGAGAGTGTGAAATGGCCTGGTTATGATGTCTGGCATTTGATCCCAATAACAGCTTCATTGCCCACAGCTTTTAGAACAGTCACCTATAAAAAGGAACAAAGATGAACTTTAAAGGAAATAATTCAAACTTGTTGACAGTAGCAAGATGCTTATGCTCATAAGACAAACAGGAGCTATTACACTACTGCTCTAATATTACTCCTCCAACCAAAACGGACAAAAACGGCATGTGTGGTTCAGCTGGCCTTAACAGTGGTTAATGTTACTTACATTAAAGGTTTCGCCATTATCAAATTTTTTGGTGATCTCCCTCCCGAGGTCATTGGCAGGTACTTTCAGGTCCTCTCTTTGTTCTCCATTTTCGTCCATCAGACTCATATAACCATCATCAATATTGTTAAGCTAAATGGCACAAAACAAGACAGACATGATTAGCCTCAAAGCATAATGAAAAAAACAACACAAAAAAACAGATTCGTCAGAGCCATACCCTTGACAAGAGAATACATTTTCCAGGTGGATCACGTGTTCTGATTCAACAGTGTTTGAATCAGCAACGGTATAGCTCCAAACTGGGGGGAAGTTAGAAGCTACCATGCTGTTCCACGTTTTCCCTATTTAAACCCCGTTACGTGAGCCTTTACACGATCCAAGCGAAGTCACACAAAATTAAACATGTTGATTTTCTAAGCGGATATAAAGGAGCACTATATTGTGAGGCGTAATAACACCTGGAGTACTTCGACATCCGCGCAGAATTGTCAATGTACTCCCGGTGTCATTACAATGCCTCACAATGGTCATGTAAAGGCTCACGTAACTTCACCCCAGTTTGGAGCTATACCTATGCTGCGAGACAACTTTTCGTGACTGAGCGCACGCACAAAGACCAGACAGGTACGCATCAACTCATCTAAGCTAAGGTAAGAACATATCTCAGTTTGTAAAATCGTTGGCCTGTTCCTTTAAAAAGTAAAATGAAATGAAGGATGTGAACTGCTTGAGTAGATCCTATTTGCAAGGAAATCAGTATGTCCTTAAAAAAAATCTTCCCAACAGGCGCAAGGCTAGGATTTTTTGGGTTATTTGTCACATACAATGTTAAAACTTCAAGTTCATAACATGTAGAGAAATGATACAGAACACAACTGTCATTTTAAGTAGATAAATGTTGAATGTATGGCCTCGATCACTACACTCATCCCAGTAGCAGTACTTCATTTTCTTGAATCGATGTGACTTTAACGGTGGACGCACAAGAACATGGCCAAAACCTGTTCCTCCAGTTCAAAACCTGTATTTCTTTTTACTCAGGAGGCTCATGTGTGCTCCACCCATTTCGCAAAACCTCACATTTAGTTGTTCAGTACTGGCTAGTCCCCCCCTCCTCCTCAAGTCAATTCATATTATAGCAATGTAAAGAGTGCCTGGTACCTGGTACTCCTTTCTGCAAACATTTGGAACATCCATATTATGAGTAGAAGGGCAGATATCTTCATGCTTGCTCCCGCTGAAGATATCAATCCCTGTAAGATGGACCTGGAAAGTACAATAAAAGCTGTGGGTCAGTGGGGATCGCAGTGAGGGGCAACTTGTAAAGAGTCAAAACACGCGTTTATTAGAGACTTTGCCCCGAAGCTCTGAATTCCAAAGACGAGGGGGAATCGGCTGTACCTTAGCGTGCCCGTGCTTGCCGGTTTTCGAAGTGGACATCTCAACGATCTTACACGCGTGTCCTTTCAGCATGACATGTCCATTTTTACGCAGGGCAGAGCACTGCTGTGGGTAGGTCTCCGAGGCTCCGGACTCCGCGCTTTCAAAATCTCCGTCCAGATCTGCCATTCTTGCTAACTGATGGGAGAGAAGCACAGCGTGGTTAGCAACAATATTACAGCCCAAAGTAACACGTCACTCGGTTCGTTTTAACCACAAAGGGACACGTTGGGATCGCCGCCACATGCTCTCGCAGTGTGACTGTGCTCGTGCCGAACAGGGCTGGGCCGGTGATGAGCAGGAGGAGTGCGGCCAATGCTAAGCGAAGGCTAACGATACAGCTGCTATTATGCTATCGCTTCACATCACATGAACAAACGCATGGAAGAGTCTGCGCTCTTCAGTCTTTCCCCACGCAGACACACGACCTTTTGCTGCAACAGAAAAGCCTGCCAAGAGCTGATCAGTAACGCTGTAATACATTGTTTTTGAAGAAAAGGCCATTACGTGGCAGCTGGGCCAAATTAACTTTTTGAACACGGCACCGTCTGTACGCACGCCCTTTCACAATGACTAAACACTTATGGCTAATAAACTACAGATCTTGTTCTCGCTTCTTTTCACAAAATATCACAACTATAACCCAGTGTTGATCGGCGCCCTTTATCCCCTTCTTTACCCCCGTCTTTACCGATGTAAGTTAACGCTAGATATTTCTAAAGTCCCATAAGCAAGTCTTACCTTGTTTTGTGCGCACAGCCAGAGAGGGACGCACGACGCAGGCTCTAGTTTTTAAGCAGGTAGCTATGGAGGAGGGGTAAAAATTACAGGTAGGAGTTTCTGTCTGTACTTGTAAGTATGTCGCGGTGAACAGTCTCCGGTGTGGGGCTAAGGAGGAGGGGCTGGTCCCAGTGAGCTGAACTAGCCGGAGGAGAGTTATGTGAGGAGGCGCAGGGGGTGACCGCGCTTTGAGGAAGTAGGGGATTCATTCAGTTCTAGCTACACGTAGCATGGTTAGGTTTACTTTCAGTCCTAGATTTGAGAGTTAAAGCCACACTGCGCTGAATTTAAATACACGCATTTGTGTTATGACAGGTTTTCATCATTGAAAAATACATCATGTACAAACAAACATGTGCTTTTGCTGCGAGTGGCTCAGCTCCAGCTCGTCTCCATTAAGATGTTAAACGAATGAGATTTAAAGGAACAGGCCACCGTTTTTACATACTGAGATATGTTCTTTCCCGAATTTAGACGAGTTGTTACGTACCTGTCTGGTCTTTGTGCGTGCCCTCAGTCAGGCAAAATGAAGTATGAAGCAACCAAGGTCTTCCACAGGCACGCATATAGTGTATACATATGCATACAGTATGTACAAACATACAGTATATACATACAGTATATCTACATGATCTGGTGAACCTGGTGAACCGACAAAAAAAACACAAAGACCAGACAGGTACGTATCAACTCATCTAAGCTCAGGTAAGAACATATCTCAGTATGGAAGAACTGTGTGCCCTCAGTCATGCAAAACGACCAAAGATGTTGTTAGCATTTGGCCTCTCCCAATGTATTCCTGTAGCCCCAAATGGGGTGAAGTTAGAAGCGACCAAGGTCTTCCACGGGCACGCACAAAGACCAGACAGGTACGCAGTCTAAGCTCAGGTAAGAATATCTCAGAATAGAAAAACGGTGGCCTATTCCTTAAAGGGAATCTTGTTTGTATTGCCTTTTTAATATGACACAAGTCACACCCAAAGCGCTTCACACATGAAAGGGAGGGGGGTTCATTCACTCCATGCTGATAGCGGTAAGCTACATTTTTAAGCCACAGGTGAGAGAGAGAGAGATAGTGGCGGGGGTTGTAAGAAAAATATGTCGGTTCACCAGATCATGTAAATATACTGTATGTATATAATGTATGTATATGCTGTTTGTATATACTGTATGTACATACTGTATGCATATACTGTATGTATACACTATATCCCACGGTGTGACCCAACAGCAGGGGGTCACGAACCCCATTAATTGGAAATAAACAAGCAATCCCAGTAGACATTGGACTGGATGTGTCGAGGGATGGGTCAAATGCAGAGGACACATTTTGTTGTATAATGACAAATAAAGCACCTCATTGCCTTTACCTTATCTTTACATTGTCATGATGTACATTGTCAGTTGATCAGTACACGCCCGGAGGTCTTTGCTAACTTGCCCAACAGGAATCTTTTGTTTAGGGATATGGTTGTCGGCCTTTTCGTTTGGATTAGAAAGAAGACGCAATTTTACTTTGGGAAGGGCCTCAACTGTAATCAGGATCGATCACACACAGGAGCCTGCCCCGGGGTCCCCAGAAAAACAGGTAATGGAAAACTTAAGAGTTTGAATTATTACCATCTTCACTTGAGAATAACATGAGCGTAACAATGAAAAAGTGTGAATTCATAAAATAGAGAAATTAATTGTTTTCAGTGTATTGTTACAATTTTATTGATAAGTTATTGCTTATATAAACACTTAAGCTTGTTGAGTCATACTGCCTATCGAGAGCTGGGAATCACAAGGATGCAAATGAAAACTCATACCAGCTGCCAATATATTATCGTGAACTCTGATAAAAGAACAAGAATTATTCTTGCCTTTAATGAGTAAACTTCTACTTGAAAATTGAACATTTCTGACAAAATATTCAATAAAAGTTTTATACTCTCCCATAAAATGATCTACAGACAATATACCCTTTTGATCCTCAGCCCCAGAATATGAGTTGTGTGTAAACATCTTCCATGTAACAAATACATAAAAACACATGTTAGACAATGTGACTCCACAAAGCAGTACAATTCTAAAACGTCAGCGACATTCTAGGTGACGATAACTTTTACCACATTTTATCCTGGCGAGCCATGCAGTTTTATCGTTGTATTCTACAGAGAAAGTCAGTCATTCAAGTACAACATTAATTTTGCGATTTTATTTGCTCCATAGAGGTTTAATCCACCACCTCTAAGTTTGTTTTTGTTTGTGTGTTCGTTTTGTTAGTATTATTTTAATCAAGAAAGGAACAAGGACACACTGAACATTAGTCATTTTAGCCTCAACTTTGAAATGACATTAAAACGAAGGGGCAGCATATGGTCTCTCTGGAATACAATGCAAACGCTGCATGGCTAGGCAGGATACAGGCTACACCTTTAAGCGTCCGTGGGGTTTTTAAGCTGTTGCAGTTCAGTGTCTGTAGCGGGCCTTTTGCGTCCTTTCTGAAAGACTTCGGAGATCTCCTCAAATGTCTTGCCTTTAGTCTCCGGGACGCGCAGATAAATGAAGACGGTGAAACATAGAAGCAGTGCAGCAAAAAGGACGAACACATAACAGCCCAGAGCTTCCTGTAAAAAGAACAAAGTCTGTAGTAGAGCACACAGTATTGTTGTAGTGATGTTGTTGTGTTGTAGTAGTCTCAGACAAATCTGCTAGCTGTCAACATTAGGAGCATTTAATCGGATCGAATCTCTGGTCAATCTCAATAATAAGCATGTGCCTTCTTTGGAGTGGAGGGTGGACTTTGAGGAGCATGTGTGTGTTATTGACACAGTAGTGAAAGGTATAGACCAAGACTGATCAATATGAAGAAAAACATTGTGATATATTTGATGGTCATAAATGGTAAATGGTCTCAGCTTAGCTTGTATAGCGCTTTTGTACCTTCAACAGGCCCAAAGCAAGGAACCAGTCACCCATTCACATACCAATGTACGTGGACACTGGAGGCAAGGGGGGGTGATGTGTCTTGCCCAAGGACACAACAGTGTTCTTCAGGGGCTGGGATTCGAACCTCTGACCTTCCGATCATGAGATGACCCGCTCTACTACTGCGCCACTGTCGCCCCCCGTCCTATAGGCCCTTTTGTATTATCACGATATACAAAATCACAGGCGAATAGTACTCAGTTTACTCAAGTACATGTACATTAAATAGATGTAGTGTGTGATTCATGTACTTTATTCCTTATTTATGTACATTTTCCTGACATTTTCTTTGGAAACACTAGGATTTTTACATTGTTTTCTTGTTTTGTCTCTCATAATTTATGTCACTACTGAATTATAAATCTTTTACGCTCAAACAGTTCCTCAGTACTCACAGTACTCAAGTAGCCTTTTTACTCTACCCACCTCTGGATGAAATATAGAATACACCAGTTATAAACAGCTGTTCTTGGTGTAACCTACTAATCCAGGACTGAAACAAGTCAAAAATGTGTATAAAGTTAATAATACGATTGCCATTGAACTTGCATTAAACTCATTCAGTGCCAAACCAGATCGACAAGGCCAGAAATCAAACACAGGATCTAACCACTATGCGACTGTGGTGAGAATCTCCCAGGCTAGACCCTACTGCCACCCCAAGATTAGACTAAAAACAGCAAATATACCAAGCATCTATGGGGAAAAACTGTGAGGTGCACAGGTGGGCGACAACAACAAGCTTACACTATCAACAGCTGGTGTTTGCCTTACCTGTATGTATGGAAAGGTCATGCCTATGATGAAGTTGCTGGTCCAGTTGCAGCAGCCGGCCAGAGCAATGGCTGCCGGTCTGGGGCCCTGGCTGAACAGCTCGGCCACAATGAACCAGGGGATGGGTCCAGGGCCGATCTCAAAGAAGGAAACAAAGAGGAATATCGACACCATGCTGACGTAACTCATCCAAGCGTAGTCATTCTGCAACACAGTCGTTTTAGAAGTTAACAGACATACATTAAAAAGCTGAGCTGGAAATTCAGAAGAAATGGCAAGTAAAAAGCAATAGTAGTTCCAACCTGAAATTTGAGACCCACAGTCATTGCAATGGCACAGACGCACATCCCAGCCAGACCAACTAAAGTCAGGGTCCGTCTTCCGGCTCTGTCAACCAGCGCTACCTGTGCATATGAAGGTGTTTTTCCCATTCATCATTTCTGGGACGTGGTAGATATAGTAACTGTTATGCAAACGTAAGGGTGGCTTACCGAGACTAGGGTAAAAACTGTATTGATAACCCCAACCCCAATGGTGGCGTAGACAGGCTGAGCCACACCAGCTTGAGAGAAGATAGACGTTGAGTAGTAAAAAATCTTTTGAAAGAGGTGAAGAAAAAAAACAAACATGTCATTTTCAGTTTTTTTTAGTAAGTTCATGCGGTAAGGCCGATATTGTAATTGAATGTATTAGCACTTACAGCATTGATGCCTGACAGCTGTTGTGAGATGTGCATCATAAGGGCAACAAACAGCTGATCCCGGTACACTGGAGAACGAATCTAGAAGAGGATATTCTTAAAAGCAAGATGTTTCACGTTTACACTGTGGTCTCTTTATTGCCTTCTAGTGGCGATGGAGCACATTGCAACAACATGACATTCTATAAGACTTCTAAAAGTACAAGGGCATTTTGTCTATGAACAAACCCCGGACCAAGACCACTATGCAACTTCATGATCAATTCATAGATCAATGACCAGCCCCATATGTATGACTACAATGTTAGCCTACTATTTCTATTAAGAACTAACTAATAAAGTCAAAATTCTATGTTCAAAAGATGAATAGACTGCACATATTAAACCAGGCTAAACCACAACTGAACCAGGAATCAAAGCAGCATTAAATAACATGACAACATGCAATTCTATGTATTTTTGAAAATCAAACTTTGTCACTTTGTCGAACTCACCAAAGACCAGATGGAGACCCTCGCTTCCTTGTCCGCCTCCTCTTTCTCGCTCCTCATCTCTTCCAAGTCACCAGTCGCATCGTATGCCCCCTTGAGACGATACAAACCTGCGACATACAAATTTGACATATTTACAATTTTCACTTACATTACATTTTTTAATTTACATTACAATTTTTGTTTTGTCATTTTCACTGTTGCATTTGTGTGAACTGACTTTTTCGCGCCTCCTGCTCCTTGCCCAGCATAATATAGAGGTATCTGGGACTCTCGGGACATAAGGGCAGCAGGAAGGACTGTAAAATGGCTGGGGCCCCCGACAAGCCGAGCAGAATGGGCCAGAAAGCGTCATTACCAAGCACAAAGTCCAAACCTATCACCTGCAAACACACAAGACAGAACACACAGCCGATAAGCACAGGGGCTCTCAAATGATGAGAATCATAGTGCTTCACCTGGCTGAGGAGGATGCCGATAACAATAGCAAGTTGGTGTAATGTCCCCAGGGCTCCTCTGTATTTCTTCGGCGCAATCTCTCCAATGTACATAGGGACTAGACCTGACGATAGTCCTGCAATGCAGCAAATAGATGTTACAAAACTAGATATAATGGAGGAATGTGCCGTGTATTTACAAAATAACACAAGCTTAATTGTAAATTTAAACTTCATATGAAAGTATGTGGTAGTTTGTAACCCCATTTGGTTTTTACTGACAATGGTAAAACATATCAACTGGAAAAGAAATAAGTTTGCTGAGGCTAACAGTACTTTACCACAGTAGAACCCCATGACGGCGCGTCCAGAGATGATCATGATGTGAGGGCTCCACATTTGGCACAGACCCATGAGAAGTCCAGCCACTATGGCCAGAACATTCACCATCAGCATCCCCTTCACTCTGTTGCACAAAATATTATACATAGTCCTTCATTTTCTGAGTTGGACTCCATTTTGTTTTTGACTGAAAACCACACTGCGGAACATTCAAGATGTATGCTGCAATGTTGGAGTCACGGATATCATTTATATTGCCATGACAGTTTGACACCTCTTCTCACCTTCCTCTTAAGTTTCCCACGAAGCCCACCAGAAAGGAGGAGAACATGCCGCCGATGGAGAAGATGGCCACAGAGAGGGACCAGTAAATTGTGACTGTCGGGTGCTGTCCTGCCTCCAGGAACACCCCCTCTTCCCCCTCAGTGTGATTCCCTGCTTGGGCCGCTCTGTCGGACCACACCCCCAATGACCTTCCATAATGCCGCTCGATCACCTGAACAAGAACAGGTTGGTAAAGTTCTGCAAAGTTTGTGTGATGTTTACAGGGGTCATCAAAACAATGTGAAGGAAACACTGGCTTTTTGAGCTATTGTTCAATGACAAAGCCTGAATTTCATCTGGTTTTGTGCTTTTTAGGCCTGACTTACACTTGGTAAGACCTAGTCTAATAATAGTAATAATGCATTGGTTTTACGTTGTATTATTCATTCACTCCATACTTGGTGGTGGCAAGCTGTTATTGTAGACACAGCTGCACTGGGGTGGACTAATGGAAGCGAGGCACCCAGTCTGCGCCATTGGCCCCTCCAACCACCAAAACCACTCACTCACTCCATTCGAACAGGCTTCCTGGTGTTCCCAAACGGCCTCCCATCCAAGTACCAACCAGGCCCTTCCCTGCTTTGCTACCAAGGTCTGACGGGATCAGGCAGAGCAAAGGCGGTATGGCCACAGTCTAGGCCACGACCGAGTCCACACCTGGTTTAGTCCTGATCTGCCTCTGTTTGGCACAAAATTTGTCCTTGTTACTCATGGTGCTCTTACTGCATGTTATAGCTTTGTTCAAACTACCAATGACCAAAGCATCCTGATGGTCCGGTTCAGTGCAGGTTTACTTGTTTTGTTGCTTTAGCGCACATTTAGTCCTCATGGTTTAGTTTTTTGCCTGCCTCAGTGATAATTAAATGGTTTGGATCATTCAGGACCATCTTTTTTTATCCAGTGGACGATCAAAGAGTAAGGGCTTGTTAGTGAGGATAGCCACCCTGTAGGTTTTTTATAAATGAGAAGTTGTGTATGTGTGTGCGTGGGTGAAGTGCATACCTTCTGAGGCGCATTGATAACTCCCAGACTGTATCCGTACTGCAGTGAGCCCAGACATGCTGTGAATACAGCCAAAGCCAACGTCCCCGTTAGATCCTGATTGGGGAAGACAACGTGATGAAAGTTTGGATTTACCCACACACTCCTGAACAGCCTGCATAATGTAAAGTAAGTAAATCAGAGGTAAGCTGTTTTGTTGTTCTCATGAGGTAATTGGTCGAGTCAGGCTTAATGCGACTGAGGTCACAAGGACTTTCTTCAGATATTGAGCTAGGCGTGGGACGACACAGATCAGGAATACTTAACTGCAAAGTGTCACTGGTTCAATGCTTTTTTTTTATATTGACTGAGCTCAGCAGACAGGACACCCCGCATTTTAAGGACAATAATAAGAAAATGCTATTCGCCTCCCACTGCCAGTAACCACGATGAAGTTCATACAGAAGCTACAAGTCATGATCCTCTTTATTATGTTTGTGTCAACCCACCTAGTGCACACACTCACAAAGCATCTGTACAGTTCTTGAAATGCACTGACAAAAAGGTGAAAGTGCTTTCCTTAGGACTCATATCTCGTATGACAATAAAACAATTAAGGTAGCATAATGTTGGTCTATAAACTTTGAATTACGCTCAAGAACAAACAAGACACTTTCAAAAACGAATAAATCATCCACAAATGTTGTATATGTATATGTAGAAATATTTCAAGTAACATTTGAATATTTGGTTTACATTTGCCTTTCACGACATACTGTTATATTATAGACAAACATCAAATAAAACTAACCATCAAAACACTTTCCCCTATCAAGAGGCGCTATGGCATTTATCAATGAATGACCGAATCTGTGATCGATAAGTATGTTACATCAGCTTTTAAAAGTAAAGTAAACAATTGAAGTTTAAACGCTATGAATGCATTATGCTTATACTGGTTTGTAAGGAATCGCTTTTTTTCCCCACAAGTGACACGCAGCAATGACGCATTAAGTGATCGAGCGGATTTAAACTCACCTTCCCATTCTCCATGTTCTGCACAGGTCGTCCTCCGCCGGAGAGAGGAGCTAATCATCAATGGACTTTTAGCCTGGATCATGCTGTGTCCACTCATTAATCTGCAGGGCATGCAAGACACACGCACACCCCCATATGCACAGAGAGCAGCGGGTCCTATACTGTAGCCAAGCACTGCTACATTCAATGCATAAATCATCATTGTAAAAAAAAAAAAAAAGGTTGATTTTGATTGTGTTATTGTTTAAGGAAGGATTGAGCGTTGTAAAAACAAAAGATAAAAGAAATGCAGTTTGGTTTAGATCATTGCACAGACAAAATTGCAACACAGTTTTACAGTGAAATAAAGCATTTCAATTATATTTAGTTGGAACTTTGCCTTGTTTGTATTTTTCATGTTGGCATATGGTGCAAATTTCTAGCCTGGTTAATCATACACTACAGGACAAAGTCTGAGGGTCGTTCGATAATGCTGATAGGAATGAACAGCAACACGCAGTCCAAAAACAAACCCAGGTTTAAATCTCTACTTTTGTTTATTTATCTCTTAACATCTTATCTTTTACAAAACAAAGAAAGAAAGAAAAAAAAATCCAGAAAACAGGACATTAGTAATGCTCTTTTGAAAATGAAGAAAACATAACATGATCAAGTAAGATGGTTGAAGAATACAGTTAAGATTCAGTGTACAGACAGTAAATAATGCCCCAGTCAAACTCAATAATCAAACACTCTTATCGGGAAGACAGTGGTTCCATAGCTCATTTTTATATTAATATTATTATCATCATTATTATTGCTAAAATGACAGCTGGTTCTTTTAAGTCAGCGTCCCAAACATCGGGATAGCTGCTTGAAAGCAACTACAATGTGCCGGTATATTAACAAAAAACCCCAAAAAACAATATACACAAATAATTGACAGACAGATGGAAGATGGAAGTCCAGTGTAGTTAAATGTGCAAGCTTAACAAGAAGAACAAAGAGGACACAAAATATATATATTTTCAAAGAGACCCAATGCAGATTCAAACGGGCTGGTACATTATTTCAGCACCTATACCAGTGGTTCTCAAAACCGTTCACACCGAGTACCAACTCACACAACATCTGACCAACCGAGCACAAAATAAAGTCAGTACTAAAGATAAAAGTCTAAAATGTGTCTAACAATATTGTGCCTATATTGGGTGTTAAACCATGTCTAAACCAGGAAAGAAAAAACACTAACCTACTATTACAGCGAAGGCTCTACATACATTTTTTTTCCTCATTAATCCATCTTATTGAAATAAATGTACCTTCTTGTTTGAGAATCACTGATAATCAATCTAAATCACATTATGCAGTCAAGTCACAGGCGCTTTATTCACCCTATTTTTATTTTTGACATTTTTTGGAATTGCCTCTCATTGGATATCTTCACATTTTTTTGGCACGGTTTTCAGTAAAACTTGAAATTCCCTGTTGGCATTGCCAATAAAGTGGCCGTTAGATCAAAGTACATTTTAATCACGCGCTATTACTGCATTAAGCAATAACAGTGTGTCTGATCATTAGCTTGATATAGACCTTCCAGTGGTTTCTGCAGTGCCACTAGATGGAGTCGTTATCTGGAGTCATAAGTTTTGATGGCCTCTTACATTGGCCTATTGTAATGTGCTTGGGGATCCATTTTAATAATAGGCTGCAAAAGTTAGCCATCGACTACTTTTTAAAATTCTTCACGGTCTCTAAAAAATCCCTCTGATCACTCAGTAGTTGCTAAGACTGTTTGGGAAAGAGTAGCTTTGAAAAAGTTATGCTTCGATCAAGAAAAAGTGTCTAAAAAGTGATGAATTACATGAGAATCGTTTTGTTTTGCTACAGCCATGCAGCACAAATGAAAAAAAAAGCAATTTCTTCACATACTGCGGTGCTTCCCAAACAAAGTTCAGGAGGCTTAAGAAGTGTCGACATTATCTGGGACCTCAATAGAATGTATCTGATAGTCATTATGCAGAGGGCAAGTCCGGCTGCGTTACATTTGGCTGTTTCGAATCTACTGTGCAAAAGGTTTCAGTGAGGTGAGAGAAACTGCAGCCACCTAGTGCTGTAATATTAGCATGTATGTCATTGTGTTTTTTTTTCAAAGAAAGGTCACAGAAAGATTGTGTTTATGCAAATCGCTGGTAGAAGTGTTTGTAAGAATTCATTTGGGGGTATGGACAAAAGTAAAGACACCAGCCTCACAGAATAAGAAATGAATTCTTTAGCATTAATACGTACATCGTGGCACAATAGAAACTCCTGCTGTTGGAGATCGAGCCAATGTGCCGTTGCATTTGCAAAACAGAGTCAGTGCCTGGGCAGAAGTTTTGCTTCTCTAAATGCTTTCATTGTTCATAAGATTACACATCTCTTTGTTCCTTGGAAGAGTGTTTGCGAAACCCAACTTTACCACATAAATCAACCAAAGATCTCATAAGCAGTTGGTTTTTTTTCCGGAAATTGTAACTTTCTGCATCTTGTACGCAGGGTCTTCCACAGGTTTCAACTTGATTTTTAAAGATTTGAGAGAAATCGTCGAGCCAGAATGCACATAGCTACACCCACACACTTTCACGCACAGACAGTTCCACATGACACACACATGTGCTGTACAAGTTGTCAAGCATCGAAGACGGTTAACAAAACAAAAGTACCTCACATACAGCTTTCACTGGAAATTACAGTAAGTTTGATGCAGCACCTTGAGAGTTAAGAAAAGAGTCGAGTAGGTGGGTTGTGAGTGGTTGAACAGAACGGTATCTTTTAAAAGGACACATGATATTTGCATATCGCCCCCTACAGTGCCCCCTTTGCATCACTAGAAGCTGTATTCACAATTATCTAGAGCCTAAGACAGCAGAGGATGGCATGGAAGTGTTGGGAATTGTTACAAAATGGAGGCTCTTGTACTCCCTTTCTTTGATTTGAAAATTAAATATAATCTTCATTGTTCTACTGCCAGCCCCAGAGGTAAAGTTGAGCACACAGGCTGGAAAACTCCTTTGATTCGACCTACCAAGAAGCCGGAGAGGTGCAAAATTTGAAAACAGTGGATTTACAATTGCTGAACATTTACGTGGAAACGAACGAGATAGACATTTGCAAATACGATGTCAACACTTCAGTCAGTTAAGTAACGATGGCTTCTGCTACTCCAGGTTGGCATATCTCTCACATACAACAGAGTCTTTGTCTTAGATTGTTTTTGTTTTTTTTAGTCTCTTTAAGAGTTTATGCTTGGCCTCGTGTTAGATCTGAGTGAGATGTGCTGAGGTGCACCGCTGCTGCTGCTGCCGGGTCGGCCAATGTTAGAGAGGCAGAAGGGCAGTGGGCGGAGTCATCACCAGTTCATCATAGAGTTCCTGTTCAGAGTCATGAAGAACACTTGGCTGCTACCGCCGGAGCGCACCGAGGCGAAGAAGACCTGTGGACAAAGCATTCAGATATCAACAGATCTGAGACATCCAAATATATTAACCTCTTAACCTCCACCTTAAGCAAGTGCTTTTTGTCCAGTTTGGCTTTACCCGATTCTAATGCTGCTTGAAAAAAGCAGCAAAATAACAATGAAATGAGGTGACAGTGAGGTGACAAAAAAGTGACCCAAAAAAATGTCCCAAAAAAATTCATAAAAGTGACAAAAAAGCGTCAATAAAGCGTCAGAAAAGTGGAAAAAGTGACAAAAAAATGACCAAAACAATGTCAAAAAAACACAAAAAAGGGACCAAAACAATATTAAAAAATGACCAAAAGGCGTAATAAAGCCACAAAAAAGGGAAAAAAGGGACCAAAAAAGCAACAAAAAAGGGACAAAAAATACAAAAAAGTGACCCAAACAATGTCCAAAAAGTGACAAAAAAGCCACAAAAAAGGGACAAATAAGGGACAAAAAAGGACAAAAACGGGACCAAAACAATGTCAAAGTGTCAAAAAAGCGTAAAAAAGCCACAAAAAATGACAAAAAAGTGACAAAAAGGAAGAAAAATACAAAAAAGTGACCCAAAAAATGTCAAAAAAGTGACAAAAAAAGCCACAAAAAAGTGAGAAAAAGACATAAAAAAAAAAGACAAAAGGTGACAAAAAAGCCATAAAAAAGGGACAAAAAATGACAACTCTATTGGGAAGCTTTTAAATTTGGGTAAAGTCGAACTGGAGAAAATACACTTGGGTAAGGCAGAGGGTTGGGCCTTTTCCTTTTTATCAAGTGAAGTTGCTGTTTTGTGTTTTATAGATTTCAGTCACGTTTTTATACATTGTAGCTGCAAAAGTACAAATAAACTGTCTATTATATAAAGTCATTGTCTTAAGTAAGTTGAAATAATAAAATGTACATTTTATTAATGGCTTTTTTTTTACCTTGTCGTTCCTTTCACAGAGGAACTTGAGTCTCTGCGCTCTCTTGTGCATGAAGACTCCGTCCAAATGTCCAGTCTCCACCGAGCGGATCTCTATGGCTTTCTCTCCCCATCCCATGATCTGATTCGAGTGAATGTAGGCTGCACCGACAGGAAAAACACAGAGTTTTGTTTGAAAATGTATAAAAGTAGTCATGGGTAGTAGTTGTAGTAATTGTAACAGTACTGAAGGTGTAATGTAACTGTGGCTGAAGCTGGCACAAAATATGATCTCATTCATGACCACTAGAGGGCACTTAAACACAACAAATTGGGCACCACAATCATTGTGAATGAAGTACTACTGTTACAACTACTGTGTAACTTCATATTAAGTATTTTTTGAGAAGAATTGACTCTATGTAAACCGTTTCAGACCTGACTTACATAGTAAACACAGTGATCATTAGGTAAATAGCCATGACTCACCAACAGAGGTAGGCATCTCTCCCCACTGCAGCACCACGTCCTTAGTGATTCGCCCATAGGTGTTCACGTACACCCCTTCGTCCTCATAGCAGAGCAGCATCTCCATCCCGTCTGTCTTTGGGAGCACCACGATGGCATGGGGCGTCACCTGATTTTGGATCTAGCACAAACGTTTACAATGAGAACCAATTTCATTCATTCAAAGTTCATTTGGCAGTGTTAGTGGTCTAATCTAAAAGGATGTCAGCACTACAGAGGTGACTAAAGGTGTTTCATGGACCATGGGTGTGGCTTGACATTAGGGATTCACAAAACCAAATAAACCTTCCAAGAAAGGACCATCAGAGATACAATACAAAACGATACAGTAGTTTGAAACACAAGCATGTACAGGCGCTCTGCAAGTGCCTTAGGTGGACTAAAAAAACATTATGCAGAAACTGTCTGCCAAGGCACTGGTATTGGATTTCTCGATCAGAGGTAAATGCTCCTTTCATAGAGTCTGAACTTGATGATATGTAATCTTAAAGGCCTTATACCTGATATTTTGATTACAAACAATGACAGAGGAAACCACTGAAGTAAAATGTTAGTTGTGGTCCAAACTCACTTCTAACTTCCTAACGTATTTATAGCATCCCAATTCTTCACAGGGATGAGTTTATAGGCACATTCCACAACTGGCAGGGTCACTTTTTAGGGCCACTGTCACGGAAATCCTAGAAAACTCGCTTGCTATTCATATAAATGCAATTAAATGTACCGTGTTTCCCCCCAAAATTTGGATTTTATAATGGAGGACAAAACTAGTTTTCGCTCCACTACTAGCAACACAATATCAGGTATAAGTGCCTTTAAGTTGGTTTCTCACAATGGCACCTAGATCTCTACCTACAGTCAATCTAAAAACAATAACTTCACCAAAACATTTGGAAAGCACTGTATCTAACAGCAGTTTCGAAAGTTGCCGTGTCCCAAAAAAGTGAAGGTGTTGGTCGTAAACAAAGGGGCAATGGCATGAAAAAACTCTTCTTACCCATTTAAACTTAATGCACAGAATTACATACTGTGAGTCCCATTATAGGCTTTTTTCTTTTGGTAGGCTTTAGGCTTTTCTTTTTGCTTTTCTCTTTTCTTTTGACAGCATCGTATGGGTATAATATGACCAATTATCAATAGCACTGAAAATGTCAAATGGCGAGTAAGTGCATATTTCTCTACAGGGGCTCTGCTTAATTTTAACCCCCTATTGAACCACAAGTTGCACTACTAGTACATTCAATCTCAGTACAGGCGTCATGGGTAAGATACATTTTTTCACACCACGTGACTTCTATATTGTGATCTGTTAAACTTCACATGTTAAGAACTGCACTGTACAAGGACACTAATGATACTGTCATGTATTCACTATGGGTGTTCACTACAAAGCTATTGATCTAGTAAAGGGTCGATGGCAGAATGTCACCTTCATTTGCGGGCCACACTGTGAGAGAGGATGAGAGGGAGGGAGAAGAAAGAGCAGGTTTCACATGAAAGGCGGTGATAGAAAGAGAGACAAGCGTTTCAGTGGTACAGTCTTCATTAATAATAAAAGCATTGGGTGCACCTGCAGGACAGTGCTCACGGAGTTCAACAGCCTTCTCAGTCCATAACATTGATCAAGCGCAACATTACGACCGCAGCTGAAGTGGCTGACACAGATGGCCCTTTAAAGGACTAGGAAGTAGGATCTAAGCATTTTCAAATGTGCAACTCGATTGGGTGTCCCCTGACGGCCGTGGTAAAAAAAAAAAAAAAAACATCAACAACCCTTGTATCAGTGGTGAGCATTAGTCCCACTTTGGCTAAGCTTGTGTATGAACGTCTCCCATGTACTTGTCTGACAATACAGCATGAGATTAGAAAACCACAGCCCAATAAAGTAATCTGCACGAGATTGTGAAACCAAACAGGAACATTGACAGATAGCGGACTGAAAGCAAGATCAAAATCTACATAAGAATGCCCGCATTTTTGTTGTTGTCACGACCATTTCCTTTTCCATCTACAACACTACATAGGGTTTCAGTATTATTTTTGAAGCCAGTCTTAAACCACTTCAAATGAACAGGACTGTTCTAGCAAGGGCACCGGGCAAACAATCTATTGCAATGGTAATTCAAAAAGCCAAGCGCAAACACAAACATAGATGTTTTTTTTCTGGGGCTGCACATTTCTGGCCAAATAATTACCATTAGGTGACGCAGTCTCCATATATCAAAAACAACTGCGGTCTTCCATCTGACTGGCATTGACGGAATTTTGCTTACACAGCCTTAAACAATTATGTATGCCTTCTTTTAACCATTTTTATGTAATGAAATAGTTTAATAAAATTCTGCAGTAATGCCGTTATCACCATATTCAAGACAGTCATCGAATATTGTAGTTTCTCATATTGTGCTGTCCTAGTATTGTCTTATATTCAGCTTAATAGAAATAAGGCTGTGCAAAATGAGAAAAAATATGGCATTGATGGGATAGTTTACTCATCCATCCATCCGACAATTTGGCACAGCCCTATTACACTTCATTGACACAGCTTAAAGCAGAACTAAGTAACTCATGCCCCTAGAGGCCATAAGCGTCATTGCAGGTGTAGCATGTTGCGTTTTTTTACTCATTAATTGTCCGTGAGAGTAAATACTACGCTGATTTGAAAAGACAAAGGGAGAGAGGGATATTGTTCAGCAAATGTCACAATGGAGATAATTTTTTTCACTCAAACTGTAAATACTGTTTAAGTGGCGCTAGCCTGCAGTTAGCTTTGCCCATTAGCCTGTTAGCTTCCTCTTCGTGATTCCATCAGTGCGTATTGGTGGCTCCAACCCGGAGGCAGGACAGTTACAAGTGTGGTTTTCTGGCCACCCACCCCCCCACCCCCCGCCAATCATCCCATTAACACTTCTTTTACCCCGAGAGGGACTACGAAAATGATTTACGGTAAACAAGTTACTTAGTTCTTCTTTAACATAAAACAGTGAAAAGGGCATTACAGATACTAGCCTAAGCCTTGCACTTACATGTGAGGGGATGTAGATGTCATAGGGGTTTCCCGAGTCCACATCAATCACATGGAAACCAACAGTGGAACCGTAGATGACCTTTAATCTTTGCCCCTCCTCCACCGTCAGGTCGACCAGCAGAGGGCGATGCTGTAGCTCGGCGAAGGACTGACCAGAAAGAAAGAGATAAAAGTTAGGTATGACTTAACACTAGTCGATGAGGTGTATTTCTAATATGCTCGTACTTTGAAGGCCATGAACTTGTGGTAGGGTTTGGGAGCCCAGGCGTAAATTTCCACCGAGTTCTTCAAAGCAATGACCAGGAATTTGATTCTCTCATATTTCACTAGGATTGAGAAAGAAAGATTTTGAATTAGCAACATTGTTTTTTAAAATCTTGTAATCAATGCTTACGTAATCAAATAGGAAGGCATTCAATACATCGGTGCAATTTGATCATATTATTGAAAGGTTTAGCAGAAAATTGTACTACTTACCAACTTTATAATGCACGCAGCCCTCCAATTCGCCGACAGTGACCCATCCCTGCTTTTTCTCTACTTCCGGGTCATTGTGCAATATTCTATTTCTCAGCCAGGACAAATAGTACACACGCAACTTATTCTTTTTCCCTGAAATAGTTAAAATATAGTTATTACTACAATGGAATAAAATCACGGTATATTTCACAGACCGAGCACAGCATTACGACCTGAACAATTCTTCTGACAAGACTTGTTTTTACTCTTTACTGAATGTATATATTTTTCTCAGATCAGTATTTTAAACTTGCTTCATTGTGGCTCCTTTTCGAGATGTACATGGTGAGCCATTGTCAGTGAAAAGGTCCTTTATCAAGGGATGGTGCAAACATGACATAGAAGCAGGAGTAATGGGGCAAGCCTGATTTTAAACAGGGTCAGCCTGTGGCTAAAATGCAAGCTCAGACCATTCCCAAACTTAATGTATGAAGACTGATTTACTGCAGCTCATAAAAGGAAAATAGTGAAGCGCAGAGTATTTGATTGTGAATAGGACAGAAGGCAACCGTAATGCTGAGCTTTTATTATACAGAGTTTATTTTGGGATTATGCTTCTAGACTCACCCGATATAGTGACAAGGACGTTGAGCCCTTCTAGCACATCCATCTGAAGGAAACGCCTCCGAGTGATAAGATTATACACTTTACCCTGTCCACTCCGGTCCAGCAGCATCAAACCATTCTCAGTGCCCACCAGCAGGTTCACCCCTGAAATACCCAAAAGCAGAAGTTAAATAACAAACACACATATAATAAAATGAAAACAGAAAAGATTTGTATCAGGGTTGATACAAATGATTATTTAAGCAGCTGACTGGAAAATGTCATTTTTCAATCATTTTTAGGAGGTTACACTACCCTATTTTCCGGACTATAAGTCAAACTTTTTTCAGATTTTGGCTAGGGGCGCGACTTATACTCAGGTGCGACTTATATATCAAAATATATAATTTCACATTTGGTATTTTCACACTGACAGCCACTAGAGGGTGCTCTAGACTTCTGTACCAGTATCTGCTACTCCTGTACGGTTGTACAATGGCAAAGAAAGCACGCATTTACCCCTGAAAATTAAAAAAAACTGTAAAGTTTGGAGTGAGCGAGCAACTTGTGAGGGACGAGAGTAAAGCAGAGGTTACTCTTGCTGCAATGAGGAAAACGAAAGAAGCTAAAACTAGAGCCACAGCGGGAGGAATGAGTTCTCAAATGGGTGCTTGAACAATGTGCTGCCGGGAGAGGCTTGTCAATGGTGCAGTTACGCCTCCATGCCCAGGTAGTTGCCAAGGCGGGTGCGACTTATACTCCGGAGCTACTTATATGTGTTTTTTCCTTCTTCATTATGAATTTTTTAGCTGGTGCAACTTATAGTCTGGAAAATACGGTAAGCGTGAAAAGATTGCAGACCAGTGGATTAGTTGTGGCACTCTGTCATATATTATATTTATTAGCCTACCCCATAGTGCGGCACACAGGATCTCTGAGTTGAATCGCTTCTTGTATTTGCGGATTTCGGGCGTGTCGCTGTGAGGTCTGATGTTGGTCGGGTTGACATTGACGACAGAAATCTTCCTGGCTTCGTTGAGTCTGGCCTGCTCTTGCCTCAGCAGCTCATTAGCGAACAGAGCTAGCGAGAGACAAAAGGTGAAATGTAATTAGGCATAAGTCTAATGCCGTAACAAGAAGTATCAGCGGTGCCGTACCCGCCGCCGAGTCACTGTCTCCTTCGCTGGGGGAGGTCTGATAGACGCGAGGGTCGACAAACGGCGTGAAGGAGGATTTGGATCCGCTGAGACCGAACTGAAAACAGAGAAAAGAGAGAGGGGGCTCGAGTGGAATTCCTAATCGATGGATGAAATGACTGTGCCGGAAAATGTATGTGATCAAAACAAGAGATGTAAAACTTTTCTGAGCAAACTCCCAAGTCAAAAAGGAGGCGAATTAGGTACATGTTTTAAATGTACACGTCGCTCACCTCTGCCATGTCTCCCAGCTCTTGCAGGGCGTTGGTGGGCGTGGCCGACGGGGAGTTGCTCTGCTGCACCAGGTCAGGAAGGTTACCGTGGTTACTGTGATTCCCGAAACCATTGCTCTCCGTGTGGGCCCCTCTCCTCCGCTCCTCCGCCTGGTATCATGAGGAGATTGACACAGAGAAAATGTAATCTCTTAAGCCCCACCTCAACTGAAAACATTTTCTCCAGTCTGGCTTTACCCGAATTTAAAAGCTACTTGAAAATAGCGACAAAATATGGCAGAAAAAAGCCAAACAAGGGACAAAAGCGAAAAAGTGACTAAAACACAACAAAAATCCAATGAAAACACGTAAAAAAGCGGCATAAAAAGAGAAGAAAAAATGACAAAAACTTGACAAAAAAGTTATCAGTTTTGTAGGCCTTAGCTTTCAAATGAGGCATTACACTGTTGCTCTGCAGTCGAGAAGCTCTTTGGATTTGGGTAAAGCCGAAGTGGAGAAAATGTGCTTGGTTAAGGCGGGGGGTAAGAGGTTAATAACAAAAGACAGAACTGCGCATAAATATGGTGTGAATCTTTGAATGTGTACGGTGCTATCTCCAGAAAGAAGTCGCTGAGCTTTAACTACTGGAGAGATAAAATTCCCCCCACACACACTACAGTTAAAATGATAATTGAGCCAAAGTAATTTCCCGCGTGGATCAAACTCTGTCTAACTCTGAATCTAAGTTGGTAAGAAGTCAGTTGGAGAGTAATCAATGATTGCCTCCTCACCTCTCTCATCATCAGAGTGCTGTCCTTGGAGCTGTTATAGGCGTCTCCGAGGGTGTCCTCTGTCAACCCGCCGCGTGACTCACTGTTGCTCTGCATGGCCGGCCTGCAACACACACCTCCATTTACTAAAGCAATCCTGATGCTTGTGAATGTAGACCCGCACTGGCATTAATGATATTAACAAAAATGTATATCTCAGTACATTTAATAATAATAATAATAATAATGATAATGTATCAGTTTTATATAGCGCTTTTCTGGACACTCAAAGACGCTTTACATTGCATTATTCATTCACTCCATACTTGGTGGTGGTAAGCTACTATTGTAGCCACAGCTGCCCTGGGGTAGACTGACAGAAGCGAGGCAACCAGTCTGCGCCATCGGCCCCTACGACCACCACCAACCACTCACTCATTCACTACATTCACACAGGCTTCCTGGTGTTACCAATCGGTCTCCCATCCAAGTACCGACCAGGCCCTTCCCTGCTTAGCTTCCAAGGTCTGACGGGACTGGGCAGAGCAAAGGCGGTAGGTGCTACTGTTGTTGAAATAATAAAAGTATCGAAAGCAGGTACCGAAAAGTTTTGATGCTGTTGGTCATGAAAATTTGAAAAAAATGAAAAAATACTGGGAAAAAATAGGAAACAAATTTTGGGGGAAAAATACGATTTGGGGAAAGTTGGGGGAAAAAAACACGTAGACAAATTAGGAAAAAATTTGGAGAAATTTATGGATAAAATATGGAAAATTTGGAGGGAAAAACTTTTTTCTGCCCATTTGTAGTTAAAGCAAGTTTCTTGGTTGTTTCACCTCAAACAAATGACACAAATGCCAAAAAAATTAAATGGAAGGAAAAGGAATAAATGAACATTATTATAGGTAATTAGCTTTCTGGCTCTATATGCCAAATAATCTAGCATAGGTATCGAAAAAGGTATCGTCCAGGTATTGGTATCGAAAATCAAGTATCGTAAAATTATCAATATTGGAAAAAAATCAACGGTACCCAGTCCTGTTCCCAAGTGACATAAGGAGAATGCAATGCTCACAAAATAGAAACATCAGTGTGAAGAGCAGGGGGAGGCTGTCAGCAAATTGCAGAGAGGCGAATTTACAACACTGAAGCCAGCTGTACGCAGTAAGTATAACCTTTTGCTGTTGTGCAAGATGACAAAAAATTACTTTGAAATATGTTGGCTGAGGTACATCTGTCGCTAGGGGAAAAAAAGAAAAGAAAAGAAAAACATGTATATTTTAATATACAAGCTATTCTTGCACATTTTGTGTTACTTTTAAACAGTAACATTGACTCAGTAATCTAGATTTGCATATTTGAAAACAAACAAACAAGCGAAAAAGTTTATGATCTTGGTCGACGACTCACTTTCGCACAATCCTGCCACTACTACCGGCTGGCGCTGTGCCTATTGCAGCAGTGCGCACACAAATGCGAGCTGACAGGTCCAGATTGAAAGATATCCAGGAGAGAGATAAAGCAGGAAAAACCTGGGGGAGGAAAAACCTACATGATTCGGGGGATGTCGCTAACGGCAACCGTCCCGTCATGGCCGACCGTCTCCCCGTCCTCATCGCTGCTGTCGGAGTCGTCGCTGGAGGACGAGTAGTCTGTCACCTTCAGAGGAAACAGTGGAGGCGGCAGAGGTCAAATGAACTGTTGATATTAGGATTTGCAAATAGATTAGATTTCAGTTTCAATTTGAATAGTGTAAACACATGTGGCTGACTCTCTGGTTGTAATCAGGTACGGTCTTGGGCAAGATTAAATCTTACTGGCTGATTACATTTGTCGTCTTGATACATTGAATTCTTTGGTAGACCACAGCTTCACTATAAACTGTATTATATTATACTTTCCTTCCTTCTTTAGGTTGTGCAGGGCAGGCAATATGAGACCATTAACTATCATTTAAACTGAAATTATTGTTAATTGTTGGTTCAGGTGAGGGTTAAGAGGTTAATAAACGTTGTGAACATCACATTACTTTGACAGGAGGCCTGGTTCCCTCTTCAACTCTTAACTCCCGCAGCTCCTTCGCCAATGCACTGAGGTCCTATGGAAAGAAAAAACAAATGTATTATTATTAAGATTTAATGCACTTCACCATGATATTCTCAAGCAGGACGGCATAATAGTGCCAAGAGTAGGTCCATTTCAGGGGACACTTTGCTGCCGTACAAATCATACTTGGTAACTTTAAGGCAGAACAAAAGTGCTGATCTATCTTGCTCAGTGTTATAGAAACAGATCAGCAATTTTACTCTCAAATATTGATATTGCAAATACAAGCCAGCGAGGGAAAAAACAAGAGATAACGAGGCCTCTAATGGGGGATCATTCTAGCGCTCTTTTGACAACTAGCCACGGCCATGCTACTTGGCAGCTCACCCATCCTCTCTCTACGTAGCCAGAGCCAACGGGCCAAGTCATGCAGATTGGTCGGGGCGGGGAGAGGGTTGTGGAACGCAGAGGGGGCTTACCAGCTCCTCCTGATCAGTGACCGTGACAGAGAGACAGGAAGAAGACAGGTTCAGACTGGGCTTGTGTATGTGCTTGGCGATTTCACATCCCACATGCACAAAAACATATGGATCTGCACAAGCACAACCCCCCTCACATACACTGTCTCGGGTACGTGTATGGAAGAAACACCCATGCGCTGGTATCAAAAGGAAGGGGCTGTATTTAAGGGCACTGGTTCTCAAACTGTGGTGTAGGTCTGTGATGTGCTGGGGTGTGGTCCTTGGTAGACCGGGGTAATTCATGGATTAGCCTTAAAATATACTCAAACTGTATAATATCCTCTTCCTTTACTCATGTTTTAATCCTGGTTTTGTCAAGTACAGTGGTTTGGTTTATGTTCTTGCTTGTTTAATATCAGGTCATTCTGGGCAATCTGTCATTGGTAAACCAAGTCAACATTTTGTAAACCCAAAGTGGCCATTTCATGTATAACTGTGGCTTATGAGCCTGCTTTTGAGTACCTCAGCATTGATATTTTACACCGTAGAAAAAGGTTCTCAGGCCGTCATCAGCACTGGGTTGCTTTGGCGTTGAGGACGTTTTGCCTCTTGCCTCCCCAAAAAAAAAAATCTGAGGTGGTCCATGTCATAAAAAAAAAGGTTTGAGAAACATTGTTTTTACACAGGAACAAATCAAAGGTGTCTTTTTGTGAAAACAAAAGGGGAAGCTTTTTGACGATTTCAAACTGTGTGTCACTGACCTCATCTATGGCTTTCTTATAACTCTGGGAGGACAGCAGAGAGACACAGACAGATGTGAAATAGAAGAGCAGCGGAGATCTGGGTTTGAAAGATGTGAAAAGACTTACGGCTGGTCTGCTGGGGCGACTCGAGTCTCGACCCTCTTCTTGTTTCAGCTTGGCTTCCTGATTGGCTCCAGGAGGAGATCCATGGTGCTTTCTTTGACCTATTCGAACAGAGCACTATTTACTCATTTATATGTGTACATATTTTACAAAACACAGTATTAGGCGGTCATTGTAAGCAGAACTAAGTAACTCATTCCCCTAGAGGCCATAAGCACCACTGCAGGTGTCGTAGCATGTTGTTTTTTTCCCCCTCATTATTTGTCCATGAGAGTAAATATGCTGACAGAAAAAACAAAGGGAGAGAAGGATATTGTTCATTGTGCCACAACTCAATGACACAATGGAGATATTTTTTTTCACTCAAACTTGGCTGTAAATACTGCTAAAGTAGCGCTAGCCCGCAGTTAGCTTTGCCCGTTAGCCTGTTAGCTTCTTCTTCGTGATTCTATTTGTGTGTATTGCGCCTCCGACCCGGAGGCAGGGAAGTTACTAGGGTGGTTTTCTGGACAGAGACACCAAGGGGAAATGAAAGGCCCGCCCTATCATCCTATTAACACTTGTATTACCCCCAGAGGGACAACGAAAAGGATTTATTAAGGTAAACAAGTGACTTAGTACTGCTTTAAGGAGTTGGGACATCAAATCATACAACCAGGCAAGCTCAGAACAAATTAGTATGGTTTCATGCCTCTTAGAATACAAACATCTATAATTACACCACAACTAGAATCTTTATATTGACTTTCAGTCGTCCTGTAATTTTCAAATATTGTCAACTGGACTGGGTTGTTTAAGTTGAGGATGGTTTACCTCTCTTCACAGAGGTTTCTTTTCGTGCTCGTGGTAAAATGTAAAGACCAGGTAACACACATGCTAGAAGCTGGTTTTACCTCTTAACCCCCGCCTTAACCAAGTGCATTTTCTCGAGTTCAGTTTAATCCAAATGTAAAAGCTTCTCGACTGGAGCTTACAGCCTATAGACCAGAGTAACGCCTCATTTAAAAGCTAAGACCGAAGAAAACTCATTTAAACTGATCTTTTTCCTTGACATTTCTTTTCTGGCATTTTATTCACTCAAGAAAGTTTTAGATTTGGTTAAAGCCAAACTGGAGAAAATGTGCTCACTTCATGTGTGGGTTAAAAGGTTAAACTCGGGCCCCTATGGAGAAGTCTCATTTGCATTAGCAGATTGCTAATAAGAAGGTTATTATAATTCGGAAAATCGTAAACTATGTTTAAAAAGATATGTTAGACTAAGGCAGCCTTGACTCCTCCTCTCAAAAGGAGCGAGGAAACGTCCTTAATGTAAACAACCTAGTCCAGTTGACTAATGACCACACATTTATAAACTAATACGTTGCAAACTACTTTCGCTGTTACCTAGGTGAACTGGTCTATTAAAAAGACATTGTTGCTTAGTTTAAACCCCAAGTTTGAAAAGGTAAATTGTGTGAAAGTAATCAATCTCTTCCCTCCACCGGTACAACATGTAAATAAAGGTTTGTGGAGGTTGTCAGACACTGTTAAAATGTATTGTTTTATCACTTGATCGTATCCGCCTCTCTGTCCTCTCTCAGCTCGTCTCTGCCTCAGCCTTGTCAAAGTGGGCCCATGCATATCTGGGATCTCCCCGCGGCCCGGCTGTTTGACACTTCCCCACGCGCCTCTCTCTATCTCCTCCGCTAATTTCCTCTCCTCTCTATCGCTCTGGAGGAGACAGGTAGATCAGAGCAGAACGAGCGCCGTCACTGTGCCACTGATACAAGCCTTTGAAGGATGAGCCGACCCAGGGCGCGCCAAGTGTCTGACGCCTCCCTGTGCAAATTTAAATTTAGTTTAGTATTTGCCTGCTTGACGGCTAAAATAAGTACATCTTAGAGACCGGAGCTTCAGCACTAGGAGAGATTCTTGGATCAGAAGGGGAATGTTCTCTCAAAAATAGTCCAGTGCAGTGAGACGTGGCTTTGAGCTCTAGAAAGCAAATTCTACCATATTGTTGTGTGGTCAATAATAATTTGTTTCTCATTAGAAAAGTCTTTGTGTACCTCTCCTCTCGGATGAGCCTCCCTGAGACGAAGGTGAGGAGGAGGAGGAGGAGTTGGAGGAGGTGCGTTGCAACATGGCGTCCAAAGAGAGCTCTGATCGCCGAAGGTCTGGATTACTAAAGGGAAACAGAAAATACAAGAGTGAAATTTAAAGGTTTGTATATGAGGAAGCTGCGTTGATATCTTTACAAATTGTACCAAACGGTGAAAGATTTATAAGTAGATAAGGCTAGTTGTAAGAATCAAAAAGGTACCAAGGTCAGGGCTTCACTGAAACACAACTCAACTACAGCAACATACTAATCCTATTTTAGCTAATCACACTAGTCTCACTAGCCACTTTGGCCTGTTGAATTAAACAAATTCTAAGATGGTAAAACTGACTTCTCGTACAATGGTCTTGTTGCATTTAATCGATAAATCTATGTATATCTATTGGCTTTTTAACCTTTATAGCAGAAACATGAATAGATTACAGTTTTAGTCAAAGCTTAGGTCCAATTCTGAAAAGAACACTTGGTGGGGGATCATTTATCAAGACAGGAGTTGGAGGAGCTGAGGCTAGATATAAATTAGCTGCAATATGCCCACAAATAGCTATATTTTATTTTCCAGCAAGCGAGATGAGATCACATGTATGATAGGGCTACAAATTTGATATGTAAATGACAAAGTGCTGTTAGTAAGATATAGGCGAATGACTCAGCCGCTTATCCACTTTTGCACGTGCTATTCAATTTGCACATGAGCAAACGCTTGGTGCCTTTAGGTTTAGCAAGGATTTCGACCTGGGTTGTTCGCAGGACTATTTCTAGCTTTTTGTTTCTTCAGGGAAGTGCCATTAAAAGCCTTACCTGGAGCGTATGAGCTGAGAGCCTCCTCGAGATCCCACTCCTCCATTAGGAGAGTTCTTCCGGACCAGAGCCGGAGAGATGGAGGTGGTTCTCTGGGGAACCTGCGCAAACAAACAATTCAGTCGGTTTATGCACGCTGCGCACAATCTGAAAATATCAAATCAGATGATATTTGCAAATCTATCTATTCGATTCTCCAAACAATCAGAGTAATGGCATTTTCTGACCTTGGGGGGCAAGTCGTCCTCTCTCAGCCACGCCGTCCTATCCCGCTCTCTCTCCCGCTCTCTTTCCCTGTCCCGCACTGGCATGGCGGGGGTGTCTGAAGTGGGGTCGGAGTTTTGTCGGGGCATCTCGGGTCTGGGGGAGCCCACGCCGACGCCCTCGTTCAGAACCGAGCCGCTCTGGTCCTGAAGAGACTGGGACCCGGACATGGAGCTGGAGTGGGTCTTCACTGGGACTAGGTGAGCCATCTGATAAAGTGAGTGCATTTTTATTATTATTCAGCCAAAGGTTTGTGTGTGATGAAGAGGTATGGATCAAAGCAAGCTAGAGACAGGAAGATTGTGAGAATAGTGAGGAAAAAATAAGGCACTAATGATAAGGCACTATTTGTGGCAGCATGAAAGGGGAGATAGACTCTTGGAAGATTCGCAGGTGAAGGCACATCTTAGAATAAACAATATAGTGGAAAAGCAAATGTATGGCTGTATTTTAGTTCAAAAGGCTAAACTCATGCAAATCAGCGAGTTTGACTACAGACTGACTTGACATGAGTGCATATTTTGCAAAAAGTTAAAGCTGCATTATGCAACTTTTAATGTGGAAAGAAAAGGTGATATTTGTGCGTTTTTGACCCTGTAGAGACCTAGCGGCTGTACGAATGGTCAGCATGGCGCCTGTACTTTCGATCACGGTGGTCTCTACAATGATCCAGAATCAATTGTTTGGAAGGTTTTCACTGCTAACCCAAAAACCTACAAAACAATTGATCCTAGAACGATGTAGAGGCCACCGTGATCGAAAGTTAAGTCGAAAGTACAGCAACTGGGGCACTATAAGGTCAAATACGCACAGATATCAACTTTTTTTTTCCGCATAAAAAGTTGCATAATGCACCTTTAATGTTGTCTTGGGAACTGAATGGTCAATAGAATCAATAAAAGGAAATTGTAGGTAGGTAGGCGCTCAGGATTATACAGTATGCCTTGTCTGTGCGGATCAATGCCTGAAGTGGTTAGCATTCTGAGCAAATTGATCTCACTTTAGAGGTCTCCAAACTGTTGCTCGGTCGCTTCCAGTAACTCCCCGCCCTTTTCAAGTTGCTCTTCAAAGGTTTTCTACATTTAATGATGCGTGAGATTGATGAGTCATATTTGGTGACTTGGAGCCCCCCCGGTTTAGAACTACTCAAATACATTCACTTTTCCACAATATTAGGCTAATGTTCACACCAGCGCTCGCTCCTCGCTCTCACACACACACACACACACACCTGTGGCTCTAGGGGGCGCTGGATGGGTGGAGGGGTGCTGCTGAAGGACTCGGAGCGGGGAGGGAGGGAGGGGTCGGAGATGCGGTGGGACGCTTTGTGCTGCACCGCCGGGGAGCTCTGTCTGTTGAGCTTAGAGCGCTCCTCCACCTGTGATGGGCCAAAGCAACCGTCAGCTCACAATGACACACAGACTCAAGGCACAGCGGTCCGATCGCCTATACCAGGCTAACACCGTACAGCCACCAGACCAGTCTATAGCATGACCGATTGCATAAGCTAAGTCACACATGTGTTTTTTTTGTTTTGCAAGCCCACTTTGCTTCCTTTCATCTAATATTATGCCTTTGTAAGATTACGATTGCAGGCTTATACTTGATGTATGGCTGGGTTTCAGAGGATATAGAGCATTCTTTAGTCTTGTGTTGTGCTGAGGGGGAGTGTGATGAAATGGGGATTTTATGGAGTGGTTGTAACATGATTATGGACCTTGTCACTGTTATAAATGGTCAGGCTTAATATCTATGGAATTTTCTTTTCTGACAATTAATGAAACTGTAAATAAACTCATATGTGACAAGTGCAAGGCAGTGGCATGGTTTACTTTGGTGGTGACTCTCTTAACGACTTTAGTGGTAAAGTAATGAATGCACTTTGAGCGCAGAGTGGGCAAGGGCATGGATTAAGGCCTTTAACCCCAACCTTAACCCAGCACATTTTCTCCAGTTCAGCTTCCCCCAAAGCTTGGCTGGAGTTTGCAGCCTATACGCCAGTGTAACGCCTCATTTGAAAGCCAAGACCTACAAAACTGATCATGTTTTGGTCACTTTTTTGTTGTATTTTTTGTTTATTTTTTTTGTCTCCCGTTTTGTTGGTTATTCATAATTTTTTTGGCACCTGTTTTGTTTTTGTGTTTTTGTTTCTTTCACATCACTTTCTGTTGCCTGTTTTGCTGCCTTTTTATCTTTATCTATAACTGTCTTATTGCTTTTTCATCACTTTTTGTCATCGGTTTTGTTGCATTTTTTAATGCTTTTTCTGGCTGCATTTTTATCCTAATTTACAGTACGTCTCATTTTTGCCGCTACTTTTTCCTTTTTACAACAAGGTTTCAGATTTGGGTAAAGTCAAACTGGACAAAATGTGTTATGGTGTTTGACGCAACAAAATGCGGGAAATACAGATCCGAGCGCTTCAGCAGTAGAAAAAGAACTGCTCCAGGTATGTTTTTGATGGGGGAATAAGTTTATGACATGGGAAATACTAATACTAAGGTGTTCAAAAGCATGTTAAAATGTATGAATAAAAATAAGAAGCATAAGGCCATAGTCTGGAATTAGAATCAGAAATGTGCACAAACTACATCTGTGGAGAGAGTTGAAACTGTCTGGTGGCTTTCGGCAACGCTCAGTTCATTTCTCATCTCTTTAAGAAGACGGCACATGAAAAGGCACATTCGCAGCTCGTAGCTTTGAGCTGTTGTCAAGCAAATGTGACCTGATGTGACTCTTGGAAGTTCACACGCGCTACAATAAAAAAAAACCTGCGCGTGGGGGAATCAGAAAGCTTCTCTGGCCAGCGTAATCAGATTATCAGATTATAGAGAAAGCTCCAAGGAACGCTCTGAAATCCCACTTTTTGCAACCAAAAACAATTCACGCAGTCAATGCTCGGCGTGGATTTGTCAATACGTTGTTTAGAGTGAATTTGGATGCACACGAAAGGTGGAAGCTTTCTGTAATCTCCCACAATCGTGTAATCTACAAGCGATTTCCAAGATTGAGAACTTGAGCACGGTTCATTAAATTTGGAGTTAGTAATCTATCTACAAATATACTACGCTGTGTTAGGAAGGCACTTGTTGTAAACAGTAGAAATGCAACAGTCGAATGGGAGCAAACCTAGAAGAGACAGAAATATGAATGAAATCTCCCAAAAAACAAAACAAAAAAACTTCTGAAATTAGCACTATACACAATCCACACCAATCTATTTCATTTCTGTATGCAACTTTTAATACTTTGTGTATGCTCTCAGTCATTCAGGATTTTGATTCATCCAATGGCTGCTTCAAGCTCATGTGCTAGGTCTTAGATTGTATAATGCCACACAAAAGTTTTTTTTTTTTTTCGTTTTTTATAATTGGTCGGAGATTCTTGGAAGACAACTGGTATGTATTAAATTATACATATCTACAAAGGAAAGAGAATGTTGAGCCAGGTCATTAGGAGGACAAGGAGATGCGATGGATTATAAGAAGTCTGTCCACCACCACTTTTCCCGTCACCATCCCGTCACCAAGAGTCAAAGAGTGACTGACCGAACACAGGCAGGGTTGGGCTTTCCGGATGACATCACCAGTGGGACAGGGTTTATCTGTGACCGTGGCTGATAATGGGGGTGGCGGGTGGTGAGCAGTAGGGCTATACCTCAAGCTAAGCTCTGTTTAAATACTACACTAGTGAAAGCAATCCCCTTTGGAACACAGACCCAGTTGAGAAGTGTGAAAATATTTACAAACGGTACTACAATCAGCAAATAGAAAAATTTTAATAAAAGTTAGAAATGTATTTACAATATAAAATCTGCTTATTGCTTATGCTAACTTCCAGGGGTCTTAACTGTTTCCAGTGCTTTTCATCTTATTCCTTTGGGGATTAGCCTTGTCACATAACCTGGCTAACGCCATGCTGCTGTGTGCGCTCGAATTATTTCGAACTGCACAACAGCCTGGGGACCATGGCCGAAATCTCCGGTGGATTTGGGAACCAATCACAGAACGAGGAGGGACGGCAAGACGATGACACGCTATTAGATATATGGAAGCTTGTAGTTTATTTACGGATAATAAAAAAAAAGTTTATTTACGGATCCAACGTGACAGCAGCAGACACGATGGTATTTTTTGATCAAGCTTTAGACCTTGTTCTAAATAATTTAGCTCAAAAGTTTACAGCGGGTACGTCATACGTCATCTCATACGATGATATGATTGGCTGTGGCTACGTGCAGACGCATGAGACTTTTTTTTTTTTTTTCGTATCGCCCAATAAACGAGTATGGACGATCATAAACCACACCTCTCCTACGAGAAAATGAATTGGTGGTCTCCAGACTAAATATCACTTGTGATTTTAGTCTGGTGTTAGCCAGGCTACTTGTCACACTGAAACAATAAACACTACGATGCAGAAACCATGCAGACGGGGAATAATCCCTTACTACATGTGAAAAACTTTACATGATATGTTTGTAAATGTAGGGGCTTTAAAGTGATCGTCTGTAAGGCACGGTAGCGCAGCGGTTAGCACTTGTGCTTCACTGCAAAAAGGTCCTGGTGGGTTCCCACTTGGGCGGGGCCTTTCTGTGTGGAGTTTGCATGTTCTCCCGGTGTCTGTGTAAGTTTCCCCTGGGTACTTTGGTTTCCCCTACCTCTAAAACAAGATCAGTGGGACTTTACTGGTTAAATAAGGATTAAAAAAAGTTTAAATATTTGCAATTTGATGCAACGTAATATTTTTTTCTAAAGTTTTTCCCTTTGCTAATTTCAGCAACTAATCAGAATCCACTTTGAACAATGAGACGGGTTTCCCTGTGAACCGACCGTCAGGTCCAATCAGGAGAGGAGGAACACGATCAAATCACTTTCAAATTTCACCCTCTCTCTCTCCTCACTCTGCTGTCTTACTGACTATCACTTTAAGTCCAGGGCAAAGGTTAATTTGATGCAAGTAATTATAAAATATTGTCACCATCTTGCTTGAAAAACAATTGGCTCGAGTTTTATCAAAAGATTATTGAATTTCCTAGTCTTATCTTATTATACTTTATTTTTAATACACATAGAAAATAAAGAAACAGTCAGGACCCCACAGGAGGTTAGCCTATCAATAACTTGGAATTGGTCATTTTTGCATTGATTTTTTCTTTTTATATATATATATATATATATATATATATATATATATATATATATATAAAGTTCAAACATTCTGCGATCTATCTGACCCCTATTGGGCTCTGTGATCCACGAGGAGAGCCCCTGGGAGAGGTCCGAGGTGACAACTGGGGAGACACAGCAGGACTGTAATACGGAGATGGGGACAGGGGGTTTGGGTGCATAGGAAACAGAGTGTCATAGTCATAGTCAGGGGACAGAGAGCAGGGGCTGGAGTGAGAGGAGGAGGGCTGCTGTGTGGGGGAGTTGAGAGGGGAGATGCCATGAGAGCGTCTGGACATATACTCTGAACTGTTTGACAGGTTTTGCTTTAGTAAAATGGCAGGAGCGGAGGCAGAGAGGTCAGTCAGGGAGGAGCTACTTCGGACGCTCCCATTGGAGGGGACGAGGAAGTGATTGTCATTGGGAACCTGTAGGAAATTACTACTAAAGAATGAAGGGGTTGAGGCCCTCCTTTGTGGATAATAGTGGTTTATCATGTTACCATCTTCAATCAAACTTTTTTCTTCTCGAGGGCAAGGTGAGTGCGATCTGGCTCGTGGAGGGACAACACGTTTATTCTGTGCATAATCCGCTGGGGATATGGACCATGGGCGCGGCATGGCCCTTTCACTACAGTCTACATCTATATCTATATCTACTCGGCGGCAGGGTGAGTGTACTCTGTTTTGTTTACCGACACTGACCAGTTTGATCTTATTATGAGCCAGTGGAAGTTTGGAGGAGGGTCCTGGGCTCTTGGGGCGCTCAGGGGCAGAGAGAGGCCTGTCTCTGTGCTTGTCTCTCCTGGTGGGGTCCGCAGCATAAGGGTTGGCTGTGGGGTTTGGTCCCTGGTTGGGACGCTCTTTCTGGTTCTTACTCGGCGCTCTATTGGGCCCCTGTCCTGGGACTTTGTTCTGGTCCTCACTGTGTCCTGGACTCTGGCTCTTCTGACTGAGTCTTTGAGCTCTTAACTGTTTGACCTGCTGGCTTATCTCCTGCTTTAGCCCTGGGTCTAAGCCCTCTGCAGAAATAAGGATATTGGGAATGTGCCATGGGCCCTGGGAGGCAGTTCGTCTGGGAACCTGCCCGTGGGACTCGGAGGATGGAGGTGGTTGGTTGAATGAATGTTGATGCTGTAGGTTGGAGCGGGGAGGGTTACCAGGCTGCGGTTTCTGGACCTAGAAGTCAGAGTCAGTAGAGTGTGAACAACCAAGTAAACAGTAAAACACATACACAAGGACAAAGACAATGATGTGCTTCAAAGTTCTATTCTTCACTGATAATTAAAAAAACACACAGATTTACAGCAGATTCACGGCTTCGGCTTCAGTCTGCAAAGGAGCCAGCATGCAGAACGTTGGTTTCAGGATGCAGTAGAGGGCAATTTCAAAACACATCATTTACAAATAAATATTAAAATGTACCTCTTTGGCCCAGGCAGGCTTGTCATTGGGGTTGACAACATCCTTGTAGTGGTAGAGCTGTTTCTTGTCTGCCTGTCGTCCCTCCTGTTGTTGCTGCTGCTGTTGTTGTTGCAGAGACACGAGGTAGGCCCGCTCCTGCTGCAGCTGCCTCTGCAGCCGCTCGGCCTGACGCTGCTCCTCCACCTGCTTACGCTTGTACTCCTGCGGCACACAGGCACACAGTGAGAGGACTGGATGCACAGGGAGTATGAAGCACTACAGGTTTATGAATGCGAGAGGTCTTAATGGTGGACAGGAAGAGAACATACACGGCCACACATGCCAATAAATAAATAAATAAATGAGTTAATAAAAAAGCACTTTGCACAAAACAATACCAACACATGATATTTCAAGACCAGGGATCTCCAACCAGAGCTGCCAGTAAATCTCTCCAGCCCTTTCCATATACAGTATCTGCCCAAAAGTGTCAACATTTCTACATACGTGTCACATGTCTCAACAATCAAAATCTGTAAAAAAAAAAAAAAAAAAACATTTAGGTGAATGACTGATGATCATTTTCTTTAATTGTGTTGAATCATCTTGGCAACAAACTCTCCAGGGTGAACCCCATCCAAGTCAAATGGTGTCTTCCACGTATAGGTACCTTCCCACTATTTTAGTAACGTAATAGCTCACAAGGTAAAAGAAGAAAAAAAAAAGGTTGGAGACCCCTGTTCTAGACACATACAATGCTCATTTAAAACATCCCAGCCCCTTCTATTGGATGCTATTGTAGTCTGTTGCTCCTAAGTCACAACATTTCTCCACACATTTGGGAAAGCCTGTTCCCAATCCGCAGTAATAGGGCTGCGCGTGCAATCAGCCGCCCGTGGGACGCATAAACACTCATTTTGTTTGCTATCTGTGGTTTAAGGGCCACTTAGGAGCGTGCAGCGGCGATGGGGGGGGTCCACACGGCACAGAGGGGGGGTGGTGGGTGGGTGAGGTGGCGGTGGTGGGGCTGCGGTTACCAGCAATAAGGCTTGCTCCTGTAGAAGCTGCTGTTGGAGAATCTCTAACTGCCTTTGTTCCTCCTCCAGCTGTCTACGGATATACTCCTGAGCAGCAAAGAGTCGGCAAAGAGAGAGAGGAGCCACAGAGAGAGTCAGAAAAACAGAGAGAAGACCATGTAATCTAAGGTAAAGTGAATGAATGGGGAGGCTGCAAGTGATAGAGCAAGGGCTGCACAACATAAGAAAAAAAGCGACATCCCTGCACATGACTATGTTCCATTAAATCTAAGCAAAAGTCAAACAAGTTTTTTTCTTCAAATTTGGCAATAAAATAAAGATGAAAATGGAGGTAATTTGGCAGAACATTTGCCCATATTAAAGTTTTTGTTTGAGTTGTGTTTGCGAAGAAAGAGAAAATCTCAGTCAAATGGAAGACTAGGGCAGGGTACTGTTACATTTTTTTTCAATACCAGTACTTCAACGATGGTTTTTGATACTGATATCCGAGATACTTTTTATGATACATATAGTAAAATGTGGAAGATACAGTATTAAATTTACAATATTGGGTCAATCTCCAATATCAAGAAGTGTGTGGAATTGGGAATAATTTTGGGATAAATGGGGGGAAATTGCGGCAAAATTCTGGAACAATTCTTAAAAAAAAAAAAAAGTTGGGCAAAAATTGTGGAAAAATGGGAAAGAGAAAATGGGAAAAATTGGCGGAAATAGAGAAAATAGCTATATTAAAGTACCTAAACTTTTTTTCCAATACCATACTGATATCGTCTAACGGTACCCAGCCCTAGGGAAGACCTCAGTAATTTGGCAATATATTGTGCAGCCCTAAACAGAGCATTACAGTAAAAAGGAAACAGAAAGAATACAAGACACAAGGGATTTTAGAAAAGAACAGGGGCATATCAGTAATTATAGTCAAAGCTATTACATATAGTTGTCTTGTGACTCCTGTCTAAAAGATGATTATAATAGTAAACAAGTAAAAGCAGAGCATTGGTGGTTTAAATCTAGCCAGTTCGTGCCGTCCTTTCCTCGAGCAAGTCACACCTTTTTCCTGTACGACTATAAGAGCATAATTGTGTGTTCAGTGGCGTTCAGCCTGGCCCAGGACAGCCACGGCTACAGAAGCTTATACCAGCACAGAGTCTGACTGAATTTAATGCATAAAGCACCTGAGGCTGTGTTCAGGCTTGGTGCACATGAAGCGAATCCTCCTGCGCTTCCTCTCACAGAGCTGGCACACATACACATTCACAGTGTACAGTACTTTTACAGTATGCAGAGCAGTGCATGACAGACCTGCTCTCTCTCCGCGTGCCTCCGCTCCTCCTCTCGACGGAGCTGCTCCAGTTCCTCGTATCGTCTTCTCTGCTCTCGCTCGTGCTGTTTACGCAGCTCGCGCTCTCGCTGTTGTTGCTAGATGAAAACACAGAATTGCATATATCCATGTTAACTTAAAGGCTCAATCGTTTTTGCTTACACGATATCATTGTTGCTCTTAAGAGGTCTTTGAGATAACCACTGCTTTTCAATAGCTTGTGACAAGAGCGCTTTAAATTATGTATGAAGTAGAACTTTGCATTTCTCCATTAAGGCAGCACGATATATCACAAATGAATTGCACTTATGATGTCGACAAATGCAATATCTGTATAGAACCACTTGTCTCACTGTAATGTTGTGATCCAACCAGCTGTAAAAAACAACTGCCTGGAGATTTGTAAGCTAAGTTTGTTGTGACTTCCCCAAACAAAGAAATAAACAAAGGATTGTGACTTTTATTTAAAGGTGTGTGTATGCTAGATTTGTCTTTTAATTCAACAACCAAATGTCACTGGCTATGAAGTAGTGACATAATACCATAATACACATAATACCATAAATGCTGAGTCATATTATGGACAAATAGGGTGCAAAAAAAAGCATTTGTAATCCTTTAGAGATGTTGTTTGTTTTATTTTGTTTGGCTTCTAATTTGGCCAATGATACCTACAGACGTAGTAGTGTTCAAGATGAGTAGTGTTCAAAAATCTCAATTTGGTCCCAAAAAAGGGAAGCAAACAACTAGTACTGTTGGATGATTCACAGCTAAAAGCACATTTCTATGATGCTGTCCATGATTACATGTTTTGGTTTTGGTTTTAAAGGGGCTAGATGCAAGTTAGCCATTTTATACTCACTACTGCCACCTCAGGTCATACGTGTAACTGCAGCTTCTATATTAAGCTTGTGTATGACGGCACTTCGGACCCGAATTAACACCTTTTGTGACAGTGCAGGATTTTAGAGGCAGTTGTGGTGAATAGATCTGGGCTCATTCTACACCTTAGGACATTGTTGGAACATGTAGGGGGAGGGAAATACTTAATTTTAACATTTTTAAACTCTGTATAGTCCCTTTAAAGCCCATCCCCTGCCAAAAGTCTGATCAGCAAAAACCCACGTTTGGGTTGCCAGTTTAAAACTAAAACGATTAAGCAATAAAACCAAAAATGACAAGTTAAGACAACCTAGCTTGCCCTTATTTTTGTGCCATTTTATAAAGTATACATGTGGTTTTAGCATACAAAGGTTTTTTTTAGCGAAAGAAACTGTTGCATTTCTTCATAAGTTCATTACAATTGCTCAACAAACAATTCCTCTAACATACACTACCGTTCAAAAGTTTGGGGTTACCTAAATGTCCAAGCACTGCTTTTTTCAATGAGGATAACATTAAATTAATCAGAAATACAGTCTAGACATTGTAAATGTTGTGAGTGCCTATTCTAGCTGAAAATCGGTGATTTTCAATGGAATACCTATATAGGTGTGCAGAGGCGCATTTCTACCATCGCTCCTGTGTTATAATGGTACATAATGGCCTAGGTGACCCCAACTTTACTTTCGTCTCCTAACTGTGCACAACATCTCCAAAGATTAGGTGTGTTACAGCAAAGTGAATGTTTTCATAAAAATATGCAGCCCTCGATCCTATTTATAAGAAGAAGAAGAAGAAGAAGAAGAAGAAGATCTTTATTTATATAGCGCCTTTCACAGACATATAGTCACAAAGCGCTTTACATGAGACAATTGTACATTCACTCCATACTCGGTGGTGGTAAACTACGTTTGTAGCTTCAGTTTCCCCTGAGGGAGACTGTCAGAGGCGCTTTCGCGACTACACACGTCTGCGCCAACGGACCCTCTGACCACCACCATACAATCACTCACACACATCATTCATCCTGGCCTATTGTGCATGTTTTTTTTAGTGGTAGGGGAAACCGGAGTACCCGGAGGAAACCTACGCAGACACGGGGAGAACATGCAAACTCCACACAGAAAGGCCCGTCCAGGTGGGAATCGAACCCGGACCTTCTAGCTGTGAAGCGAGAGCACTAACCGCTGTGCTACCGTGCCGCCGGTATTATATAGACAAAATAGGGACATGCCGTGATTGCTCTAAACTTAGCACATAAATGCCTTTGCACACACATCCCCTCCACTCAAAGTGGTTGTGTTAGCCCAAGTTGAGTCATGGTACTTAGTGGTGCGTTGGGAAGGCTAACCCTGGTGGGAGCCCCGAAAGAGAGCATGGATTATGGGCTGAGGATTTCCTGGTCTAAGCCTGCTCTCTGGAACTGAGACACGGGCACTGGGGAGCGGGAGCGAGGGAGGGTGCGTGTGTGTGTGTGGGTGTGTGTGTGTGCAAGTGTCTGGCCGCTCTGTTTTAGTCTCAGCAGGAAAAAGAAAATGATTAATTACACTAGAGGGCACAGAGGAGAAAAGGAACTCTGCATGGTGCAATACGAGAGATGAGACGAATGTATTTCGCACCCTGAAACCAGAAGTTGCCACACTTTTAAGTAGAATACATGCTTATATGGCCATTCAAGCTGAATCTGCTTTTTGTTTTTTTCACTTTCAACTTTTTTTTTATTTTTTTATTTTTGGCCCATTGTCTCATGGTCTTTTTCTTTGTTTATGGATGGACTCCAGGTGAACCGTTACCTCTTCAAGCCGTCTGCGCTGCTCCTTCTGCTCCTCAATGCGTTTCTGCCGCTCTGCCAAAAGAAGCCTCTTGTGCTCATCATTTTGCTGCTGCTCGAGCTGCTGACGCCGCTGGGCCTCCGACCGCTCCTTATTGGCCAGCTGTAGACGCAGGAAGTCCCGCCTCAGAGTCGACTCGCCAGGGATATTGATGATGGAGCTGGAAACAATATTCTTACAGTCAGTTACCATAGACAATGGAAGATAGTCAGCGGTGCAGCTGTCATTTTTTGGGAGTGCGCGTCTACTAACCTTGGCTCGCCCATTTCTCTCTCTTCGTCCTCCTCTTCACTGCCGCTGTATTCATATTCAGTTTCATCTATAAGCAAAAAATGACAAGAAGCAAAAAAGTTTTAGTCTGATGGTGAGACAAGGCCGCCCAAAGTAAAGACACATGTATTTTACATCAATAAAAAAAATCACATGATGGAATTATAGCTTGTATTATGTTCTATTTAGTGGGTGAAAGTCTAGCTTTAGGTTGAAATATAATTTGCATATACAGTAATGATATTTTTCTTACTCAGTGTACAGAGTTATTTGGATGCGTAATAGGTCTGTCATATTTTAATAAATAATGTTCATGATGACATAATTTAACTAAAACATTGCCATGTGCTTCATAAAATATAGATCAGCATCTCCTCTTATGCACTTTCTTTTGAATTATGAATAGCGACATAAATTGTCTTAGAAATGTGTTCAAGGACTGTGAGTGTGATGATGATTTGCTATAGGAGCTCTTTCAGCCGTATAGAGTGAAGTCTGGAAAACCCACAGTTTTGAAGTCAACATTTGAAAACCAAGTGTCTCAATGTGACAATGTGACAGCTGCTGCAGAAAGCTCTGGTCTTTGCGATGACAGACACCATCGCGACATCTACCGCGCGGGACGGGGTTTGCTCAAGCGTCTAATGTGGCAGTTTGACAGTTTCTCCACGATAATGCACAGTGTGTGGGTTATGGGGGAGAGCGGAGGAAGTGCGTCGCTTTTATTTCTGCCTGAATAAATAATACTGGACAGTTGAGGCGTATCTTGTGAGCATTTTATCACAGACATGCAGCTGTATTTCTTCAGGGTTGATTTTCAAAGTGCCCATTTGTGGTAACAGCAGCTGTAAAGCTGAGCGCACAATGACTATAAATTTAGAACACTATGTACATGTACAACTAAGGCTTCTTACACAGTGGTTCTCATCTGGTGGGTTGGGGCTATTTTCAGTGAGTTGTGGGGCTTTTGATTTTTTTTTATTTGATTTTTTTCAATCAGGGGAATAAAATTTGTTCATGGCTTTATTTTATTTATAAAAACAGACGTGTGCTGTGCATCTAATTATAAAGGCTTATTATAGATTGAGAACTGACAGGCTAGCTGTTGACCATGTGACATGAACTCATCCCTGTGAAGAATTGGTATGCATTAGGAAAGCCGGACCAAACTGAAAATAGTTTGAATTTGTAGTGGGGCCGGAGTTTGTCGTGAGGTGTGACCCATAACTATATAAGTTGTGACCACAGGTTTGAAAACAGAAATCATAATCGCAATAAGATACTGTAACTCTCCCCACTTCATTCAGCCCTCGACAGTGTAACTATGGCACCTCTCTCTCCTCGCTTCTTCTTGGTGCGGTCGATGTGGTCCTTGAGCTGGATGCGGATGTGCCTTTCGTTGGGCAGGTCCCGGACGAACGGGTGTTTGAGCAGCTGCTCGGTGCTCGGCCTCTGGGTATGGCTCTTCACCAAGCAGTTCTCTATAAACGACTGGAACTTCTTCGACCTGAACACATGGTACAAGCTTGAAAATTGGGGATGCAATTAAGGTCAGTGATGACAATATTCAGTCGGCAGAGGCTCAGTGTTCCCCCCTAAAATATGACTCCTGTGTCACTGTACGTCTGCAGGCCTTTGTAAACTAATGCGAGCGAAGGGGCGTGCACTAGGAATGGCGGCACCCTGGAATAAGGTGAATACTGTCATTCCTGTAAGTTAAGTGGTTTGCCTGTTGATTTGATACTAGATGTACTTTTTTCATTTCTTCGGCCAGGTAAGCAGCCATGTTTGTTTTGTTAATCCGCCTGTCAATAATGAAGCGATAACTCCATCTTTGTAAATAGGAAAAGCGTGTCGTCTAGCTGTGCACTGGAACTACAAATGCAAGTGTGTTGATGAAGATCATGAATGCAGAACTATGGTTGGGATTTGACATATGGCTACAATCTGGTGTGTTCACATCCAAAGCTTTATTCATGTTCATTTAGCATGCACCGTCCCCACAAAATAAACCAATCTGAAGGCTGGAGCTTCGGATTCTAACACCAACCAGCGAACCTTGTTGTATCCTTAAGCAAGACACTTCATCCAACCTGGCCAATGTGGCACGTGCCTCAGTGAGTGATTTGTAGTTGTGCACAATTCTGCATAATTTGCTCGGTATGGGACTGTGTTTTAGTCAGGGCAATTGCCGTTATGACTGCTAATATAACTATTAAAAAAAAATCCAGGTTTACCATTTCTTTGACTTTAGCCTGGGGGCAGGATTACGCGGGATGAGAAACAGCGCTCTCATCGGATGCATGTCGCACAGCGCTAGAAGATACAAATCACAGGTGAGAGTCTGGCACAGGGAGCGGGTAATTGGACCCAACATCATTATGGCATATAGTCAAAGCTGGAGTTGCCCCATTCACTGATCAATATCAACTGTCAATACCGATAACACTGCAGTCGATTTACACACACACAAGCATGGTACACTCTTGTTAGTTAAGTGTCTGGCTAAATACCATAAATTAGTCTGAGAGAGCAATACAACGACAACAAGGATACAGGGAATACATGGTCTATTGATAATGAGTGAATCCATTACTGTAGCGTTATACTTAATTAAGAACAGATGCCAGCAACATTTCGCTTGAGCCAAATCATGAAGTAAATCTCGGATCATAGCGACATTTTTAGAGACAATAGTTGCTGCAACGGTAGTAGTGGCAGTAGACACATAAATAGTAGGCTAGTATTAGTGAGTAAAAGAAAATGTTAAGTTTGCTACATATTCCCTCAAAAGCTGCTAGCATTATGCGTGGGATCTATATTTTCTAATAAAGCCATTTTTATATATACTGAGATATGTTCTTACCCTAGTTTAGACAAATTAATACGTACCTCTCTGGTCTTTGTACGTGCCCTCAGTCACGCAAAACGACCAAAGATGTTATTAGCATTTGGCCTCTCACAGCATATTCCTACAGCTCCAAACGAGGGTGAAGTTGGAAGCTACCACGCTCTTCCATGGGCACGCACAAAGACCAGACAGGTACGTATCAAGTTGTCTAAGCTCAGGTAAGAACACATCTCAGTATGAAAAAACGGTGGTCTATTCCTTTAAAACAGTACTAAGTAACTCATGCCTCTAGAGGCCATAAGCGCAACTGCAGGTGTCGTAGCATGTTGTGGTTTTTTACTCATTAATTGTCCGTGAGAGTAAATACTACGCTCACAGAAAAGACAAGGATATTGAGAAAGAGAGGGATATTGTACATCCAATTACACAATAGACATGATTTTTTTCACTCATACGTGGCTGTAAATACTGCCTAAGTGGCGCTAGCCCACAGGTAGCTTTTTCCGCTAGCCTGTTAGCTTCTTCTTCGTGGTTCTATTAATGTGTATTGGTGGCTCTGACCCGGAGGCAGGGAAAGTTGCAATTGTGGTTTTCTGGCCAGAGACACCAATCATCCCATTATCGCTTGTATTACCCCCAGAGGGACTATGAAAAGGATTTATTAAGGTAAACAAGTTAAATCCCTCTACAACTACAGTTACTTCAGGAGTGAGGATTTTTGAATTCACTTTTTTGCTTTACACAAACCATTAATATCTTTAATCCCAAATCTTTTCGACACATTCCACACTATCTAGATACACCTGCACAAAATGCTGACATTTCACACTGAAAGCTGTAGCTTCCCATCTCTGCTTTCTGTCCTTTCTCGGGCAGTAAAAATGTGTAGGCTTAAATTATTGACTACATACGTGGAGCTCCTTCCGCCATCTCTATCGCCGTGATCCCCAGTGACCATAAATCACTCTGCAATGAAAAAGACAGTGCATAAATACCAGTGGTGATTAAAAAAAAGAGCTACAGATGGCTTCATAGAAACTCGCTCCGGCACCTTGAAGTCGTATGTAGCATCTGGATTCTCGTCACAGGCGATGACTTCTGGAGCCATCCAATACGGCGTCCCGATAAAAGTGTTCCTCCGCCCCACCGTTCGGTCCAGCTGCGCCGATACCCCAAAGTCGACTGCAATGGAAGGATTAGGGCTTTGTTGATTGACAGAAAAAATATTTGGCAGCAGAATAAAGCTCTCTTAGATACACCAACAGGAGGGAAAAGAAAGCAACATATTCCAAAAAAAAAGTCACCACCTAGATGGAACTGTTATGGTCTGGGGTTGCTGCAGTTTTTGTTACTTATTGGTTCAGCAACTCTATGTGCCTGACGAATGAAATCAGCCGACTGCATGAACATCCCGAATGACCAGGTTATTCTATCAATAGATTTCTTCTTCCCTGATGGCACGGGCATATTCCAAGATGACAATGCCCAGATTCATCAGACTCACATTGTCAAAGAGCATTAGACATCGTTTTCACACATGGATTAGTCGCCATAGAGTCCAGAATTTAACCCCATTGAGGATCTTTGGGGTGTGCTGGAGAACGAGTTTCACAGTGGTCACACTCTCCCATCATCAAGGCAAGATGTTGAGGAAAAATGTATGCTTTTGACATAGCAGAAGCTTGCTGAAACAATGCCAGAGCAAATGAGTGCTGCAATCAAAGCTAAAGGCGGTTCAACCAAATATTAGAGCGCATGACCCTTTTTTTTTAGTTTTTTTGGACAGGCAGTGCATAACAACTTGTAAAGAGTTAAAATTCAACAGACTGCACAACTCATAAAGATTGTTTTTTGAAAATAGGTTACGTTGTACTTTTTGTTATTGTGTTTTTCCCTCTTTGAGCGGAGCATATGGGTGGGCCTTATTGAGTACCAGACACTTTATAATCCCCACCCCACTGGGCTTTGGAGAGAGTCCCTTCTTCAGCAGTCTAAAAGCTATAAAGAGATGAGTGGGCTCAGCAGAAAGCAGAAAGCAAATGCAGAAACACACACGTGTCCATGTGTTCCACAAAATCGTAGATTGCGCACAGACCCTTCGTCAAGCGGAAAAGGCTTAAGCGATAGACCGACCTAGTTTGACCTCTGCGTTCTCCGTCAGCAGCACATTCTGGCCCTTGATGTCCCGATGGATGACTTTGTGGTGGTGGAGATGAGTCAGGCCCTGGAAAAAGAAAAAAACAAATAAGCAACGTGTTCTCAAAAAAAAAGGATCAACTGTGGCGACATTTGAGTCAAAGATTTTAGATTAGAAAATGAAAGATACAATAAAATCAATCATAACATGTCAATCCATCAGCATACTTAGGATTAGGATGTACTCACCAAAAGTACCAAATCATTTAAATATTTTTTAACTTTGAAAGGCCAGTAGTGTATGTCATAATTGTGTTGCATACAAATATGTCACAACACTAAGTTTTTAATATGATATCCTCACTTCTCCACGTAATCCCCTGCACTGATCCAAAATTGACTTTCATCTTCGACACCGGGCACAGCAGTTTATCCTCTCTGATGTGTTTTCGAAACTTGTACAACCATGAATTGAATTTTTTCCTGGAATCTCTGTCTTTCTCTCTCTCTCTCTCTCGCTCTCACACACACACACGCTTTTTATCTCTCCACAATCTTTTTATTGTTCATGTTTTTGTGCTGAGGGCAATAGCCTCAAACAGAGAGCTCAATATCGCTGCGTCTTGTCAGCTCCACACAAACCCTGCCACGAACACAGGCAACAATTTCCTTTTATCCGCTTTGATTTCTTTCTCTCAAACCAAAGCCCTTGTTTTGTTTCAAGTTCCCTGCTTCCTCTCGACTCTATCTGATGATATCGCTGCTCTACCCGCTGTACTTTATCACTCGTCTTATCGCATTTGAATTTCCTTTTTTTTCCTCCATGCAAAATATTTTTTTCACTTTCTGTGCAAAAGTACAACATTTTTTAATGATATTTGGCACTCTATGTCTACAAAAAAAACCACCTGTGGATGTATCTCAAAAGGCAGACTACCGCTGCTTCTACTATTCATCCTATTATCGGGCTGTTGTTTTTCAGAGAATCCTGCCTTTCTCATCTGGGCCTGTTTAGGTAGTGGCACAAGCTTTCCCTACTACTTCTGTAACCTCTTCTGAGTCAACAAAGTAAAGGTATTCTCCCTCAGGCTAACACAAAACAGAGTAAGTGCAGAAAATGACATCTCTTTGAGAGCTGTGTTTTATTTAAGTTGGGCAGAAGGACACTCACCCTGAGAATCTCTCTGCAGATGTAAGCGGTCCACTCCTCCTTCAGAGAGTTGCCCTTGGTGTTCTTGATAAGGTCTGTGACGGAGCCCGCGCCACAGAACTCCATCACCAGCTGAAGGCATGGATAAACAATGACACAGGAATGATTAAAGGAGAATTGAAAAATAGGAAGCATATTACTATTGATACTGTGTGTTAAGTTCTAGCAATAATACGATAAACCTGAAGCATGTGATGTCAGGACCCACTAAGAATTGAATTGGTTCCTTATAAATTAGTGATTAACCTCTTTATCCCCACCTGAACTGAGCACATTTTCTCCAGTTTGGCTTCTTGAAAAAAGTAACACAAGAGCAACAAAAACACAGTAAACAAGCAAAAAACAAAACAAACAAAAAAACAAAAAAACAAAAAAAGAGCCAGAAAACAGTGATTAGCTTTGTAGGGCTTACTATTGTCAAGAAGCTTTTAAATTTGGGTAAAACTGAACAGGAGAAAATGTGCTCGGTTAAGGCGGAGGGTAAGATATTAATTTATATTTAAGAGCCTAAAAAGCTGAAAATGGTACTCTACTTTTTCATTCAAAAACATGAATATAAAATACACATTTCAGAAAGACCCCTTAATTGATTAGCATTTCGTAATTGGTGATCTTAATTATTATAATCAGCATTAATATGACATTATCGAATATGTTGACTGTAAAGATAGAACATTTTTTACATACAATATGAAGACAAATGAGTAGTGATTAACAGTTACTTATTTAATAACTTTCTTGAAAAACATTTTGAAAAATGATCCTTAATTTAAACTACATGTGACAAGTAAACATACCCATAGCTGGTCATCCACTCCTGGAGGGTTTTTCTTGATAAAGGCGCCATAGTACGTGGCTATGTTTCTGTGGTGGCTGTATTTCTTCAGCATGTTTATCTCTGCTTTAATCTCTTCCTCCTCCTCCTGGAAAAACAAAAACACATACTTGGAGCCTTAATCTCTTTTCAAGGTAATAGAAATCGATCAGCCTTGACATTTTGAGCACCTGATTATTATTGGTCACGCTGTTATGCAACCCCATACATTACAATGTGAATGTGGTGTACATCTTTTGAGTAGCATTAACTTAAGATAAGATGTGGCCAATGTTCCTTCCCTAAACTAGTTCAGACCGCTGCAGAATGGTCAAAGTAACATAGCGATGCAAGCCAACTCAGCAAGAGCAGGGAATGTCCACAAAAAATGGTCACATTTGGCTACTGGACCATACTTTGGGCACCTCTGAACCGCTGAGTGGTCGTAATGTTATGGCTGACCGGTTACTGGCAGGTTTGCTTTATTTAAAAGTGTAAAACTGCACACAGCTGGGCACTAAATTATCCAGCACACCTCCATTACTTTTTAATCACCTTGTTTTAGTGGGGTAAGGCAGCTCTGCCAAAAGCCAAAACAAGTATCTATCGAGGCAGTTCGTTTATTCCACAATTTCATTTTATATTTCATTAGCTGCGGCATTTGTAGCTGTGGGTCCAAGGCGCTTGTTATTTAGCGGCAATTTGCTGTTTAATTATTGATGCAAACTTTATCTTCAATTGTGTATTGGCTTATAACTGCAGTGTTTACAAAGCCATTCTGTAGCTTATAGCTAACTGTGCAGGCTTTCATATCAGAATTTGCAACCCACTTGGTAAACCATTGTAAAGGGACAAATATGCAGGTGATAATGTATGTTTCAATGCTCTGAAAGCTACACAACAGGCCGAAACTCCAGCTAGATGCCTGTCCCTGAACCTTGAGGTGTGAAATTGGTCCCCAGGAGCAGCTCTGTGGTCACTGGTCACTGTCTCATGACGTTTTGTCCCAGAAGCGCTAAAGGATGGTCACATGTGGAGAACACATTTCAATTTTAAAGTGTGCCTTAACGTTTTCACAATAGGCTGGTGATGAGACTACCTCCGCAAATTAAAATGAATGGGTTAGACATAAATCTGGACATAGAGGAATTTCATGTAAGGACATAAAGTTGCATTGTATTTACTCTAGAGGTGGGCATAGATTATTTTTTTAAATCTAGATTAATCTAGATTAATTTTGAAATTAATCTAGATTAATCTAGATTAAAATGACTCGCTTGAATTCTGCCGAAGCCATTCAGAATATGTGTGCTACCCAAATAATGACTAAAAGTAAGTCATTATTTAACAATAATTTTGAACTGTAGGCCTACTACATAAGAGGTCCTGATGAACTGTTTACAGTCAGTAGCTTTGTGTCAATCAATTTTCTGGTGACTAAATCTAAATCTCCTCTTCTGCAACTATGACCTGCTAAAGAAAAACGTCTCTCGCATGGGACAGTTGTGGCAGGAGTCCCCAAGTATTTATTTACGGGTAATATGGGCCATCTTACCAGATCAGAAAATATAGGCCTCTGTTTGTGAGCGTGGGAAACATGTGCGCATCTCCTGATTGGTCAACACTGTCAACAGTGTCACGTGATCACAACACAACAACGCAGCTCATGCTGCTACAGCTACTGCTACTACAAACTTCAACCTGGCAATAGTTCTGTCAAAATGGAGATAAACGTCGACAACACGAAGATGCAGGACGTATTTCTTTGGATTTGATCAGAAAAGTAAACGGGTGGAGCGGAGAAGCTAACGGACTCGGAGAAAAGTAGCTGGAAAGTTCGTCTCCAAACTCAGTAAGTGCTGCGGTTAACTCTGCTCGCGGTTGAAATGTAGCTGGAAAAGGCTCCCGTGAACTTTTGGTGATAAAGTTGCGCTGTTTCGTGTGGGGCTGTGGCCATGAAAGGAGTTGTTTATGTCGCTGTTTCGAAAGAGGGAGGTGCCGCGGTGTTTTTCTGTCTTTTTTTCACTCTGTCATTGGCCGCTGCTTCTGTGTGTCGCTTTGGAGACGCAATATTCATTCACGTTTCTCCTGTGCGTCCGAAATTGGGCATAAAAGTAGTGTAATGTGTGCTGACCTTAAAATATCACGGTGAAAGTCGTCATAGCTTGCAGAGTATAGACCCAGCTCCCAACCCAACTTTGAGAATAGATTAACGGCGATATTTTTTTTATCGCCCGATAAGAGTCTCGCGTTAACGCAGCACGTTAACGCCGATAACGGTCCACCACTAATTTACTCATATTTTCTTTTCAATATTAATTTGCAATGCTGATTTATTTACAGTTACAAGACATTTTACTTGAGGTTAATGTTTGTTTTGGCTCTCAGGACAATTTTCCATTCAGCAATTATGAGCCTCACACAGGGTTGTCTGATCTTTTGGCTAAATCCAGTTTGGAAATGAACAGAGGAACTCTCCGACTTCCACATAGGCCCCATGCCCCAAGAGGCCATAAGCGCCACTGCAAGTGTTGTAGCATGCTGCGTTTTTTGTACTCATTGTCTGTGAGACTAAACATTACGCTGACAGAAAAGACAAAGGGAGAGAGGGATATTGTACATCCAATTAGAGATGTAGATATTTTTTTTCACTCAAACTTGGCTGTAAATACTTTTTAAGTAGCGCTAGCCTGCAGTTAGCTTTGCCCGTTAGCCTGCTTATTTTTCGTGATTTCATTAGTATTGGTGCTCCGGGTCCGAGGCAGGAAAGTTGCAATTGTGGTTTTCTGGCCAGAGACACCAGGGGGAGAATAACACCTCTCCAGATCATTCCATGAACACTTGTATTACCCCCAGAGGGACTATGGAAAGGATTGATTAAGGTAAACAAATTACTTAGTTCTTCTTTAAAGCTCAGTGACTGAATTCTTGTTTTTGTGACCTCAAATACTGTTTAACACAACCCAAGTTTGATTGTTGTTGTAGTGCCTTTTTTAAACCAACAAGGAGCTCATCCGTTACTTTTACGGCCTACAGTTGCAGGCCTAGACTCCACTGGCCATAACAGTAACAAGCTGATTCTTGACTTCACCACTGCATTGTCTCGCTCACTTACTTTTTGGCACTAACTTCCTTTAGCGTCTCATTGTTTTTTGGCAGGCAGCTGAGCAGTCGCAGCGAGCAGCGGAGTGAGAGGATGTCTAAATATAGCTGAGATTTCCCTGTCCCCGCATTATAAAGACACTGCCTTCATCTTCCTGACTTAATATCAAGCTAATATTACCAAAGTGGCAAAAGGGATGTCCTTATTTCAACCCACCACGTCGCACAAAGGAGTTCACAGTGACTCAAGAATAGATGACGAGCACGAAGCTGATGGTTAAAGTCATACAGCATGTACTATTAGGGGATACAGTGATTGTAGATAATAAATAATAACACATTTCAGAATGCAGAGTGAATTTGTACCATTCTACGTACAGTCGTTCCAGCATTAGTGTGTTTGTGTATTCAGGGAGACTGTGGGAGACTTACCCCTGTGACATCCATGACCTTGATGGCTGCCAGCTGCCCCGTCTTGACATGGCGGCCCTGAAGAAGAACACATAAGACAAGTTAGGCCTCGGACAAAATATGCTGCATAAATCACGAGCATATGCGGCTTCTCAGAATGACATATGATTGCGCACGGCAGACGCTGAAACATTTGTTGACGCATTACTCTCAGATCTCCCAGTTAGGCCTTTGCGATGTACAAAGTGGTGCTGGAATTTGGGCCAAAACAAACATCCTTCCCTATTTCAAATAATTAACAAAAAAACAGAACCTTTTTTGCATCCCACCATCGCTTCTCGTCTGCAAAATGAACCAAAAAAGGACAACCGTGAAGGGATAACACCTTACTAGCTATATCTGCTCGCAAAAATACGTTCCCCCAAAGTTAAAACACGGGGGAAGTGTTTAGCTGAGACAAAATTAGCCCACTTTCTAAACTGGCAGTACTTAAAAGGAGCTTCATAAACAAGATAGAACAAAGTAGCAAGTCACATTCATGATGTATAATACAGGGACTGAGCCCGGAGCGGGTGCTGATGATTGGACCGCGAACACAAGTGCTTGATTTGCAAAAGACTCGCGAGCATCTGCGGCTGTGATGAAGCGGATAGGACGTAACCACCGGCGGCCATTATCTCCACCTGTCTGAGCTGGAGCGATTAGAATGATAGAGTCAGAGCAGTCCAGCTTAGCAGCACTTGTACAAACAAACAGGAATTGCCCTGAACCAGGTGGTGAAGGGGCTTTGAAGTTTCCCTTACGGGCCTGAATCACGTGATTACAGCTGGGAGCCAAAACGCTGACATTACTCAAGGCCTATTGTCTATCCATACCAGTACCAAAAAGTGCTGGGTATAGAGTTCGGTAAAATCCACTGTCACCACGGAGATCTGCCATATTTGTGGCTGTTAGCAAACCTTTTCCATGGACTATCATGGCTAAAAACGATGTAGAAAGTGGAAGAAAAAGCCGTGGAAGAACTCCATTGGCTGTTGAGTCACTACTGGTGAATACTTAACATACTGTGGTGTGCAGTGTTTTAATGTGAACAGTAGCTCCAGTGTTTTGCCTTACAAAGTCTCCATTGGTTTATGTTTGCTGCAAACTCCATGATGCTTATAGCAATATGACATCACAGCCCTGAACTCTTTAGATAATCGCTGCCTTCCATTTAAACTTAATTTAAGAACTGTTTGTTTCTTTGTTATTTCTTTACTTATGTGTCTGTCTTTTTCTGTTAATGTCTTTTTTTTTTTAATGAAGCTTCTGTGCAAATTCAACCTGGAAGACCTACCAGCTGCATTAATTCATCACTTCATCACCGGCAGCTCTCTCCAATCATCCAATCACAGACCCTGCTCAAGCCGCACCTTTACAACAGCCAATCACCGCAGCCTCTCATCGCTCAGGATCCCCTTTTTAAGTTCTCTGATCAATCACTCAACCGTTTCCCAGCCGTGCTACGACCCGCCTCCACCCCTTTCTCCGCCTGGCCTCTCCTTGGCTCTGCTCATCATCGACTGGCCAACCCAGGTCTCCTCTTCTACCACCACCAGGGTCCAGGGTCCAGGCTCCAGGGAAGATTCTGTCTATCATTCATCAATGCCACACATTTCATATCATTCGTTCAATCTTCTGCCGGGGTCTGAGCCTCAATAATGATTCATGTTCGCTAATGAAACACTCATACTGCCTTTCTGTCTGAGTCTTTTCAGGTTGAATTGTTATTATTATGTATTGTAAATAAAATGAAAAAAATAATAAAGTGTTGGGCAGTAACCCTTGCAACCATTTCATAATAGGTAGTATATGCTTGTAATCTGGCTAGGCTATTGTCCAAAATGGGTAGCCCTATTCAAGAAATCATGGGATAAATGCTCTACTGAATAAACCAAAAACCCTTTAAACATTCTGACAGTAAAGTTTCCAATTATTTTCCTTGTACAGGAAAGATTCAGCTGCCTGCATTAGTCGCTTCGAACGCTTCCCATTTTTCATCGTATTTTGCTTCTTTTTAACAAATCAATTGTTCCCACAGGCTTGCCAAAAGTCACTTTGTTTGATGAATAGCTTGAGAGAATATTCAATAGTCACAGTTAATAGCAGTGAAATAATACCTGAGGTTCTTGATGGCTTGTTCTGCCAAACAGTCTTTGAGTAAAAATAGGTTTCTGAAAAGATTGTAAGATTTGTGCCCATTCAGGATTTGCAACGGTGTAAAATTGCAGGATTTTGACAAACAAAATCAGCATTTATAGCTACGATAATATAACATTAAAACTATGTGTTTCTCTCCACAGTTTTGACATTAAAAGCCCCACAGATGGATTTGCAGACACATCTAGGCGAGAAAATTAAACTTTCTTAATTATTGTAAGAAGAAAGCCTGCGTTTTAATGGGATAATTCTTAGTCATGGTTCAGAGGAGCAGAATCCGAGCGCAGCACTGCTGGATGGTAGATCACTTTTCTTTCACACACTCACACAGAAATAGGCCCAATTTTTGTCCAAGATTCAAAAGCGCTGGTAAGATTGAACAGGGGATTTCTCATTAGGATCAGACTGCCCCAATTCCAGCCACACAAGGACTGGCATTGTCAAACAGCGACAAAGGCATTGCAAACCACTTACAAACCAGAATCGGACCACACTTGCAAAGAAATCTGTCCATGTCCTCTATTCACAGAGAGAAGACAGCTCCAAATGTATGATAAAACATTGGAAGATAACTTAAAGGGATAGTAAAAGTCCAGTGGTTCAGAGCCAATGAGTTACAGTAATGGTTTGAAAGGTTACAAAGTGGTGCCACACAATGTGAAGTATCAACAACAACAAAAAATGATGATTAACCTGTTATGCCCCGCCTTAACCGAGCACATTTTGGCTTTACCCAAATCTAAAAGCTTCTCGACTGCAGAACAACAGTGTAACGCCTCATTTGAAATCTAAGACTTACAAAAGTGATTATCGCCATGTTTATGTCGAGTTTTTATCTTTTATCTTTTTGGCAGTTTTTGATGCTTTTTCCATTGTTTTTTGTCATGTTTTCACAATATTTTCTGTTGTGTTTCGGCCATGTTTTTGTAATTTTCCCCCCTTTTTGTCGCGTTATTGTCACATTTTGGTCTCTTTCTTTTGTTGCATCTTCGGCGCAATTTTGATGCTTTTTTTTTTCTTGAAGCTTTTAGATTTGGATAAAGCCAAACTAGAGGAAATGTGCTCGGTTCAGGAGGGGTTCAAATGTTGAAAGGATTAGACAAGGGTGGGCTAGATGGTTCAAAATGCAATTTGTATTTGCAATGGTTTGCGCTGACCAGAAGAACTGCAGATGAAAGCATAAGCAAGTGCAACTAGGATACTATACTGTAATACACTATACACTATAATGTTGAGACTAATTACCATAATAACAACACCATCAAACTCCCCAGTGATTTGACTGACATTTTCTTGTAATATGAACATTATGCTTTGCTATCATTCATTATCCCCTCCTGGAACCGCCACCTGAACGTGGTGGAGGGGTTTGAGCACCTGAATGATCCTGGGGGCTATGTTGTCAGGGGCTTCGTGCCACCAGGCTGTGGATTAGGCTTCTTATGTTCATATTTTGGCATTTCCATATCTCGTTTTAGATGCAGTGCTTCCAAATTTGCATGACATAAAGCCGTCTGTAGATACACTGGAGACAATTATTTTCTGTCCCTCCAAAAGCGTGTCACTAAAGCCTTGTTAAATGAAAAGGACGTCGGCGGCAAAAAGGCATTACAGTCGCCCGCCCGTCTTCATCCGCCTTTGTCCCTTCACGGTCATTCTATCCGCCGCGAGAGAGAGGGGTAACGCCGGGGTCTGGGTTACACTGAGCAATGTCAAGAAATGTTATGCATCTCGAAATGAAACCATTAGCATGAAAAAAGGACATCTTTCCCCGGACCAGGGCGGGCTTTGAGATTTGTGTTATGAAGTGGTTTAGGCAGAGCTGGAGGAATTCATCAGAAAGTGTATCCATTCAAAGTTTCATTGTAAAATGGTCTTCCATGGTTACGGTAAAAACGAGATCTATCTACCTGTACCCAGTGACTATTACTTTTCTTGAATGTTAAGTTGTCTGTAGGGGATTTTTTTTTACTGTTCACTTGCCTTGAGTGTCCAAGGTGTAAGCTATAAGTATGTAATTACAGAGGAATAGTATTGAATTTGTATTTGAGAGATAGATAAAACTACTACTTCTTCTACAGTAAGACTGTCACGATAAATACTATATCGACTTATCGTTCAATAAATAATAGATAAACTATATATTTTTGAGCACGATATTTATCGTCTGTTCAAATATCGGTAGCCACATAGCATAATTGCCTAACTCATTTTTCCACTGTTTTTGGAAAACATGTAAAAAGACGTCCTTTAGGAAACACATTGTTTTTCTCTTATTGCCATTGTAACAATACAAAATGACTTAGGCAATGATGCTATGTGGCTAACGATATGAGCATTTCCCCCGTATTTTTCCTTTGTAAAACTTTTAACTTAAGCAAATTGAGTTACATGATATTTTGTTTTTATTGCAGCATGTGTGGCATTTTAGGATATGATTATGCACTTTTAGAATAAAGGTTTACTGTCATTTTTATGTCTGAGAAATGACAGTATCCAGTATCGTTTGAGTCAATAATATCGTTTGAGTCAATAATATACCTCAAATGTGTTATTGTGACAGGCCTATTCTACAGCCACCATCACTGCAATTTCCACGACTGCTTCCCCTAAAACTCTATAGCATAATCATTATGCAATAAACAAATTAGAGAATATGCTACAAATAGTAAGGCATTTACGTAAACGTCCAACTATTTGGGGATAAAGGCTGCACGAAACAGCGTCAAACATCACGTACCTGTTACTAACTGCCTGTTGATCTTCGCTAAACCTTCTTACCAAAACAAAAGGCTGTTTGTGGTTAAGCCATTAGCGCAGAAAGGTAGAAAGGTAACAACAACAGTTTGTTTAGTGTGAAACACAGTAGCATACAACCAGAAACACGAAGATGGTTTACAATTTCACTTGCCATAAAGCCAATTCCAATTGACCAGCATTTCAGAAAGCTTCATTCTTTTATCCTCAAGTTTGTTGTCAACAGGCACTTGATTTTACTGTTTCAAGGTGTGCATCTTTCTCAAATTCCTCACAAGATGTAACAGACTGAGAACCTACCATTCCAATTGAGTTACAACTGATTGCTAAAGGCTTGAGGCATATACATCCCCAAACATATTTCATTTAGCTTCACCCATTCCTTTTCATTGACTGACCCTGATCTATAACTAGAATTAACACTACTATTGCTGATGTAATTAAATACATAGCCTTACAACATCCCTATAGGAAGGATTTCATTGGGAAAGCTGCATTTTGTTGTCGCCCGAGTCTGACCTAGATCCGCGCCCATCCCGCTCCCCCCCTCCCTCACCCCCATCCTCATTATCCAGCCCTCTTAACTTCTCTCAATCTCTCCTTTCATTATTCCTCGCTCCACACTCCAAATGTTTGGCTTAATTTTGTCCTTTTGTGTTTCTCTTTCAAATGCCTCTCGCAGCACAGATTGTTTTCCGGTGTTAGGCTGAATGCAATAACCAATGAGGCCTGAGCGTGACAAGCAGGGATGGCAGAAAACAAGGAGGCAAGTCTTACAGCCGTGTAGACAAGGAATCGTGGATCAGCTGTCTGCCAGTGTTAAAAAGCTGGGTCAAAGAGCAGATGAGTGACTGGGCTATTGTGCAACTGGGTCAATATGATGAGCTTAAAAGTGTTTGGATATTTTACTGCAGTATGTATGGAGAGAACATATTGTAAACGCAGACATACTGCTATTGGATTACATGTTTTACTGGGACAGCTTTTTCAGAGGTCATTGGCCGGTCATTTGGCGGGGCCCCCACCAGCACCAAGCGTATTGATAATTTTTGGGATCAATAAATTAGAAATTCATTACCATCATTATTCAAATATATAAAAGTTTGAATTATATTCCAGTTTTTGAAATCATTTTTTTTTTGCAGCAGATTAATACTGTATTATAACTCTCACTGTGACTGTTATTTCAGCCCTGTTGGCGTCTAAAGGCCTTTCCAGCTCTATTGTATTATTTTGAAAGCCTGACTTCAGAAGCACATGGCTAAATATACATAAACAAAAAGGCGTACTTTCTCGATTCTCGATTAGATTCTACCACAGTTCTGACTCTACTCGATAGCACTGCAAAGGCAACATGAATTCGCTGTAATAATTATGTTTTTATGCAGGGCAGAGCCTTCTCAGTGTATATGCAGCTGTAGTTAGCGGTAACGTTGGCGCTAGCCACTATAGCCGCCATAGCATTTGTGGGTATGTCGCACACTCGCAATAATATTGTTTACTTTTTATAGGAAAATTGGCAGTGGGCCGGACCAGGCTGTTTTGCGGGCCGTTACTACGGTAACCACACCACGCCAGTACTTGATCCATTCTTCTATGTATTTCTTAAAGGTGCACTATTCCACTTTATATGTAAAAAGTAAATATTAGAGCTTATTTGACCTTGGGTTCCTCTATGATGCTTCAGGATCAACTGTACTTCAGGTTTTTTAGGATTTCAGGTATTTTTTCAGAATGTAAAGTGTACATAACCATTGATACGGTTCTACAAAGGCACTATGCTAACCACCAAAGCATCCGCTGGGTCACTGAAAGGTCAAATACGCACTAACATCAGGTTGCATAGTGCACCTTTAAAGTTCTTATAGCATAGTTCCCCACCTGACAACTGTAATTACCAAAACATAATCGTAGCATTTGATGGAAAGTTTGTCAAGAGCAGGCACCACAAACAAACTAAAGCAGACAATACAGACTCCGGATCTAATATTATTACAAACTTTTGACATGCATTTAATCGCGGGCTCGATTTAGCATTTGAGTCTGAATCCCATGAAGCCACAGACAGCTGCATTCAAGCGTACAGCAGATAATCCGCTGTGACATTGGGCCCAAATTGGGAAAGACATGGGACGGGGCGCAATGAGGAGACAATATTTGGGTTGGGTAGTGGCCCTGCATGACTAAGCGCATCCAAAACAGCCGTGGCAATTTACGGCGACGTGACATTTAAAAATAAAGCGTCCCTACACTCAAATTCATATTCTTTCTTATGCGTTTTGGTCCAGCCACGCGCTCGATTTCCGAAGACACCCGCGTGGATGGGTGACGCAGCTGGTCCAGGTGCGTGGGAGCGATAAGACGCTGCATTGACCGTGTTAGTTCTGCTCCGATGGCCGTGCTGCGCAGGAGACAGCAAACTGATACAGAGAGAGATCCAATCGGCCTTTAAGACGAACCCACAGAAACTTATTACTCGGAGCAACCCCAGTGAGGGAGGGTGAGCTGCATTGTTGGGCAGTGATGACTGGTCTCATAACCATCCAATAATATCAAATAATATGGACAAAATAGTCTTATTTTATACGCGTTTGAGAAATCTTTCATATTCAATCCGTCTCATTCTAAACAATGCTTTTACGCTGAGTGTTTTTAAAGTTCAAATATCTTTAACAGACTTGTTTTGAACATTACAACTCTCAAATTGCCTTAACTACAATGTTTTTCTCAGTCCCCTCGCTTCTTCCTCTTCTTCCTCCTCTCCCTCCTCCTCTTCCTCTTACCCCACTTCTCCCTCCTCCTCTTCCTCTTCTTCTTCCTCTTTTTCTTCCTCCTCCTCTTCCTCCTCCTCTTCTTCTACCTCCTCTTCCTCCTCCTCCTCTCTTTGTGTTCTTCCTCTTCTTCTCCCTCCTCCCCTTCCTCTTCTTCTTCCTCTTCTTCTTCATCCTCCTCCTCCTTTTCTTCCTCCTCTTCTTCCTCCTCTCTTCCTCTTCTTCTTCATCCTCCTCCTCCTTTTCTTCCTCCTCTTCTTCTTCCTCTCCCTCCTCTTCCCCCACTTCTCGGTCCTCCACTCTTCTTCTTCTTCTCCCTCCTCCCCTTCCTCTTCTTCTTCCTCCTCTTCTCCTTCTTCCCCTCTCTTCCTCTTCCTCCTCCTCCTCTTCTTCTTCCTCGTGGAATAGCCTTTTAAGAAGCCTGTATAGGGCCTTTAAATGCCGTGCACTTGTCTCTGAACTGGAGAGTAGCCAGTTTGATTCACGGCAGAGCTAGTGTTGTTTGTCCTGTAGGCAAGACGCTTCTCCCCATTACCCATTCCAGTCACTGGCTGGTTGCAACAAGACGGGCATCCTGCTAAATCCGCTCCACACGCTGTGAAAAGGAGGAGCGCAAATTTCAACAAAATGCACCAATCAAGGAAACATTGCTTTCTCCATTTGCTATATTAAACGCGCTTGATCAGACGCGCACGCATCAGACATACAGCATGACCGTGCAAACGCAATGACAGTGCGCAGTGGTATTTTCAGATAATACCAGCACTCCTCGCCTCATATCAGAGTGGGATACTATGATTAAAAACACGACACTCTCGTCAGTAAGTGCGGTGGACTGAAGTGTAATCCTTCTCTAATTCAGATAATCGCTCATCATATTGTCATTATACTCCGAGCCTCCTCCACTGTCATTAATTCTGCCTGTGTGAGTGAGTGTTTTTAGCTCCACACATCAGAAAGTGAGGCTTAGACTGACACGGGGCACGCCTCTTCCTGTGATTTTCACCGCACATAATGAGAATTAATTACATCTGTCAGATAGAGCCACTGACACAACACTACAGTTGACGGAAAAAGACGCGCTTCAGGTTGAATTCGGACACGGGGGGGGTTTACAATATATGGCAAACGTATCATAATCTAACAACAAATAGTTACATTTAAATTTAAGGTGTTCATGTCACATCTTTTTATGATGAGTTTATTGTTTGCTGAAGGACAATCTCATTTTGCCAGTGATGAACAATGAATGATATGTACCACTCCATAATCTAACTGCTCAGTTTTGTGTTTTCCCCAATTTAGAATTACATACGATATAGTCACAAACAATTAAAACAGACATCAAGCTTTTGTAAGAAAGACTTAAAATATGATGAAATTGTCCCATCAGGAAGACGGTACAGAGCACAGTTTCAAGAACAACAGATACAAGCTCTCATTTCTCCCCAACTCTGTCTCTCTTTTAAACAAACTGAAGGATAAAGAGCAGGTGAAGTAAATAAAAATGAAAGAAAATGAAACTGATGGATTTACGATCTACAGAAGAGACGAGGAGGCGAGTTTAATCTTCAGACGTAGCGGGACCAAAGCAGAAAAACCTGTCAGTGACCGGACTTTGACTGTCAGTCCAAAAACACAGACTGACTCGGTCGTGTTTTTCTACTTGTCACCTGTGGCTTGCGGACTGCAGTGGAGCAAAGAGGAGTAGAGTAAAACCATCATAGATCTATGAGTATGAGTCCATAATAAGGTCATTAGATTATGGATAACTGACACCACTCTGGTGCTGTGATGTCATCGTTTTAGTAAAAGTTGATGGAGTCGTCGTAACAATGGCGCCACGTAAACAGCATTTTGAGATCTTTCCACTCTGGGACCTAGTTTGGAAAATGTTCATTTACAGACCCCTAAAACACTGGGCTCGTATGGACGATACACTGGACTGAAAAAATATCTTTGCGTTTGGTCCTCAGCTTGACTTCGTATGGACCGGGCCTGCAACTTATTGCAATTTATTTCCCATATCTATTTTACAAGCCCTCACTGAGATTAAGAATCTTGAGACCCTACTGAACACGTCTCACTCAGGCTAGTCCTCGCAAACAGCTACAGTAAGCCCTGGTTCAGTATTATTTCAAACCTGGCAGAGTAGACCTCGTCCTGTCACAGAAAGCCCAGTATTTTCTAAGCTGTTACTTGGCGTGAAAAGTTCGAGAGCCAGTGGATAACTTGAGACGCTGAGTGCTGAGAGCCTCTATGCCCTCTCGCCAAGTAACACAAATGACACCCCCTTTGGACTCGTACCACGCGGGACACTTCCTATTGTAGCCATAGCAACAATTTTGGCAGAGCAGGAGGTACAGTGGCCAGAGCAGGACAGCGGAAAAGAGACACTACTGTTGTCCAAGGAGTTGTTGAAGGAGTTGTATCCTATAGTTTAGCTCCTTGTTTGTTTGAGGATCAACAAAAAGATTATTGAGAGCAAAGCCTTCCAGCAGAGAACTACTGGCTCCCGAGATAAAGTTGAGTATTTTCAGAGGTCTGATGAAAATACTACCAGTTCATTAAAAGTTTCATAGGGGAGGGTGCCCAAAACCCCCTCTGATGTTCAATACTGACATCTGAAGAAACTGGTTCTATAGTTTGGGTGACTTTTGGGTCTTTAGACAAGGAATAAAATCAGCCAACCTCAATCCAGACTTGCATACACACCCTCCATAATGTTGACTGTTTAAGCAATGCCCCTGTCAGAAATGTAAAAAACTGGATGATGACTTAATTCTCAGATATTGCTACCATGTGTGACAGTAAGATACACCCACACGGTCCGATAACATAAAATTATTATCATTACACAACAGAGAACAAAGCATATGCTGAGTATTGCATAAACACAGGCACAAAAACAATGGAGCGTCAGTTTGTGTGAGTCTTCATGAAAAGAAATGGGTCACACTCTAATCCTAATCTGCACTCTGTGTGTTAATCCATGCACACAAACATTAAGCAAGAACTGTCTGGACCAGGTTCAAGCCCACGGACTGGCATTGGGCCTGTTGGCATGGCAACAGTATCAGAGAGGGGAAAAAGTGGGCTATGTGGGCAATGGGGCAGGTCCCGGGTGGACCGCTGTGTACACAGTCACGCAGACTAGAGAGCTGACTAGTCATGTAAGCAACATAAACAATTGATATCAATGGGCAGTTTCAGGGTTTACTTGAAGTTGTAGTTCTGACATGTTTATTGAGACATTTTTAGTTTTTAATCCTGAATAAAAGTAGGCCTTATGTAAAAATTAGGATTAGAAATTAAGCCTATAGCATTGCGGTCCAAGATGGAAAAGCGATTTTGCCCTATATTTTGGCTTTTAGCGATGTGAATGTGTCACCTGTTGCATAACCTTTAACCCTCACGGGAACTGAGTTTGGCTTTACCCAAATGTTTACGATTTTACGATCAATTTTGTAGGTCATAGCTTTTAACTGGCGTTTAAGCTCCAGTCGAGAAACATTTTTACATTTGGGTAAAGCTGAACTGAAGAAAATGTGCTTGGTTAAGGCAGGGGGTAACAAAAATGTTCGAACTATTAGCTTTACAGATTAGTTTAGCATTATTTCCATAAGGACTTTAGGGGATCACAGTGTATTGTTGCCACTAAACCTATAATCATGGTCTATCTGGTTTATTACTATTACCATTCTTTTGAACTTTGTGTTCTCGAAATCAGCCCTTTCACAGGAGGCTTGACTATTCATGCGCTCCCAAATGCAGCTGGGTCGAGGTCAAAATATTTCACCGAACCTTTGCTTCACTGCGGCGTACAGTAGACACAACACCTTGCACTCCTGTATTCACACTTCGCTACCCCGGCAGCAGTAGCAGGTGCATACTCGCTGGGGCTGCGGTTTCCATTAACAAACTTTACAAATACAAAATGCCCCTAGAAAATAGGAGGGTGATGCTCCTGGACACACCTCATTGCAGTTCAAGCACCTCCAATCCCTCTATATTCACGGAAAGTGGCGCGCACACACGCACACACACACACACACGCAGGCAGGCTAACTCACTGTAGTGGAGTCAGCCAGGCAGTAAATAAAAGTGACAAAGGCCACTATTCCAATCTACCACCGCACTGGCTGGGAAATATATATGCACCCTTAGGCTAGTCATAGATCCACACGCAGAAAGAGGAGGCGCGATTTGAAAAAAAGGAGAGAGAAGATATTACCAGCGCCGGCGAAGGGAATCGTGCACAACAAGAGTTTGGGAGAAATATGTGCGGGAGAATGATGAGGCCAATGAAGTGTTGAATAAGTCCAGAGGGGTTTTTATTGATGGCTTTGAAGGAGAGGAGAGGCACAAACGCACAAACATTGCACACGAGCAGAATGAACTGCAGTTATAGGGATAAGCTTTGCAAAACAATAATCTATCAGGAGATGGGGAGTGCGCGGAGGCTCGTTAACCTGCGAGCTCACAGAATAACACCCCAATTAACGAAGCAGACAGAGGAATGAATGGAGAGGCGGGCTAATCTCAGGGCGGGGAGACGGATTTAGCATTGGGTTTGATACGGGAATCAGACACTTCAGAGCAAAACAGCACCAGTAGGTCATGGCTATATGGGCTTCTTTGTATCTTTGTGAAATGGCAACTTGTATGCATATTTATAGTATATTCCATATTAACATTTTCTAATCTAATGCTTTCATTTGAGGTGGATTATGGGTTTTAAATTGGATTCCCTTCTTTAACAATGTCTTTTGTGGTTGAGGGTACAGAGCGACAACTAAAGCAATTTGTATTTGTTTCCAATGAAAAGCACCAATTTTAAAGCAGTATTAAGTAACTTGTTTACCTTAATAAATGCAAGTGTTAATGGGATGATTGGCGGGGGGGTTTCATCTCCCCCTGGTGTCTCTGGCCAGAAAACCACACTTGCAGCTTTCCAGTCTACAAGTCGGAGGCCCCAATACACAATAATGGAATCACGAAGAAGCTAACAGGCTAACGGTCAAGGCTAACTGCGGGTTAGCGCCACTTAAACAGTTTTTACTGCCAAGTGTCAGTGGAAAAAAATATCTCCATTGTGTAATTGGATGTACAATATCCCTCTCTTCCTTTGTCTTTTCTGTCAGCGTAGTATTTGCTCTCACAGACAATGAATGAACATGCTCTATGGGGCATGTTACGTTTTTTGGGCATGAGTTACTTAGTTCTGCTTTAAACAATACCAGGAGGATACCAGGACATGCATATGAACTACTACACAAATACAATAATCAGTTGCATGTCAGAACATGCTTGTAGAAGTATAAACTGCAGAGTTAGCACATTTTAAGCTCATCGAAACGGGATATTTAGTTGCTTCAAGAGGGTATTTTGCCAAAAATAACATCCAATTTGAGTTGACGTGCTCAAATCTCTCGTAATCTCTTTAAAGGTGCGATTTCCTTTTGATTGTGATTACATTTGCAGCACTGAACTGAACTAACAAAAGAAAACTTTGCACTCATTAGCAGGTATCATGCTGTATTACGTGCACAATCAATGCAATTTACACCTTACACAGCCCTCTGCTTGCAGCGTGTCATAAATTGCCGTGATTTGATGGATGCACAATAAATCGCGCAGCTACCACTTAGGTGAAAATGAGATTGTTTCATTCAAAGCTATATGTGGTACATGTTTTTATATTGATAGGAATCCATTCACACCGCAGCCATGACCTGCTTGGAGCTAAAGCCATAAATGCATCCCGCTTTTCAATTATACACAGGTACTTACTCGCTAATACACTCAGGCAACCATTGACCCGGCCACTTGTCTCCCATTTCAAATCGAAAAGCATCTTCACAACAGAATACATCACACGTACACACACACACACACACACACACATAGAAGAGAGGTGGGGCTGCAGCAAAGAGGCAGGTTCAGCACATCAGCATCACGCTTCGTCGGCTCTAGAGGTCAAACTAACAGTCAGCGCTGATTTACTGTATACACGCTCGGTAGGTGCGCGAGGAAAACAGCAGCAGAGAAGAAGCAGGGGAGAAGTGTCAATGTAATGACCCATACATAAAACAATTCACACCGTGGTCTCTCCAAAGGAGCCCAAAGTAATAGAGCGCAGCAAGAGCAGTATCAGTATATTCTGCATAAAGTGGTTTAAAAACATTATTTCTGGTAATATATACATCTTATCATTTTTAATAATATCAGAAGAGATTGAGAAATGAGAGACTGGGCTAGTTGAGATTGTTAAATTGGCCTGGAATCATCCTTTACGGAGAGCTATAGGTGATAAAGCAGTTAGTATAAGCTTCGGCGTACAAGATTTCACCAAACAGCATGCTAACAAACTGATGGCACAGTGATGAGAACACCTTGAGCGCAGAACTGCTCACAAAGGATCCAATGATGATCTTAAAAACGTGTAGTACAGTCTCGTGTTCCCTCTCTGATGCAACAAAATCCAAGTAATACAGATAAGAGCACTTTAGCAGAGGAAGAGGAAGGAGAAGGAGAAGGAGAAGAAGAAGGTGCGACCAATTTAATGAAGATTATGCACACGTTTAAATGAAGTGAAATATTACCCCAGGGAATGTTACAACATGGTTAAATATGTCCTCTTTAAGTATCTAAGACCAAAGCAGGATCTTCCTTCTATGCAAAGAAATGGTCACACCTCCAATCAAAATATAAGTAACAAACAAAGGTCATTGAGAAATATGTGGCCATGAAGACCCACACGCAACAAATACTTTTTGAATTTGGGCTCGACCTTCCAGTTTCCATCTAACAACTGCCGCTCCAACGTGTGATTAGACGTGAAAGTGTGAAAATAAAGACTTTGAAAAACACATTAAACACACCAGGACAGGGGTAATAAAGAAAAATACAGTGAGTCACAGACAGTATTGGCTATCGATTCGACTATTGACTCGGCGTAATTCACCGCACGGGAGAGAGGGTGTGTGCAAATAGCTCTTTTTACAATTAGCGCGCTGTGAAATGTTGCAGGGAGGAAAAAAAAAAATGCAAACAAAGACGCTAAGAATGGGAGCAGATAATTGACCCAAGCTCTATGGGAGACAGACCGGAGAGGTGCATTGTGGGCAAGTGGGATGCGTGGCCTCGGGGGAGCGAGAGATACGGCGTATGTGAGCTAATCAACTGCAGTCCAGGTGTTGGCATGAGCGTGAGCGCACATCTGGCGTTCCCACGGTAACAGCCACCTCAGTCACGGTTCAACGTTTCATTCATCCCTAAAGACTCCAGAGACAGTGGAGGGAGGGGGGGAGGGGCGGGTGTAGAGAGAGACATGGTGATGGCACAAGGGGTACACAAATCATAGCACTGATGACCAGGCACATGGGGCAAACATTAAAAACAACGCACACGGTTCCAGTCTCACAACACAACTACCGCAACATTGATTTCCATCCAGACTGCTGTACTGGTTTGCCAAAAGATTGTATTTTTCCTATGGGAGACACTGTGTTAAGGTGTGATGGCCGATACAATGCTGCGTGAATATTATGTCTCATGCTCCGTGAACCACACTTTAATCATAATAGAGAAGTAGAAGGGGCACATCCCACAACAATGCTGAAGATTTTATGTGAACAATAAAAGACTTGTGCTAGATGTATTTACCAGAAGTGAGCCGGCAGCTATGGAGTTGTTTCATGGCTATTTTTCGCTGCATTTAGCCTCTTAACCCGCCTGAACCGAGCACAAAAGGCAGCAAAATAGCGACAAAAACAAGAAGAAAACGAGGATGAAAATGCAACAGAAAAGCAACAAAAAAGTGACAAAAATTTGATGAAAAATTACGTTTAAAAAAAGTGATGGCAACAAGTCAAGGAAAAAGATCCTTTAAAGATCAGTTTTGCAGGTTTTAGCTTTCAAATAAGGCGTTACTCTGGCCTATAGACTGTATGCTCCAGTCCAGAAGCTTTTAGATTTGAGTACGGCCAAACTGGAGAAAATGTGCTTGGTTAAGGCAGGGCGCATTAAGTTAATATATTGAATATGTTTGCCAGATCCCTCTAAAACGGCGGGTTTCTATGGTAACGCTGAAAATATAACATTTGATCTCAAACTTTTTATGAGCCTAATTCATTTTCACACAGTCATCTTAAAATATGCTCATCAAGGAACCAATTAATTGCTTAAGTAACCTGGCATTCAGCACATCCATTCTGTGAGCGGACCAAACCCGAGCAGTAATCTGTCGCATTTGTCTTGGCTAAATCTAGGTCGGAAGTTTTTTTTTTTGTCATACAGTGTACAGAAGCGTTATGTTTATCATACAAGAGAGAGCCCCCAGCTGAGATCATATGAGACTGTCCCAGTTAGCAACCTTTAATGTAGACGAATGCACTATCTATGTATCAGGAGTGTGGCCTATATCTGAGACTAGGGCAAACTCACATATGATTAGTGGCTTACTTTCACCTCGTCCGTTTTGGTAAATAAAATTAGCATGTTACAGAGTGGTTAGTGCTCCTGCCTGGTGCCATGAAGGTTATGAGTTCAATACCCCATTACCCAGTTGATACCTTACATTGGAGTCTTTAAGCCCATTAAGTCGTACTATCTTGGGGGAATTCCTGTCAATTCAAGGGCCTTATCACCAACAAGTCACTACTATCCAAGTGGTTCGTCTCTCAAGCCAAGAGACAATAATACAACATAAAAACAGAAATACGAAATGTTCTATTCCAACATCATAAGACAGTTGCGTCATTGTCCTCATGTGAAGACCATAGAGACCATCTCTGCATTCCACACCTGAGGCTCTGTCAGTCCTAATACAGTCTATAGCAGCGAGACAGCCTTGACAAATTTCTTCCTCAGACCATAATCCCAGTTTTAGATTTGATCTCGCCGTGTCTAATGCAGCAGATAAAGCCCAGTCACTGCTCTTGTCAGTCATTCATTTGCCAGCTCCTGCTCACAGGAATCAGCTTTGATATGTAAGACAGGTATAGGAAGGCGAGTCCTCCGTGTGAGCTTGTCTCTTGCAATGGCTTTGTCCTTTGAGCTTTGAGTTTTCTGAGATTCCTCATGATTTAGTACTTTTTTATCAGACCAGTTCTAGTTCTGGCTTAGTCCTCGTGGTAAGACACAAGTCCTACTCATAAGCATGTTTGGACAAATACATGAAATACTTCCATAAGATCCTTTTGAAAATGCTGTCACTGCTGTAAAGAAGGGCTTGCCCAGCTTTAGCGCCAGTGCACTTTTGTAACAGCTTTTGTTTTGACTGTGCACTCTCCCAGAAATTGATTGCAAATACTTGATTAAAAAGTTCATAACGTTTTAGAAAACATGGTCCGTTCCTTGCGCTAACCAATCGCTGAAAAGGTCAGACATGCCAACGAAGCATTTAGCCGAGTTACTAGATAAACACTCCTAATGCGGTAAGATTAATGGCTTCCCGATTCATCAACACACTATGAATCGCAAAACTATAGCGGAATACCCAGTTAAAAAGCAATTTGTTCAGTTCAACATTTAATACCAACAGCAGATTTGTCATCGTTCTGCCATCTATCTCTGTCTGCTTAAAAAAAAAACTCTCTACACAAATGCGCGCTTGAGCTTCTCCTCCCCCCTGCTGTGAACGAGTAGCTCGCGGAGTTTCTAGCATCAAACAAGACGGACTGACTTCTTTCAGTGTTTTGGCTTCTCCATGTTTCTGTGGTGTGTGTGAACGTTTGATGGCGGCGTATCTGTGCCATCAATAGGGGAAAAAAAGAAAGAAAGAAAGGCATCTCCCACGGTCTTTGAAATTTTCTGGGCCAAGAGGAGAGAGCAGGTGAGGACAGGGAGGGGAGATAGGGAGGGATAGGTGCTTAAATTCAAGTAAAGGCGGGACAAAGAGGAAGTCATATTGGAGCAGAAAGGGGAAGAAATATATGGTTAACACGATAAAGAGTGTATTCAAAGCAAATCCAAACCCAAGCTGTTGGTTTCTGGCTTGAATTGCCATGTTATCCTAACTTTTGGTGTCAACTTTTCAACATGGAGGTAATTTGAGAGGCCATTGGCACAGATCGACAGCCACTTTTCCACCAGTAAGCCCTGGGCATCTGCAGAATGAAGCTCCCCAACACAAAACAATGGAACACTCAGCGAGTAGACTTCTGAGCTTGAAAGCGCAGTGTAAATCAAAGCCAGTAACATTGATGTACAGCGGTTTGCGCATTGATTTGGCAAGGGTATAGAGATCCTCATCGGAAACTCATAACATTTATCCCTGGTTGGAACAGTCTCAAAGATTTGATGCATCAGAATGTTTGGCCTAGTTTGGTTTGCTAAAATTTCACAGGTCATTACAGAATCAAAAAAAGCCTTAGAATAACTCAAACACAGCACAATCCCACCCACAAACAGAAGCCATGACCGGGAGATAATCTCATTCACTTTCATTTAGATATGCCTTGTTTGTAGAAACATTGCCCTGTAGCTAGAAATCTTTGCGCTTTAGTACCCAATCTTTGACTAAGCACCATGCATTTGTTTTTCACACTTCAGCAACAATTTGAATTATTAAAAAGACCCAAACAAGCCCTTTAGGTTTTGTAGAGCTGTCTTACATTGCGAGGAGTTCTTTTTATGTGTTTTGGCTGCATTAAAAATTCAAACAATGTCTTTGAGTCCAATTACACAGAATGCCATTTTAAAAGCTGACGCATTTAAAAATTGATTTAGTTTGCAAAGACAACATTAGAGTTGATCAAATGTTCATGAGCGAAGCGAGAACTTAAAACATCTGCACTTCGAAAAAGGAAGGGAGAAGTGGTGTTGCGGGACCACTTTGATATTTACTTGGCTGCAGATGTATAGGTTTACAAAAGCCGAGTCTTATTACGAAGCTATAGATGTGTTTTATGTTAGTGGATAATATAGAGGCCCGCTAATGTGCTGAGTAGCTGGAGTCCGGCCTGTCTGCACTCTGAAGATAACAGGTCTATCGGCCATTTCATTACCCCATCTAGTTAAATGATACAAATCTAGCTTTGTAGTGTGCTTTCACAAATGTCATAGGAGTCATTGTCCGAGAAAGTTGTAGCTTCTTTTTTTTTTTTTTTTCAGAACAGTACATGACAACAAACAACAAATTCCACCCTTACTCTAATTTCCATCCATTTATTCAGGTCGCAGCGACATTATTTGTAATCTGAGTGCTACATGCCTTGGTTTAGTAGTTCCATTTCAGTCTTTTCTCAAATGTTAATGCTCCTGGGTATGCCTAAAACATGTTTTGTAACTTGATTGAAGCGCATATTTCACAATGGATGTATCCTAATCTTCCGATTCGTTATGGAGGGCTTTACCTTGCTAAATGTAAACCCCTTCCCACTGGATCAAGATATACTCAGCCTACTGCAAGTCAATCATTAGTTGGTGACGAAGGTGAAAGGCAACGCTAAACCAACCCAACGCAGATGACGGCTTAATATTTTTGTCTCATAGAAAAACACAATCATTTTCCAATTTTCAGTCAGCCCTAACATCAAGTACAAAAAAAGCTTCTCCTATATGCTGCTTTATCTATCAATATATAATAGTGTTGTTTTGTTCTTTTCTTCTTTGCGCTGAGTTTTTTTGGCCCGAAACCTCCCTAGAGCCCAACTGTACTTAAGGGAGCAGCCACTGCGTACTGTATGGGCACATATAGCTTCCCTTGCCTGCTGGAAAAATCACCATAAATAGAGCATGGCTTCTGATGAATAATTAAAAAGTTCTCTCACATCCTGCCTCTTCATCTTCCTTGTTAGGATTTTCCTGTTCGCCGTTACCAACTGTTTGTGAGTGTCACCCGTTTTCATCCCTTTTAACCCTTAGTCACTCACTGGCGGCTTCGTCTTTTCGAAACCTCACGTGTGCATGTTTCCACGCTGTTTTCGTGACTCTAGTGACCCGAGGAAACGCTCGTCAGCGATTGGCTGCGACAACGCTCAAATGGCTGGGCAGCGGTATTATTGATTGGAAAATTGATTAATCAGGTTGTCGACGCTCCCACGGGACGCGTCATTTTTCCGACTGATGAATGTGGGGACATGTTCAGAGAGCGGCCAATCATGACATAAGGCTCTGTATTGGCAGGATACAATGCATATACAAATAATTGTGTGATGCATGATCATATTCAACACCAATAGAACACCAATTTACTACTTGGTTTCACTGGATTTTTTTGCATTTATTCCACGGACTGTAGAGCTAAATTAAAGACAAATCGTCATGTCCAGCTGTTTGGCAACTACTGTATTATTATAAAACTGAACTGGATACAAGAGCAAAAAAAGTGAAATGTGTTTTGGCAACAGTATAGGTCATAAAAATGCCATGGTTAAAAAAACTGAAATACATGACTGGCAATAGATCTACTAATGGGTTTCAGTCACATAACTTTTGTTGAATGTAATGTGCACTTTAATGTGTAATGTGGGACAAACAAGGAGGTATCTGGAAAAGACTCGCAGCTAAGCCACGCAAATCTTCTAGCCCTACCATTGTTCTGACAAATGTTCCTTCACTGGAGAATAAGACAGATTATATTTGCCTGTTTTGGTCTTCCTAGAAGATTGTTGTGGAGAGGAGGGAGCTGCGCAGGAGCAAGAGGAAGGAGGGGTCGAGGAGCTGACCAGTGCAGGACACCACGCTCTGAAACAGGGATAAACCCAGGGGGTGGTGCACCGTTTCAGAGGAGCACTTAAGGCAGCCAGTCAGGCTTCTTCCAGGTTCTACAGGCTCCCTGACCTCCAAAAACGTGCTGGTCAGGTTGGCCCACAGGACGAACTCAACAACTGAACACTATTTTGTTACGTACTTTTAACTATTTAAAAGGTCCTAAGTTTCCATCACTTGAGACCCATGTGCTATGTTTATATCAGGAACCTCGAACCACCAACCTTTGGGTTCGTTGTTGAGCCCTCTGCTACTGCGTCCTATAATTTACTCTGCAGTTTTTGTTGTGTTTGGGGTTTTTTCACACCATCTCTGTATCACACAATAAAAGACTGCAATATCTGAACACCTAAAACTTTCCCACACCCAGAAGCAAAAGCGTGTGTCCATTTTGAACAATGACACACACAAGTGCCCACTTTTTTGGCAGCGGTTTCCGGTGTTAGTTGTTTGCTGGCACTGACTGCGCTGTCTCCAAGCAAGAAGAGGAAAGAAGAAAGCAGCGCGACCAATCTTTTTCTCCCTCTTAACGACAGGACACATCCACTCCTGCTTCTCCTGAGGCAAAGTGCTCGACTCGGCTCCTAAAATATTAACCACTGTCAGACACAAACACACACGGACACGGGGGAGAGAGAGAGAGAAAGAGAGACAGAAAGAGAGAGAGGAGAGAGAGAGAGGAAGCAGCAGTGACGGTTGGGGACCGTATGGGCTTTTATTCGCTCACCCGCTGTGACTGTAAAAAGCAGCTGCACCATTTCCATTCATTGCACTTTCCTGTTTGTTTAATGCGGCCTGATTTCCACTTCTGTTGCATTGTACTCAACAGGACTACATACATTTATCCTGTACATGTTGTTGCGCCTATACTTCAAACACTTAACACTTCATTACACTGCTTTGTGCCCCATGATTAAAGGCTAAACTGCATGTCATTGTATTATGGGTAAATACACAAGAGTCGTTTAAAGTGGCCCTGCCCATTTCTGCCTGTTTTGCAGTTGTGAAAGTCTGCCATCTGAACTCTTTTCTAGCTCTAACAATACTTCTTCACATAGATTCATTATACGGTATGCATGTCGAGTAATTTCTAGGTTAGCAACAGATAAAACTGTGCTATATTTGGCCACCAGCAGCACGTGGGACTCTCTGTAATTTGGCATTTCGCCCGGCACAAGTCTGCCACCATATAAACTGCATGCAGTAACATAAATTTAAACCAAACCTGATCTAATTGGGATGCTTACATCTTTGTTTTGTTTCTGAATCAGAGGAAAAGCATTTATTCAATACTAAGCATCCCCACGTGCGCAAAATGCCAAATATTTAGAGCAGCACTTGAGGGAGTTCTGTTGCTGCAGTTACATTATAGGCTTGTAGTGGTGATTGGTGGTGAATTTTGCATGATATGTTCCCTTTATACTCGTTACTTCCTAATTGTCTATTGTTTCAGGGAAGGAGCTGGAGAGCGATTTCCGTTTGCTAATATCCCCAGACTTGAAGGTCAATTTATCATCAGAGCGCATCACCGAGACTTACCTGCACAAGATGTTGATTCTCTTCGGGCGACTCAGACAGGGGACCTCGAGTCGCACCAGGAATCTTAAATAGATGGCATTTTCGCTTCTCTTTATCTTTATGTATGAGGCGCATCTATCCGAGTATCTATTGAGGAGCAGATGAAAGGGCCTCTATCTCATATGAAGCATTATAAAGCACTTTCCGCAGGTGATTTGGTTCGGGATTACATTTCCTTGTGGTTTTTCCGCCACAGCTTTGGCGAATAGATATAAGTTTATCTTTCTTCCGATTTGGCCACAGAAGGTCAAAAACAATTTATTTCCACTTTATGTAGGTCCCAACCTGGGTGAAATGGTGGAGGTTGCATCAGCAGGAGCTATACCGACGCTAAGTAGCAGATAACTTGCTACGCTGTGGCAAATTATTAGAACCACAGGCTGCGCACCGATCCCAAGAGAGTTGCGTCAAGAGCGGTATCCAGCATATCCAGCAATTACTGTATGTAAGGCAATCTACAGTTTATGCATGTTCCTTTAGGAGTAGCAACACAAACCAATGAAAAGCACGTCTAACTACTTCCAAAGTAATCATCACCAGCACCTCTCCATGGACATGTTGCTGCTTTGCTTTTGCTTGAACTACAGGAAGCTAAACATGGGGGATAAACGCATTTGCTCCTCTTCCAATGATTTGACAACCCACTGCAAGAAGAGCATTGTCGGTGCCTACACTGCGTTAACAATTATTATATAAATTGTATTTCAGTGTCATAAAGGTAAAAAATAAAAATAAATTCAATTAAACTCATGGATAGTATTATGTCTCCGGGCTCTTTGAATCACTGACATCAATCTCAGACACCTGTGATAATTAGCTGTCAGGTAAGCCGTTTCTGCTCATGAGCATTCAATTAACAGTTTAGAGGAGGTCGGATAGAAGGTTTATGCACAACTGCAGCCTCTGAAGACCCTACACCTTGATATTCAGGAGACTCCAGAGGCACCAGCAGCTTCAAATAGACCTGTTTGCTGTTTTGTAGCAGCTGTTCTCTTAATCTGAGGTATTTGTCTGGCAGAAACCGTCCTCATTGTGCCTTTATCTGCACAAACCCGTGTGTGCTCTGAATCAGGCAAAAATCTCTTAACAGTACGCTAATTACGCTTCATCTTTCATGAGATATCAAAGGTTTTCATACCAAGTCAAAGGCATTCAACTATTTCACGCTTCTCATCGACAGAGAGATCCTTTTTCTTTCCTCTGTTGCTTGAGAATGGTTGTCTGCTTAATAATGGTTAACGCCCTTTTTCAGTAGCTTTTTCCTTAACTGGGCTTACCGGACAACTGATCATCACAGGCGTCTGAGATTGATATAAGTTATTCAAAGAGCCCTGAGACACAATACCGTCCATTTTCTACCTTTATGGCACTGAAATACTATTTGCATAATAATTGTTAACGCAGTGTAGTAGATTATTAGCAGTATGTTTGGTATTGAAGACATATTGGTTTATGTTGCTATTGAGGTGTATTTCACTTGCGCAGTGCAGCTATAAAGTCATCATTCATTGAAATTCATTAATGCAACTTTAGAAACCGAAACCTGCTGCAGCTACAGGAAAAGATGGACGTCTAGGTAAAGCCCTATGCCTGTCGTTTTCTAATTGAATTGCAGCCACTAAAAAGCTACCCTGACCGATCTAATGCTAAGTATAGTACTTTTCACACAAAGTTGACATTTCACACATCATGCATCCACACAGAAATAGGTCTAGTTACAGTAAGTAGGCTATAGCTGATTGAATAGTATGTCCTTTATACATCTATACTTGTCCAACTCCAACAATGAATGGAAATGCATCAGCTGGTCGGTCCTGCTGCCGGGGGCGAAGTGTGCAGCTCTGTATAACGCATAGGAGCAGAGCGTCTGAATGTCAGCCAGCAAATGAGCCGTGACTTTCAGCATAAGACCGTCGCGTCAGCAATAACCGGATACACTGGCTCTCCTGTTCCCGATTGCGCCGTGTTTTTTCGCCTCTCTTGTCCCGTATACACACGAGGCTGTCAGATTATTTCCAGGAGCACGGAGAAGCCATGTCCGACCTCTGCGCGACCTCTCTTCTGATCCAATCACCGGCGAGCGCACCTCCTCTCCATCTCGGGGCTAACCTTGACTTGTGGGTCCATTAAACACACGTGCGCACGGGCAGAAGGCTGCGCTCACTGGCAGAGGTGGTCGGTGGGGATTTCTATTTACTCAGTCGTGTTTATTTGAGTGTCTTTGAGGGTCAGGTCATGGGAGATATTATATGGGCAGATTATACAGTTAAAAATCCTTCCAGATGACTGAAGAAAGGGCAACAAGTGCAGAAAACACTCCAATCCACGTTTAGTTGAATTTGGATATTATTTTTAAGTTTTGATGCCGCTTTTTCGGACGGGGACCATAACAGACGTAATCACAGTGTCACAATACATTCTGTGTTCAAAATGGCAGCAGGAAACAGCTGAGGGCTAAAGACAGTGAACATCTCAAACCACACGCATGTCATAATGTCACCCACTGAGAACAGCTTTCTGCACAACACTTCCCCAAAAGCATCTCACTAAGAGGCTCCCATGGGTGCAAACCGCTGCCCCCCGCTGAGATGAGAGGGGGAAATGTGCTTTAGGTGAAGTGTGCTTTAGGTGAAAACAGCAACAAGACGAAAAGAATTATAAGTCAGCGATGGAAAAAAGACTTTTGGAAAGAAGCGTCTCAAAGACTTCTGGTGGTGTCTGTTGCAATATTTAAATACCTCAGATCCTCTGCATCTAAGGAAGTTCTGCTTCTTGCACCATGGCAGGAAATGAATTAGGTCAATGTGAGGCTGCGACATATAGGCCGAGTAAAAGTGAAAGCCACAGATGCATCAACCGCAAACGTAAATACAAATGTTTTCTTAAACCATTGTATATTCTAATGTGACACAACACAATGCTAGAATGTTTAACTGTAGTTTGGACTTCAAATAACAAAAATGTCAGACTCACCTTGTACACTTGCCCATATGTGCCATTTCCAACCAGCTCAACCAGCTCGAAAATACCAGCAGGATCCTGAGGAGATAGAACAACAGAATGAGTCAAGTTATCTGCAACGCAATGACAGGTGTACAACAAGGTATAACTTCAATCATGGACCATCTTAAAAGGAGTCCATGGTGGAAGTCTAGGGTAAGTAGATCTCCCAAACCGTAAGCATTTGTGTTCAATAAGCAGCTCGTTGTTTGAGGGCACTTAGTTATTGCACATATTGCACAAAGACTGACGGAAGTGAGGCAACCAGTCTGCACCATCGGCCCCTACGACCACCACCAACCACTCACTCACTCACTCCATTCACTAGGCTTCCTGGTGTTCCCAAACGGTCTCCCATCCAAGTCCTGCCAGGCCCTTCCCTGCTTAGCTTCCAAGGTCTGACGGGATTGGGCATAGCACAGGCGGTATGGCCATGGTTAAGGTTAAAGGCCAAGTTTTAGTGCTATGTTTCTTCTTCTAAACATGAAGGTCCTAATTCAGACCCCAATCCAGCCTCAGATCGGTCTTGATTCTTTGTTACGTTTTGATTTTGACACAGTCATTTCAGGAAACAACTCACTGTTTATTGCAATATAAAGGACAATCATTGAAAATCACAATTTCTCTCGGCTTTATGTGTTCAGTTACTTGATATTTTTAGTTCGGAGATCACCTTCATCTGAGTGCACAGCTCTAGTGCTCACATCCACGCAAACCAACTAATAATTTAAGTCGCTTTGCTGCTATTTGTCAACACAGATTTTAGCACTACACTCTGACAAGCAGCCCAAGTAGAGCGAGCAACTAAAACTCGCTGACCCCATCCCAGCAAAACCTCCCTCCACCCCCATCCTGCTCCTGTCCCGTTGCTGTGTTGCCACGGCATTCCGACAATAGCTGGCATTCACACTCACTCCAAAGTCTTTAAATCGTCCACTCGTTCCTCTCTTCATTCCTGACAGTGTCCAGAGCATGGGCCAAAAAAACAACTACTAGTGTGCCCAGTCTTCTTTTTAAACTCAGCAGTTTTTGCGTGTGCGTCAATCAAAACTTGAACTGTATTGGCAGACACGTCAAGAGCCTATACGCAGAAAACTTATTCCAACTTGTGAAGGGTTTTCTGAGAACAACTTGCCCATCAATATCACTAGGGCTGCAGCAGTGATATTTAAATGATGAATAGAAAATGTCAAACACTGCAATTTTACAGGTAATACAGTAATATGTCCTCAGAGAATAACAGTAAAACGTTCTTCATGAGGTATATCAAGTATAAAAGTGCCAACCCAAAGTTTGGACGTCGCAATAAAGTATTGTCCAAAAATAGTGCAGCCCTATGTTTTCAATACTTTCACTATACTATTTGTCTTTGTCACATTTGCCATTGTTGAAAGCCAGCTTAAAAAGGCATCTGAGCTACGTGACTAATTTAAACCCCAAATCTCTTACTCACTGAGCTATTCTTAGACCTGGGAGCCTCAGAGGACGACGGTGCTGACTATTGGTTTTTGCAAATTGGTCCGTCAGACGCTAATGCCAAAACTCAATAGTCGCATTAACTCTTTTGTGGTTACATGTGCACTACTGTATATATCTGTAAATGGAAGACCTAGGCCATTTTGCTTTATACTGTGGCTTTATCCATGCGTCTAGATCAGTGGTTCTCAACCTGGGGGTCGGGACCCCCATAGGGGTCGCAAGACAAATTTGGGGGGTCGCCAGATTATTTAGATAAAGTATACATATTTTAATTAGCATATAATCTAATGTTTTATTGTAGCATGTGTTTGCTATTGTACCAAAGTGCCATTATTTGTTCGTAGTTTCATGAATTTTATTTCAGCTATTTGTTTTTTCTCTTTGTTTTTTTACTTTGTTTTTTTACTTTTTGTTTATTGACAAGTCAGAACAACAAGTTACAACAAAGGTCTTTGATTTTTTTCCCCTCCTCCCCAACAAAACAAACAAAAAACAAAAAAAACATTAATATTTTTTTATTTTTATTAATTAATTAAAATAATAATAATTAAAAGACATGGAAAAATAAATAAAAATAATAATTATAATAATAGTAATAATAATAATTTAAAAAACTAAATAAATAAAATAAAATGCGGTCCTATAAACAACATTATGAGAACTTATCTCTACTATTTAACAATAGCCCGGGTGGGGGGTCACGAACCCCTTTACCTGCTATAATGGGGGTCGCGGCTCCAAAAGGTTGAGAACCACTGGTCTAGATTACCAAATGATACAGCTCAAGCTTCAAGGGATGTGGATGTTCTTTTTTTTTTCATATCTAATAGGTGCCGTGTTGCATTATAGCTGATTCACAATTACAAAGCAAGACATTGTGTTGACATCTCTGCCTGGCTCAAATATTACATGATACCTGCTGCTTGTCACACACTATTCCCCGCTCAATAAAACCTTCTGGTCTATAAAAAGCTACACTCTATTCACATCTGAGAGGCTCCATCCTCTTCTCGCTCACTCTCAGCTTTTCACACGCGCGTACACCTTTTATATTTTGCCTACTGCAGATTTTTTTTTTCTTTCAATTTCAGTGAAGGGTTTGGTGGTTACTTGGATTCGCCAAGCATTGCATCCTTTTCCTCTGTATTTGACTTATCCTTCCACCCTTGAGTAGCTTGTCACACTGAAACCCCCCCCCCAATCCAAAAACATGCACAGTCAGCTAATCCTCCCGCGAGGTAATTCTGACCATGTTTCTCGGTGAAGATCAGGCGCTGCACTGCGGTCGCCCCCACTGCTCCTGACCGGTTGCACGGGGCACTGGATGAAGGATGGGTCAAATGCGGAGGATACATTTCCCTACAGGGACAGTAATGTCTACCAATACAAATACTAAAATGGGAGAACTAAGATTTGACACAACACTCTCCACTTCGCTAGATTTGGAAATGGCACAACCAGACAACTAACTCTGTACAGTATTGTGGAACAGAGGCAATTACTTTACACCTTCTTTTAGGTTGACCATCTGTGTTTCCCTTGTTTATTTTTATCAGTTCCCCTTCCTGTTTCCCCTGTAGTGCTTTAGTGTCTCTATTGGTTTGTTTCTGCGCCTCTCAGCAGACCTGTCAACCTGTCAGCTGCCTCTGTGGACCGAGCGCTTTTCTCGCACTCTCCTTCCTTTTGTCTTTTGTTCAGGGCGCGCACAAACGATTTCCCCTTCTCTAGCGCTGCAGACGAACTGTTTTTTCTCTCGCGCGCCCTCAAGTACATCCTCCCGCCGTCTCGCTGCCTCACACTGGAGCAACACACAGAGTGGCAAAAGTACACCTCCTCCTACACAGCCAGTGTTCAAATGTTCTAACAAGTGCGAGTGGGCATCAAGGGAAGAGCACAGAGAGCTAAATGTGTGCAATGAAACTGTGTGAGAGAGCAAGTCAGATGGAGAGAGAATAGTACAGGAAGCGCACAAGCCACACACTGCCTGATATTTAAAAAAAAGGGTCACCAACTGGATTTAACTAACTGTTATGATCCGTGCTTGCTGCAGTTGGTTAGATCTGCCCAAAGAATGAAATCAATGGATTCTCTGAACATCCTGAATGACCAGGTTATTCCATCAATGGATTTCTTCTTAACTGATGACAATGCCAGGATTCATTGGGCTCACAAAATGAACAAGGGGTTCAGGGAGCAGGAGACATCAATCATTTTCACACATGGAGTGCAGATCTTATCCCCATTGAGAATCTCAGGGCTGTGCTGGAGAAGGCTTTGCACAGTGGTCACACTCTCCGGTCACCAATACAAGATCTTGGCTAAAAATGAATGCAACACTGGAACTCTTGACATTGCAGACGCTTATTGAAACTATGCCACAGGGAATGTGTGCTGTACTCAAAGCTAAAGGTGTTGCAGTGAAATATTAGAGTGTGTGAGTGTATCACACCTACTATGGTGAGAGTGACTGAGTAGTCTATAATGCAGAGTGTTAAAGAAGGACTAAGTAACTTGTTTACCTTAATAAATCCTCTTCGTAGTCCCTCTGGGGGTCATACAAGTGTCAGAAAACAACCCTTGCAACTATCCCTTCATCGCGTCAGAGGCGCAATACACACTAATAGAATTGCGAAGAAGAAGCAAACAGGCTAATGGGCAGCGCCAACTGTGGGCTAGCGCCACTTTAGCAGTATTTACAGCCAAGTTTGAGTGAAAAAAACGATCTCCATTGTGTAATTGGGTTGTGGCACACTGTACAATAATCCTCTCTCCCTTTGTCTTCTCTCTCAGCATCTACTATTTACTCTTACGGACAATTAATGACAACAAAAAAAACGCAACATGCTACAACACCTGCAGTGGTGCTTATTGGCCTCTAGGGACATGAGTTACTTAGTTCTGCTTTAAGAGAGAATTTAATAGGGATCAAATAAAATCAAAGACAGGTGAATACTCTACTCTACAATCCTGTAAGCTACTACACTCGCCAGCTAGTTCTATTTTATATAAAGAATCCAATGGTTGGTATTGACAGGTGAATTAACCAGAGGTGAATTAACCAAGGTATCCACTGGCAAAAACACTGAATACTGTTAGCAAGAGAAGCTGTTGTTTCAAAGGCAGACTAAAGTGGACCTGAAGTGGGAAAGTAATTACTTTTTAAGTCAGATAAGTGTTCGGCTGTGTACTCAAAACATGTGTAAATCTCCCTCTGCAAAAGATCGTGGCTTTTTGGAATATGAATATTGCTGTGGCTATTCTTAAATTTGCACTGCACAATATAAGGCAGCCATAATGGCAAGTTTTGAGCCCCAGCTTGTTTGCCCTCACTCATCAACTACATTACATGCTGTACAGTTTTGTCTAATGAAACCCATTAAGTAAAAATGTTTTGACAGGACAAAAATATAAGTAAGTCATGCCACTCTTTCCACTTTTATTTTCTAAGACTATTTTCTGAAAGTCACTCTCTTTAAACCACACTTTTTATAAGCAGCGGTCCTTCCTATCAGGGATTCTGTTGCGATGCTCTGTGTACACCGGTCCCACTGCTGTCGATCGATCGGAGGTTAGAGTCTGCATGTCAACAGTCCGTGCCCAATGCATAGACCTCTCCTTTTCTCACTTCCTCCTCCGTTCTCCGCGCGTGTGAATTAACTCCATGGGCCTCGCATACAAACTTCTGACAGGATCTCCCCAGACACTTCTCAGGACGCCCTCTCCTCTCTCTCTACATTCTGATGCCGCGCACACAGCCAGTCGCACGCTTTAAAATGCACAGGAAGAAGACATACGAGGCGGGCAATGCACGCGTGTGTGGTTTTATTTCCCTCTCCAAACGATCGCCCAAACCGGGGAGAGAAGAGCCTTTTTCCTGCTCTAGTTCATACATGTCCTCTGGCACGCTGATAAAAATATAGCACAATATCATTCATATTTTATAGGCCACTACTTGCAGAATGAGCTCTCTGCACTCGGGCTGGGGGCGCGTTTCGCCACCGGTGGGGCTGTTCCTGTGCAGGGTAGCTTTATTATATCTTCATTTTGTGCATCTCCAGGCAGATCCACATGACTGCCCCATGACCCCACGGGTGGCTGGTGAATCACAGGGGCTGTGTGTGTCTAGCCGCAGCAGAATGTGACAGCGCGCATTAAATAGTTTGTAAACAGAGGATCAGAATCAGAGCTTAGTTGGGGAAAATAATCGGACTTATGTGGATTTAGATTTAGAGATGAGTTAGTCAAAAGTACTTATTCAAAAGCTGCGCACAATTACATTAAGGGTTGCTCCAGTGGGCACTGCCTCTGTGGGCCTTCGCTGGCTTGTAGGACAGTAATGCACTGAAACATGACTTTGAGTGCAGATGGGGAAAAATACTCTCAAAATGTATGTTCTTTGCCTTGACCATTAGGAGTGTATATGTCACTCCTGTAGGCACCAACATACAAGAGATGAGGCCTTTATTTTCTATTTTAGGAATTCTAATTCTGTTGTATGGGGTGAACTGATCCATTCATTTTTTTTAAATACACTAATGATAGTCTTACAAAAACCTGTTCGTTTTCTGTTATCTAAAGTGGAAATAGTGACTATAGTGATGTTCATTTGTGACTATATGATACAACACAAGATAAACAAACAAATCCGCCCAATAGTGAGAGTGCACTTTCTTCCAGTTTCACCAAAGAGAAAAGAATAAATGTACAATATTGCCCATACAGCACATTGTGGCAAAAAATATTTGCTGCTTTGAATCGGCCTATTGAATATCTCTATTAGCTTAAAAAATTCAAATCTGATGAGTCAGATTTTCATGGTAAGAGATCGGTTTGGTTAAATGTTTTGTAATGAAATAAAAGCAAGGTTATTAACAGTGCTGACAAGAGTAGTTCATTCATGGCTGGAGGTTAAAGAGAGGAAATCCAGGTAATGCAGTTTTAAAGACACATACGCTTCTGGCTAAGAGGCTGTTAACAGAAACATTTTGCAACATTGAACCTTTTCCTCATTAATCTTCACATTATGCTTGCACTGAGGCGAAACCGGGACTTATTTTAGTCGTGGAATTTATGAACAAACTTGTGCAAAGAAGCCGGAGCACGGAGCAATTTACAGCCGTTCCATACATCATCCACAAACTGCATCATTATTTTGTTTCTGTTCTACAGCTGCTACAAATAAAGCAGGGAGCGTGCACAGTGATATTGCACTTTTGTATAGTATAATGTCGGCAAAATTGCAACGCAGTTCCTCATTCGTAAATTGCATATCACCACGGGTGTCTGTCTAGCCTCTGTCCAGCCCGCTCACTGTGCCAGGTATGAAGCTGAAGATTGCACATGGTGCCATCCATCTGCACAAAGGTCTAGTCTACAGCCTGCATTTAGAAACACAAGATCGGCCCATACAATGTAACATGTCCCATTTCAAAGTCCTGTCCTTGTAATAAGAGTTTGTTTCTTTTCCCTTGCACACGATGTGACTTAATCAGTGTATGGACCAGATACAATTATTAACTTGGTAGTTAAAGCCACACCGTGTAATATTTTACCCAATTAGTAATATTGAAATACAAGCATTTATTTTATGACAGATATTTTCAACATTGAAAAATACCCGATAAATGTATAAACAAACATGTGCCTTTGCTGTGAGCGGCTCAGCTCTCCTAAGACATGACTGTAACTTTAGCGGGAGTGGGTACGTCTCCAGCTCGTCTCCATGGAGATGTGACGAAAGTCAGCAGAATTTGAGTTTTGAACAGGTTAGGTTCGGTTTTGGTAACAGTGTCATCCAAAATGTTACGCAGTGTGCCTTTAATTATCTCAATAAGCCATGATCTATCCAAATATTTGATGCAGCCCATTATATGAAAGAAACTACAAATCTCACTGAAAGTCAACGTGGGCTTGAAGGCAGAGAAGGCAGAGAAATTATTATGTATATCTATTTTTTTCACAGGCAAAAATCTGAGACGAATTGGGAGTTACAATAGTAGTTTTATTTTTCTTCTGTTGACTCATTATGTGGCTTATCATTTCACTTGTGCACTTACGAAAGATTAAGTCCAAACCTTTGGGGCACAGAAGTGAAGTTTCCCTGGGCCCTCTCTCTATCCCAAACACAGTATATTGGTCCAGCAGGCCATTAAAAGTAATGGATTTTAGAGTGCCGGGCTGGAGTCCTGCAGAAAGCCACTTTACAGCACATGTTTAAGGGTCTTCAGTGACTGCAGCTAGTACTGCTTTTGTTTATTCTTGTCATCAGACCAACCCATTTATGAATACTATCACAGAGTTTTCCAATTTTGCCAACACTTGAGGTAGAAATTCCGTTTTACCGATTCAGTTCATAATGCACATATTAAACACATCCAAGACCAATACCGTTCTACAAGCTACTTCAATTGAGAGCTTCAAAACTCTGTTAAAGACACATCTTTTAGCACAGGCTTTTAACACAAGATGAGCTGAGCCTTTTTCATATTTTCACTGTTTAGCACTGTGTGACCATTTCTGTGAAAGGTGCTATATATACTGTATAAAGCTCTACTCTCTTCTCTCTTTTTATAAATAAACTTCACCATGATCTGGATACCATTTGATTGCAGTGCATATTATGAACTGCTGAACAAAATGGTATTTCAGAAAGCCTAGCCTGTTACCCATAAAGGCACTGACAGGGATAGTTTTTCCCCCCCTCAAGAATATCAAATACATTACTGCCTTTGGGATGCCAACAGTGACCAGTCCAACTGATGATTTTAATAGTAACACTCACTTTTACTCAGAACTATTTCTCAAACTTCATAGACTTGGCAACCATCCAAGAATATTGACTAAAAACAAATAAATGTCAAGAGCCACAGCCTAAGAGAATTTATGACATGTCAAATTGGGACATTTTGATTTAGTACATAGTGCCTATTTAAATTCAAAACACTGTGCACTCGTAAAAAAGGCAAGCCCAATTCCAAAGAAACTTTTTTATATCCAGCACCTGCCCAACACCATGGCAGTTACTCATTATCAGAGAAGACAAGCTGGTTTATCGTTTAGTGCAATACAAATATGGAGTTTGGATATGTGGATAAATCAAACTTACACATTAAAGGTGCAATATGCAACTTTTCATGTGAAAAAAAGTTGAGATTTTTTGAATATTTGATCTTATACTAAGCCAGCGGACCTTACTTTCGATCACGTGCGTCAGTCTCTACAACACTCCAGGATCAGTTGTTTTGTAGGTTTTCTGGTGAAAGGGTCCGACAGCAGTGAAAACCTTCCAAACAGCTGATCCTGGAGACCACTGTGACAGAAAGTAAAGGCGCCATGCTCACCAATCATGCAACTGAAAGTGCATTGAACAGAAAAAATCCCACATTTCTTTTCTCATTTGGAAAAGGATTTTCCAACACCAAGTTCGTGGCTGGTAAAAATACTGTAAAAGAAATTACCACTCACTCATACAATATAGTAGCTAAAGTGTCTTGCTCAATGACCAGAAAAAAAGTGACAGAAAAGTGGGAAAAACACAAGAATATGACAAAAAGCAACAAAGAAACGACAAAAAAGTGACAAAAAAGTGACAAAAAAGTGACAAAAAAGTGACAAAAAACACTTCAAAATTATTACCATCAGTTTTGCAGGTCTTTACTTTGAGGATTGTAGTGATGTCGCGATATGTTGTGGCTTCTTGCGATACGGATATTGCTTTAACTGATATCGCGATATGATATTTTTTGCGATATATCGTGCAGCCCTACTTTCCTGTGTAACAAACTGAGCCCTTGAAAGATTTATACACAACGTGCTTAAGAGTCAGATTTTGTCTTTTCTCCATAGAATTCAATCTGTCGGTGCTTGTGGTGGTCAAAGCTAGGGCTGTCTTGGATATTGCAAAAAAAAATCTATAGCAAAAACTGTAAAATCCAGTCAGAGTCAGACAATATAGCATGGCTTCTAGCATTATAGAAATTGTGTTGCCTAATATCGCAATAAAAACAATTCACCAATGTATTGATGTGTTTAATGTGCAGCCGGATAAAGCGTTCTGATGATTTTGTATGAATAGCCATATGCAACACAACATACATCGAGTTGCCCTAACAGAGACGCAGTGACAGCTTAATAATTCAGTCTCTGTGACCCAGACCAACATTAAAAAGTCAGATCTCTTAATAATAGATTTACAGCAGGAAGCAGAGTTAGAGTTTGTCCTGCCATAATAATGAACCCATTCACTCCTCGTCCCTACGCCTTAAATCACTTACCCTGTCATGTGACACTTTTTCTTGTCATCTGCGCGTCCGTCCCTCCTGCCCCCTCATCATTCATCTGCTTCTTCCATTTTGACCCCTGCGTATGAGATTTCGATCCAATAGATTTTTCTTTCTTTTTTTACTTTTTGCACTGACAGCCAAACAAGAATCTGCAGTGCAATGGGGTTTTGTGAGTGGAAGCAATACTTTTAGAAATACATGGTTGGCGGTTCAATCCCAGCTCTGTCTTGTCTGTTTGTTTTCTCGTGTGATTGGTGATGAACGGAGAAGCACATTGGCAGTGAGCCTGAACAATATAAGGCAAGAAAAATATTGTATCGCAATGTTGATGCAATGTCTGTATCGCACGAAGCCTCAATATAGCAGTATTTCAAAATCACTTGTCTTCGTTCTGACTGAGGTGAACACATTTTTTGCAAACTCAGCCTAAGCAAAAGATTTAGTTTATTTAGCTCCATTTTAGCCTTGTTTTAGTGCTGATTTAGACTTTTGGTTTTACTTAGCATAACTTTAACATAGCTTTAACATACCGTGTTGAAACAGTTTAGTCAAATATTGCGCAGCCCTCATTGACAGCCACATTCACATTAGTTAACTAGGGCAGTCTCGGTAGCAGAGCTGCCATTACCGCCACCAGAGTCTGAATGAATAATGCCATGTAAATCACTTTGGCTATCTTGAAAGGTACTATAAAAAAGTATTTAGTAGTAGTGACTTACAAGCAGTTTTCAGCTGGGCAATAGGGAGGGATCGCTGACCAATAGCTCTTGAGCTATCAGTAGCTGTCCAGCTTCCTCTACATTTCTTGATACACAGGATGTTACACAAGTGACTTCAAAGTATAAGCAGCTCATAGGGACAAAAGGCTGAAGACCCCTGGCATAGATATGTAAGAAACATTAGTACAACTGTAGAAGTAATGATAGTACTTTCTTTTAAAGTTTTATATTATACCCATTCTGTCTCTTGAGTATTGATAGTCATTGGTATGTATTATATAACCTTGACATTAGTGACAATTTTTTTCTAGGGTACCACTGAATCACCTGGAATAATAAAACTGTCATTCAGTCATCACTAAGTAATTTTACTTTACTACTTTACTACTTTATAATTAAATAGATTTAGCTGATGCACTGGTTTGTCAACTTTGTTTGAACCAAGTGAAAACTTTTATAGTTATGCAGCAAATACATAAATTATGCCTGCATATATATAATAATGTTATTGAATGTAAATGTTTTCTCACATTGTACAGCCATACTGACACCCCTTTCACTGAAGATTAAATGTATGTATCTTTACTGATTTATCTATGATTGTCATTGATTTATGTAGTGAACTAATACAAGCGCACCCATAACTACACCAATAAAATGGCACCGTTTCTTATGTAACATGGATGGAGTTGTGCAAATAGGACAATCACCATTCTACTTCCTGCACAAGCGTTACCCAGAATTAAAGGCTCACTACAGCTCCATCATCAGTGACTTGGGGGCGAGAAAATAGGTCAACTAGAAGCAGCCGGGCAGAGGAGAGGGGAGAGGGGAGTGGGGCATTTCTGGGCGACAGACTGCCATACAGTATATAGACTATTCATGAATAAGCTCTGTGTAAGCCTTGGGCAGTGCTTTGGCCCCGTTACTATGGAGTCTATGGTGAGGGGCTGAGGAATGTGGCCTAATACTGGGATAAACCGCGAGGGAGGGAGAGCACTATGGCACGGGCTAGTTTAGTCACTGGTCACATCTCCTCCTTTAGACTGAAGTTCAGCCTATATGTTCCCCGCATTGTCCCCTCAGAGGCAGTTGGACAGCTATATTTGCGCTGCCACTTCAAAACTAGATATTCTGATATGGGTGTAATGATATCTGTGACAATAAGAGGAAAAACCTTTATGTTACAGCACAATTGCATGATCAAAGAGTTTAAAAAGCATGGATTAAAAGTGTAACATGCCAACTATAGTCATTTACGGGAACAGGAATAATTTATGTCATGGTGATGTATCCCAGTATGTTGACAATCATTTACCAGCAAATATTTCAAGTATTTAATTGGCTATAATCGGGAAACAGAGCAGCAAAATACGTTGTCCCTTGTTACTTACAATGCTATTTCCTTTCTATGACCACGCTACTACAGTGCTGTAAAGTAAAGTGTGACTAAACGTTTGACTAATCCCACAAAAGGCACAGAAGGTCAGATTAACCATTGTACCAACTTCCTTAAGCCATACATTATATCCAACACCACAGATAGAGAGTTAACAAAACAGATCATGCAATAGTTACATTGTTCGGTGTGAAGTATAAAATGCAAAAAGAAAATAACCAGTATTATATATTATATATATTATTGTGGTTTTGCCATTATTGAGTAGCTAGACCTTTCAACTGTACTATAGCATTGGGCTGTTGACAAATACTTCTATGAATTAATAGCTTTTAGTGCAGGAACTTCCATAAGTTTTTGTCAGTGCCATGCCACGCCCCTTTTCGTAGTACAAGTCACGGAATGAAGAATTTCTTTGCTTCTAGAAATCCTACACTTTCAGTTTCTGATTCTCATTCCCACTGCAGCCAACAGAGGGTGCTCTATGCCAAATTTAAACCTGACCATATTTCCCACTCATAAACTGTCTCTTCCACATGTCTACACATTATTTTAAGCTATAGAATTTAAATCAATGCTGAGGTTCCCAAAAGATGCGTATAAGCTACAACTGAGCACGGTGAAGTCCACTTTACTGTTTGTGTCCTCTCTCTCTGACCCCATAGTCGTCCTTTCATCCTCACCTGCTTTTTCCTTTCATCTCAGACCTCACACCTGAGTGTCAGCTCTGTGCCTTTGACCAATGCCAACTAAAATGAATTGTGTGTACGTGCGTGTGTACGAGTGTCTGTGGTGTTTTTTATGTCTATGTTGCTACTTCCTGCTGGTCCTCCATCTGTCGCAGCCATCAGCTGACTGCATGGTGAACCCGTGCCTCTGACGCCTCTGACCCGCTCACTGTACATAAAAACCACAGTCTGCATCATCATCACACTATTAGTCACATTACAGTAAATGAATAGGTTATTTGAAAATGGGCTTTTTTATGAGGCACAGTGGACATGATGACTACATACTGTACTGCTGCGCTACACTAATGCAACAATGTGATATTCTATTTGTACCAAAACTAGCTGCTATAGTTCATAGACTTTGCACAACCGACTGAACTCTTGGATGTCCACATTTACATTTACAACTTTGGAAATTTTCAAATGTTTTGCAATAAAATGAATGTACAAAAAAAAAAAATCCTTAAGATGTTAAGCATACAAGAATGAAAGAAGCTGGCCTCTCATCCAGATTCATGACGGTGTGTCAGTGATTGAAAAACTTCACTCATACATACAGCTCCCATTCCAGTCACCATATGTGGTCAGTAGGAAGCACTTCTGCTAATGTCCTAAACCTGTATAAAATGAGACAATTGTGCCAGGGATGGTAAAACCCATGAAATATTCATAATGCCAATCAGTTTGACCGGTCGCATTTAGCAAATATCAAAGATTGCAATTATTTAGGAGGCACACTACAAAACAAGGTCTTGGAATGAATAACAGCTGCAAGTTAGTTTAAATAACTAGAAGCATATTGTGAAATGGACACTATGAGTTAATATTTCCGTCTTCGCTCAAATACTAACACCCCAAGATGTGTTTAAAATAGCAAATTAAATACTCAATAGAAACTTCGCAATTAGATATTCCCAAAATCTAGTATTGTGATATTGACTGGACCAACTAACCGACTGGAGGACTAAGCAATGCATTGTAATGTCGCTCCCTAATGTGGCAACAGCAAAGCCCCCATTCAGTCTTTGAAGCAAGAATGTACAGGTTTTATACAGCTGAAAAGCACTGTTGCAGAAGCATTAATTAAATTACTGGTGTACACACACTGGGAATTCAAACGGCAACTCGGTTAACACACAGATTACAACACATTTGCACATGTTACAGACCGGCCTTGTATGGTACATAGGAGCGTGTGCATATAAAACTGACAGTTACATGAATGGAAAATAGGCTCCCAGTGAATGCATTGTAAACCTCTGGAGAAGCTGACAAGCACAGGGTCCTGACAGCTCAATAATGAGAGAAACATGTTACCAAACCATTCAACAGTCCGGGTTCAAAGACACTCTTGTAGCAAGAAAATAAAAATCAGAAATATACCGTACAGTCGCCATTTGGATCTCGAACTGCTGTGAGACCAATCAATACAACACAGAATAGGTCGAATATAACCTATTCACCGAATAGGTTGAATATAAGGAAGTTGCTTATTCAAAGAAAGCTCTTGAAAGACATAATAAATGTGAGGTTTTTCAGAGAAGTAGACAGGAGCAGCAACATGAGACGAAGATGCAGAAGAAAAAAGATTCTCAGTGGTATATGGAAGGGTGTTGTTGATCAGATAAGAAGACTAAACCATTGCTGCTGCTTCATCACCATTTTTAAAGGCCAGCGATGAATGTATACTTCAAACTTCAGTGAAACCAATCAATACCAGTGCAACAGTGCAGTATAGATAGCATTTAGCCTGCAGCAAAATGTCTCGCCGAGCTTATTCGGTTTAGGAGCAATGCGGAATGGCACTAAAATCGATTATCTTTACCGCAATATTAGGAGACGCAACATCCGTATCACACGAAGCCACAATATATCGCAACATCACAGCGGTCTTCCATCTGTGTTATACTTTCACACTTGAAAATGTGCAAAAGTTGAAGTTTAAGTCATGATTTTCCTCATTGACATCCATTTTTTTGTTTACCGATCTTGTATTAATCCAATTTGATCTTGTTTTGACACAGTTTTATGACTGTGTTAGTCTAACCAAGTCAGTTTTCTACTGTGCAGCCCTGTGTCAAGGAGCAATGCATTATTGTATGCATTATAAAACAGGCTTATCTGTCACTAAGTACACTTTATGACCGGCAGGTGGCATTATCAAGGAGCTTAAAGTTTTACATTTAAAACATGTGATTCAGCGATCCTTGCAATAGAAATTAATAGCACCTTTTCCATTTATGGGAGCAGTAACTGTGAGATAGAGTCTTAGGTTCCCACAAGAATTAAATTCACTGGTTTATTGAGCTTGTCTGGTTTCTTTTCTCTACTTCTCCAAATGTGGTGAGGGCAGTGACTCAGACCAGAACTATCCATAAGCATCAAAGAAGACCATTGACAAAGCACTGCCGTCAGACAAACCACAGTGACATCCACATCGGACACCCCCACCCCACCCCATCTTCGGCCTGCGCTGTTCGACTGAAGCATTGCTCTTGCGGATGGGAGCTGCAGGGGCTGAGGCATGACACCAGCGAATGTCGCAGAGAGCCACAACAGACAGACGCAGAAGAAAAAGTGTCGAGACAGCAAACACGGAAAGCCACTTCTCTTCACTTCCCATTCTGCACAGCCGGTGTGTCTCTGTGTCATGGGAGGACAATATCGCCATAAGAAAGGCAGAACAAAGTATAGCTGCACAAACGTTTTTGAAATAATAACAAATGCAATCAGTTTGTGAGGGCTGCACTATGAAAATGCAAAGGCTATCATTATCTAGTCAAGTAATATAGAAGTAATAGTAATATGATTCACAGTCTCAGAGCTCAAAATATATCTATGTACTGTAGCCTCACTGTCTCTGTCAGGTGTGTTTCATTGTTCAGCACAAGTAGAACGTTTATTGTTTTGACCAGGGGTGTCAAATTGATTTTGGGTCGCGGGCCGAAATTCAGCTCCCACGGCGGGTCGTGGGCCGCATATAATAGAGAACAATTTTCCAATAAATGTATAATAATAAGCTGTGATTTGGTCAAAGTCCCAACTTGACTGTAGCTTCATTAAAAACAATGGCTTACACTTGTAATACACTTTACAATCCTGTGTCCTCCTACATAGTACTACATACTTAGTCGTCATTAATCATTCACTCCACACTCTGGTGGTAAGCTATTATTGAAGCCACAGCCGCCCTGGGACAGACTGTTCATTTGCCACGTGGCTATATAATGTGTTGTTCATATCCTGAGCTCTTATTATGTCAGTGCCCTCTGCTGGACACGTATGGAACTCTTTCCTTTTTAAAAAAACATTTATTTAAATTTTTATTTAATATTTAGTGGCTAGAATGAGCATTCTGGTTATTCTTTAAAAAATCATAACTCCGCACAAGAATGGGCTAGAGACTTACTTTTTTTTCCGCTACATACTCTGGAATGTATGCTCTACAAGGCAGGTGCTGGATTGAATCCATATGTTTGACACCCCTGGTTTAGACTGTCCAGTGACATGAGGACCCGAGTACAGTATGTATTTTGCAAAAACAACTCTACTACAGAATTTGCAAGAGGAAGGGAAAGCAGTGCAAAACCACGAAGATCATTGCATAGGAGTTATCTCTAGAAACATGTTCATAAATGCATGTGTTAGTTTGGAAGTGAATATTTTAGTCCTCTCTTAAATATTAATGCTCTAGGACTGTTTAAAATGTGGACAGTAAAGGGAATCTTGCATTTATACATAAATGGAAAATCCCATTTTAAACAAAACAATACTAGGCCACCCAAAAAGAAAGGCGGAGAGAAGCAAAGGTGACTTGTTTTTTTTTCTGATATACAGCCAGTATCATAACTCCAGTATCATCCCCCCTCACCCTTCCCCCATTGGTGCTGCACCGTCACAGCCAGATGACCTACTTCCTGTCTCGCCAGGCCAGCGGTTGACTACACATGCATCACAGACAAGAGCGTGTGGGCAGGTGACAGAAACCGAGGTACCAAAATACAGCACTAACCATCACCATTTCCTGTGTCAACATGTTTACCTGTCTGCACTTACATAAAACAATTCCCTGGAAGACGAGAGAAAGTGCTGCGGGGTAATGACAGCTTCCAGGGAGACCCAGGCACTCCAAAGCTATGAATGTAGTCATCATAGCAAAAGTGCATTCTTTTGTCGGCTGCAGCAATATTCAGAGACACAATGAGGCACATCATCTGCCATCATGAAAAGTCAAGATGTTTTTTGTCCAAGACAGACAACATACTTTGCTTCAAGAAGAGATGTGAACAATGGTTTGGCATGTCCTTTACTGTATGTCTAATGTCCTTACTGACATTTTTATAAAGGCTTGGGACAGGTACAGCCTTGTGACGTCATGACTTGTAACTTTTTATCAAAAACTATGTCTGTCCAAGTCAGATTGAAGACCTCATTTTGCAATATATTGTGGCTTCCTGAGAAAACAATCATTTGCCGAATTGTACAGTTCTGATACCAAAGCTATCATGTGATCAACCAATAAAGTAGTACATTTGTGTTATTAACTTGACAGTACCAGGTCAAAGCAAACCCTAAATGAACTAGATCTGAACTAGTTGCCTATGGTCCGCTTCAGTATCATCAGTTCTTCTTTAACTCTTCGATAACTAACCAAATACGTAATAGCCATAGCAGGTCCAGGACTAAACATGATTAGTGGCCCATCCTTCACAACAAGCTTCTTTGAAAATAGCTTCTTCTGAACACTAATGGGGCCAGTTACAACTAAGCAAAAGTACGCTTGCTTGCAACACACCAAATCTACCCTGTGATCTCGTGTACCCTTTCCAATTCCTTTTTAAATTCTCCACGTAAAACTCAATTTGGCGCACATGTGCAGAGCAGCAGTTTATGTCAACAACTCATTCCCTGTGATCGTCGCTCCACTGATGTAGGAGGTGGGGCTGTCGAGATTCGGATAACATGCAGCGTGCCAGGTACAGACAGATCACGGGCCAGACAAGAACGAAGACAGATGTGATGTGACTGGAAAAGCTTGACACAACATGTGGGAGGGAGACCTAAGGACAAAAACACATTGGAAAAATATATATAGGACTGTAAAACTACTGCCTATGTTGAGGAATCACGCAATAACAAAAGCAGCAATGTGGTTTATCTTTCTCAACAGTAACCAGTTCTTTTAAGTAAGCATCTTTTCACTTACAGACTACCAAAGCCACCCACGCAGGGGAAGCAAGAAGCAACCACTCCACATGCATTTGTGCCCAGTGATGCAAAAAAGCACTGGTGGTTTCATCTGCTGTCTGACATGTATGGGTATTCAGACTGCCTTCCAGCTATAACGGATGAACAAAAGAGTGTAGTTTGTGTTGCAAATGGGGAGAATTTCAGGCTATTTCGATTTTGTAGAATTGACCGAAAGTAAGACAATTGTAATAAATGTAGGACAATCTATGACTGCAAAGATGTTGCTAAAGGCTGACCCATTCAAAAAGAAGAAGAAGAAAAAAAACGATTTCAGGTCAGCAGTTTCAGCTCCATCCTCCCTTATCCCCTTCTCATTTGAGGTCGGGGTGCATGCTCTTCACGCACTTCTTCAGCTGTCAGTTTAGTCAATGTCTCCATGCAATTTGATCTATTATTTGACACGTTTGGGGCAGGCAAGGCTGGCTGGCTCCCCACATATATATACGCTTCCTTCACTCTCTTCTCCTCTGCCGGTTTGCAGTTCACGGTGGAAGCTCGCTGTGGCAGGTGCAACGAACGGAGGCGAACAAGACAAATCATGTGAGAAATAAGCACAAAAAAAAGAAAAAAGAAACACTTACTCTTAAGGCGGAGAGGTCAATTTCGTCCAGACTGCGCGCTGGAGACTCACTCGCCATTGTGATGAAGGGCGCACACAATAACGCACGGGTATCCTGAAACGGCTTTCTCGCTTCCAAGTGCCGATAGCGCCTCTGCGACCTCCTCCGTCTGCCCGGGCTGGCTGTCACTCCGCTTACTCTCTGCTTCTTTTTGAGTCTGAATAACGCAGATGAAACTATGCCTGCCTTGTGCTCGGAGGGGAGGGGAGGGGGTGGGGGGGGCGCTAAACGTGGCCGTAGTAGTAGACCCACTTAGCGGATGAAAGGGCGCACGGGGACAGGAGTGACGCGCCCCTCCTGGTCCATGTTTGGGAGAGGAAGCAGCGGCGATTCAAGGAGACGCGACGCGGGCGGCGGAGCGGTGGACACGGCGGGGAGAAGGGGACACACTGGTGCCGCTGACGCTGTGACAGAGCGGGGATACAAACACAGGGGGAGGGAGGGGCGGGGACACAGCCCGGATGCGAGCAGAGGGGGCGGGGTTTCGCAGGGACGCGCGCTGGAGCAGGATGAGGAAATGTTGTGGTAATATTAATCTTTTGCTAATTCAATGGAAGTTTGGGGGGGGGAAATACGAGCAGGAAATCAAAGATAGGCCAGCGCTTTATAGTGGAAAATAAACAGAATTGGCCTTTTCATTATTATTATTAAAATATCATGTTTATTTAAAGGCCTTATACCTGTGTTTTTTGTTTTTTTTTTTCTGTTTTTTTTTTTACAAATAATGAAAGTGGGATTGAGTAATTTATTCGCTTAACCCACACCTTAACCGAGCATATTTTCTCCAGTTTTACCCAAATCTAAAAGCCTCTCGACTGGAGCTTACAACCTACAGAGTCTTGCCTACAAAACTCATCTAAGCCTCTCCCTTGTTTTTGTCATCACGTTTTTTTGTTTGTTTTTGTTTCTTTTTTGCCACGTATTTGTCATGATTTCACTGCTATGATGTAGCGTTTTGGCCGCATTTCAGTTTTTGTGTGCAATGTAGCAACAAAAACGTGATGAAAACACAACAAAAAGCACCAAACCGTGACAATCATAATGAGGAAGAAGTTTAGATTTTTTTGTAGGTCTTAGCTTTCAAATGACTTGCACGGTGACTTTTACACACAGAAATGCTGGAAAACTAGCCTCAAGTTCAGAACATTGATATGAATGCACAGTATTTTTTCCACAATTTGAGGAGTTTAGAATATACTGGAAGATCAAAAAACAAAACAATGCTATAATAAAAACAGGTATAGGGGCTTTAATGCTCATGGTTATCTGGAAATTACAATCATGTAATATGTGGCGGGATGAATTCCAGCGGCCCCAGTGTCACTTATTTGTTTTTCCTTTTTACGCACCAAGCGCAATAAATGAATACCTGAAATATGAGGTGTCCCATTGAAGCAAAAGTCTACTCCCTTCACCAATTATAGTATTTAATTATAATATAGTGTCCTGCCAAAAGCCAAAGTAAGATCAAGAGAAAAAGCCTCAAGAAAAAGGGTTGAACATCTATTTTGTTCGTCCCGACTTAAATCACATTGTTTGATTTTCTGCAGAAAGAATTTAATAATTCCACACCATGTCTAACAGTAGGATCAGGACTTTTGTTTTCAATTCCAAGCAACAGGTATTCCGTAAGAGAGCAATGATAAGCTTGATTCCATAGTAGTTCAGATCAGTGCCAGAGGCACAAGAGGCCGACCGTGACGCCTTTCCAGAGAACAGATTTAGTGCACAAACCTGTCCCAAGACTGTTGTTTGTTTTTGACATAGTTGAGCAATGTCACTGTTGTAGGTTCTGTCTGTAAAATGTATATTCTCTAAGAAATTTAGATTGAATGCCAGTTTCAATCAGATTTAGTGCTTTTAATTTTGAATGAAATGACTTTAAATGCTTTTATGTGTTTAGCGACCAAAATAAAAATTGCCTGCTTAAAGGGACTACAAGGAGTTTAAAAATGTTAAAATTAAGTATCTTCCTCCCCCTACATGTTCCAGCTATGTCCTAATGTGTAGAATGAGCCCAGACCTATCCACCATACCTGCCTCTAAAATCCTGCACTGTCACTCAAAAAGTCGTTACTTCAGGTCCGAAGTGCCATGCACAAGCTTAATATAGAAGGTGCAGTTACACGTATGACCCGAGGTGGCAGTAGTGAGTATAAAATGGTCAATTTGCATCTAGCCCCTGTAATTCAACTTTTAATAAATATAATGTCTGCCTATTATATAAATATAATAGGCAGACGTTCAAAACTATCAAAACTATTCATCAACAGTCATTTTTGTCAAAGTCCCACAACCCTAATTGTACTAACCCATCATGAAAAACAATGCACAGGCATAACAGGTCAGAAATAACGAAAGAAGGATTATGAAAATGACCTCTGCATACAACTGGTTAATGAAAGAACTGAAACTGAAATGTGTTGTGTACCTGTGACTAAGATTTTCAGTCGCTTGTTCACTCATGCGTCGCATTCATGCAAGGTGACAATGGTAACTTGGATAACTGTCTGGAAACACACTGCTGAGCCTCCAGTTACAAAACGCCCACTCACCTGAGCCACTGTGGACTCTAGAGGGGCTCAGTGAAACAGTCTCGATTGGTGGCTCTTAACTGGTTCGAAACCCACCTTCACCACATCATGACATAAAATATTTCAAATTTTATGGGGAGAAAAGCTGTTTAGCCCCTTATGCTCAACTGTCAATACATTGCACTGATTGTAAGGCTAACTGTCAAAGATTACCAAAACTATTTACCAATACATTTCTAGCACTCCCGCATTTGGATCCCGTTTCCCACCAGGTGAGAACCACAGCTTTTGTTTTCCATTCCAAGCAGCTGGTGTTTCATAGAAGAATGATAAGCTTGATTCCACAGTGGTTTAGATCAGGACAAAGATTAAATTTGGCACAGGAGGCCCACCGTGACGCCTTTCCAGAGAACAGATTAAGTGCTCAAACTTGTCACACCTTTTAACAACTGTTTGTTAACCATAAAATAATAACTCATCATGTAATATAGAACTGACTGAGCGGTTTAATTAACTGTATTCATGTAATTATGTAATCCCAATTTCCCGGAACAGAAACCAACTCTGCATGTACTCTCTTAAAGAATAAGGTGAGTAAGGAAGGGTTTTGAAAGAAGCTAGATGGGTGAGTTAAATAGAGGTAAATTTGTCTTTTTCTCCAATTTATGTAGCACATAAGGTTTCTATAGGTGGCAGGAAGTCAAATTCAATGCTATTTAATGCTATATAATGCCTAAATACTATATTTCTTTAATCTCACTGAGCAAGATTTCTAGATATCCAAAGGAAAATCAGGGGAAATTGTTGACATTGTTTTAGATCGTAGTATAGTATAGACATTTGTATAGTTGAGCAATGTCATTGTTGTAGATTCATGAAACGTATGTTAGAGTATTTCTTGATATGTGTTGAATACCAAAAAAGTGGTTCTTTAATTTCACATTATTGGAGTTACATTGAAAACATTTCATATTATACTATACATGTACAATAACATTATACTAATAGCCGTGTAAGTCGCATACATTAAAAACCAAGCAGCCTGACAACGCTCTGACAAAGAGAGACTTTAACAAATTCAAGAAATTGGCAATGAAGAGTTAATTTACATATATAAAAAGCTTGTCTGAGATACACAGCGTGATTTTATACACCAGGAAAGCCATTAAGAAATAATACAAGAAGGAAGTAAAAGTCCCACGTGATTGTTGCAGTTTTCGAAGGGTTTGGGCTCCCTCTTCTGGTCAACAAGGTCATTACAAGCCGCAGTAGATCGAGCCAACTCAACTTTTCATAATGCAGTACGAGCCAGGTAATAAGAAGATGCATTGTGACAGCACATAGATGCCCAGATATGTTCCTATCAAACAAGTGGTGGATAATACTCCATGAGAAGCAAATAGCCGATGCTCCTGTGATTGGTGCATGCTTCACGACTGACAATTTCAGAGCATTTTGTCAAAACGGAGATCACTTTGCGGCTTCACTTTTAAATTACGAACAGCACATGCATGTCTGTGAATTTTCTTCAGCTTCACACATGGTCCCTTGAAATATTTCCGTAGTCCAGAATCGATGCCCACAAAAAAAATCTGTTTTTCTTTTTTTCACAATCTCGATATTGTTTTTGATCTTCTCTCCCATCTTCTTCATAAGCCACAATCTTCATACTACCAACCAAGTAGCGTAATTGTCTTCTTCTTTTTTTCAAGCCGCTTATTTATGTCCAGATCTCGGTGGGGACCATGGCTTCTTTCGTTCCCACGGAGGGCACAAGGTTGTGCTCTGACAGGAAGTCCAAAGGAAACTGCACCAAAAAGCCCCGGATTTTCTTCAGCTCCTCCCGGGCTTTGGTCACGTCAGTCTGAGCCAGTCCCGGCTTGGTCTGGAACTGTTCCAGCTCAGCCATGTTACGCACCAGAGACGAGGGGAGGCACTTGAAGACCTGACGGAGACAATATTGTTAAAAAACTGTTGAATGAAGCAGAGGTGCAAATTCAGCCAGGGAGACTATAGGCTTGGTGTAAAGAATGTAGAATGTACAGCAGGGGTAGGCAACGTCAGGCCTGAGGGCCAAATCCGGCCCTTCTGCTAAGAACCTGTGGCCCTCAGGATGTTTTTCATAATTTTGAAGATGATATTATGACACAAATGAGAGCTCAAATGCCTGTGAATACTCTAAAAATGTGTGAAATACAGTCAATTCTTTATAAAATCTTCAAACAGAACCTGAATGATACTTTTTTCGATACCTATACTAAAATATTTGTTGTTTAGAAAAAGAAAACGGAACAATAATGTTTGGAAGATTTGCAAATTTACAATATCGGGTTCATCTCCAATGGCAAGAAATGTGGCTCAAAATGGGGAATAATTTGGGGAAAAATGTGGCTCAAAATAAGGAAACATTGTGTGAAGAAATGGGACAAAAATATATGGGGAATACATTGGGGAAATATAGACAATATTGTAATAAAAAAATGGGCAAAAAAAAATTATTTGAGCTAAAACAACTTAGTCACTTCCTTTAATGCTGTCCCGTGACCAACAGCATCAAAACAGTATTTTTTTCCCCCCTCGGTAACTACATTTAGATACCAGTAGAACTTAAACTTTTTTCCCGATACCAGACTGGTATTTTTTAATGGTAGCCCTAATCGTGTACATACAACGCTGGCATTTGTACAAAATGGTGCTTTACATTGGGCTAAAATTGGAGAAGAATTAAAGAAAATCGGCTCTCCACCAAGCAAACCTACCTACCCCTGATGTACAGTATATGCTCAAAATGCACCACAGTCAATCCAGGAAAGAAAGTAGTAATTTGCCTTTGTCTATTGAAGTGACTGTAGATTAGGCCTCTTGTATTAAATATCAGTTGTACCTTCTCATAAAGGGTGGCATTGCGACCCGCGGTGGTCATCCACACCTCTTTGTAGAAGCGGTCACTGATTGGGTCTGACAGGTCGATACTTTCATCTGTGTGGCCTCCAAGGATTGTTCTGTAAAAACAAATTAGGCATTTATGCAGGTTCAATATCAACATAAACATTACATTTTGGATAAATTGTATTGTAAGTAAGTGTAAGAAAGTTTTTTTGGGCCACTTTGCAGACAAAATGAATATGCTTAACCTCTTAACCCTATCTTTACTGAGTGAGTTTTCTCCAGTTTAGCTTTACCCAAATCCAAAAGGTCACAACCTCTAGGCCAGTGTAATGCCTCATATGAAAGTTAAGATTTTTCCTTGCATTTGTCACTTTTTGATATTTTTTTCTCATTTTTTTGTGTGTCACTTCTCTGTTACTGTTTTGTGGCATTTTTGTCCCTTTTTTGTCATGTTTTTGTCCCTTTTCTAATGCTCGTTTGTGGCTTTTTTGTCACACATTTTCCTATCTGTTGCAAGCGCCAGAGGGTAAGCACCGTCCTTGGCTGAACCCTCCAATTCTACTGTGGCATTTGTGCAATGATAAATGTCTTCACCCTTTGTCTCTGAACTCATTCCTGTTTGTCTTGTCTAATGCCATAACTAACAACATACGTCAGCATTACATTTCCAGACACCGTGTTCTCATCAATCACACACGTCTTTTTCATTCAGGCAGAGACCAAAAAAAAAAAAAGAACGAGGTTGAAAATGGCACCTGAAGCACTCGAGGCGGAGCTGCAGTGCGTAAGGTCCCGCCTCGTAATCCTGTCCATCCATCACAGAGGGCACCTTCTCCGAGTCTTCCACAATCACTGCCACTTCGCTGTCCCGCTTACCCAGCATGCTCCTGTCATTTATGTTTGCCGAGCCTGGATACGGGGAGTATGACAGACCAGGTTATAAATCATTGCGGCAATCAGTGGACATACATTTTATTTATCAAAAGCTACACATGATATCACCAAAATATTGTTAATGCAATATTAGGCAATGCAAGATCCACATCACAAATTAATGAGGGCTTTCATCTGACTCGGATTTTGCAAACACAGCCTAAAACAAAAAGTGAATTTGCAAAAAAATATATATTAATGCAAATAATTTGAAATAGATGGCAATGTGTCAGAGCGGTTAAAGCAGAACTAAGTAACTCATGTCTCTAGAGGCCATAAGCGCCACTGCAGGTGTCGTAGCATGTTGCGGTTTTTACTCATTGATTGTCCGTGAGAGTAAATACTACGCTGACAGAAAAGACAAAGGGAGAGAGGCATATTGTACATCCAATTACACAATGTCGATCATTTTTTTCTCTAAAACTTAGCTGTAAATACTGTTTAAGTGGCGCTAGCCCACAGTTAGCTTTGCCCTTTTTCTTACCAGAGACACCAGGGGGAGATGAAAGACCCCCCAATCATCCCATTAATACTTTTATTACCCCCAGAGGGACTACAAAAAGGATTTATTAAGGTAAACAAGATACTTAGTTATTCTTTAAAATATTCAGACTGTTCAAAGTACTGTCCATTTCTAAATGAGAGCTCTTCACAAAGAAAAATGCCTGGAGTAGCCAGCAGGGGGAGTACAATAGCTATTCCACTGGATTGTGTGCAGCTACAGTTCAGTTGGACTTGGCTCCCATTTGATCCATTGCCAACCTGATAAAGTGAGAAAGTGATACAAACTCTATTTCTGTCAGTGCTACTGCTGCTTGTTGTGTGTTTGACATGAGTGACATTATCGAGAGAGAGAGAGAGAGAGAGAGAGAGAAGAGGGCGATAAGAAAGGAAGAGGGAGAGTTAGATAGAGAGAAGGGGGGGGAGACCAAGTAGAGCAGTCAAGACACTGACCAATGATGACCGTGTTGTCGTCAGCTATGAGCATCTTGCTGTGGACGTAGATGAGTTCGGTGACGAGACGCCCCTCCAGCTCCGCGTGAGTGCGCAGACCGGCGAAGGAAATGTAGTTCATCCAGTGATCATCCACTGACACACACAAAATACGAGCATTTAATATACTATTTTATCCAGGCGCACATCACTTCAAATCTTAAAATCATTATTCAAATCACTACTTTAATCATTGCTGAGTGAACTAAATGCGTGAACTGATTTGCATATTGTTTTTGGCTGCCGGGAGCAATTTTGTAAAGTTACATAATATCACTTGCCCATTTGAAAATAATAATAATAATACTACTTTCTTTGTGTTCTCATCCATGATAATAGCCCAAAATGGATTTCTGACGATACTTACTTTCTCTTTTCAGCTGTGAAATGATGGAGTACTCTCCTCTGATCATGGTCCTGTAGGGTTAGAATTTCAAAAATCATTTCTTGCCTTCTCAAAAAAAATAAACAGATAACTGAATGAATAAAAGTATTTCAGTGACCTGTAGTTGAAGTGCATGACCGCCTGGATGGCACTCCCACCTCCGGTCGTGATGTCTCCCTCGAAACCAGGAAGCAGCGGCGTCACTACGTAGACGCGGTACTTCTTGCCCTCTCTGTGAGCAAAGAGAAAAAGCCAAATCAAGACTACATCAAGCTACATTAAAATCTCCAAAATGGTTGAACCGTTAAATACTTGTAAGCTCTGAGGATCCGCTCAATGATGGCGTCCCCGATCTTGTTATAGACTGTCCTGTTGTCGGTGCAGGAGATGAAAAACTGGTTCTGAGGAACAATCATAAAAGACTATACTGTAAAAAGACGTCCATAAACAATCTATGAGCATGAATTCATCTATATTAGGAACTGCTTCTTCTCTTCCACATCATGAGCTCATACCTCTATGTAGATGTAGTGCTTGCTCTTGGCGATGACCTGGACATAGGCATTATGTATGGACTCCTCGTGGTACTTGATACCAGCCGACCAGTCCGCTGCAGAACGCAAAACCTAAGAAGCACAAATCAGTATTTTAGTCAACTACAACAGGTACTTACAGGTACTTGTACTGTTTGCTGCTAGACCTGTGAGTGTATATTTAAACCATAATTCTTTTCTTTTTTTTACCTATTTAAAACTTTGATCTGGTACTCGGGTGTCTAAGGTGGTAAAATGTCAGTTTCTATTATGAAAGAAGAAACATGTTAAAGCTTGTCAGATGCCTCCTACGATGGATGTCACGGGGGCTTGTAATCCAGTTAGACCAGTCCATTAAAATATGACTGCAATAAGGCTTAAAGATAGCGGTTTGGGAAAGCGGATAGTTCTCTGGGAGCTCGTTGTTGTTGTATGTATGAACTTTACTGACTTTATTAGTGAAACTACGTACTGTACATAAATTAATGCTTTGCTTAAAGGGACTATACGGAGTTTAAAAATGTTAAAATTATGTATTTTCCTCCCCCCACATGTCCCATTCATGTCCTGATGTGTAGAATGAGCCCAGACCACCACAACTGCCTCTAAAATCACTCAAAAAGTTTTACTTCGGGTCAGAATTGCCGTCATGTACAAGCTTAATATAGAAAGTGCAGTTACACGTACGACCTGAGATGGCAGTAGTGAGCATAAAATGACCAACTTGCATCTAGCCCCTTTAAATGAGGAAATGTATTGCCTTTTTTTGCAAGTAGTGAGCCATTTTCTTTCCTTGATACAGAACTCAAGTTAATCTGCATCAAGAATCTACCAGATTGTCTTGCTTTTTACAAGAATTATAACGACGTGGGCATGCGATTGTATTCTCAAGTGTTTTATTTTAAGGTTGTCAGTGCGGTGAAAATCACTGGATGCTTTTGTAGGAAATGCAAGTTATGGTTTGAACTTGGCATCAAACTCTTTAGCGCTAACTGTTTGGGTGCATCTTTGAAGTTGGTTGCATAACATGGACGTCTTCTGGAGCCTGTTCTTTTATCAGTTTCCAGCAGATGAAGTGAAGGTGAACACAGGAATGTGGAGATCTTGTGTGGGAAAGAAGGACCCGTGCTGTGTTCTTGGCAGTTTAACCCTCATCTTTGACACTGTGGCCCAGATTCAACATTTAGACGCTTCTTTGATTCCCTGTTTGTAAATTTTTTATTTTTTTTTTGCTTTTTTGTTATGTTATTCTTCGCTGCTTCAAGTTTAGTGAGCCAATGGAATGTGACTGGTCCTTATTTTGATTCCACACTAATCTCACATCACATGCAGGCTTGTGTTGGTGTGTTTCTCTTTAATCACCAGTTGCTTTGAAGGCAAGAAAACATTGCAACTTTTAATGACAAACTTCTCTTACTTGGACTTTGGTGGTCACACTGTCCGGGACCTGGTATCGGAGTTCACTGGCGCTGGAGTGCGACTTGGGCAGCAGGTAGGGATAGGACAGGGAGCGATACTTTGGCTTCATGATCTACATAAAAGGTAGAAAGAAGAAGTTAACCTCTTAGCCCCTACCTAAACCGAGCACATTTTCTCCAGTGTGGCTTTACCCAAATCTAGAAGCTAAAAAAAAAAAGCGACAAAAAAAGTAAGGAAATTAGAAAAATGCAACTAAAAGTGACTAAAAAGTGACGAAAATGTGGCGAAAATGAGACAAAAAAGAAACAAAAAAAAGAAGCAAAAACATGACAAAAATGCAACAAAAAAGTGACAAAAACGTGGTGAAAATGAGACAAAAAAGTGACAAAAAGTGACTAAAAATGACATAAAATATGGCAAAAATTAGACAAAAAAAACGACAAAAAAATGACAAAAATGCAACTAAAAAGTGACTAAAAAGTGGCGAAAATTAAGACAAAAAAGAAACAAAAACATGACAAAATTGCAACAAAAAAGTGACTAAAAAGTAAAAAAAAAACGTGGCAAAAATGTGACAAAAAAACAACAAAGCAACAAAAACATGACAAAAATGCAACAAAAAAGCAACAAAAACATGACAAAAATGCATCAAAAACTGACAAAAAAAGTGGTAAAACGCTATTAAAAAGCAACAAATAAAGCAATGAAAAAGCAACAAAAACATGACAAAAAGATGCAAAAACAACAAAAATGCATCAATAATGTGACAAAAACACGGCGACAACGTGACAACAAAGTTCCAATCACTTTAGTCGGTCTTTCAAATAAGATTACACTGCTGCTCTCCAGTCGAGGAGCTTTTTGGATTTGGGTAAAGCCGAACCGGAGAAAAATGTGCTAAAAAGAGATAGAAAGTTAGTCCTAAGCATTGCTACTGTGCAGATCTCCACTATGGGCCACTATACAGAGAGTTCATGAGGCATTATGCTGAAATACTATTCGAATATATTAGTCTTATATATGAGTCTACACTCGGGCCTGAAAAAAACATGCTGCCTCTTTCTGTTGAGAGTTAAAAAGAAATGGCAGAGAAAAAGTAACTGGAATAAGCTCGTAACATTTGTTTTTCCACTAGCTCAGTCCGCCTGTAGCTCATGTCGGCAAATTCAAATAAACCCAGCGGTTATTGTCGAAGTTTCCATGTTGTACCTTTGTGAAGTTCCAACGCTGGATAAAATGCCTGGCCACGTCTCTTGCAGCTCTGCCGTGAACCACAGAGGCGATGTCGTGCCAAGGCATCCTTTGTGTGGTGTATCTGTCAATAAAGTCTGAAGAAAGTGCCAGGTAAGTCCAAGAACAATACGGAATACGGAAGATAAAAGTGATGATGCCATAATATTCAAAACAAAGTGCACAAATGTATTTTTTTTTTACCTTAATATGAATCTATAAACTGTTGTGTCTTGACTAGAAAATGGTGTGGCTAATTTTAGAAAGTGAGACATGTACAGTGTATTTTTGTACCGTCAAAAGGTTTCTCCAGCTGAATCCAGTCCTTGTACACAAAGTTGCAGTAGTCTTTTCCGTGCCAGAAGCGAGTGTTGCCCTGAAGCTCCCCCACTCCCGTTTTCAAGCTTTTTACGGAACCGCTCCCTGAAAACACAATACAATACTTCACAAAACAATAGAGGCAGCCATAACAATAACATTACAATAACATGGTTGGTATGATATTATGTCCTATGGCCGCTTGTAATATCCTCATTCGCAGCAAACTATTTCGATTCTTCTTCTCAATAACCTTTTCAGCGATTGGAGGCGCAGCTTGACCTATTTTGGATAGATACTGGCCATTGTGGACCAACAACTCACATAAAGGCTGCAGTTTTGGAAAAGCTTTGCTGTCGATCCCAGTTATGAAGCAATATTAATTTTTCCTTTCTGGAACTGACACTGTGAAAGCCTCTTTTTCTTAACGAATGAGTTACAGGGTTTCTACAGGTGGCAAATGTAATGTTTTTTAATGCCATCTTAATGCCGAAATACTATATTTGTAATGCCACAAAAGTCACAAAAAATCTCGGCATATTTAATTTCGTAAAACGAGAATAATGACTTTTATATTCAAAACTAAATTGGACTTAACAAGCAACGTTTAGGTCAGAATGCAGCTGAATTAGTTTTACTATAGTTTTTGTGTTTTAGACAAATAGTCCGATTCACTATGTAATTTCGCCGGATTTGTGTGGAGAGTATCAAAACTATACATTTTTTATTAAAAACGCAATCATAAAAACGATGTTTCCATTTGCTCTGATATGCAAAAAAAAAAAAAAAAAGACTGATAATAACAATATGGGGAATTAAAAACAAAGTTTGGTGGAAATTTACAAAATTTGACAGAAAATACAATTTGGCCATTCCAGTCAAAAAAGTAAATGAAACCTTTGTCTTTATGTTTCATGGAGTTACCGTAGCGATGACCATAACTCCCCATTTCCTCCAATGGAAGAATTGTATAATTGCACAATTTTACCAAATGGCAAGGGCAAATGGAAACATTGGCTTTGTCACTGCTTATACCATAAGGTTTATAATCCAACAACAGTTGAAATCTAAACATAGTGATCCGGACTAAAATGTCTGCAGCAAAAAATGGTGAGCAATGTCATTGTCATGGTTTCTGTCTGCGCCACGATAAGATTTTAAATTTGATATATTGAGGCACTAAAATATCGCGATAAACGATATTGATGTGGACCACTTGATGCCATTGAAACTAACTTTGTCATTATATAATTGTACAACGAAAATGCATAGATGGTGGGTAAACTCAATGAAACACAACTGAATTTACTAAGGTAAAATTGTTCAAGTATGAACAAAAAGTAAATAAATGTATTGGCAATAAATATTGAGCCTAAAAATGCATTGTTTTTCTGACATTTATTGGATGATAAGTCGATGTAGTAATTATCGTGGCAGGCCTAGTTATATTTTCTTACCTGTGCTGTCCACGCTGCTCACACTGTCTGCGTGCTGGACCGTGTGCCTGTGGATATGCTTGTAGAGACTGAAGCGGGATTTCCTACTGCGCCCGATCCCTTTGAGTTTGGGGAGCTCCACGTCGGGGGGTGGGGGAGTCCCGCGGCCGTTGCTCTGTGAAACAGCGTCTCCCGTGGGCACCGCTTTGTTGGACGGAGGGTTAGTGTAGCCAGCCTTGACACAAAATGAAATGAGCAACAGATGAATCCCGAGAAATCCAAAGGTAGAGGACATAAAGTTGTTTGGAAAGGGTTCAGTAAATCAAAAGCTGCTTGTTCCTTCCACTGAGCTGTGGCACTGGGGAGAGCTGTATTTCTTCAAGTCTCCCCCTTTGCAACATTATCAAATTATCCAAGGAAACTATACTGTGTGTTGGTCAGTGAGGGGGTCAGACCTGCTCCAGCGCGACAGATCGGGTCACGCTGCCCACATCGGTGAGTCTGTGCTCCCGGTCGTCCCAGCGGCCGTACGCCAAATCGATCCCGCCCACAAACGCCACAGACTGATCGATCACAACGATCTTCTCGTGATGGGCCCACAGGTACACCGAGGAGGAGACGTGGTCCGGGTGCCGCATCACCTGCACCAAAGCAAGAGCAGCAAGACAGATCACGATGTGGGAAGGAAAAGATGGTGGTCATGGTCAAGAATCTATTATGATACACATACAGTAGGAGGAAAAAGTAAGTTCACTGTTTGGAATTTAAAATCATAAGAATGAGTAAACAGTGTTTATGTAAACTAATACCACCCAAACATTTACATTTATCATATTTTCATTGGCCATGACATGTAAACATTCACAGGAGAGGGAGGAATAAGTAAGTACATCACCTGAGTCTCGCTGAACTGCAGCAGTTTTGTAAAAAAAAAAAACTGTTTACATCAAAACCCTATGCCCACTGTGAAGTATGGTGAAGGGATCAAGGCAAGGCAACAACAAGGCAATGATGCGGCGGTATCAGATGGCAGCAATAACCTGTTACCATTCGATATTTAAGAATGCACAGTACGTAGTAAGACAGCCTTTTAACCTGATTCTATACATCAAAAGACTATGTAAACTTATTTCCTATGTTTGATTATGGTTATGTATCTACATCCTAAGCTATGTGTTGATTATGGTTATGTATATCTTAATTGTACCAAAATGAGCTGGTCTCAGAGAACAAACCGGAATGTAAAAGAACGGCAGTTGCAAAGTTTGTAAATACGATATGCTCAAAACTAAACTAAACTAAGGCAAGGCAAGTTTATTTGTAGAGCACAATTCATACACAAGGCATTTCAAGTGCTTCACAGTCGCATTAAATTACAAGAAAACAAATAAAATCAATAAAAACATTAGCATAAAATTAATCAATTACAGTCACCATCAGGGTGTGGGCCTGTTTTGTTGCCTCAGGGCGTGGACAATGTGTTATCATCGATGAAAAAAATAATTCACAAGTTTATCAAGCTGTTTTGCATTTACCTGAGACATTCACAACAGCATGGAATAAGTAAGTGAACCCTTGCATTAAATAGCTGGCTGATCCTTCTTTTGCAGCAATAACTGCTTTTCTGTAGTTGCGGATTAGACGCTCACATCTATCAGGATGAATCTTGGACCATTCCTCTTTACAAAACTGCTGCAGTTCAGTGAGATTCAAGCGGTGTACCTACTTTTTCCAACCCGTTCATTGAATGTTTACATGTTATGGCCAATAAAAATATGCTAAAATGTAAATGTTTGGTGGTATTAGTTTAAGCAGACACTGTTTAATCATTCTTATAATTTTAATAAAGATCAGACCACATTTTATGATCAATTTAGGCAGAAATGTGAGAAATTCCAAACGGTGTACTTACTTTTCCTCCCACTCTCCCACATATGAGGTTCTTTCTTTTTTCTTCTACAACTTTTTAATGACAAAGTTGCTAAATTATATATAAAAAAAAATATACATCCACATATGTATATTGAATTCCTTTGGTAGTTTTGAACCCATCAATTTTTACATTCACATAAAGATGTTAAACCTATGCTTCTTGTATTTGCGTTCTTCCTATTGTTAACATTGTACCTCATATATAAGACCTATGAGGTACGATTGAATATAAAATACTGTATGTGTGTATTTTGTGCAACAGATCTGCCATTACCTTTATGTTTGGATGTAAGTGCATCAGAGTCCTCTTGCTGTATCCAGAGTTGATGCCCAAAGCCAGTTCCACTTCCTTGTACAACATCACGAAGATCCGCACGCCCTGTTGCTGTGGACACAACAGCCATTCATATTAATAGACCTTTATTGAACAGTAAATCAGCACTGTGACTCATGCAAGTGGGTAGCTATAAACATGTCTGACAAAATTATGAACACTATGAATAAAAAATGTGTGAATGCTGCGTCTCTCAAAAGTGGAAGCCAGTTCTATTCAAAATTTACTGTGGCTAACTTTTTGTGATAATTCTACGCTGTATAGTACGGGTGTGACTTACTGCTTTGCGTTTGAGGATACAGTCCAGCCTCCACCTGTTGCCCTCCACCACCGGCCTTTTCAGGAAGATTTCTGGACTCAGCCTGATCAGGTAAAACAAAACACAAAGCATAAAAAAGATAGTATTTGTAGGATATGCTAGGATTATGGAAGTAGGAGGGTGTCCCTTTATGTCAAGAAGGTCTGAAAGTCATGTGGGCAGTGGAGCTCCACAGGAAAACTTTTTTTCTGCAGCATTTATTTCAATCAATCTTAAGACCCATAAGTAAACTTCACTATCCTTAAGGTTAGGTTTAATGTTTGGTTTAGGGCTAGTTTGGATTAGTTTAAACAGTGTCCTGTGGAGGTGTGGAACTCCACTAATCAGGTCCCTCTTCATCGGCTGCATTCAGACCCGTCTCCTTTATATTCATTTCCAAACTGGTTTTAAACTTAATATCTAATTGCTAATCTCAAAGAGTATTGACTTGAGACCTTACAGTCTATAAGCTAGTATGATACCTCATTTGAAATCCAAGACCTTCTAGTTTCTACAATAAAACTACATGTAAGATTTATGTGAGTAAAACACAATTTACATCACATTTGCCGTTCCTAACCCTAATCATAACCCTAAACCTAATCCCTATCTCCTGATCAGGGGGGACAGCAACTAACAGGTTAAGTGTGTGGCTCAATCTGCTTTCTGATTGGATAATTGTCATGAGAACCAGAATGAAAAATGTAAGCAAATAACGTTAACATTACAACCGTTACCAGCAAAACCAATGTTTGATTTGAACATGTTGAGTCAATGTCATATATGGAGACACTAATAGGTCATGTTTATGAAATATTTACATACAAAAATCTTACATAGGCTCCCTTAAAGATTCTCTACAAAGTTCACACCAGAACTCTTGTATATTTTCTTTATACAGTAGCATGTTTTTTTCTTTTCAAAGGACTTCATGTTACTGCAAATGAATGGTGCTATATAAATACATTTGCCATACCATTGCTTGATAAATGGATTTTGTCTCTAGGGTCCCTCATATCCACCATGCCACTGGCTCATATTGCTAAAGCTCTCCTCTGATTGGTTAAGACTTTCAGCCAGTGATGCCAGTGTTGACTGCCTGCCACACTCAGGCTTCCTCCGACATGAGTGGTCACGCATTTGGCCGTGAAAGGCTGCAAATTACTGCGCTCAAAATGTCATGGGAGTATGTCGTTACCTCAGCTACAGGTGCTACACGGCTAATTTAGTGCCACAAAGTCAATACTGAGAGTTCAGTGCGTGATATGTGTAGATAGCAGTGTTGATTAACCGTAAACAACGCATATGGCTGCCAGAGTATTGATTAAAGCTTCCAAAAAGTGCAAAAATAAAAGGTTTTTCTGCTCCTATTCAACTTTTTTGGTGGGGGGGGCAAATCTTTAGGAAAGCAGAGTATTGTGTCTGCTCATTTAGTTCACAAAACGCCACTACTTTATACTGTAATACTTTTTTTGAACCCGACATAACATCCACATTTGCGGGATTTCATGAAATGACTAAGCTACTACAAAGCTACGTCTTACTTCATGGCTTTTCACTTTGCTTTGTAATTTATGCAAAAAAACACATTTTCTGGAACACCTGGTGAGTAAACATCAGACCCCATGAGAGAAACCTGACCCTAAACAAAGTACAAAGGGTAAAATGGGTTGGTACACTGTATTCTCAGGTCATAGAAAGAAAGTAAAAAGGCATGGAGGAGGATAGCATGTCCTTCCTTTGTGCTTGTGCTCTGGCTGTGTTTGAATGGGGTGGAAATAGGAGCTGTAATGGGGCTTGCATGGTGTGGTAGCGAGGACAGAGACATAATACTATGTAAAAGAGCTTTGTCCAGGTGTTAAAGTGACCGCTATTTACCGACGTCTCTTCGGCGCAGCTGTAACCGCCCTCAGTAATGCGTATGCTAATATATTTAAAGCTGCTTGTTATGGGTGCACATCTAGTACACAGATTGGAAACAAATACAGTAGAAGTACAGCGAAAATTGTCCTAGAGTTTAAAGGGCTCAACATCACATCATGTAACTTTCTGTTTTATGTAAATTATTGACTAAAATCTGCTCTGACTCTGCACATGTATTGTAATATGTGAATATGGCACACAGCCAGGTTTCAAATTATTGGTTGATTTTGATCACCATCTATAAAAATTGCAATTTTTAAAGGGGCATTATGCAACTTTTTATGCAGAAAAAAAAGTTAACATTTTTGCGTATTTGACCTTTTAGTGACCCAGTGGCTGTATGAGTGGTCAGCATGAAGTCTTTACTTTCCAACACGGTGGTCTCTACAATGCTCCAGGATCAATTGTTTTGTAGGTTTTCTGGTGAGAGGGTCTGTAAGCAGTGAAAACCATCCAAACAATTGATCCTGTAGCGCCATATGGGCCACTGTGAGGCTATGCTGACCACTCATACAGCTGGTGGGTCACGACAAGGTCAAATACATACAAATATTATAAATAAAAAATAATATTTTCCACATAAAAAGTTGCACCATGCACCTTTAAATAGATGTTTTAGTATTTTAAGTAATACCGCAATTACTACATAGTTTGAGAGGGATACATACATCAACTAATCCCTCAGTAAAATATCTTTATTTATTCCTTTTATTTAACCAGTAAAGTCCCACTGAGATTTCATCATCTTCATTGTCATGGCCCTGGAGGGGACACTATTGTACGTGTTTTAATTTCTAGGGGAACCAGGAGCATTCGAAGGATGCACAGACAAGGGTGAGAACATGTAAACTCCACACAGAAAGGCCCGGATATTTGGTGTCTGTCTAATGGGTGCTTTTGAAGTGGAATTGTTTGAACCAAAATGTGAGACAAAAAGTCCTAGACACTGCCTATGCTTCAGAAAGTCTAACACCAACCCTTGGCAGATCAGAACAGTACATTATCAAGCTTCTCCTTTTTACACAATGGCCAAACTTACCACCAGTCTGTGATGAAAATCTCCTCTTTCGCCTCCTCTAGCGCATCTGCCACATCTTCCATATACGTCTTACCATTGACATACCTAAAGTAAAAGAAAGTAACATCAGGGTCACTTGTACAAAGCAAATGAGGTGGGCAAATAAAGTTACTCGACAATCAGTTCATGGAAAAGGGACTGCTTCTTAGCGCTGACTCATTTGTCACTTCAAACTACAAAGCCTTTAGCCCTGGCATCAGTGAAGAAAGTACAAAGGCATTTTCCATTTGTCTTTGTGACCCTGCGTGCACTTATATCTCTTAAGAAACCATTATTATTCCAAGACGCCGGCAACACTGAAGTTACCAATTTTATTGTAGAAAAACGTTGTCAAGCAATCTTAGGGACAGAGAGCTTGTTGAAACAGAAGTGATTCAAAGGAAAATGGAAACGAAGTGGAGGACAGAAATCAAGATTCGTATGAAATGATTATCCAATAAGTGTCAAAAGCATAATACCATCTCTTTAACTGTCTATTAGCAAGACCTGGGTTCTGTCTCCAACTCATTAGCATAACCTCAATGCCATGGTCTTGACTTGAGGCAGCGGTGGCTACTGTAGAGGATCAGTTGAATCTGGGGTTATATACCGGAGGCGCGGTGGCTTAAGGGATGGCACATAGCTCTGAAGCATTGAGGCTCCTTTCCCTACCTCCTTCCTAACTGACAGCCCTATTTGGACGCTTCTTATCATGGCGGACGCTGGCGCACATCCTGTTTGACCTCTTACCAATTTACTGGTTTCGGATGTACCCTAAGACCTCTGTGCCGATTTCTTTCTTCACAAAAATGGCCTCCTTCACACCCTCTCTTCGCCTTGGTTAAGGTCTTGACCTCCTTGTCACAACTGATTATTGTGTTAAAACGCTGTTGGTACATTCTCAGTTCTCAAAAGTCAAAAAGAGACAGCTCACCGAGTTGTAGCACTCAGTGTAAAGACAATTTCAAACGACGCAACAAGATCTGCCAGCTGAGTGGGAGAGGTGGCGAAATAGATGCGAATCCCAGAAAACGCTACGCTCACAATGTATTTGCATAGTGACTGATGAGATGTAAAAGAAGTCCATTTGTCACCACATTGCTGAAATGCATCGTCATAGCCATCTGGGATAACATAACATAACACACAACACTGAAAGCACTGTTAGGTACCAGTTAGTTACCATTTGGCCGGGATGTTTTCCTGTTCTTGTGCGAAGGAGCTGAATCGATGATCTCTGAGAAACGCTTTCCCGTGATTCCTGACAAAGTTTTCGATGCTCTGCCCCCACCAGCGAGCGTGTCTGTAGCTGCTGCACTTAAACACCAGCGCCCTGCCAAAGTAAAGCTTATTAAGCTCATTCAGGTTTATAAATACACCAAAAGTTTCATCATTCAGGATTTTTAATTACTTTTGGACTTTCAAAATGTGACGCTAAATCCATCACCACTGGATTCTTAAACTGACACAGCGGATCAAATGGTTTAATTCTAGTGAACCATTTGAGCCACAGTGAATCGAATGGTAATCCTGACCTTGAGAGGCTGTCTATGCGGACGCCATGCTTGGTCTCTGTGTCTTTGGAGTCCATTTTGATGCCAAACTCTTTGTCCACAAGAAGCACAAAAGATATGGCCCCAGAGTCTGGCTTGACGTACAACAGAAAAGAGTCTTTCACCACCAGCCACCTGCAAAAACACACACAAACAATATTGAGCAAATAGACTAGACACGAACAAAGAATTAAAGTGTAAATAAAGAAATAAAACTAAGAGGTAAAAATGTCTACAATGAGCATAACATATTGAATGAATATTGAATTACGTTTTTAAAACACCACAGCCATTGCCAAGTCATTGTTGCTATTTCTGCTACTAAACATGTCTTTAGTAGAGTAGTCAAAAAACGTGCAGCAAAAATGTTACTGCTACTTACATACATTATACATATATTATACCTATATATCTTAGCTCATTTCCGTTTTCCCACATTGCTACATTATATGACTTTCAAATGTTTTCTTAGAAGGACCATCTGATAATGTTTGAAGGGAAGCGTGTAGGAAGCGTACGATCACAGGGAGGTAGGTGGATGGCACTGCGAACACAGTGTGGGACTCTGCATGTTGTCTTCTAACAACAAAACAAACGCTCACATAAGAACTTGGCTGGGATAACAAGGACGCTTACAGTAGAAGTGGATTCAAGCAGTCAAGAGGAGTATAGAGGGGAGAGTTAAAAGCAAGGCATTGACATAATTTACACTTTAACACAACAAACTGTTAAATCCTATATGAATTTAACAGTACAACGTGCGAGGTCTAGAACAATTCAGCAATTAAAAGAAATAGGCCACCGTTTTATATGTTGTATGATATGTTCTTACCTGAGCTTAGATTTTCTAAGAGGATAAAAAGGGGTACTATATTGTGAGGCATAATAACACCTTAGGAACACTTCGACGTCCGCGCAGAGAATTCTATAGGAGTGAAAATATTACTGCGCGGACGTCGAAGTGCTTCTAAGGTGTTATTACGCCTTACAATATAGTGCCACTTTGTATCCGCTTAGAAAATCGACATGTTTAATTTTGTGTAACTACTGTATACTTGGATTGTGTAACTACTCACGTAACCATAATTAAATATGGGAAAGGTGGAAGAGCTTGGTCGCTTCTAATTTCATCACTGACTAAGCGCACACGTAAAGACCAGACAGGTACGCATCAACTCGCCTAAGCTCACGTAAGAGCATATCAAGAACAAACAGTGGCCTATTGCTTTAAGCCAGTGAAATGATCGAGCGCTAACCCACAACAGATGCAAAAGCAAAAAAATTAAAATAAACAAATAAATGCTTATTTTATAAACCTAAAAAATAAAATTGCTCACTTTGAAGTAACAAGCACATTTGGCGTAAACTTAAAGGGGCTAGATGCAAGTTAGCCATTTTATACTCACTACTGCCACCTCAGGTCATACGTGTAACTGCACCGTCTATATCAAGCTCGTGCATGACGGCAATTCGGGCCCGAAGTAACAACTTTTTGAGCGACTGCAGGATTTTAGAGGCAGTTGTGGTGAACAGATCTGGGCTCATTCTACACCTTAGGACATCGGTGGAACATGTAGGGGGAGGAAAATACTTCATTTTAACATTTTCAAACTCTGTATAGTCCCTTTAAGGCCATTAGAAGCTCCTTTACTTCATTCAAAGGACTACAATGAGACTATACAATAAATGTATATTGTTGAGAGAGAATCCAAGCAAAATTTGTAGTATTGTGTAAAAATGATGACACTGGGGGTCATTTACCAAGCGTTTGCCCATGTGCTAAGTGAGCAGCACATACAAAAGTGGATCAGCAGCAGAGTAAATATTTTACTCACGCAGAATCACCTCATTTACATATCAGATTTGGGGCCCTAATATTGTAATACAGGCAACATCAAATGGTAAATTAAGTGCAACATGCCAACAAAGCAGCATATTTTATTCGTCAGCTTGCACCCGCTATCTAGCTCCTGCCGTGATCCATGAGCCCCACTGTGTTTTGCCCATTTGTAAGCCCTTCCTGTCATAACAAATATGGGTTTGTAACTCAGAGACAACACGTGGACATTATTCAAACCATCTTACGGGTTATGGGTCATTGCCTACCCACTAGCTCTACTGCCATCCAGACAATTAATTTGACTACTTACATACTTCCCATTAACATTACTTGATACTGAATTTAACTCTGGCAGACACGCACCGTTTGGACCAGCGGTAGCAGGCCTTCGTATGACCACAGCAGTTCATGCCCGGTATGCGATGTCCTCCCGAGCGCTTGTAGATCATCCCTTCCCTGGAAACAAGACATGAAAATGTTTATATGTAAAAGAAGCTGCTTCATCTGTCCGAGGAGAGATTATAATGTTTTTTTACAGATGGCTTAAAGGGAGAGGGGAAGAAAAACAAAATCGCTCACAGTCCTTTAGGTCCCAAGTCATGAATGAAAGACAGCTGGCTGATGTCTATGAACTCCATCTGAGAATAGACAGGAACACACACTGCTGCATTCACAAAGAGACAACAAGCTTAAAGGATTTACTTATTTGTATCGTGTTTGTCAGCTCATGAAAACAGATAAAACACATGTTACTATTCATTCAGGCACAATTCAACACATGGGTCTGGATAGTATTTTGGAACAGTGGTGAGTCCGATGGGTCTGAGCCTAATGGTAGTTTTGTTTTAGCTTGGCTGTAATACATCAATCAAATTCATCTGTAACTACTACTGTGTGACCTTGTGGCACATAGTCAGACCCAGCATGTGAAGAGGCAACATGTTTTGTGGCAAAAACTCTGCATTAATTCAAGACAATCCAGCTGGTTCGATTATTGGACTTGAAACTATTGTATTTGGATGTTTTGTATCTCTGTAGTAGGAAAAAGAAGCAATAAAGTTAGTTAGTTAGTTAATCTTATCCCCTTTTACAATGGTAAATGGTCTCAACTTTACAGCAAGGAACCATTCACCCATTCACACTCTCATTCAAACACCAGTGTACGCAGACACTGGAGGTAAGGTGGCTGAAGTGTCTTGCCCAAGGACACAATGACAGTGTGCACCCTCAGGAGCTGGGATTCGAACCCCTGACCTTCTGATCATGAGACGACCCGCTCTACCATCTGCGCCACTGTTTGCTTTTTGATGCTTTTTGATGTTTTTTGGTTGTTTCTTTTGTTTTGTTTTTCCCCAGATAAATGAAAAGACACCTTATAATATGTAGCATTAATGAAGCTTCATTAACATGACAGAGCCCTCTAGGTCTGGCACAAATGAGATTGCCACTCTGGGTGGGTCCCCATGCAGATACTGTGGGTGGAGTATATGGATTTTAGTCATGTATAAAACATGTACAGAATGCTAACCCTCTCGCTCCACACTCCTGACACTATGACCCAGTGGCACGGGAGGATTGGTGAAATGCCGAGAATACAATTGAAAAAAGCCTACCTAAAAATCATCTTAAACTTAAACTGAAAAAAAATAACCAAATAGGTACAATACATAAAATACCAATTCAATATTGAAACTAAATGCCCAGGAGATAGATATGGATAAGCTCCAAAAAAAAAAGTGTAATCCCGGCAATAGAGATGGCTGTGTCTTGACTGCATCTGCTTTCGCTCATGCACTTTACCAGACGCAACGTTAATATGTCTCAACATTAAACAGCCTCTCTGTTGAGTAAACAGTGATTTAACTATGTCAACCTCCCACATAGTATGACATCCTCTGTTGGTCTTGCACTGATAGTAACAGGTTAGTAAAAATAAAGACACAATAGCTATTTTACAATGTCAGTACAATCAATCGGCGTGTTTACTGAAGTGGGAAGTTGAGACTTGTCAAGTATAGTTAGAAATTTATAGGGAGTGATAGAGTAAACATTGACAGGGTGTCATAGGGAAGTTATGGTTGTGTTATGTTTATGAGCATGTAAGCTTAGAGGGATTACTCACAGTATGGTGGTATTTGCGGTACATTGCCATCCTCAGCAGCTTGTTCAAATAGTCTTCTAACTGTCTCTGTAGAAACATATACACTATTTTGACCACTGGTTCTCACATAAGCCAATAAGGACAAGTAGGTTTGAGAGCAGTTTTCGGCTTTTGAGTTGGCAATGGGTGGTTACAGGGTTAAAGGGAAAAATGTTTGTGGAGCCAGAGCTTACCCGCCTGCTGGAGACTTGCTCCTCTCGCACCAGTTCGTCTCCCCCTCCTTTGGGCAGGACAGGCATCTCCCTCACCTCACTCTTCCGCACTGTCCTCCTACGCACTGTGTGGCTACAATAAAAAAACAACAAACATCTATATAATTCACAGGAACAACATAAAGCAATTTAAAAGGGAGTCACCATTTATTCAATCTCTGCCAAAGATCTTTACAACTTAATTACAGTAACCAGTTCATTCCTTTACTGGAGTGCGATGTTGTCCTGACCATGCAATAACAGCACCCATGTGATTTTTGTTACGTGGATTTTAGTTTCAGTGTCATGTGAGCACCTTCTGGAGGGCAGTGGGATCCTCATGAAGGTCTTGTACGTCCTCAGCTCTCTGTGCAGCTCCATGAAGTGTTTCTCTTTCCTCTTCACCACCCAAGTGAACTCGCCGTGCCTCAGCTCAATCTTGAACACAGCAGGCAGGGACTGGAAAAAAAGACATAACAAGAGTTAGGGATGATCAAACGAGGAAGAATGTTGTTAAAGTCTGTAATGCATATTAGAAAGAAAAAGCTTCAAACAAACAGAAAACTTGATTATGTATTAAAAAAATGTTACAACCTAACTGCCAATATTGCAACTCCTGTTATTACTGATGCCTCAATAACTAAGGCTCTTATATTATTTAGTTTAGTTTAGTTGACCAACATCAAAAAATGCAAAGAAGCATTTAAGTATACAAATCTAAAACAGAAGAAACCCAAAACACAAGGAATATTCTATGATGTGCAGCTTAAAAGAAGAAGAAGAAGTTTATAGTCATTTACAAGGCCCTAGCCCTCGGTCTATATAGTTTATACTACTACTTCTACTTGTACTGTTCAATTTAATCCTCAGCATGAATTCAGACAGGAGCTAAAGGGCCCCCAATAAAATAAACAAATTCACACAAAAACAAAAAAAACACAAATCTTTTAAAGCAGAACTATGTACATTATGCCACTGCAGACCATTTTTTTTACACATTAATTGTCCATAAGAATAAAATACTACGCTGACAGAAAAGACAAAGGGAGAAAGGGGGGATATTGTACATTGTGCCACAACTCAATTACACAATGGAGATATTTGAGTTCACTCAAAATTAGCTCTAGCCCACAGTTAGCTTTGCTCGTTAGCCTATTAGCTGCTTCTTTGTGATTCTATTAGTGTGTATTGCGCCTCCAACCCGGAGGCAGGGAAGTATAAAGCATGGTTTTCATTTTATTAAGGTAAACACATTACTTAGTTCTGCTTTAATTGTGTGTACGTTGAAATTACCAGTAACCAAGCACATTCAGAAACTACTTCTCACATTTATTATACTTGTTTATCTTTTCGGTTGACTCCAAACTCTACCTTGTTGACGCTCCGGTGGTTGGACAGGTTGAAGCGATCTTGAGCCGAGGTGAACCTCTCCACCTCCAGGATGCGAGCGGTGATGGGCACAGCTGGCAGGTAGACCTTGGCGTTGGCCTCTTTGAACCCAACCAAGGCATAGATGGCGGAGAACGGGATCCGACTGTCCCCTGATGAAATTATTAAAGACGACAAATATGTAGCTGTTAGGACTCTCAGTATGTTTAATGGCTTGCACACGTTGTTGTCGTGGGAGTGTAGTTTGGCTGCTAAAGAGTGTGTAGGTTGGATCTTTGGAAATGGTGCCCACACTGAAGGATTTTGCTTTTGGATGTTGAGATTAAACAGTGGACTTTATTCGTTTGACCTGAAATTGTGATTTGCCAATTGTGAGCATTAAAAGTAAGATTTGTCTCAAATTTTTGCTGCAGCCCCATTTGAGACACTAAAAGATAGCCAGTAGTTTTCAGCAGAACAAGTTTCTACCTTCGACAACTCATAATAACAGAAGCTAACTAAAGGCATTCATAAAAAGGAGCATATTTTGAGCACGCACCTAAAATATTTCCATCATAGTCGATCTCCTCTCCGTCTCCAATGTCCAGCTCTCCTGCATCAAGGCTTTCCACAAGGTCGGCCATGTTGATTCCGTCTTGTTCGTCTGGCCCTCGGTTTGACACCTCAGAGTGCACCAGGTTTAAACTGCTGCTCGTGGGAGGGGCCTTACCCAGCATGCTTAGCAGCTGCACACCACCAGAGCAGGGTGGCCCTAGAAGAGAAAACATAGGTGTAGGTAAAACATCAAGCAATTCTAATGTGTTTTATTACCAGAGAAATTGAATCACGTTGCTACTTCATGCACCAGGAGATGTTTTTTTTTTTTGTGCTGGGACAAGTGTTTCTGTAAGTACTCTCTCAGAACCTAACATCATAACTTAGGATCTAAAAGGATATTTTTTGAATTGTTCAGTATATCAAGTGCCTTCACTTTTTTTCTTTTACTTATAATGGCACTCACCCCTAAGAAATAATGAAAGATGACATTTAAAGACGGTGAGAAAGTAAGTCTTCAAGGAAAACCACATAATAAAGAAAATGAATAATAGCCCAAACCATGTCTAATCCTCGACCTTAATAGCCTGTATTTCAAGTCCGTGGTATGTGAAGTATTTGGGAAACTTTACAGTGAACATTCAACAAATCACTCAACAGGAATTTAGACCTAAACAGCCAAAAACTTAGGTTAACTTAAAAATGTGCAAAGATTCTGTTTCAATCAAGATTTTCCAAGTTTATTTCCATTTTAGATTCTGTTTCTGTTGTTTTGAAAAAAATGCACACACAAAATGCACTAGGTTATATTGGAATGGTTTACTAAAGTATTGCAATAATACTCTCAAGGCAAGTTATTGAATATTGTGCAGCCCTATAGTTAAAAAAAAACCTTGTGCACAAAATGATGCATGATGATGTATAGTACAAGTCAAACGCACCACACAAAAGGTACTTGTGAGCATTAGTCATTGAAAACACAAAGCGTGACTCAGGAGATGTCGTCACTCCAGGCTCCAGCACAGTGCAGCGCCTGTCTTCTTCTTTCAGTGACATAATGGCAGACTGTGGCGAGGCGTGGCACCACTCAGCTTCTGGTGATGCTGCAATTTTGGTGATTCACGACAATTGGGAAGTTCCAGGAGGGTGAAAAGCACAAAGGAAGAGAATAGTGCTATCCTTTTGAAACTAGTGGCCCTTAGACTTTATTAAACAGGGCATGTCAAGGTGAAAATGGGTGAAGAGCCGGAAGAAACACTCAGGAAATTGTGTGTGCCGGGAGTCAAACAAATGACGCTGAGGACAGAGTGTTCTCCCATTATGGGCTGCAGTCTTAACCATATATCAGGGATCTTGAGGTAAACAAACTTAATCACTCATAGTTCTAAGTTTAGTCTAAGCGTACGGATGGGTAATATGGCAAAAAAAACATACAGTATTATAACTTATAGCCTAGATCAGTGGTTCCCAAAGTGGGGGACTGGACCCCCTGGGTGGTGGGGGACACTGAAGTGGAGGTCACAAGATGATTTTTTAGTTTCTGACACTGAATTTGATGTATTTTTTCATTGAAAGCAACACATTTTTGTGAAATTAAGCCAATTGTTAAAATACAGTGTCCAAACTAACATAATTAAACCAGATTTTAAATGTTGCATCGTAAATTATTAGAAATTCTATGAACATTTTACAGAAGGGGGTTGGGGTGTGAAAAGTTTGGAAACCCCTGGTCTACATCACTGTTTTGATATTAAATAAGTACTAAGTACAATGTTGTTGTCTGTCAGCGGTGACTAAAACCATTTGTTGACTTTGCAGTGATGGGTAAAATTGGCATGCCACTCATTCAGAGCATCACGACCAACAGGTGAGGAAAGTATCTGTGTTTCAGCATGACGCTGTGTTAAACTGAAGAAAAAAAACCTCCTAATCACAATATGACGATCCCCCATTGTGAGATGGCAGATTTCAGACACAGGAATCCCATCACAAATTGATTTTCATCATCATATTAATCGTGATACTCACATTTCAACATTTCAATTTCTTTCTTATTAATGATTGATTGACAGCACTACCTGAAATGTTGATCGTTCTTGAGTCATCTTCTGTATTCTGTAGTTGAAGTGTAGAACGTTTTGCCTCTCATCCAAAAGGCTTTGTCAGCGCACTAAAGTTTCAGCCCAGCCCGCAGCCCAGATAAAGACCACAGGGAGGGGTTCAGCTTGGCTCAGTCCCTCCCCTCTATTAACATCCTAATAACCTAACGTTTAGTCTGAACGGCCATAATCTCATCTGATCATTGCTGATTAACTGCCTATTGATCTGTCCTGTGCTGAGTTTCAGCCTCATTAACATGACACAGTTTTCCAGGCACGGCGTGAAGGAGAAACTTGGGAGAGGTTAAAACGAAACCCATTCCTGTTCATGACTGGATTCTCCTTCTTCACAAAAATTGCTTCTTTGGCTCCTCTTTCAAACCAACCTTTTTCTTTAGATAACATCTTAACCTCTCTGTCCTGAATTGAGTGACAAGCTCTGTCATGTTAATGAGGCCGCAGAGTACAGGAGATGACTCAAGAACCTCCATTGAAGTTGGACAACTAGAGATGTGGGCCATAACAGCATAGCTTACAGTAAACATTCTCAGTCTTGAACAAGCTCCAACTTGAAGCGTTCAGGGCCTCCAGCTATAAGCACCTGTTCCATGCACTGTCTGACTCCTGGAAACATGTAACAGCTAATTTGCTTGGTTAGAATAAGCATGTCATTAATTACGTATACAGAGCTACTATAGGAGGAATCTGTTGGAATTGCGTGGCTTCTCCTACCAAGTTCTCAAATATATCCATAGTATTTTTAACAGCTCTCTCTTCTCCCAGAATACACATGACCCCAGCTACAGACGCTTGACCCACTGAGACTCGATTCTGCGGGGGGTGCCAGGACTCGGTATGTGGGGGTATATATCTTGTGTACGTGTCACGCAGACGCACGCTAAGGCAGTCAAGAGAGTGTCGCGATCCCAGCTGGAAATTATGGGTTATCTCTATTTTCAGGGCAGAACGTTCCGTTTCCTGCTTCCTGCCGGGTTGTCATGGCAATCTAAGAGCAAAGAAGAGCGTCCAAAACTAATCGCGGGAGCAGCAGAAGTGTCCGCCTCTTCGTTCACACGGAACTGTGGCTTTCAAATGTCAATTAAGCGAGAATCGACGACACGCAGTGATATCATTCTGTAGTTCAATGGGATAACAAATAGAATATATTTTGGACCATACAAGAAAATTGTCAAAGCAATGTAACATAAGAAAAACTGTATTATTGTCAAATAAGGTGTTTTTTTAATTTTTTTATAACAACTTGTGTAGACTGAAACCCTAGGAATGCTAAAAATAGTCATTTGCATGCACACTTAACAGTTTCAAAATAGCACAACTACAATAAAGGCACGCTGGTTGAACCTGTTGAATATTTGCATGTCTATGTCACAGGAACCCACAACATAATGCTCGAAGGACTTTCTGACTGGATAAGTGAGATAACATTATTTCATATCATATACATTGGGCAAAAATACATATTGACATCATCTGAGTATTGGTCGACCTCTAATACCGCAAGCTCTTGATCATTGTGGAAGGTTGGACGTAAACCTGGAAACTTTGGGTCAGGGACAGACTTTGCTTTGCACTTATTCCCGTAAATTGAAAAGCAGAGGAAACTGAACATGAATCTTTGTTATTCCAGTAAAGCAAACATAAAGAAATTTGGAAAAATGACAAAAATACCTGCGCTACAGGCTTACATTAACACACAATATACCATACCATAAGAAAGTACCGACAAAATATGCGGGTTTTGGCGTCATCAGATCCCTATACAACACTAATGTCAATGTCAACTTTATTTGTATAGCACGTTTACAGCAACACTAGGTGCCCAAAGTGCTTCACATACAGGTACACAGTATAAAATAACAGTACAAAACAACAAGAGAAGCACACACAATAGAGTTATAATACAGCTCAGCTTGAATTGACCGCCAACGCAAACAGATGTGTTTTAAGGGCAGTCTTAAAGGTTTCTATGGTTGGAGCAGCTCTGACGTTTAGGGGGAGACTGTTCCAGAGTTTGGGAGCAGCCACACTAAACGCTCGATCTCCTCGCGTCTTTAAACGGGATCTGGGCACGTTCAAAGACAGCTGGTTCGCACTAATCAGTGAAGTAAAGGCTGTAAACTTGTTCCAATCATTACATTTCTGGTCCCATGTTTCCCACCCACTGTCAGCTCTCACATTTCCCTCAGAGATGCTCGCATGATCTGAAAATGGGTACACTTTGGTTTCTTTGGCAGCACGACGACAGCCCCTGAGGAAGTCTTCAGGAAATCACTTTTTAAAACAGTCTCAGAGCCAAACACATAAGCCTTGTGTGGGAAGACACTGTCACCAAACCACAAAATGCTCATATTAACTGCTTCTATTACAGAACTAAATACTCAAGATTGGGACATTCAAGCTTCCCAAGGGGTGAAGGTGGAAATGACTCAAATAAGAGTCAAATTATTGGGATCAGTGCAGCTACTCCAGAACATGAAACTAATTAATTTCTCTGTTGTTCTTGTTTGTATAAGATTTCTTGATTTCTTCTTAAGTAACTTAAAATTGTGCAGTGGCTTAGTTTTAGAAATTGTTATTGCATTATTTATCCTCGTGACCCCCACCTGAGCCGGGGACATTTTCTCCAGTTCAACTTTAACCAAATCTTAAAGCTTCTTAAAAAAAAGTGTCAAAATAGCAACAAAAAGTAGTAAAATGTGATGAAAAAATGAGAATAATGTGCAGAAAAAGTGACAAAGAAATTGAATAAAAAGTGACAAAAATGTGGTGGAAAAAAAAAGTGGAAAAAAAAATATATATATATTTTTTTATTATTTAACCAGGAAAAAGACTCATTGAGATTAAGAGTGCCCTGGCCAAGTGTGGTGAAAAAATGACAAAATGTGAATAAAAATGACAAAAATATGATGAAAAAATGACCCAAAAAGTGACAAAATGTGGTGAAAAAAAATGAAAAATCTGCTAAACTGTTTGCGTCACAATATTGGGAAAAAAATATGTATCATCATGAACTGAATACTTCATACATGAAACCTTGACATTGTATCCTTAGCTTAGTTTCTTGGGATTTTATTTACATACTGTGTGCTGTCAAATTCATATCCTGAAGCTGGGATACAATGGTGCTATGCCTAGACTGACTTCCTCAAAACTGGGAGGAGAATTATTCCATCATGCTAATAATAACACTTTTCTGCTCCAGTAGTTGAACTTGGCTTTAGCTCCGCTCCACATGAACGGTCTCAAAACCACACTTATTTAAGGCATGAATCAAAAATCCTATTAGTTCACGCTGGATGGACAGAGTTTACAATCGACAAATCAACAAAACAATTCCGGTCTCCAGTCTTCTCTCACACCATGGGAATCATTAGCAGTATATAATACATTATTTTGCAGCAGGTGAGCATTTTGTGCTCAAAGGCGATGTGCTGAACAAATGAAGGAGGCTAAGAGACCAGTGCTAAAAAGTGAGTGGTAAACAACTGGCTTAGAGCATTTCCAAAAGCTCTTTTTCAGAGTGAAGCAGCAACTTATCCACTTTGTCAATAAAACAGGTTAACATAGTCCAGTGGGTCATGTTGTTAAGCCTGACTGTATTGACAGCTATTTTTTGTCCAATTATGATTAAAAAACTATGATTAAATATTAGCAAAAAACAAAACTAGACTCAGATCAGACATGGGCAAACTAAGGCCCAGGGGCCAGATGCAGCCCGTCTAGCTCTTCAATCCGGGCCCTAAAAGCATTACCGAATAAGAGGGGAAAACACAATTTTTTTCATTAATATTTTGTTGCTCTTTTAATGTGTTTAGGCTATTAAAGTCTATTTGAGAATTGTAAATGTTTGAAACAATCAAATTCGCACCAGGTCTGGCCCTCATGGAAAGTTCAAATACCCAATGTGGCCTTCGCATTAAAACTTTGCCCATATCTGCTCTAGATCCACTGACCTCGATATTTATCACATCTTGTTCACAGTTTGGCATGTCCTGCCAGAAAAATACATCACCGATAATGTAATGTAATGTTATCTAAACTGTTTGCTCAAAGTTAATACATTTGCTATTCGTTTGCAGGGGCTGTATTTGGTGTCTTGTGTTCAATAAATGTAAAATTATTCAAAGGAACACTGTGGCTCTGGCTAACCATTGACAGTATGTCAACATTTGCTGCTGCTGTTGCTACTGTCCCGTTTATTCATGCAGTGTCAGGAGAAATACACAAAGTTGTGAAACGCATCACTGTCATTGCTTGATGTGTGAAGATGAGACACGGCCCGCCAAAAATAATGTTTTTTTGTTTTGTTTGTTATTCAGAATAGAGAGGTGGTTTAATTGTGAAACATGAGTAAGATTGTTACTCACTGTAAGTCAGTAAAAAGATGTCTTTGTTTCGTTGAGGGGCAATTAGAGTAAATGCCTGGAGTTAAGCAGCTAATTAAACATAAGCCTTTTCTGCTTTATTATTGGAAGTAAATGTGTGGTTTTTTTTTATGACGCTAGTGAAGAAGGCTTAAACCTTTCAGATTACTATGTGTATTGCCATTTCAGTGTTGCTAATTATAATTTTAGTCCATTATGCTGAAAAATTGTAATTACGATGTACCACATTTTCAGAATCCCTTGCAGTCATGTTTATGTGTCATCAGTGAACACCCAGAGTAATTCTCATATTGTAATAAGTAAATGAGCGTACAGCAGCGTGTCCATAAGTACTATCGTGTGGCGTTTACTGTACATTAGGTGCGGTGCCAAGCTGGTCGTGGCACAGATGGTACGGAGTGAAGGGAGAGAGAGGTCCAGTGGCACCTCTCTCTCTCTGCCCACTCTAAAGCTGCCTATTATCTAATCGGCAACAGCACCGGAGAGGGAGGAAGAGCAGAGCAGAGACGTCATCATCATCGCTGGACGCTCCGCGGTGACACACACAAGGCATCATTGTGACAGAGGAGGGACTGTGCTCTCACTCAACCAAGACTGAGCATGGGAATGTTGGGGCTACAGGTAGGAATATTCAGCAAGGAAAACAGTTATCAGACAAAGGCTATGCTCACAATAGTTGTTAGACTTAGATAATGAAAACGTTCTTCTAATTTAAGAGTTTAACGCTATGAACCACTACTATTTACTTTGCTTCTAAAGCTGCAACTACAGCAACTAATGGCATCATAGCCTCTACTGCAACTACCAGAATACTATGATTACACATTTCAACTAAAATCACTAAAACCCTTTCAACTGCTACACACAATCTGTACATTATAAATGATGACTACATAGTTGTAAACAATAAAAGTGTTTAGAATCCAGAACAATGGACAGATAATATTGTCGGAACAAAAACGAGTAGACATTTCGCTCAAAATGACGACAGCAACCCTAAAGGTCTCAGAGTGGAGGGTTTACTTTGGAGCATACTTAGCATACATACATTACTTCAAAGGGAAACTTGGTATATCTATTATATAAAAGCTACAGTATACCCTGGATTAAATAAGGAAATTGACTTTAACCCTTTTCTGTAGCAGTATTTATCAATCATTATCATTATTTTTTCTCTTTTATCATCATTATATATAATAGTTTAGTGTTTCTTTTTCTTTCTTCTGTGATGTTATCCAATTAGTGTCCTCAGATAATTGTGCGGCCACACCCTCTGGTCACCAGATGTTCTGAGCGCCCAATCACTCCTCTATAAAAAGAGGAGACAAGTCGCTGGTCCTCACTTCTTGACAAAGGCTTGTCTGGAGCCGATACGCGTGGAAGAAAACCAGCATTATGTTTTAAAGACTTTTAAGATTCATCAGCCCAGCTTTTTTTTTTAAATGTAAATAGAGACAATATTGTTTTTCATAACTTGAATAAACACAGGCAAATGAATTACTAACATGTCTGGAGTCTGCCGAAAGTATCTTGCTCATCAAAACAGCAGAGAAAGAAAAAAAATGCATTGCAATGACCAATAAATCAAATTTATACTGTCAAACTTTCATAAAAGGCTACTGTTTGCCTACCACAAACCTAAACAGTACTCATGTAGGCTTATGTCTTATGAGGTGTAAATTACAGGAATGGTAGCTTGTAATAACTACAATGAACTACAATTAAGCAGCTACAGTCAACTCCCTCTATTGCACAAACAGCAACATAGCAAAACAAAAATAGCAACAAAATAAAATCAGTTGGACACCCTAGATCTCATTCTCAATAGGCATTGGATTGTTTGGATAAAACTAAAGAAAACAAACTCCACTCTTCTCCACATCTGTAATGCATTTCTTCAATCTGCCATGTAAGCAAGAAAACTACCTTCAACCCATTCTTAAAGACACAGAGTACAACAATAGAATAAAGTATGATTATGTAATAGGTCCTGGATATTTGGCACTATTTCAAGAGTCCAGTCCAGTGTGTTACAGATTAAACCTGAGCGTCCCACTGAAGTTAAAAGCTCCAATAGGCGTTTACAGTATTGGAGTCATTGTGCTTTTTTGGCTGAGGGTGAGCGAATGCCAGAGGTCAGAAGCGTAGCGTATGTATCAGTTGCAAAAAGACAACATAAGGAGGAGCGGGGCTTGGTTCCGACGGGGAGCGCGCATTATGGGCAAGAGAAAGAAGAGCAATTTGCAAAGCGTTCCCCGTGGTTTTAGCTGTCCCGGTTACAATAACGAAGTTCCCAAGGGACTGTGAAAGGTGACAGTCCATAAAATGTGCTCCTATGGGATCAAGCAACTTTGCACGGAGGTCTACCCATTTTACGCAAGCGCACCCGGACGACACTGAAGAAATTTAAAATGCAAAAAAAAACAAGAACACCCCATACAGCAAAGATATTCTTGCACAGTAGACAAGACAGAAAAAAAAAACTTTAGTTCACAAAGCCTACCTGCTCGTTTGGTGGACGTGCAGCCCGCATGTTGCTCGCGTTGCCACTTGTCCCACTTGTCAGTAAAACCAACCGGTCAAAACTTTCGAAACGGGCTAATAAACAACTAAAACGTGACAGCAACAGGGCTCGTGCAGAGTCCAGCCGTCTCCTCTTTACGCTATGGCTGAGAAAACCCAACACTGAACTCCCCTCAACTCCTCAGACAAGGCGGGTCTGACAAAACTCTGAGCCTATCAGCGCGTGGAGAGGTCTCCCACAAAAAAACACTGATTGGTCAGAAAAAGAATTGGACTTGTGGATCAGTGGGGTAGGAGGAGTTCGCTAGGGAGAATACATAGAGGCTAGAACCAATCTCTTCACTCATTTTTCTTTCTACAATGAAACGATAGCCACAGTGCGTAGCCTTTCTTTTAACAATGAGCAAACTTAACTTATTAATCAACATAGCTGGTCAGTGGCCTGTCACTCCTAATTTTACCTGGAACTTTAAGCTACAATGAGCTCGGCCCCAGACATGCACAGCTCTCCATCGCCATCCTGTGGGTACATTTACGCACTACAACGCACAACACAATTTTCATTTTTACCAAACGCATATCTCGGTGCAATACAGTATAATATAGACTTTAACCTGTTATCTCTCGCCACTCCCTGATAGCACCGGATGACACCCAACCAGCCGTACACTCTCAGGGATTTAGTTTTTTTGCTCAATAGTTGGCTATATTTTCCTACAATTTGATTGTTAAAGTTATTATACAGAGCGTCTAAACTTAGACTTGTACACCCACAGATACTTCAAAGCATATTGAAAGTATACTATTACTACTTATACTATCTGAAAGATACAACGAAAAAGACCAAAATGCTACTTAATATGTAGACTCTTCTTGACTTTTCACAAAGGAATTCTCTTTCAATAAATGATACAAAATATGAATAAATGTTTACAACACTGGCACATACTATATCAGGCAGCCTAAATCATCTTCTGCTTGAACAAAACCAATAATATAGACAGTATAGGAAGGATGGAATAAGCTTGAGTACATACCAGACGACAAGAAAAGGGTTTCCCTCACGTCAAGACTCGTGAACAGCTCCAATGAGTTCCCAGCAGAAATATCTCTGTCAGTGTGTTTCCCTTTATTTACCTTCTCCACCCTCTGCGCTTTTCACTCCCATCATGATTTAGAGGCCATAAACAATAATGGTTTCCTGGGTGAGTGTGCAAGGCACAAAGGGCAAACAGATAAGATTTCATTTTTCACATTTGGACATTTCCTTTTTTTTTTTTGTGATACAGTATGCTGAGATAGTTTTTGTCTTTCTGCCAGTTTATTTAGTCAGATATTATTTAATGGCGTGATTTGGAGATTAGACTTCACTAATGATCTCTAATGATCTCGGTTCCCTGAAGCCACTGTATCCCTAAATGAAACCTTAAAACCAGTTCAATGTATAATCTCCCAATTGATTTTATGAATGAAAAACCTGCAAATGGTCATAATATCACCAAACACAACCATTAGGGGGTGCTGGTTAGCCGCATGTTTGAATTAAGGCTTGTGCTATTTCACCTGTACCGTATAAACCCCTCATGCACGGCGCACAAGGACTCAATCACTGAACACATCCTCCAGGGGAAGCCACGGGAGCTTTTCTTTTTGACATCTTTTACCATCGTATTGGATTATATTTTCAGTATGTTCTCAATGCGACGCTCTTTCTTCGTTCTTGTGACTTTTGTTAAACTCTCTCGGTTCAGGCGCGTGTTCGTCTTCACGCTCGTGGTTGTTTACCCGTATGTGTTTGGCTGAGCTGCGCTTGGACAGATGTTACAAATGTTCACTGCAGCATCACTACGGCTCTGACTCACACCTCCACACGGGCAGTCATCTGAGACGCAGGACACATGGCTGTGGACTGGAACCATTTTTATGGATCAAAAGGTCTTGAAATAACTAACTTTTGCTGCCTTTTTCCAACGTTTTACCCTTCAGTGATACAAACGTTTTAACATTTAAAACATCTTGTTCTACTTAACTGAGATATTTTATGGATTTGGGTAGATATTGAGAATGGTTTGTTTTAAAAGTAAATCTTGGCCATATCTTTCATTTAGAACCGTTGACTTTTGGTGTTGACTTTTACGCACGGCTTGTTGATGCGCATGTTTTGAAATGAGGGGCGTGCTGTTCCACGGGTTGATGCGCCCCGCTCTGGATGAGGGTGGTTTGCACAACCAGGACCTGGTGCAGCCATGTAAATAAACGGCAGCATGCCGTCTTGGCCCAACGACACTCAGTGCCTCTCCCTCCGTAACTGCAGCTGGGAGAACGATAACAGCACACTGGACTTCCCTCTATGGGAGCTTCCTCCTCTAAACTTCTACTCTATCCCTCTCCTCACCGCCACCACAGTCGCGTGTGCGCTGCTGTTCCTGGTGGGGATAGCGGGGAATGTGATGACTATCTTGGTTGTGTGTAAATACAGAGACATGCGGACTACCACCAACCTGTACTTGTGCAGTATGGCTGTGTCCGACTTGGTTATCCTGCTGTGCATGCCCTTGGACTTGTACCGGATGTGGAGGTACAGACCATGGCGCTTTGGAGACGCACTTTGTAAACTCTTTCACTTTGTGTCAGAGTCTTGCACATATTCCACTATCCTCAGCATCACCGCTCTCTCCGTGGAGCGCTACTTGGCGATCTGCTTCCCGTTGCGCGCCAAGGCCCTGGTCACCAAGAGACGTGTGCGCGCGCTGATACTCGTGCTGTGGACCGTGGCCATGATGAGTGCCGGGCCCGTGTTTGTGGTGGTGGGCGTAGAGCGAGACAACAGGAGCGACATGGACATCGAGGACACGCGTGAGTGTAAGATGACACACTACGCCATGGAGTCGGGGCTGATGGGCGCGATGATGTGGCTCAGCTCCGCGTTCTTCGTCATGCCCGTGTTCTGCCTCACGGTTCTATACAGCCTCATCGGTCGCAAACTATGGCAAAGGCACCGGGAGACCAGCATGAGCTCTCGGGTCAGGGAACGGAGCAACAGGCAGACCATCAAGATGCTGGGTATGTACAATTACGCACAAATTACGCACGGCGCGTAAAGCAGTTCTGTTGTTGCAAATTCCGCCCATCTGATAATTTTAGTATTCTGATCATATTGGCATTTAGGCCTGATGTAGTGATACGATAACCATGTCATATGTTGAAAATGGGAAAGATGATAAAACTCTATACTCCATTGTTCTGAATGAAATAAGATTCACAATATGATTGCATTTTAAAGCCTGATTGTTTGTGGGTGGAGTTTTTGTTTTTAGTTGTCTGTCCAGAATTAGGGACATTTTTTGCAGTTTAAAACCAATCTTTAGTTGTTGGCTAGATACTGTGTTCAAGTCTCACTAGAAGCTCCCTCATATTTAATGCCTCCTCCCTCCCTCCCTCTCCACAGTTGTGGTGGTGTTTGCCTTCGTCCTGTGCTGGCTCCCGTTCCACGTTGGCCGATACCTTCAGTTCCGTTCCCAGTATTCGCAGTCCCAGCTCCTGTCCATCCTGTCGGGCTACTGCAGTTTAGTGTCCGTGGTCCTCTTCTACCTGAGTGCGGCCATCAACCCCATCCTCTACAACACCATGTCCTGGAAGTACCGCAGGGCCGCAGCTCGCCTGTTCGGCCTCACGGACAACCAGCCTCACCGATGTCGCACAGCCAGCAACCTGAAGGGAGCCTGCTCAAATGGCTGGAGCGAGTCTATTGCCAGCTTTTAAACAAGACTATAAGAGACAGAACTTATCGGCAATTTGAGTGCTGAAATGACAAACCCAGAGGAGCACTGATGTTAGCAGGTGGGGGCCAGCATTATGAGCTGGTGAGAAGACAGGCACGAGTATTCAAACGTGCATGAATGAAACAAAATACAACTCCAGGAGTGTGATTGTTTTTTTTTCCCCATGAGGAGACAACTTTATATCATTGTTAAAATCTCAAAACAAAACACAATAGCAGAAATTGAGACCTTTAACCTGCTTGGACTGAAAAACAGACTGAGCATCATTAATGTCAAGCAAAAAACTCTAGCCTCAAGTGCTCCATCAATCCAAATGTGATAAAAGAAACACGCACATCAACTCTATGGCCTTATGTTGTTGTTTTTTTTGCAGATTCTGGATGACAAAGTAAGCACTGTAGATGATGTTTGTGCCAGTCTGTCTCCCATCAGAGAGGAGCAGCGGTGCAGAGTGAATGAATTTACTGTATGTTTATGTGTCTTTTTTTTTCTTATTTATTTGTATGCGAATGCGTGACTTTCGAAATGCCCTGTATCTTGGAAATTCAAGTCCATGCTGTGTTTATGCTGCTCAGAGGAAAATGTAACTATTTCATTATTAATGTTAAATTAAATGTTTCTGGCATACATATATATAGATATATATATACTGTATATACAAAAAAACAAAGCCAGATTGTATTTTCGTATTGTAAATGCTGTTGCGTAATTGTTTATTTTGTATTTTAAATGTAAGATCTCTCCATGTTGTCTTGTAATTTGGCATTCTCAGGTCTTAATGCTCTGCTAAAGGGACTAACTGTATTTATTATTACATGTTAATATTGTGTGTTCATTGTAAACCAAAGACACTATTCACAGCACATTCGGGGGAAAAAAACAAGCTCAAAATGACATCGATGTATGCATGTTGAGTTGTTCATGTAAAGCCCTTGTAAGAGCTTTGGGTCTAGGAAAAAAAATGACAGGTAAGTACCTTATTACCGCGCTAGCAGCAAACAACACAAGTGGCAAAAACAATGACGCACAATAATTTGTACATGTTGTTCTAGCGTTTCAATGTTTGAGTACACTCTGAACCAAACTCATTAATGGATAATAATGCTTTATATACTTCATTAAGCAAATTATTATTATTTTCTAAGGTCATGTAACTTTTCTATTGTTATTGTATATAGATAATTACGTTAAATTGCGGTATTTCTACATAAATTGATGGACAATGGAAGAACACTGTTTTTCACTCTCACACAAATTTTGGCCAGATGCCTATTTTCAGATGAACTTTGTATACTGTGAAACAGACACTAATCTTCTCTTTAACTGCTTTTATCTTGCTTTGTAATGTGCTATATATTTCAAATCGTATAGTGCATCTTTAAAAATGGCCTTGGACCCAGATGGATGTATTTGAATGTATGTAAATGTAAAAAAAAAATGTATTGTCAAGTTAGTGATTATGTTCTGTAGGTAAATGTAAATGTCAATGGGAAAACATATAAGCTAACTGTTGTCCTTTGGCTTGAAAAGTCAATTGTTCCTGAATGCTTTGGGTGCTTAAATTAAAATTCAATGCATTTTAATATTCTTTACTGGCTGGAAAATATCTGTTCAATTTGACAGAAAAGACCAGATCCCGGATGTACATGGTCAAACTAAGTGTCCTCCGCTGGGTGTTTGGGCAGTCACTTAGACTTAGGGTGTGGAGGAAGATCTCTGAGTTGAGCTTCTGCTTTCAAATCGAGGGAAGCCAGCTGAGATTTTTTAAACCAGATGCCAACTGGCGGCAAAGTCCAGGGAGGAGTCCTCTGGGAAGACCTAGGACACGCTGGAGGGACTCTCTGGGCTGGCCTGGGAACACATTGTGGTCCTTCCAGAGGAGCTGGAGCTAGTGTGTAGATAGGGTGGTCAGGGCATCTTTCTTCTTGAGAGTGACAGTGATCTGATTACTTGGCAAGACATTTCATTCATCTTACCTGGCTGTGTGAATGTATTGTGCAAATGAGTGGTCACAGGGGTCCCCAACAGGCGGCCTGCGGGCTACTTCCGGGCCTGCAGGATGATTCAATTTGGCCCACAACTTGTAGAGTATGTACAGTAAATAAATAGTAAGTAAGTCTCTAGCTCATTCCTGTGCGGAGTTACAAGTGATGTTTAGTCTGGGATCCACCAATTCATTTTCTCATAGGAGAGGTGTGGTTTACGATCGTCCAGAGCCGTTTATTGGGCACTACGAATGTCTATCATGCGTCTGCACGTGGCCACAGCCAATCGTATCCGATGACGTATGACGTACCCGCTGTAAACCTTCGAGCTAAACTATTTAGAACACGGACTGAAGCTTGATCGGAAAATAGCGTTGCGTCTGCTGCTGTCATGTTTGATCCGTAAATAAACGTTTTATTTTTAATCTGTAAATAAACTACAAGGTTCCGTGTATCGAATAGCTCATCATCATCTTGCCGTCCCTCCTCGTTCTGTGATTGGTTCCCAAATCCATGCGAAAATTTCGGCCATGGTCCTCAGGCTGCTGTGCAGTTCGAAATGATTCGAGCGCACACAGCAGTCTGGCGTTAGCCAGGCTAGTGCGGAGTTATGGGGTTTTAAAGAAATTACCAGAATACTCACTACAGCCACTAGGGGGCAGCTTAAATGAAAAATGTGATGAATTCCACACATGTCCAGCAATGGGCATTGACATAATAAGAGATATAAACAACACATTAAAGCCATGTGGTAAATGGGCAGTCTGCCACAGGGCGGCTGTGACTACAATAGTAGCTTACCACCACCAAGTTGGAGTGAATAAATAATGACTACAGTGTAGCAAAAAGTTGTGACACGGGCTTGTAAAGTGCAATTTAAGTGTTTATTGAAAAGTTTACTTGACAGAATTTTCCCAATTAAAGCATATTTTACTGGAGCTTTTGTTTATGGATCCCGGCAATACACTCAGAAAGACAGTTACAGTTATCTTCAAACAAGTGTGCAGACTGACTGCATAATACAGTAAAATGTAAAGCTAAATGTACTGCAGAAGTCTAAAATCTCAGACTTCTCTTTTTGGCTATCATGTGAGGTCTTGCACATCGATGCAATTCCTTGTTCATAGCCTGTATTACATTGTCCTTCTTTGAACAATGTGAAAGAAGAAAGAAAATCCTCACAATACCCTTCCTTTGTGACAGAAACCCTCAGATAACCTCACCAACACAATATTTGTAAAGCTTATTTTCCTCACATGGCCTGCGCCGTCTTGTGTAATGTCCTAGTCAATAAGAAACACTGCCACTGCTGGGGCCTCTTTTGTCACCAGCGGACCTTCACTGCTTGGTCCCAACGTTATGCAACACAAATCCCATGCAGGTGTTGTTTTTGCCTGTCTATGACTTTCAGCGGCCTTCATCACTGCACAATCGCAATAAGATAAGAGGGTTTGTTTTTCATTCGGACTTGACTGGATACATTACACGCATCAGTGAGTGCACACGAGGTCAAGTGAGTGATGGTGGTCCGAGGGGAGGAGCGGAAATTACTAAGTCTACTCGAGCCACCAGTCTTCAAGGACATAGGGACAATATTGACGATCGCTTATCTGAACAAGCGGCATGAAAGGAAATCATCTGTTGAAAGAACTGAAAGACAAACATAATAGTTCAGTCCAGGCTGAAAGAAAGCTGATCTTACCCTCGCTCCCTCTGGAACTTTCATTTTCACCATTTACTACAAAAAAAGCCAATAAATGTGTATGCCCAGGTGCCACTCAAACAGCATAAAATCATTAGCGTCCAAACATAATTGTCAATATGGACACACACAAAAAAAATCCTAAACCTTCATAAAGAGTTAAAAGAAATGGTTGCAATGAGCCTTTTTTTTCTTTTAAAGGAACAGGCCACCGTTTTTTCACACTGAAATATGTTCTCACCTGAGTTTAGACAAGTTGATGCGTACCTGTCTGGTCTTTACGCGTCCGCTCAGTCATGCAAAAAGACCAAAGACGTTGTTAGCATTTAGCCTCTCCTCCTCTCCTCTATGGGGCCAAGTTAGAAGAGACCAAACTCTTCCAAGTTTCCTCAATTTAAATATGGTTACATGAGTAGTTGCACGATCCAAGTATAGTTACACAAAATTAAACATGTCGATTTTCTAAGAGGGTGAAAAGGGGTACTATATTGTAAGGCGTAGTAACATCTTAGGAGCACTTCATCGTCCGTGCAGTAATGTCGAAGTAGGGGAAATGTTCAAACCACCCCCGTTTAGCCCCATAGAGGAGAGGAGAAAAGGCTAAATGCTAGCAACATCTTTGGTCTTTTTGCGTGACTGAGCGCACGCGTAAAGACCAGACAGGTACGCATCAACTCGTCTAAGCTCAGGTAAGAACAGAAAAACAGTGGCCAGTTCCATTAAAGACATGAACCTTTGACCAATGCATCGGAAAATACCGCTAATACTAAATCACATGCATTTTTGTTTCGATTTTATTGTTAATTTCATCATGCGGTGTGAGACTAAAGCAGAAAGAAAGACACAAAAAAAGACAAAGTCAAAATTCAGAAAAAATTAAAACATTTATTGGGCATAAATATATTATATATACGCTACCGATACAGTTATGTCTTACATACAGAGGGTAGTATTTGCAAAAAATCTATACATTAAAATTGATATGGCAGTTTCTTTTATATAATGTGTATGAAATTGTCTAACATTTACAATACAAGAAATGCATGAATTTCTGTTTTCAATTTGTAGACCATGACAACATTGGAATGTTTGCTTGTTTTTTTTTTACTTGTGAGGTAAAAATATCTTTTTGTCTCGCTTAAAAAATAGTTAAATACCTGTGAGTTTTCTGTACGTTTTGTCAAATCGCCAAATCTCTCAGTCAAAATCTCTACTTACTGCAGAACGTACAAAAATAAACAAAAAATAAAAATGAAAATATATCAGAAGGCACAGACGTGGGGGTTTCCTGGGGCAAAAATAGTAAATCATTCTTAACCCACCAAATGTGCAGGACCTGTGGGTGGGACTTCGTAAAAAAAAAAAAAAAAAAAAAAAAAAAGGGGGGGGGGGAAAAGGGGGTGGGGTCTAAAAAAATGAACAGCATTTGAAATAAAAAAAATAAAGCACATAAAAGTACCCTGCCCACAACCTCCAGGCGCGCACCAGTCGGCATTACTGTCGTCTTGAGGCTCGACGTGGGATCAGGGGCGACGTCGAAAGAGTGGGCGAGAAAAAAAAAAAAGGCACGAGAGGAGGCGCCGTTGTTTGGAGAAGCACACAGGCCCGCGCTCGAGTAATGCCAATGTCACAGTGATGCCAACCACACCATGTAATGCCAAATGAGAGTAACAGACGACGTTGGCAATAGTGTATTTGTAAAAAGGACTCCCCTCAATATCAACCTTATTTTTGTCATCAAAAAGAAAAAAAAAAAGTGCTTCATCTCTTGTTAGTCGCTACTACAGCTCTATAGATAAATCTGTGTATCATCTCGTAAAATACTGGATAGAAAATACTCACTACTGCTATACCAGCGAAGGCCTGTAGGAGGAGTCGTCAGTACTGGACTATTACTGTCATATTGTCATCCACTGATTGCCTTTGTCATCGCTACGTCCTCCTCCTGAAAAGGGGCTACACAATTGTTTTGTATAAAAATGGCACATTTCTGCTTGCTTTACAGATAATAAAAGATAATATAAAGAAGCGTAATCACAGATCGAGTTAATGTTTTTTTTTTTTTTGTCCTTTTGAAAGAATATAATAATCATAAATGCGGTGTCATTACAGAAAACATCACGAATACCCTTTAGTGGACATAGTAAGCCTGCAGTTTGGCAATACAACAGTTAAAAAAAAAAAAAGAAAAAAAAAAGATATCCGAAGCTTCATGAAAATACTAATTTAAAAGCCAAAGGCAGCAGCAAGTTATCCCAATACAGAAGACTAATGTGCTACATGTATCTCTGTCTAAAGCGGTTTAAAAAAAAAAGAGGTTTCAGCTGTGCACGGGGCCGAAACGACACAAAAATACATATGCGTTTGGTTACATGGTTTTTCAACAACAACAACAAAAAAAAAGGATGACGTTAACTGCGATGCGCGGACTGATGAGCTACAGAAATACTTAAAGGGTTACAGATAAGGAATGCTGGCCTTAATCAATATCTAACATACATCCATACAAAAATTAAAAACAAAAAAAAACAAAAAAAACATGCTACAAGGAAAAAAAAAATTAGTATATAACTACACTTGTCTCTTACTCTTTAAACAATAAATAAATGAAGATTGCACTGTTATTGGCATGTAAAGTACTGTATGCAAATATATAGTATAAATAAGAAAAAGAACTCTACCTTGACTTTCCCATCGACTTTGGCAAAGGCATTTTTTTTTTTTATATACGTAAATGAGCAAGTAAGTAAACCATTTTGCGAGCTGGAGCAAGGCACAGAGAATGAGGAGAGGGAAAGATGAAAAGTAGAAGAAGAAGAAATGTTAATGGTATTTTACGGGGGGAAGAAAAGTCCCCCGGTGTAAGGCCTATTCCCTGAGGTACAAAACAGGCTGCCAATCACAACAAAGGGGCGGGTCCCCAGCACACCTCCCAATGTCATCCTTCCACCTGATGCGTTTTATATAGGGATCTTTGGAGTTTTGAGTTAGGACTGTACCTTGGCAATACTTTATAAAGAGAAGTGGGAGAGGGGTTGAAGGTTGAATGCCCTGTTTCTTTATGTTTGGTTAGTTCAAGAACACAGGAGAGATGTAGCTGTACTGATGTTGATAAAAGCACCTTTCAAACAACAGACGGGAGTAAAAAAAAAAAAAAAAAGATGTAGGAAGTCGCAGAGGAAAGCGGCAAAAATGGCCGTTTAGGAAAGCAATGGGAAGAGTCCTTGGATGTACTGACTACGCTGGCTGGGTACACGCCGACTAGTACGCGGATAGCTTGTAACAGTATGGGCGCCTTTGTATGTACGTGCTACCATAAAAAGAGGCAAAATTGAGATAGTGTGAAAAGGCATGAGCACTTTGACAAAATGCTCAGTATTCTCCCTTTTCAGTCTAGCCATTCAAACTCCCAGCAGCTACACAGCGAGTTCAGGATGTATTCACACACCTACATATTTATTTACTCTTGTTTTATGTTGAAGCCTGACCCCGGAGATGTTCAAAGAGTATATTTCACACTTCATACGCTTTTATGAACTTATAAAAACAGCACAGCGATGATCGCGAACTGTGGAATAGGTCTGTGAAATGTTACGACTTTGGTGTCAGACTCCCACACTGTGAACAAGGCATAAATAAAGAGGTGTGAGAACTTTCTGAACCCACTTAACTGTAATAATAAGTTTCTGTCTATTATCTAGCGTTGACTCTTACTCCAATATTTTTTTTGCACTGTACTTTTAGACCTTACATTGCCATCACTTTTATATACATCACTTCTATAGCTCATAGATATTTGCTATATTAATATATTGTGTATATATCTATATATTAGATTACTGGTTTTCAATTTTATAGATAGAATAAAAAAAAAAATTAAAAAAAATCACAGGATAGCAGCATCATACACCACACATGGATTTGCATCACTTTGGTAGCTGAACGAGAGTGTTATATAGAGATATGTGATTGACTTCAAAAGGATACGCGCGCTTGTCATTGTCGTAGCATGAAATGTAAAGTGTCCTGTGTCAGTCGCGGGTTGGTTTTTGTGTGAGAGCAGATTGCACGGACTAACTGACAGCCTCTTGTGTAAAAAAAAATGATATACAAAACGGCTAAAGCTTTTGAGAAAGAAAGAAAAAAAAAAAAAAGGCCTACGAAGGAATATGGCTGACTGGATAAAGACTGCAGTAAATTAAACATAAAAAAAAAAAGTACGGCAAAGAAGACTGTCAAAACATTTACATGTCTCTAATAGAATATGTTGTAAAAAGGATACAAAATAAAACAAAAAATAAAACATGCAACGAGTGAGTCTGAGGAGCATCTGCGGCGCTCACAGCTAGTTTTAAGGCTTGATTATCAGTTTCCCAAACAAGGTCCAGCTTTAAAAAAAATGGCTTCCCTCGACAGAAATCATTGACAAGTGACACAAAGACGACATGGGGAGAAATTATGACCAAGTGAGAGCAGGCAGTAACAATAAGAGTAAAGCCTGGATCGGTACATTGACTAAAAAAAAAGAAAAAAAGAAAAAAAAGAAAAACATACATAGCCTTAGAAGAACATCTCAAGTGTTTTTTGATTTCATTCGGTTCGTTCATACATAAAAAAAAGTTTCTCTGTGATTTTGCGTTCTCTTTCTATCCTATAGTTTTAAAAATTCCCTCACTTCATGAAGAAGTATTGTAGCAGGCAGGCGATGAGGATGGAGAAGCCCGCGAACACGCACACGATCAGCGCGGCGAAGCGCTCGTCGCTGGAGATGAGCCCGGCCGCTTTGCCCGTCTCCGTCGGGCACAGTTCCCCCGACGACGCGCTGCTGCTGTCGTGGCGGCGCAGCGTGAACAGGGAGGAAGGGCTGAGGGGTCCGCTCAGCTCCTGGGACGTGTCCTGGCATCGGCGGCACGCGCCCACCCGGAAACGGTAGTCTGTGTTGCCCTGGAGACCGGAGATCTGGAACGAGCCCTCCTCTCCCTTATACACCTGTGCGAAGAAGATACATCGCTAAGTCGCTTAGTCTTTTGAGTTTAAGGAATACAAAGAAACCAAGAGAGCATAGAATGACATCTATAAACATAAGAGTTATTTTTGAATCAATCAATTCTTTCTGATTTTGTCTTAAAGGGATGTTTCAGGATTTTTGACATAGGACCTCATTTCCTAGCTATCCAGAGTAATGTAGATTTCTGCAGATTTCTGATTTATTCATGCAGTCCTTATATTTGAAGAGTTTAGTGGTGCTAGGCTAGTGCTAGGCTAGTGCATGTCTATGGTAACTAGTAGACTAGTAGAAATCAGCAACATTCTACATAACTAGGAAATGAGGCCCTATGTCAAAAATCCTGAAATTAATCAGTTTTAGTTGTAGTCATTGAAAATGTCATGTAAATGTCAAGAACTAGATTAATGCACTGCTTCATGAACATGCTCCTTTGTCATTGAACGGAATTATATGAGGCTCTTTGATACGGTAACATTGCAACATTGGTGACATTTCATACAGTATGCCTTTTGTTGGAAAACATGTACCAGTGAATTAATATTTATGTCCTGGAGTTGTGAAGATATCCCAGCTTTGAACTTTTCAGTGTATTTTTCCAATTAAAAGGGACTAGACTGAATTTAAAAACATTAACATTATGTATTTTCCCCCCTGCTACATGCTCTAGCAATGTCCTAATGTGTAGAATGATCCCAGACCTATTCACCACAACTGCCGCTAAAAGCCTGCACTGTCACTCAAAATGTCTTACTTGAAATCAAATAATTGCCATGATGTTAAAAATAGCACAAAATGCAAGGGCAAAAATAAAAATTACATCAACTATGCATCTCATTGTGGATCAGAGGTCATCAATTCTTAACTCAGTCGGTGTCTGTTCTTGCAGTTTACAGTCGCATTTACGGAAAACTAATAGAGTTTCCCAATTTCATCGCATGTGTCCAACAGTTCTTGCAAATCCCAGTGACAGAACATTAAGCACCCAGCTGAAAGTACTATAATTGTGTTTCCATTTTGTTTGGTAACAGCACAAATGTGTTTTTTAGTAAATTGCTCCTCTCGTCGGTTATTTACAAGAACATTTCCAAATAGAAACCATGTAGACAATCGGATTTTCAGGACACTTCAACACTGAATGTGTGCAGCCATGGGCAGGTGTGCAGCCATGGGCAGGTGTGCAGCCTCTTTCCCCATGCTTCTCAAATAACTAAACAACACAGAGCTCAGAATAGTCTTCCTTCTCTGTGCCGCTTATTTATCTACTAAAACCAAACACCTATGCAATCCAACAAACATCCATATAACCGTTGTGTGCAAATAGCGCTAATACAAAACATTTCTCGGAATCGCCAAAGTAAAATGAGGACAAGGCTGGCCACTTCAATCACAAAAGCTGAATTCTGAAAAATCTTTTTCCATCAAGCCTAACTGAGCCTTTGCGCCGTTTGGGGGGAATCATGAATTTCCTTCCAGAGTCTAAAATGAGGCGTTTTGTCGGACTTTGAGGCGAAAACAACAACAACAGCCCCCACTCACTCACCTCCAATGACCTGGGAGGAAAAGAGGATATGAAGGGCATTTTAGAGCAAACACCACACAATGCTTTATTAGCTCCCACCATCATCATCAAAATAACACTGTACCATGAGATCAACACTGACAATATACAAATGCCGTGAGGTTTGGACTTACCTGTTTGTATTCTGACTCGCGGCCAACCAGCACCTGCAGGACGTAGCTCACAGGGTCTCCCCTCATTGGTGGGATAGCCTCCCATGTGACCTCACACGTGTTACCCTCCAGCTGGTGCACTTTGGGAGCTGTTGGGAAGATAAGACAGACAGTGAACATCAGAAATTCCTACTTTTCTTCATAATCATGGTGTCGTCATAGCTATTATTATTTGATCAAGATCCAAAAGGTCCAAACGGGGTCTAAAAAGGGTCATTAATTGGACTCAATGGGGTGTAGACCATGGTGACATGTTTACACTAGAAAAACACCCATTATTCCTGTAATTAAAATCAATAAAGTATAATTACGCCTGTTACGCCTGAAGAATTTTTTGTAAACCTGCCTAGACTTCCCTAACAACACTGTTTTTACTAGGACTACCATCGCCTCCACCATCACATCCTCTGAAACCTTTTTGTTTTGATATTTGGATGATTTAAAACCAAGGCTCAGAATCATACTCTGAAATGTTGTTTTTGTGTTTACATAATTGACTGTCTAAGCACTTCTCATTTGGGACTCGTGTCACCCTGAACCTGAAAATACATTACCAATAATTGCAGAGCTAAAAAAAAAAACATTTGACAGAAAAACAAACAGAGGAGTGAAATGAATCCCGAATGGATGCGGCAAACTGAATTAGAGAAATAGGTGCCGCCATATTGATTTGTTTATAAACACTTTCATAATATTGCTTGCATATTTCAATCTCGCAGCTAAAGTAATAATATTCTCAGGTTATATCCAAAGAGAGGACGTCCAAGCTGTAATAAGCGGCTTACTGGCACTGGCAGCCATAACAGTAACACTTTGTATGACATTTCCGAACAATAGGATCAACTGGTAAACATAACCTATTTACATTGCGTTCAGGGATTATTCATATCCCACCGTTGATTTCTATTGCTATATTCTTAGATCTGGTTCTTATTATGTTCTTATTTTTGGGACTTGTTACCTTTGAGGGCGGGGGGCACAGACTTGGTGGTGCAGAAGGTGTGCGTTTCGGAGAATGGTCCCTCCCCCGCGTCGCTCACGGCTTGTATTCTGAAGCAGTAGGAGCTCGACTCGGTCAGCCGCTGGACCTTGTACGTGTGGCTGGGCCCGCGGTAGATCGTCACAAACCTGAGAGACAAAAAAAAGATTATTATATTATGATTCTAAGTAAATAAGCAGAGAGAGTTGGCAACACAACATCCAAAACAATGACGGCGAGCACAGGCTCACCTCAAGGGTGTGTTCTGAGCCCGTTATTGTTCACGCTGCTTACTCACGACTGTACTGCCACTCACAGCAACAAACATGTCATTAAGTTTGCTGATGACACCGCAGTCATCAACAAAGAGATACCGCAGCATCAAGATGACAAAAGCTCTAATGTTAAACAGCTTCCTTCCCACAGCTGTTAGATTGATGAATGAGACCCTACCGTCTGCGGACAAATTGACTTTAGTTGTTGTGCCCGAGGTCAACGGTCCAACAAACCTAATAGAAGTAATAATAACAATGATGCCTTTGTCTTATATTCCGCTTTTCCAGATGCTCAAAGACGCTTTACAATTCGGTGTATTATCCATTTACTCCACACTCGGTGTTGATGAGCTACTTTAGTATCCACAGGTGCCCAGTGGTATACTGGTGGGATCTGGGATAGTCGAAGAACGCAATAACATGTAATTTAAAATGGTAAAATGGGCGCAATGTGCCCACAAGTAGCTATTTGCAATATTCGACTTGAACTCATTATTAGTGACCCTAAGACCATTACAAACATGATGTAACCATGCTGCTTTCTTTCCACGAACCAATAAGTGCTCTGAAGGAATAGCTAAATCAAAAGAAAATAGGCACCGCTAATGTGCTTCCTGGCCCTTGTCAATTCAGTTATGTAAATGATTATACAAAAGAAGGTCAAGAATGTATTGTAAGCAGTGCAGTTTATGGAATCTTAATCGCTGAATGGCTTTAGCGAAAAGAAAATCACACCATCCACTAAAATTGTGCAGCTAGAGAACGCAATATTAACCATAAACCACGGCAAAATTACTGTCCGAAAACTGCCCTTCACGCCAATGATGTTGCAATGTCACACAACCGCAACCTACGTCACAAGTCACTGTACTTTGGATCGATTAAAAGATAAATAGAGACAAGGCCAAGGACCTAAATCTGACAAAGGTCACTGTAAAAAAGTTTTTCATTTGGCGCCAAAGACAGGTTGATGGAGGAGAGACACAATAAGTCAGTGAATAAGGGCCTAAGCTAAAGGACTATTCATCATGGCTATCAGTTTGATGGTACCGGGAGTCTATGGGAGCAGAGGAAAAAGTGATGAATGCAAGCGAAGGAGAGAAAGTGACTTGCAATTATAAGAGAAGACCAAGATGGAGGATGTGAAGGAGACAGAGAGGAGGGGGGAGAGGTTATAGTCCGGAGAAGGGCTATAACTCCACTGAGCTCTCTATGCAGTGGCTCTTTGGAGAAGTGATGGTTGATTTATGGACTAGTTAATTCCTCCCACAAAGGCAAAAAACAAAAAGCTGTACGCGATCACAAACTTGCCTCGCGGTAAGTTTGCCATGAGAAATCTATTTAACCGAATAGAGGCAGAATGTCAAAGCAATTAAATGCATCCTTCACAGCCACAGCCACAAACAAATGGACACTGGCAAAAGGAGCAGGACAAAGTTAATGAGATAAACCAGAGCTTGGTGCAGCGCCAAATGTGTCTGTTCAGTTATTTACAAAAGCGAAAATGGACTCGATAGACAAAGCTTGTTTTGGTTTCTACGTATCAGCAATGTCAGTGTTGAGACGGCAGGTTAAGACCACTTTTATGCATTTGCCAATCATGATATTTCAAGGAGACACCTGGCTGTGACAACTTGAGCACTCCTATTAAAGCAGTACTAATTAACTCATGCCCCTAGAGCGCCACTGCAGGTGTTGTAGCATGTTACGTTTTTTTTCTCATTAATTGTTCGTCAGAGTAAATACTACGCTGACAGAAAAGACAAAGGGAGAGAGGGATATTGTACATCCAATTACACAATGAAGATATTTTTTTCACGCCAACTTGACTGTAAATACTGGTTAAGTGGTGCTAGCCCGCAGCTAGCTTTGGCCGCTAGCCTGTTAGCTTCTTCTTCGTGATTCCATTAGTGTGTATTGCGCCTCTGGGTCGGAGCAGGGAAAGCTGCCAGTGTGATTTTCTGGCCAGAGACACCAGGTGGAAAGACCTCTCAATCATCCCATCAACACTTGTATAACCCCCAGAGGGAATAGGATTTATTACGGTAAATAAGTCACTTAGTACTGCTTTAAGAGATGCATGTTAAGAAGAAACATTTAGTCATTTTTGGCTTGTTGCTTCATCAGTCTTCAAGATGCCAAAATCCTTCCACGAGAAGTTTGAATAGAGTTTGGGATGGACTGTAATAAATGTAATGTTAGAATCATAGAACTCTGCCATGTTAAGTACGACTAGCAAACATTGTTCATAGACAAACATTAGTTAAAAGCAATACAGAAGGAAGTGAAAAGAGCCAACAATGAACAATAGCTCCAGTATTATACAATTAAAAATGTCCACTGCCGGTACTTTATTACTCTGGAATAAAATGCTACATTTCAGACACAGTCAATTAGAATTAGAAATTATTGACCAGTCAGACTTCACAGGAAAACAGGACAAAGCGAATAAACAGCAACATCAACAAAAGTTAATTAAAAATGAATTCCAGGTCACTAATGTCTAAATGGTAATGCTTCGCAACCGTTGTCATGGCGCCCTTGTGTTCTCAATTTCTCTGAAGCAAGGCATCCTGGGTAGTACAGAGGTAGTAAAAGGAGCCTCTTTTAAAGGGAATGAGGAATAGGAAACATGCAACAAGTCTGTTTTTCAAGATAAAGAAAAACTGGTGTGCTAGCATACAAGTAAAGACATGGGAATAAATATGAAAAAACATTCAATTGACTTGAAGTATAAGGGGGAAAAAGGAAAGTAGGTTTGTATAAGGTTATCGGAAGGTCAAAAAATTCAATTAAAAAAGACAAATAAGGTAAGAATGCCAAAAGTGCATAAATACTTCCAGGTAAAACAATGGCCTCGCAAATACATTGCATTAGAGGGGAGGTCTCTGAGTTTCCATGGCAATGTCCCTAATTGTAAAGTGCACGTTAGGCAGTCCGGCGGTATGACCGAGTGAGAAAGGGCTCAAAAGTGAACGGCTACAGCTCATAAAGTACCGTAAATCATCGTAATGTAACCGCTAATGCAGCCCATAATATACTGGAACTCAGGGCTCGTGTGCAACTTACTGCAAGACTACTCAACCAACGTCAATTACGAGATTTATAGTTAACAAGAGCTTTTTATCGATTTACTTTACAATGCACTGGTTCTCAAAAAGGCTACGCTACTAGTTAATATAAAACGTCCATACTTTTCTGTCTGATGTGATTTCTAACCTAAGCCAAAGTTGAATAGATCTACAGTAACAGACCCTCCAGACGAGCTTCATCAGAATTCTCCCCTTCACTTTTTGTGCATAATTTTGAGAACAGTTGAACCCATAAACGCTCTCCACTACGTAAATACATCAAAACTGCTTATTCTCAGTCACATTCCTTGTCTTTCGTGAAACTGGCAAACTGTATGTATTGCAGTGGCTCTCAAACATCATGTACCAACTACAAAGAGAAATTGGCCTTTGGAGCACAATTTTGTCCAAGCCAGGTCAATATCAGGTCTACAACAGGTCAAAATAGGCCAAAACTGGGGACAAACCAGATTAAAAATCAGAGTAAAACAAGAATCAAGTAGTAATAAAATAGGTCTTCATAAAATTGTATATTATATCAGTGCAGATACAAGTGCATCTACTTCATCATATTTTCATTCTTCTTTGTTTCTATCAATCTGAAAACACCCTTATCCAAGTGCCCCGCGGAAACCCTGCAACAAAGTGCTGTGTAGATACGCCAATGAAAAATAGGAAACTAAATAAAGCTACTCTTCATCGCCTGGCAGGTTAAACAGGATCTGAGTGCGTAATGGGGAGGTGAACAGATCGCAGTCCAGTAGATAGCAGCCCATCTGTTGCTCGTTGCACCGTAGTTCATTCACTGATGCCGCGCCAACGCATTGGCCAAGCTTTCATTTAGACATCAACGCGCCGCCAAACGAAAAGGGCACTCAGACATTTAAACAGGTGGCGAGCCCCCAACTCATTATTGGCACCTAACCTCGCAATTAACAAAACATATTTCTGTGCCGCTTGCTTAAAGCTAATTTGGTGACGATTAGAGAAGCAAAATTGGACCCAGCTGCCCACCATGGCTTTGATGCCCTTTCCAACATTAGCAGATAACCTCCAAAAGTAAACATACATACATACGCAGCATACATAAAACACATGCCAACAACTCCCACTATGTGTCTAACATATTTTTTACAGTAGGTTTCAAAATTAAGAATATGGACCAAATGTATTTTAACATCAGGTTTGGCTGCCCTTTGTTCCTAATGTGTTTCAAAATACATTCTCCTCGTCTACGTGCAATATGTTTAGCAGACTAGCTTTAGCAGAAATATCCCCTGCGGTTTCTTTGTAACGCCAGCCCAGCCCAGACTGCGAAACCCAGCTTGATTTTCAGACACCTATTCCATCCTCCTACGGCGTGACTTACCCATGGTACAACTTGTTACAGGACACAAAAAGCACACATGCACACACACACACACACTGCATGCACCCACGCTTATCTAACCATTTGTGAGGCTGCAGATGTTTTGCTCTCCTTCGCCGTGTGTGTGCGTGTATGTGTGTGTGGCATTGAGTTTCCCATCTTCATTAGGCTATTGAGCGGCCTGTTAAAGGAACTGAGTGAAATGATGAGGCTTAGAGCATCAAGCTTTAAGTGAACAATTTCAATCAGATGTTAAAAAGGAGCGACAAACACTAAACGGCTAATATTCCCCTAGTTATGTTCAGATTTTTTCCCCCCTTCTTTTACCATATTCTTCAAGCCTGAACAAATGGAGAAGGATTGGGTTTAAAAGAGTATTGAAATGCTCAAATGTGTTGACGTCACTCTCACAGATAGGCATGGAGACTAAAACTGAACTGTTGCACATTTTGAAGTAGTTTTGGTTGATCTCAGTCAGATGGAAGACCTCCGGGATTTTGCAATTGTAGCTTCTTGCAATATTGATACAGTGTCACCTAATAATGTGATACAGATAGTTTATCTCATCCTGTTTATGCTGCGACCACATCATAGCTGCAAAAAAATATCTTAGAAACTATTTACAATTGTTACATTTTAACTATCCCAATTTGTGTTTACGTATTGCACAGGTTTCTCACATAAAGTTCAGCCCAGTCCAAGTGCCTCGTCCTTATGTTTTCTCCTGGTTGGTTCAAAATATTGTTCTGTTTATACCATATGAATCACTCTGGCGAAGTCAACGACCACTTCAGTGATTGTTATTGGGCTCGGTTATTTAAGCAGATGCAAATCTGCGGGCCATGGGATCAGAGTTAACGCTGTGAAATGAATCATCCTTTGGTACTTGATAAAAGAACAGAGCAGCGTAGGACAGAGATGTGATGTGGGGTTAAGAGATAGGATTTTGAAGCAAATACAGCAGCTATTCCAAAGGTCCACAGTGTTCTGAACGTCCCACGGGGGCCCGCCAGCTTGAAAAAGAAATCACTCCATTCATGACAAAATGCAACGTTTTACAACCAAATTTATATGATAACATTTAAATAGCAATAACTATAGACTAAATATTAATAATAATAATAGTAATAATAATAATAGTAATGCCTTACACTTGTAATGCGCTTTACAAGCCTGTATTACCAAGTTTCTCAAAGCGCTACACTGTCATCATTGTTCATTACTAAGTTCTAATAGTAAATGCATATCAACATCCTTCGAAATCCATTTATTTTTCTGTGTTTGATGTAAAGCCAATCAATGAACCATTAAAATACAATATAAAATTGCTCACAGCACTCTCCTTCAAGGTTACATTAAGATTCATCTTTAAAATGTCAATAATTACACTGCCAAGAATTATGGCCATAATTAAGGCCACACCGCCTTTGCCCTGCCCGATCCCGTCAGGTCTCGGAAGCTAAGCAGGGAAGGGCCTGGCTGGTACTTGGGATGGTAGACCGTTTGGGAACAGCAGGAAGCCTGGGTGAATGTAGAGTACGAGTGAGTGGTTGGTGGCGGTCGGAGGGGCCGATGGCGCAGATTGGCAGCCTCGTTTCTGTCAGTCTACTCCAGGGCAGCTGTGGCTACAATAGTAGCTTACCATCACCAAGTACAGAGTGAATGAATAATGCAACGTAAAGAGTCTTTGAGTGTCCAGAAAAGTGCTATATAAAATCAATATATTATCATTTATTACTTTGGACATTTTTTTTTTATTTACTTGAATTTTTATTTTGCTGTTCGTTGTCGCTTGCTTTCACACTGAGAATATATCTAAAAAATGCATTAATTATAAACTCCATTATTTTAAGATGGAGACTGAAGCTTAGAGACACTTAACAGGAACAAAGGTTAAAGTACGTGTACATAGGTTAAAGCACATGTACATAAAGTACCATGTTTAAAATACTTATGTAATCTGATCAGACAGCGCGCCCACCTGTGATTCTTATCCTCCATCTGTAGTGTGTAGACCATGTCGTCGCTGAGCAGGGCGCGGGTGTGCGTGTTGCTGTTGTTTTCACCCCACTTCAGTTTGAGGCTCTGGGGTCCCGCGGCCGAGCACTCCAGAGGGGGCGGGGCCGGGGGCAGGGGGCGTGTCCGGACCACGAGGGGGGCACTGCAGGGACTGGAGCCAATGGCATTCACCGCCTGGATGAGCACACTGCAAGAGAGACAAGATACAAAAGAGTGCAATTAAACATGATTAACTGTAATGGAGTGTCATTAATATGGATGTTAAAATGTGATCTATTATCGAGAGGGTTCTGCATTCATGTGACACTGCGACCCTTGAAAGAGCCCATTGAAGAAAAGTGAGGTGGAAACAGGCAGAATTGTATGATACAATGTGCGTCATATTGCAGATGTTTGACCTATTTTGTGATTAATATCTGTATAATTACAGAGTCTATTCACATGAATGAAAAATGGCACGAAGTTCAACGTCATCTCCATCAACAGAAATGAAGTTCGGGGAAATTATAGAATCAATACGAGGTTGCATTATTCAATTTTCATACAAGCATTATAGCTATGAGTCATACGTTCACTATGGTGAAGCAAATAAGCTTTACAATATTATGTGTTGCTGTTTCTGTCAAGAAGACAAAATATGCCATAAAATCACTGCGATCTATTTAAATGCGATTCACATTTTACACAGCCTTAAAAAACATGTGCAAAAGTTTCAACACAACTTGATAAAAACGATACATATTTTGTGTAAATTCATGGGAATATCCTGTGTTGAAAAGGTTTAGTGAATATCCATTGCAATATTTAGTCCAGTTATCCTTATCTTGTAGAGCAGTAATTTGTGGATATTCTGTGTATGGATGTCTTTCAAAAACTGCACATCTCATAAACTGCACATCTCATAGAGAAATATGCTGGCCACTGTCTGGACGCACATATATATATATATTATATTTATATATATATACATGTATACATACATATGGACTTGCATGCATGTCCGTGGTTTAAAAGGCCCATTTAAGTGAGCGAGTGATGGTGTGATCCTTTTGTCCACCTCCATTAGACCCATGACACACTGTGAAACCTATTACACTGAATGTTGTAAACCTCTTGACTCACTTCTTTCACATGATTCAGACAGAATCATCTCTTCACCATTTTACAGTTTGTAATTTCACAATTCATCTTCTGAATCCAAGCTACAGTCTGCCAGTTGATGGTGGCCTGCATTTATTATCAATCTGTGCTGAAAATGTTGTGCTACTTCAAGTACCTCATAGTGTCTAATGGTCTATGAGTGAACTCGAGAGTCTTATCATCATTGACCTACTATACAGGATGTTGTAACAGAAAATCATGAGAAAGTTCCCCATGTTTATTCTGCTGATGTAAATGTGTTAAAAAAGCAGATATTTTGGGGGAAAAAAAAAAACACACAAAAAAAGACCACTGTGTGCCGCTATTGAATTGTGAAGCAATTTTATCAAGTATGAACAGTGGTGGTATAGTCTACGTGATACGCAGGTATATGCCGTATAACCACTAGAAAGTATTCAGGATTACAGTTTGCCTGCTACAAATTGGGAAAAGATATGTATCACTCATTTGCATAGCGTTATTTTTGTGCTTTCTGACCATTTAGGATCCAGCCTAATCTTCTCGTAGATCGTCCTGAACATGAATGATCGGCATTGCTCCCCTCGCTCTTTTTTATCCCTCTTTCTGACCCGACTCCAGGTTAAACAGGACAGATCAGGAGCAAAGATCATTTACCAGCACAATGTCTCACTGTTTAAATATTATTTCAAACGAAAGAATGGACAGCACTCCTAGTCAGGATAAACTTTATTGCAATAAAGTTGGAATTAGGACTTAGCACCCAGTCAGAAAGCATTTTGTGAGTTTAGCGCGTTTATGCTCGTCATTTATTCATTAAATATTATGTTAACAATATTTCATGATGGCAGCTTTAAACAAAACTTAAGTCCACATGGCTAATTTGCATACACTCGACAATGCTGTGCTGCTAATGCAATCCTGAACCAAACTTTTGTTGGGAGAGCTGCAGGGGCTAGAACTAGTCCATTACATTTGCCTGAATAAATGAATAAAAAAATGTGTCCCACTCCTGGCTGTTTATCATTTTATCAGTGCACATTTTGCACCAATTGGCTCACAAAATAACAAAACAAAACAAATCAGTAGAAACACTAGAAATTGAAGACTATGTCACTGAGTGTGAACAAGCAGACTAGTTGTTATTACCATTAAAGTAACAAGGAATTACTTTGGACCACAACTAAAAGTATAACTGAACTCGCTCCCTCTTTCATTGTAATGTAAATAGAAAGAAATGTGTAAAGGACCTTTAAATCGATACCTTTTGTAATGGTACGTAACCATCTTAACTCAGCTTAATCATATTTCACACATACACATCACAAAAGTCATATCAGTATCTTCTCTAGCCATATATAGCTGTGCTGTAGCCTCTCAGGTCCTGACCACGAGATTACCATCCTCCCCAAAGCTCTCCACTCAAAGCATCCATCTCCTGACATTTAATTGCAGACGCTGTTACTGTAACCTTTCATCCAAAGTCATGGCTCTGCAGTGGAAAAGGGCAGCACTTGTCTCCTCGCCATGTAATTAGTACCATGGATAAAACATGGAGACCAGAAAGAGGAAAAGGACAGGTATTAAAAAGGACAATGAGGCTTAATGTTGCTATTAAAAGATTTGCATTTAAATGGGTTAATAATTGTTGGTCGTTGTTCTATGATACACAGTACACGTGAGCAGCTGGTCTTTCGTGACGCCGGAGGTAAACATGTTGTTGTTTTGGGCACCCGACAGGTACGGGACACTGGTTAGGACAAAACAAGCCTCAGCTGATGTTTATTGATTGGGCTGAATTCATTGGTTAACACTACACATTTGAATGGTGCAGACATTAATAAAAATGTAGTGAGGTGTTAAACCCTTGAAAACAATTTGTTCAAGGGTGATTTATATGTCAATGGGACACTTTAACAACGGAGATTCAAATATGACTAATCATGAAAGGAAAGGATGAAACAAGCTTTTTAAATACAGTATTATTGGTTGAGTTAAAAACATTTTCTATTTGGTCGCCTTGACATTAAATATACTAAATTAATAAGCTATATTAAATACTTGCCCCACAGACACATTTTTTTTTTCTTTTTAGAATTTTCCATTTTGCAAAGACTTTAAAGGTTTGAGAATAAGAAGATGTCATAGTGACCGCACAACAAAAAACGTCAGACTGTATTCAAACATTACAGTTTGACCCCGACCAGAATAAAGCATTTTCACCTTGGCAATTCAGTAACCTTTTTAAAGTTCCAAAAATACAATTCCTGACAGCTAAAACAGCTCTGGGTAGTGAATAACTGCAAGGTTGTGTTATTATTGCCAAAGTGACCACTTGTGCCAAAAGCGACGACGGCATTTACCGACGTTCTCCACAAAACACCCCGGTGAAAAAATGTGATGGCGCTGGTCTGAAGTGGCCGCTGTTGTAATTAAGTAATCCCACACACGGATTGCCACGCGCACACCCCTGTGGGAGCGCACCCGAGAGCAGAGTGACATGAGCAAAACACAATGAAAACAATCATGCCCCCCCCCTCTCCTCCCCATTTCACAGAATCCACTCATAAGAACAATATGAGGGATGGGACACGGGATGCAGCATTTCATGTGGACTTAGAGCAGAGCGAGTGAGGCTTTCAATGGTGTTTACATTATATTCTGTATGATCGAGGTTGGGTATCTCTCTCTTAGTCATGTTATTTTTATCATTATTATTATTATTTATACTTTATTTATACAGGGAAGGCCCAATGAGAGTACAAGACTCTCTTTTTCAGGAGCGCCTTGCTTCATTGCAAAGAACAACAATATAATAGTTACAATATTTAGAAAATGTTATAAATATCAATTAAAGCAGGTACAATTTTCTTTATACAAATCTAGTACTAAGCATTTTAGATGTGACAGAGGCACTAAAGAGTTCAGTTGCAAAAGTCTTTGTAGTTTGTTCCATTTGTGGGCAGCATAATAAGAAAAGCCTCTTTTTCCTGTGTCACTCTTCATGAGTCCATTTTTCAGAACTAAACAGTCATGTGACCTAGTGTTGCATCGACTCCATGATATAGTGGGGAAATATCTAACTATGCAGGTTTAATAAGTAGCACTACCTTATTGCTTTTAATATTGACGGCTCCGTTTTTGTAGTGTTTCAATGTTTCACGATTTATTTTTAATGGAGCAACAGCAACTGACTAACTCCCCTTTTGGATCACTTAAGTATTATGATGAATAAGTGAAGAAACAATAGTAAATTTGAAAGTGAGGCCTGATTAAAGTCATTTAATTCATCAACAAATTCCTTTTCCCCACTGAGAGCCACAAGGTTACTGGTAATCATGATTCTGAAATCTAAAATGAAATCTTCTGCGAATGGAGGGGGACAAAACACACACCGGTCAGGTCGGAGGTCGCCAAGATGGTGATTGGCAGCAAGTCATTCGAACCTTCTCCTTTGTTAGGCAGTGAGCCATTGCTCTTTATGACGAAAGCAATCTGCTATTGACTGTGACTGGGGAAGGATTTCTAAAGGTTTACCATAGCAACCGTTTTTAGTGAGATGGGAAGAAAATGTTTTTTCTTTTTTTAGCATATTTAGAAAGTTTGGGATTGAGTTGTCAAAACCACTAAGGATTCTGGGAACAGGGTTAGGCTATATAAAATAATCATAAATACATTAAATGTAGAATACTTGAGTTATCAATTACATAAAGACATTTGAACATTGCAGTATGTTCTTTCTTTTGAGCTAATGTAAGTCTATGGACAATGTTGATATTATAACATTCAATCCCAAACTCAATAATGTGAAAAGAATAATATAGGCTTTTAATATGAATTATGTTTAGTAAATATGAGATACTTTTCCATTTTACTCTTTTACTATACCTGTACTCCGTGTCGGGCTGCAGCCCTGTGACCATGTGACTCGTCCCGGACTCCACGGTGATCGTCTGGTCGTCCACGGTTACGACGTAAGAAGTGATTTCCGCTCCGTTGCTGTTGGGCTCCTCCCACTTCAGGAATAGGCAGGTGGAGGGGAAATGCCCCGTCTCCGGGCAGGTGGGCAGGTCCAGGAGCGCGAGCGTGGTCACGGGGTCGGGGATCGTGGCTGGGGTTCGGATACTGGCCTGTTCGCTGTAGGGGCCTGCTCCTGCCTGGTTCACCGCCTGAGAGAGAAGAGAAAGAAGACAATTAAGAAAGTCTGAGACACATGGCTACCTCTGTAAACTGTTTGATTGGGGACATTTGATATGATGAACCTGTGAACCTGTGATCCAATCAGCATTGAGATGATAGAATTCTGAGCTTTTTAATTGGTTCTTACTTCATGATTGACATAAACTTAGCACAAAGTCATTGAGTTTCAAGCAAAGTGTGCCATTTTGGGCATCAGACATGGGACAAGGGGCTCATTTCTGGGACTTTCCTGCCTCTTCTTTTGCTTATGATGACCATAAGCCAGAAGATATATAATACATGAACTAACTCTGAAAAAGCAAAGGTCAGTCTATAATGGGTCAGTTAAGATAATGACAAAGGTGCCGTTTCTTGAGCAGAGAAAACATTGACATGACACAAAACTTGTATTACTAACAAGGATAAGGGCCGTAAAGGGAGGCCTGACTTGTCTGTAATATCTATGGTCTGAGCATTTGCATGGACTGGTATTGTGTGACTTACTTGTAGCCTGCAGCAGTACTCTGTGGCAGGCGTCAGGTCTGACAGCTCACACTGTGTGGCAGATCCACAGTAGATCAGCTCCATGGGCTCCTCCTCCCGCGCCCATTCCAGACGATACTCCGAAATGTCGCTCCCTGAACCCTCCGGACTCTGCAGCACACACAGCCAAAAGAATAAACATCGACATTAAAGATCCTTCCTACACAGAATATGAAGCACCATGCATACATTTACTTTTCACCAATCATAGCAATCGTTTGAATCAAATGCGGATTTTATTGTGATTTCATTTCTTTTCTACTCTGAGGTTGTAAACTTCCAAAAGTATTGCTTTTCCAGTTTGGTCAAAGGAATACAAGTTTGATAGTTGAATTTGATACAAACTAAGAAACTTGTTTACCTGAATAAATCCTTTTCGTAGTCCCTCTGGGGTAATACAAGTGTTAATGGGATGTCTTTCATCTCCCCCGGTGTCTCTGGTCAGAAAATCCCCCTTGCAACTTTCCCTGCTCCGGGTCGGAGGCCCCAATATACACTAATGGAATCACGAAGGAGAAGCAAACAGGCAAACGGGCAAAGCTAACTGCGGGCTAGCACCACTTTAGCAGTTTTCACAGCCAAGTTTGAGTGAAATCAATTATCTCCATTGGGTAATTGGATATACAATATCCCTCTCTCCCTTTGTCTTTTCTGTCAGAGTAGTAGTTACTCTCACGGACAATTAATGAGTAAAAAACGCAATATGCTACGACACCTGCAGTGGCGCTTATGGCCTCTGGGGCACGGGTTGCTTAGTTCTGCTTTAAGTAATGATTATTTTGAAAATGTCTCACAATGCAGAAGCGATAGAATTTCCCATTAAATTAAAACATTGTGAGTAATTTGAAAAAAATATGTCAAAATCATGACAAAGACCATGCCAAGTGTATTTTTTTGTTTGTTTTAGGCTAAAAAAAAAAAGTATAAACCTTCTGTCAGGTAGATCTCAGTAAGAATGCGATATATTGTGACTACTTGTGATATACATATTGCGTCACTTAATATTGCAACAAGCCACACACATTTTTTTTGTGTGGCTCTTGATAGAAAGATATAATAACATAAGAAGTATCCAGTAAACTATATCTTGTTACTTTATGTTGCTTGTGAAAATATATATATTTTTACAAGACATAGTTCTCACCTCCCAATTAAGCGTTACACAGGTGTTACTGGTCAAAGTGATGACTGGCGCCCCACACTGGCCTGGAGGTCCCGCTGCAGTCGTCACCTCCGTTGGCTCCGAGTACGCACCAAACTGCAACGCAAATAAGAAGTAAAACATTGAACTCATAGTGGAGGTCTTTATGCACGAGCTTTAAATTGGGCATGTGCTTCAGAGCGTGACCGCTGTTAAGTGTCGAGCCTGTTTGTTCCCTTTTTTGATAGAGAAGCTCTTTAAAACGTAATTGAGTTAATGCTAGTGTTCGCTACAGACAAGGGGACACTGCTTCAACTAAATGCAACCTCTTAGTCTGTCTGCTGTCTGGGACACGCTGCCCCGAGAGCTATGTGTGACACCTCTGATAGGAAAATACATTTGCAATGATATTTGCCATTCTCAAGTAATCAAGATCTAGTTATAGCTATTTGTTTAACTATAACTTTATACTGAAACTAGAGGTACAACTAAAATGATTTAACCACATTGAGAACAATCAATTACCATAACTTCCACCAACTATTACACCTACAAAGCCCTCCAAAAATATTGCTATTACCTATGCTACTGCTGGTACTATTTAGGAACTCATACTACTTATTTTAAAACAATCCCAAAGGTTCCAGGTACAGATCTGTGTGCGTTGCAGGATTCTTACCCCGGCTTCATTCGCAGCCCGCACTCTGAAGCTGTACGTCGCACCTGGTAGCAAACTACCCACAGTGCACTGCAGCTCGGCGCCATTGTACACTTCTGCTGGTTCACTGTCTCCTTCGCTCATTTCCAAGCTGAACACGCACTGCTCGCACACTCCCTCTGTCGTAGGGGAGTCTAAAAAAAAAAAAAAGCATGAAAAATATCACTCCTGTGTTGTTATGTACAAGTCTGGCATTGAAAAGGTATGAATAAATATTCATTTCAATTAATGGAATTTACAAAAAATCTACTGAATTTACAATAAACCTACTGGATGAATGAATTGCAAGTTCACAAACAGCACAGAGGAATGGAATAGTTCTGTAGTTGTTGCAAAGATTCCCAATACTTGTGTCACTATGAAAATTTTGTCAATATTTTACAAAACTTTCATTTTCTATTTCATTGTTTCAGTGCAGTTTTTTCACCAATAAATAAGAAATGCACATGATTATAGTCTTAGCCAGCCAGATGATTAAACAAAACAAATAAAAGGATGTTTCACAATGACCCCACTGTAGATGTTAAGTTCAACAGGTGCATTATATTTTCTCCAGCAGCGTCCGTGTTTAGTGGAAAGTGATGTCGAAAAACCTCACTGGACTGTAACAGGGCAAAGTAATGGCAGAGGCTTGTATGCGAGTTTACTGGGTCCAACTTTATTAATACCGATTTAAAAAAGAACTTCCTCTGCTTGAGCTTCGGACACTTAAACCAACAGATAGAGAGACTAATGCACAGTAATGGGCTGATATTAGCAAGGTAGGGTCAGATCTGAGAGAAGGTTAGGATTTCAGTGGACTAAGTAATGAAATGAGGTTTACTGAGGTTGCAGAAGAACCCGCAAACAGACATTGAGCCCTGTTATATAAAGAGTTGTATCAAACCCTAGGCACCGGACTTACCCCATTCTAACTGAACTTCCTTGTGTTTGGCTTTCCCCACAATTCTCGGCGGCACACATGGCCCAGGCGGGACACATAACGTACGGACTGGGATGCTGACAGCACACTGTGGAAGCAAGGACGAACAATTTCAGAAAACATCACCTTTATTTGCTAGTAATGGTTATTTATGCTGCTCTGGTGTTTCTCTTATTAAAATCATTCCCTATTTGGTATATTACAGAAAACAATTGACGAATAAATCACACACTACGTCTCTATTGTAACACATTGTAAGGTGAAGTACTTTATTGAGACTGGGATAGTATGTGACCCGAAGCTGCATATATTCACACACAAAAAGACATAAACATCTGTAATGTTTTTCATAAATATACATGCAATCCATACCATTTCAATGTTATCTCACTTATAGCTGACCCTCTGTCCCCAAACCACTGTTGCGAAGTGTAAAAAAAAAAGCAGTCCGTCTATGCCCGCATTACCTGACTGTGCCCTCCGGTGGTGATGCTGCACACTCGGAGGCGGTACACCGTTCCTGGCGTTAGCTGCTCGCACACACACTCTGTGGCGGGTCCGCTGTAGACCACCTCCCACGGACTCGCTGCAAAATAACACGAAATCATTATTATTACAACTACTGTATACATAAGACCTTATTGTTTGTATGTTGCCAAGCATGACCCAATTATTTATCCCAGAATTTAGGCTTGCCTTGTTTTACGTAAATGGGCTTTTCTGATCCATTACAGAGCCAATAATAAAGGTTGTGCATGTTATGTTGCACCTCTGCGCAATAGGGGCATTGTTTTTGGGTGACGCAAAAAGTGTGCCTGAATTATACATGACAACAATGGGTAATGCAACAAAACAGGGCAATTTACCAGCACTGACAAAGATTACATAAAATGGATCATGTCACAGTTACGTAAAAATGCACTCAAGGCCAGATTACATGCTTACAGAACTAGGTTAATGCATGAGCGCAGTGCTTTTTTTTTTTTTGCTTGAAACATTAGTAATGAATAACTTTACCTTCAGAGCACCCTTCTGAAATCTCAAGTAGGTATGTGAGAGCTTCTGAGCCGCCATTGTCTTGGGGAGGATCTGGTAAAAACAAAACAAAACAAAACATTAGATATTATATGAACAAAACTAATTAAGTTACAGTGCATGAAACTTTTCAAGTCATTGCGGATCTTCATTTGTATCGATGGTATACTTAAATATTTTAGGACCCCTTTCCCCATTGGGTTTAATCCAGATGGCCTCCGTGGCACAACTGGATTCAGCAAAGCTTCTGACAGAATGAATGAATTGAAGATGAAAAAATATATTTCATACATTTTTTTTGTCATTAAGAAAGACAAATTTCTTGTGGAAAAGTCAAAGGTCTTTTACAAAGTACAACATGTTCTTTTCAAAATAGCAAAAACAAATTATCTACCAAAGAAGCTACTGCTGAAGGATTCTGAACAAACTTAAAAAATGCTTTGCGGCACAATGTTTTACAAGAAAAACATCCTCTTAATCACTTGTCTTGGATTACTGTTGATAAAATATTGACATTGTACTTTTACACTGACAAAATATAGGATTGATTCAATTCAATGCATCTCTGTAAAGAGATTATCTACATATTGTGTTCATATCATTACCCCATGTGACGGTGAATCCATAGGGCGTTGCCGCGGCGATGCAGGGTGTGGATGGGGGGCCTGGTTTGTCTGGGTTTGTGGTGCAGACCAGGACTTCACTGGGACTGCTCTTCCCCTCCGTGTTCGACGCTATAAGCTGCAACAGGAAACATTCAATTTAATTTAATTTAATTAATGTTTGTGAAGAATTTCAATACTGTATTATACTGCATGTATACACAAAAGAAAACTATTGGATAACAAACTGTGTGAATAAATGAAACAAATAACATGATGTGATATTTGTTGTTGATTCACAAGCCTAACATATTGCTGATTATAAAACAGAAAGAGAAAGCTTGTTTTTAAAACAGTCTGTGGGCCAATTGTATAACGGATATGTGTGCAAAAGATTCTGTAGCTTTAATTAAAAAATTACAATGTCTTGGCAAGCAAATCAGGTTATTTTCAAGGTATGTTTACTTAGAACTGAGCAAGAACAAAGAGGTGAGGGAACAGCATATGCTGAAAACCTTATACAGTATAACACAGCTTTATTTGCATTTTGCACTCTTAGTTTTTGTACTCCATATAAGAATACTGCACATAGGTCAATCAATAAGAAGAGATACAAAATATGAAGAACCTGTAATTGTCCCATATTGAGAGAGAGTTAAGCTTATTTTCCTGTGTTTCTTCAAATTAAAGAAAAGTAGCTGTGAGGTGTGTTGGGAAAAAATAAGTGAAACACAAACAGCAGTCTGGATAAGACATATACACATACTGTATATGTCATATGCTTCCACATGCAGAGCGATAAGTGACTGTGAGCGCGGCACTGATAAGCGAGGAAAAACACTTATGAGCTAAGGGTTACAGTACGGATAATCTATACTACAGAGATGGTATGACCGTACAATCCACTGAATGGCTATTATATTTAAGCATCTAACAAGGAGAGGACAGTCTGTTTCTCATTGATTCAAAATAATGAGTGTCTTCAGTTGAACCTGTGGGGCTTCTCAGACCTCCACTAGAAAATCAATCAGCCATGTTCCCTGATTTTCAGACATTTTGAACATTGAATAATCGTTTGCTCTGCAGCTGTACATGAGCCAAATCAGCACACGTATACTGTTCAAACCCTGGAGTAAACAACTTGGTCAAGAGGATACTGAGATGGGCCCCCAGGCGCCACAATGCGGTCACCCACAGCTCCAGCGGAATTGGAGGATGGCTCAATGCACAGGACACATTTTAGATACTATACCTTAACCTTATGAATAGTTAGAATATGAAAACGATCTTTGATTGTACCAAGCAGTAGCCATCTATGAAACACAAACTCACCCTGAATTTATACTGTGTACTTCTCTTCAGGCCTTGTACAGTACAGGTCAAGTTTTCTCCAGTGTATTTTGGATGAAAGTCTGTTCCCTGTAATGAAAATAAAATAATTGTTGTCAGTTTGCCATATGCACAATGTTTCAGTTGATTGGTTGAGTATGTATAAATGATAAGTAGTTGAGCAGTAGTACTAGTACTAGTATTCCGGTTTTCACCATCAATCATCAGACATTCAGTTTTGTTTTGTATTACCTGAATTGATATAATTGAAATAAAAATGCATTGAATGAACTTAATTGTGTACGTACACTGTTGTCTTCCTGGATCTCGAGTGTGTATTTGAGCTGTTCTTCACTGGGGCTGCCTTCAGGCCGCCCCCACTCCAGAGTGACCCAGGACACCCCGGCCCGGACCAGCCTCGGAGCCAGGGGCAGAGCGGGCAACGTGCCCATTGTGTAGTACATCACCTCTGTGCTGAAGCCGCTGCAAAACAACAAACTTATTATTGCACATCTAAATGTTTGGGCAATTTTTTTTATTATGTTGACACAAACGAGTGGGAGAAGAGTAGAGACAGTCGGTGAATTTGAATTAGCAAAAAAGCACACCTTATGTAGAAACTTATCTCTAGTCCTCCATTGTTTATATTATACAGCAACATCCTCATGTCCATAATGCATACTTTTATTTTACTACATTTTGACATTACTATTTTGAATACTAGTATACTGCCATTGCTGTTTACTTGTATTTTAAGTCTGTATCAATTATATCATCAAGCTACTGTGTCCTCAAAATTACCCTTCTCTAATGAGGATGATCCAAGTCTATGTCTAACCCTTTGGTGTACAAAAAAATGGCAACCAAAAGTTGTGTTCTGATCCATGAAGGCGAGTTTGAGTTCAACGAGGTCCGCAAATAAGCCCTCCCTCTCTAGCCCTCCCTCTCTTCCTCTTCTTTCTGTGGCACGACTACATCGAGATGCTCTATAATGACAAAAAGCACTGCGACCGGAGATGAAATGGGGAAAACGAGGATGGAAAGCAGAGTGGTCTCAGTTAGTCATGTTTTTCACTCCATTATAGTACATAATGTTTCTTTGGTGGTATACACATACTGTATATAACTCCACAGCCTGGTGTTCTATATGAAATGTATTATACAGTTTTTCCAGCGCATCCTCAAGTGTTCACAATGCATCTCAGATCTTATCAGTCCAATATTTATTCACTCATCAATAACATCACATGACATACAGTAAATGTTCCATTGTACAGCGGGAAAATGTATGAATCCTTTGGAATTTCTCACATTTCTGCCTAAATTGGTCATAAAATGTGGTTTGATCTCCAGTGTCTGCTTGAACTAATACCACCCAAACAATTACATGTTATCATATTTTTAATGGCCATAACATGTAAACAGTCACAGGGCAGGGAAGAAAAAGTAAGTGAACCTAGTAATCTCGCTGAACTGCAGCAGTTTTGTAAAGAGGAATGGTTCACGATTCACACTGATCGTTGCGCACGTCTAATCTTCAACTACAGGAAAGCAGTTATTGCTGCCAAAGAAGGGTCCACCAGCTGTCTAGTAAAAGGAACATACTTATTCCACGCTGTTGTGAATGTCTCAGGGTTTTCTGCAAAATATCTTGATAAACTTGTGAATTCATTTTTCCATTGATGATATCACGTTGTCCAGACCCTGGGGCAACAAAACAGCCCCAACACCATGACTCTCCCTGCACCGTACTTCACAGTGAGGATAGGGGCTGTTGTTTATGACCAATTTATACAGAAATGTGAGATATTCCAAAGCGTTCACAAACATTTTCCTCCCCCTGTATGGCTTTGACTATATCAAGGCAATGGAACATACAGGTGGATGAAGTATCTCACCAAAGGACACAGCGTCAGTATATGTCATTATAGTAATTGAGCTTCTGCCAAACCATATATACATAAAACCATAATATAAATAACCATGTGTATAAATTCAAATAACACTTGAATGACCACCTGCTGTATATTGACACCTTCCTATACACTGTACAGCCGAGAATACATTTGCAAGACATCTTATATTTGTCCGTTAATGGTAAAATGTCTGTGCGCAGCAGCCGTCGCATTAGCATAAAAACGACACTGAGTGTATGACAAGAAAGTCACCATTACCTTGTGCCAATATCGTTATGTGCAGCCACTCTGAACGTGTAGCCACAAGCCGGGAACAGTCGTGTCAGTTTATAGTGTCTCTGGCTCCCAAAGTAACATTCTCTGAAAACACTGTTCTTCTTTCCCTAGAGAAAACAGTAACAGCGTTAAAGTCCAAACTATGAGTATGAGTGATTGAAGATTACAACAAAGAAATCACATGATCACGGCCTATACCAAGACATAAAAGATCTAGTAGTTGTGATTCCAGCTCAGCGGCAGGTTGTACAACATATATACTGTGGGACATTTTGATGAGTTTAAGAGCGGGGTCTCACCTCGTCCCACTCCAGAAGGTAGTTTGTGATTTTGGATCCGTTGTCACCCGGGGCCTGAGGACGCAAGATAAGAAGGATAGAAAGATGAGTTGAGGATAAAGGAAGAGTCAAAAAGCCAGACAAAGGACCTGTGGTGTCATGCAAACACGCAAGAATGAGCATGTGCACTTTCCAAGAAAAAAAAAGAAACACAGAAATGTCCTGTTAAAGCCGTACCTTCCACTGTAGGCTGAGCGTGCTCTTGGTGCGATGGGACAATTTGGGGGCTAGAGGGACGTCTGGGACACTGCAGTGTGTGGTGAATGAACTGGCTTCTGAACATGAGCCTCGCACCGAGTTGTACATTGCAGAAATCCTGGAGAAAGGAAAAGCCCTGTTAGTTTATGTTTGTTACTCTGGTGATGCAATGAGGGGCAATGCGTCGAAATGGCCTTACCGTACGTGGTAGTCCGTTGCTGGCCTTAGATCTTTGAGATGGTATTCCAACTCCTCCCCACTGAAAAAAGTTACAGTCACACTTAAAGCCACCTCCAGTCCCTGTCATGACCACCAAGTAATCCAATAATCTGACAACATATTTGATGTCTTAGGTCAAACCCCGAGTTTGAGTGTGAAGTTACCTGTATATGAGCCGGTACTTTCCGTCTCGCCCCTTGTCCGACAGAGAGACTTCATAGGAGCAGGACACGGGGACGCCGTTACTGAGCCTGTTCACCAGCCCTGCAGGGGGCGCCCAAGACAGACGAGCTGCCCGCGATTGCACATTCGTCACCTGGAAAAACAGTCACAAGGTTATCGATGAGTCTCCAGCTGAAGAAAAGTAACGAGTTTCAGTCAAATAATTGAATTCTGTGCATTATTGATGATGTATTGTCATTTTATATTGCACTTCACAAGCATAACAAGCTTTTCGAAGCAGCAGCACCACAGTAGACTATCATTCATTTCTTCCCACTGTTATCTATGTTCATACTACTGTGGATAATAAGTATTCAAACTAAGGAGTCCATACAAAGGTAATTTGATATCCCTGTTATGACTACTTATTATGTTAAAACCCATGTGGGAGATGCATATTCACCACTACTTTTGAAGAAATTATTCAAACTAGCCATCCTCAGAAAGACGTGGAAAAGACACTGTGTCGCGCTGAATTTTAATACGTCCCTCTTTGTGTCAGAATCATTGCCATTTTGAGCAGGTCTATACAAATCTCAGCAGTGGCGCATGGAGGGGAGATACAATTTACTGTGATTTAACTCAGTCTGCTGCTGTCCCAGACTCTGCATTTCCTGAATAGTCAATGAGCGCAGCTTTAGGGCAGCACTAACCACAACCACGCACCGGCTGTCTGCGAGGAACACGGATAGACAGAGGGCAGGGGAAACGCATGTGATCACACGAGGAGCACTAAGCTCAATGATATGGTCAGTTTGCGCTTCCCAAATTATTTCCAGCTCTTCATTTGCTGTTGGGTCCACATCTCGCTTCAGTCAGTCTACCCCAGGGCAGCTGTGGCCACATGCTTACAGCTTAACATTACCATCGCTCTAGATTCAAGGGTGGCTTGTATCGGTCAGTGCCTGCGCCTCGCCCAGGGGTTGCTATGACAATGGCTTTCTAACTTATGCTGAACTGGCTATGAGATGAAGACGTCGTGATTGTCCTTGAGAGGGAAGAGAGTCTATGAGATTAGCAACGTGTACATCAAACGGACAGCACATGTCAGATGTTTTGGCAATCAAGTAAGAAATGCATGATTGAGATGTTTCCTACATGCACAGAAGATCAAAGCGGAGGTATTGAAAAAGATGCATTCCTGTAACCTCTTAACGCCCGCCCTAACAGAATGGATTTTCTCCAGTTCAGCATTACCCAAATCTAAGAGGTTAGTTTACAGCCTATAGGACAGTGTAACACCTCATTTGAAAGCTCATCTAAATGGATCTTTGGAGGGAGATGCAGGAGGAAGAGAAGGTAGAGGAGCTGACCAGTGCAAGACGCCGTGCTTTGAAAAAGGGACAAACCCAGGAGGCGCTGCACCGTTTCAGAGGATCAGAGGAGACAGAGGGCGGCCAGCCAGGTTTCTTCCAAGTGCTACAGTTTCGCTAACCTCCGAGGTCATGCAGGTCAGGTTGACACACAGTGACGGCGTGGCAAAGCCGCAGCAGCTCAGGACTGACACCTGAACACTATTTCGTTGTACGCTTGTAGATTGACAATAAAGCACTTACTTACTTAAAACAAAGTACCCTCGTTTTTGTCACTTTTTCATCGCCTTTCTCAACACTTTTTTATCGCCTTTTTTGTCGCTCTTTTGTCGCTCTTCTGTTGCATTTTCATCCTTTCGACCCTTTTTCAAGGAGCTTTTAGATTTGGATAAAGCCACACGGGAGAAAATGTGTGTGATTCAGGTGGAGTTCAGAGGTTAATTGGTTTGAAATAAGTATTTAATGTGTGTTGCAACTTCTTGCATCATAAGCACAGCAGTCTACTGTAAAACTCATCTGCACGCACAAAGACAACAGAAAGATGTTATTGCTTGTTCAATTGCCTCTTGGATCTCAATTCAATCTTCGCCCCTTTGCCATAAAGGTAAACAATTTTGCCCGCGAGCAGCTAATATCATGAAGATATTAATGAAATGTGTGCCACCTGCCACTGTGGCCGTGAGGAGAAGCTCCAAACAAAATCCATCCCACCCCTTTACTGCTGTAGCACCAAATCTGATGGCTTTGATCAATAACGTGATTTAATCTGTTTTTGTTTGTAACCTACGCCATCACTACAGCACTTGAGGCTGTGCCAGGACATGCGATCAATCTGTCAAGCGACAATATCGAAGTTGTCAAACTGAAGAATGAATGCAATAAATAAAATCTCTTGATATGCAAATCTTTTATTCTAGAGCAAGTATCACAATCCCCTCATAGATACAGAGACTTTGTAAGATGATTACCCTTATAGATTTACATATGAAAATGCAAAAAATAAATATTAGTGACCACAGAGTACATGCTGCTTATATTTTAACAATAACATTTTTTAAGTTAATTCAAAACTCATCTTATTTGTATGTGAATAGTGTGAACAACGTTGTGTCTGGAGAAGGCAGAGCTCCAGCTTAGAGAATGAGCAGATGCTGCCCTCTGGTGGCCAACATGCGGAGCCTCATTACAGTATGAGAGAATTAAATTAAAAACTATTTGCACTTAAGTTATACAGTGTTTTAATCACACATGTTGATTTTGTGAGTACTTTTGAAATACGGAAGTTGTGCAGCTTTACTTCCTGTTGTACTGATTCCAGCCTTATTGTATATTTGCCTTTTTAGTTCATGAGAAGTGGAAGTCCAGATCAGGGGTTCCCAAATTTTTCGGGCCGCGACCCCCTTAAACACTCAACCCACAACTCGGGATCCCCTGCTGTAAAATGCAATAAGCATTCATCATCATTTAATGTGCAAAAGTTTATTGATGTTAGTTTGGACACTGTATTTTGATATTTGCCGTTACTTCGCTATAATATGCCGTTTTCTAATCAGAATATCAGAAATGTGAAAAATGTCTCAAAATCATGTAACTTTTTGAAATATTTGATTTGATTGCCTTTGTGTTTTTCTCCTGACGATGGAAAGCTACTCACCTGTGGTTTATCGATTGTGGACAGCATGTCTTGAACGCGTTTCCCCTCCAAGTCATTATCTGGAAGAACACAAACAACAAGGCATTGTTACAAAAATGTTTTCCGAAAGAGATATTTTCCCCCTTTTTTTAATGAGAGACCGTCACTTTTTTAAGAACTCTAATTCCTTGCTATGCATCATGACACGGAAAAATGAGTAAACGCATTTCAATTCAGTCGACCATCCATAAAACACTGTGGCCAAAAAGATTTACAACTTCTCAGTAACAGTGCAACACATGTTTTCTTCATCTAATCAGGCAACGTGATTATCATTAGGAAAGGGAAAAAATCATAATTTCCACAAAAAGGCATTAGTCACGAGTTCCAGACCCTGAGCTAGATGAACATACAAAACATGGTCCGATTTTTTGACAATGGCCGTTTAGTTCAGTACAAAGGCGGCTGCAGAAATAGCCCTCATTAGCTAGAAATCATTAGGGTAATCATTTAGTATTATTTTCAATCAGGCGTTTCTACATCTGCGGATAATTGCTGGGAGGACGATTTGACGTCAGCTGCAGTGACATCACGGCGAGCGCGATGCCAAGTGGATGGATAGGGTTACTTTGCAGAGCTTTTTTTTTTTCAACAAAACAGTGGCGCAATTGTGTGAGTCTACGGTAAAGGCCAGTTCCAGGGAAAGGGAGAGTGGGATTTTTTGGTCAAACAGATGTGATAGTAAACTGGGATGATTCAGTGCGAGAGATGTTGTTCAAATATAACGTTGCACAATACGTTCCTATTGGTTTTAGACAAATCTGGAGATGAATTTATATAGAAAAACATGAAGTCACTTGAATACTGACTCAGAGTTTGGAATTAAATGCACTCCTAGAAAAATACACTCGGGCTAGTATAACATGCTCTTGCACTGAAAAAGACTGTACACGTCTTTAAGGGAAGGGGCCACCGTTTTCAAACATTGAGATATATTCTTACCTTAGCTTAGACGAGTTGATGCGTACCTGTCTGGTCTTTACGTGTGCCCTCAGTCACGTAAACAGAGCACAAACAGCGTTAGCATATAGCCTCTCCTCCTCTTCTCATCTGTGGATCCAAACGGAGGTGAAGTTAGAAGCAACCAAGCTCTTCCACATTTTTCCTATTTAAATGTGGTTACATGAGAGGCTACACGATCCAAGTATAGTCACACAAAATTAAACATGTCAATTTTCTATGCGGATAAAGGGGGAACTATATTGTAAGGCGTAGTAATATTACTATGCCTTGCAACATAGTGCAATATAGTTCCCCTTTTATCCGCTTAGATAATCGACATGTTTAATTTTGTGTGTCTATACTTGGATCGTGTAACCTCTCATGTTTAAATGGCAAAAACGTAGAAGAGCTTGGTCGCTTCTAACTTCACCTCCGTTTGGATCCATAGATGAGAAGAGGAGAGGCTAAATGCTAACGCTGTCTGTGCTCTGTTTACGTGACTGAGCGTACGCATCAGACCAGACAGGTACGCATCAACTCGTCTAAGCTAAGGCAAAAACATATCTCAATATTTAAAAACGGTGGCCTATTCCTTTAAGGTGATCATTTAAAGGCACACTGTGTAACATTTTGGACTCTACTGGTGCCATCAACACAAAAACATGTTCCCAATGAACAGATCGACACAGAACACGCTATTTCGCCAGTAGGTAATGAAAGAATGGATTTGGATGAGGACCTAACCTATTTAAATCTCAAATTCTGCTGACTTTAGTCGACATCTCCATGGAAACGAGCTGGAGACGTACCCACTCCCGGTAAAGTTACAGTCAGGTCTGAGGCGAGGTGAGTCGCTCACAGCAAAACCTCATGTTCGTTTGTATATTTAGGTATTTGAGGTATTTTTCAATGTTGAAAATATCTATCATAAAACAAATGCTTGTATTTCAATATTATTTCTTGGGTGAAATTCTACGCGGCGTGGCTTTAAGGCAAGTATTTCTAAAAAAAGAAGAAAACTAATACGAGCAGATCTTAGCATGGCATTTTCACAATTTCTGATTTTTTTTTCTGATGGCAACAACAGATTACTGGAAAAGACTGACTATATTATCACAGTTTCGCATATTTCGTTGCCTCCCTGTGTTCCAAATTTAAGCCAACAAACTATGACTCACTTTTCTAACAAAAACAAAAGCTACAAAAGACTCAGACAAGGAAATAACCTCATAAAAATAGCAACATCATAATGCCAATGATAAAAAAAAAAATCTGCAAGTTCTATTTCTTTAAAAGGTAATGAGCCGCTTTCAAGGCTTTAGGAAAATCACTACAAGGTATGCATTGTAATTTTAGCGTGCTGTTATTTCTTCTCCTGCGGTGTCTTGGTTTCTGACAACTGCGTTAAGCCACTTGTTGAAATATGCGCGCACACACGTACAGAATACCTCTATGCAAATGTAAGCTAGAAAAACACATGCGCTGGTCTGTTTTGACATGTCCACAGGTAATTTAGGGGGCACCAGGGTACAGAGGCAGTCGTAATGGAAGACCGTCCCCCCCAAAGCCCCCCCCCCCCAACCCGGTTAGATCCTCTGGGCTGGGGTTTTTCCATCAGACGAGGCCTGTGTTTCTCATCTGGGCAGCACCGCGCTAAATCACACACAGAGCACATGTGGCCGCAGAGGTGAGGCAGACAGGAGGAAGCGGGGCTGCGGGCTTTGAAGAGGGCTCGGTGGACAGTCGTCATTCGCCAATGGCCTTAAGACGGACATTATGCGGGATATAGATTTTGTTTGGAGAAAGTTTGACTATCAGGGCAAACCAAGTAAAGGTCCTTATCTATATTGTAATATTGTTCCCTCATCAAAAATATACCTGGAGTTGTACTTTGCATGATCCACATTGTTTGTTTCTTCTTCTACTATAGCACTATTGTCATAGAGGGAACACAAAACTGTCAACCAATATCTGTATTTAACGTGTCATTCCAACAAGTGCCTGCAGAGGGTGCACCAGGTCAACTCACAATCCTGACAAGCCAGTTTCTCCTTTCTTACTGTATTTCCTTTACCCAAAAGAATGTTATAATTGTCAATTATGCACATGCATATTATTTAGTAAAAAAAAAAGAAAGAAAAAAAAAAGCCATCTGATTCTTCAAAACAGTAAAGTGTACAATCTAAGTACAAAATAATACAACAAGCTTCTGATATGAACAAGTTTTCAACTTCAATCATACTTTATTATTTTATTAACCTCTTAAACCCCACCTGAACTGAGCACATTTTCTCCAGTTCGGCTGTAAAAAATATATCAAAATAGAGACAAAAACGAGGATGAAAACGTAAGAAAAAGTGGCAAAAGAGCAGAAAAAAACGAGTAAAAACCCCCCAGACAAAAACACTTCTAAAGAATGATGAAAAAGCCACAAAAAAATGACAGAAACAACAAAATGCATCAAAAAAGTTATGAAAAAAAAGATGAACAAACAACAAAAAAAAGAATACAAAAAAGCGACAAAAACACTTCTAAAGTGTGATGAAAAAGCAACGGAAAAGCTACAAAAGAGGGCAAAAAAGTGACAAAAATGTGATGTGAAAATGGCAAAAACACATTAAAAAAGCATTTAAAAAATTAACAAAATGTGTCAAAAAAGCTATGAAAAAAAAGATGAAAAAGCAACAAAAAACACAAAAGCAACTATAACTACAAACTACAAAAAAAAAACACATCAAAAACACAACAAAAAAGAGACAAAAAAAAAGTGACAAAAAAGTTAGGATCAATTTTGCAGGTCTTAGCTTTCAAATGCGGCGTTACTCTGGCTTAAATGCTGCAAACTTCAATCAAGTGTTTTTTTAGATTTGGGTAAAGGCGAACTGGAGTTAATGTTATTGTTGTTTGTGAGTTCATGGCGACAGCTTTGCCATCTGCCACTGCTGCAAGAACTTACTGAATAATTACATTGTGCAGATAATGGCGATGCAGCAAACTGGCAAACTTTCTTGCACCTTCCTCCCTCCCGCTTCTTTCTTCCAATACTGCGGCCACTATAAGACAACACAATGTGGCCTTGTCCGCACGTGCGATCAGTAAATGTGTGTTTGTGTTTGGACTGGAGCTGGCCCCTAAGTGTGTGGTGAATGATGCCTAGTGTTGCACATGGTCCGGTGGCGTGCGTGTGTGTGGATATGACGGCTTGTGTGCGTTTGTGTGTTGTTTTGTGTGAGCGCGGGAGAAAAGCCTGGAGGGGGGTAAAGGAGGGGGGGGGGGGTGGTTGCTCTTATGACTCATGGCAACAGTGATGTCATGGAAGCGCGACCTCGGATTGACCTGTCGGCGAATGTGTGCGCGGTGTGTGTGGAGAGAGAATAATGAAGAAAGAGCAATAGAGAGGCTGATCAGGTTACGGCGACGGGAGCCGGGCTACTGTGAGTTCAACAGGTGACAATACGCATATACACAGGCCTGGCACAATAATTACTATTGACTTATGGCTCTATACATAATAGATGAGCAATACTTATACTTACTTTTTTACATTTCTCTTTATTTTTTTCCCACTAATACTTCAACATTTCCATTGAAGTAGCGCAAATGTCGAGGGTCAGACAAATTTAGAACAAACCTCTTAACATCCGCCTTAACAAGGTGCATTTTCTCCAGTTCAGCTTCTAGAAGGTTACAGCCTATAGGCCAGAGTAACAGCTCATTTGAAAGCTAAGACCTACAAAACTCATCCAGAAGGATCTTTTCTTCGCATATTGGCCATTTTTTAAAATTTTCCATGCATTTTTGTCACTTTTGGTTAAAGTCGAACTGGAGAAAATGTGCTCGGTTCCGGTGGGGGTTAAGAGGAACTGATTCGACCGGTTAGGTTATGGAAGAAGTAATGAATGCAAAGAAAAGGGTGAAATATTGTATGTCAAATCAATATTTGAAGTACTGCAAACTAGGAAGAAGATGATTGGCTGAATGGGATGAAAGAAGACGAAGTAGTAAAAGTAAGTAAGAGCATATCATATTGCAAAGTGTCTGAAGATCTGCTATATCACAACATTGACATTACAAGATTCTCAAGAGCCTATGGTTTAAAGTTGAGGTGGAGGGAGGCTGAAAACTCCAGGGTGGTAACTATGGTAACTGGTAAAATGCAGATTTCTAGTCTTAGTTTAAAACTAGCAATATTTTGTTCTCCAAATATAGACAGACGGCATTTTTTTCAAAACATATTACGTGCTAAAGCAAATTACTTGACCATTAGTCGTTTCCCGCCTCTGGCCTGCACAGGGTTGCAGCAGACTGACATTCTCTTACAGCTGAGTGAAAATGGAGAACAAGAGCTTTTCGGGATAAAGTGCTTTGTCTTGCAGCTACACGTCAAGAGCAGCTAAAAACTGCAAAGAGACGACCAGGAATTCCATGACGTTATGGCTCAGCTGCGGAGTTCACTGAGAGCAGATGTTTAAATCACTAAAGCGACCTGACTTAAGTGAGCCAGACTTGAGCTGGTCTCCGCTGTGACACAAGTGACTACTGTAGGTCCTGCTGTCATTGCATGCTTGAGCCATGAAGAAGTGAAATAAGTCAGCGATAAAAGTGGTACGTCATATGGCACAATAGGACAGAACAGTAGACGGACACTAATAACTATATGCTACTGCCGTCCTATAAGAATCCGCCTCTTTTTCGGTCTGAATATCACAGGTCCCATGTCTAGATAAAAGTGTATTGGGACAAAAAAAAAAGAAGACCTTAATATCCGCTGAAACTGGCTCCGACAATCACAAAGGATCAAAATACGGGAAAGCAGAAAAAAGATGAATAATGACTATAAAAGCACTAAAACGGTTCTGCGACAATTTCTCAGCCGTATAAAACGTCGGGCGGGCCACAAACGGGGGCCGCGGCAGAAGCAGGGGAGATTGATTTAATAAATGTACCGGCCTGTAATAAAGTCTGAAACAGAGCTGCTTATGCTCACAGCTGACTGTTACGGCTCGCTGCGGTCGCCCCCGTCCAGCTGTCCAAGTGTTTAATATAAAAGACGACCACAGAGAGACCGAACCGTGTCCCGAAGTAACACCACAGAACCAGATCGGAGCTTGTCCTCCCCTGCACCCTCATCATCGGCCTCCTGCGCCGGCAACACACACACACACACACACACTTCCTGTCCTCGTGTGACCTCACATCCTGTCACTGGATAACCGGAGTTTCATTATCAGGGAGAAGGAGAGACACAGGGAACAGAAAATAGATCGGAAGTGGAGGGATGATGTCAGCATTTTTGCTTGAGTACTAAAAGGCCCTGATACGTGATTGGGTAGTGGTTACTTCCACTAACCTGAAGCTGTATGTGCCAGTACTTCACGTCCTATTAATTTCCTATGAGGATTAGCTTGGACCAGTTTGAACAATCACGTGGTGGACAGTCAGTTCCTGGTATGACCACTTAGTCTGTGTTATGTGAATACTTCAGTAGAGCATTTGCAGTTTCAGCTCAGCAGAACTAGCCACTTGGTGCAAGGAGCCAATGGGGATATTAGAAAAGTTAGGAATGAGTTTGGGCCATAACTTACAATGTAACCTCTTAACCCCCACCTGAGCCGAACACATTTCCTCCAGTTCGGCCGAACTTATACAAATCTAAATGTTTCTTGACTGGAGACCTAATGTGTAGAATGAGCCCAGACCTGTTCACAACAACTGCCTCTAAAATCCTGCACTGTCACTCAAAAAGGTGTTACTTCGGGTCCAAAGTGCCGTCATGCACGTGCTTAATATAGAAGGTGCAGTTACACGCATGACCTGAGGTGGCAGTAGTGAGTATAAAATGGCTAACATGTAACTAGCCCCTTTAAGTTGTTGCCATGCTGTCGTCACTTTTTAAAAACCTTTTCCATTGCTTTATTAGCACTTTTTTGTTGCTCTTTATTACTTTTTATTGCACTTTTGTCACATTTCTGCCACTTTTCCCTTTTTTCTTGACATTTCATTGTCATTTTCGTCTCATTTTGCAAACATGCAAGCTTCTGTGTGGAGTTTGCATGCTTCCCCTACCACTAAAAACATATACAATAGGCCTGTATGAATGATGTGTGCGTGAATGAATGATGGCGGTACACATAGTTTACCACCACCGAGTGTGGAGTGAATGTAAAATTGTCTCATGTAAAGCACTCTGTGAAAGTCACTATATAAATAAAGCTCTTCTTCTTTGTTTTGTGTGGCTATTTTGATTCTTTTTTCAACAAGCTTTTAAATTTGGGTAATCTAATGTGCAAACTGGGGAGAATGTGCTCGGTTCATGTGGGGGTTAAAAGGCTAAAACAGGTATGGGGCCTTTAATTAACTTACATATAATAAAGAAATTAATAGTGATTATTGAAATATATAATTTCAATTCAATGACAAAATGTATTCTTGGACACTGGGGAGCAATATCTGTAGTTTTTCAGTAGTTGCTTAAGTTGTACAAGTAGCTTGGAAGCAATCAAAGTAGTAGTAGTAGTAGTAGTCATAATGTCAGCAGCACTGCTTCGAGTAGCACTAGCAATACATTGTAGTAGTACTTGAAATCTGTAGTAGTAATTGAATCAAACTTTGAATCAAGTTCTGGGTTGCTTTCATGTGTACTTTGACATATTGCACTTTTCTCCACAGGTACAGGCGATAGAGTACGGCTTTCTGCTTTCTCCTCTGGCAAAGGGACTGAAAACTGAAGCCGTTTGAGGAAGACGGATGGCGGCCGGAGGGACAGACAGTAACACAGAGAGGAGACAAACTGCGAAGTGTCTGCAGGAGAGATTAAGTGGAAAAACACGCGAGGAAATTGAGCGATCGGGAGTGAGCCGCGGATAAGAGCAGCGAGGGAGAGAGAGGGAGATGGATGAAAGCAGAGGAGGGAGGAGACGAGCTTAGGAGGATGTGGCGGGATCATCAGCAGACGCACTCCACAGCCGGGCCGCGGTGACAGACTGCAGTCCAATCCGTGAGATTCACGGGAAGACAACAACAATGCGTTCAACGAGGGAGGGGCTCCGTTTTTTAGCTCCATTAAGTCCAAAAATAGAAAGCGGAAGTGATTATGGCATTAAAGCATTGTCCACAGGAAGCAAAACAGTATTAATAGCGTGCCTTGTCACCATTTTTTTTTTTTCGGGAAGGGGAATAAATTTGGATTTGTCCTTCAGCAACTTGTGAAAGAAGACAAACTTTTGTGAACTAGAGGGTTAACCCTGAAAGCTCTGAAATGTGCTTTACTCTTAACCCACAGTTCCAAAATAAATAACACATTTCAGAGCTTAATATAGTTTTAAAGCAGTTCAATATATGGCAGCTTCACACATAATGAGTTATCAAAACGTATACTGATAAGAAAAAGGGCAATTGCAGTGGATTTCTCGTTATTTGTGGCCATAGCAAATAGAAAAAAAGCTCCAGGCAATGCTTACACTGGTTTCTGCATTTTCACACTATTGAGACGGATTAGCTTTGCATTTCAAAAGGTCATTGGCTGTAGCTTTAGGGCCCCATTTCTGCATTAGCGAACAAAGCTAATTATCATTATCTCAGTCTTCTGTGTTAACAATTATCCTTACGGCACATCACCAAACTCTGGGCCCTTTCATTGAAATGTTGTGATATCACTACTTTACTTGGTGTTTTTCAGTTTTTACTTCACACAGAGTTTTTGAACTGATTGAGTCAGACTTACAACTTGTTTAAAACTACTTTGTACAACTACCACACTAGTCAAAGTACTTTTTTTTTTTTTTTTTCATTGATTTCACGCCAACCTCTAACATCCCTTTGCCACGGCGCCTGTTCCTCTTAAGCCCAAATAAGACCCATTACTGCCACACACTTAGATGTTTTTTATAAAATGAATGCCATCTTTTGCCATTTAAATCACGGCCCCGCTGACAGCGTGGAGGGTGCATTCTTGCCCCATGACGACGTGTGGTCGGGAGACGCAGCCTGTCTGCTCTGGGACAGAAAAAGAGCTTTAAGGCCAGCAGTAAAAAATGTGAAAAATGTGGCAACGACCGCTCAGCCCAGAGCCCCCGCTCATCACAAACAGACGCACGGGCAGAGAGGAGGAAGTACTTTGAGAATGCACTCGGTAAGTAGAAGGAAGAAAAAGTACTTGAATAAAAGAAACAGACTGCTGCTACCACTAGTTTATTTACCATGATTACGAATACTTTTCACATGAATAGCCAGGCTTTTACAAGTACCTTTCATTACTACAAATATAATACAACGACGGCAGGTTTCTACAATGAATCCAACAAGTACGGCATCGTCACTTATGAGTCAAAAATGCTACATGTAGACAGAAAAATATAATTTCCATGAAAAGTAAGGCCATCTTTTCTTGATGCTTGAAGCCAGATACTGTAAGTGCATTATTTGAGTACAGGTAAGAAGCCACTTTCCAGCTTTCCAAACCACTTCAAACAAACTGTGTTTCCCTAAAAGTAGAGATAGGATAGCCATTTAGCAAGCCTCTAATCAGAGAGGACAACAGCAGAGAGAGGGAGGCGGGACAGGAGCAGTGATGGTGGTGCTTATTGAGGGAATCAGATCACTTGAATGGCTCTATAACAGGGGTGTTGAACTTGTTTGGGTCGTGGGCCGCATATATTGTAAAGGACTGTGGCCCAGTAAATAACAACAGCTTACACTTACTGCGCTTTATCAGTCAGTGTCACGTTTTTCAAAGTGCTACACAAAGTTATTATTCATTCACTCCACACTCGCCACAGCCGCCCTGGGGCAGACTGACCATTACCGCATGGCTATAATATGCTGTTTATATCCTGATCTCTGATTGTGTCAGTGCCCTCTGCTGGACACGTGTGGAATTCTTTCATTTATTAATATAAGCTGCCCCCTAGTGGCTGGAGTGAGCATTCTGGCTTTCTTTAAAAAAAAATGTACATCATCTCGTGTGTTTGACACATGTGCTCGATAACGTGAACGGTTTAGAAGGATCTTATATGACAAAAGAGCCAGATCAGATTCATTTGTTTGCTTGTTTGTTGAATTACAACCTTTGGACATTGAATATTGGTAGATATTACATCAAATAGTATTGACATAACAATGATATGATGATGTGAAGGTGAAGCCCTAATTTCAATCTTTGCAATTTGCTAATATATGTTTTGTCAGTGAGTCTTTTTGAATGTTTCGTTAAATGAACACATCCCGAAGATTCAGCTCTCATTATAGAACCATAAATCCCAACACTAGACATAGGGGCAAAAAATCTCAGAGGGGGAAGAAGGAATAAAGCCTTAAAAAAAAAAGAGGACCTCAAATTCCTGACCATTATCATTGGCTGCATAGTGATCATTCCATCTGCTCAACAGCTGGCTACAAACACACAGCACATGCAGACACGGGGAGAAGTGATTGGGACATGCCTGAAACGGTGGTTGCCGTGGTGAAGGCTTGGTTCTCATGGCCGTGGCGGCGATGGTTTATAAAAGGGGATTAGAGAAGCATGGGGCGGACGGAGTGACTGGAGCAGGGAAAGGGAGAAGTGGAGCAAGAGCAGGAGAAAGGAGTGAAGTGAATCAGGCCAAAACAACTCAAGAGTCAAAATAAGAAGGCTGCTTTAAGCTTGGTAAATACTGGGTAAATTAGTTCTGTAATATGGCATGGGAACTAAGGTCGGGTCTGTTTAAGGAAGAACTTAAAGGAGACTTATCCAAAATCAACCTTTTTATGCTTTTCAACATGTCATAACATTCCCTTATCATAAACCATACTCAAGTAGTATTTTTGCTTTGCTCACACAGTTTTGAGTAATTATTCTACTGCAAAATAGATAGGACACAGAAGTACCCATTGTTTTTGTTGTCAATAAACCACCACCGGTCCCATTCATTACAGCAACATTTGTTAGCAATTGTGTATGATGTATCCACTTTATCTCTACCGACGTACACGGCTTGTAATGCAAAAGGGACTAAACATTTCAAAAGATATTCCCATAAGAAGTGGTCAACAGGTCTGATCCAAGAAACGCATTTAAAGCAGTACTAAGTAACTCGTGCCCCTAGAGGCCATAAGCGGCACTTCAGGTGTCGTAACATGTTGCAGTTTTTTACTCATTCATTGTAGTGAGAGTAAATACTACGGTGACAGAAAAGACAAAGGGAGAGATTGATAGAATTACACAATGGAGATCTTTTTTTTTTTCACTCAAACTTGGCTGTAAATACTGCTTACGTTTTTATTCGTGATTCCATTAGTGTGCATTGGTGACTCCGACCTGGTGGCAGCCAAGTTGAAATTGTGGTTTTCTGGCCAGAGACACCAGGGGGGGATGAAAGACCCCCAATCATCCCATTAACACTTGTATTACCCCCTAAGGATTTATTAAGGTAAACAAGTTACTTAGTGCTGCTTTAAACAAGAGAACATCACTGCTATAACAATGATTCTTCTTGTACATAATCTGTCTATGGCTGTATCCCTATGAAGTAGGCAAGTAGCTAAGGATCATGGACAATGGCAAGTAAAATCAGAAATAAAATTATCTACATGAACAGGCTTGCGTTGCAGGCCTATATTCTTCATATGAACGCATTCAGGCTATTACAGACTGGAGTGGAACAGATTAGAATAGCTTTAAACGCTGTGTACTTGGCATTTTTGTTAACAAACAATGAAAGAGGGAGCATATCAATTTAAAAATATTTGGTCCAAACTCATTCCTCACATCCGAGAAGCATTTCAAACATCCCGATTCTTAAGAGATGAGTTTATAAGCAAATTTCACAACCTTCAGGGAGCGATACAGTTATAGTATTGCACACAAAAACTAGCCACGAATGTAATATAAAGAATCAGGTATTGAGGCTTTAACTTAATAAATAAGGTCTAGAATAGAGGTAGAGGTGAGCTGAGGATCGAGCAGCAACCAACTGCAAAGCTCCAAACAACCACCCATAAACACACACATGGTCCCAATAATGTATGCACTCGTGTTGAAGCAAGTGTGCGTGTGTACGTGCAACGCGGAGCAGCGACCGCACAACAGGCACCGAGGGATTATGGGATATGAGATTTGCAGCACCCTGACCCCATCCGACCCCGCTCAGCCCAAAAAAAAAAATGTCTCCGGACTGTAACTCTAGACTGGCAGACAGGAGCGGAAGGCCAGTTCACACGGGACAAGCAGATGTGCAGCGGGGAGAAGCTATCAGTTTGAACTGGGGTTTTTGCAGCGACTTCTTTGACGGTAAATGCTGTGCGGGGTTATTGTTGTATTGACTGCAAAAAGGAAATTGTCTGAAAAGTTGCATTTGGGGGGGGGAGACATTTAACACCACTACGCTGAGCAAAAACAACCACAAACAAGTCTTAAATTGAGTTGTTACGCTGCATGAGTGGCCATCCCTGACGTACAGTATAGTGCACACAGACCGCAGCGTGGAGCGAATTTAAAATAGCAGGATCAAGTCTAAAAATAAAACCTTTTGCTAAGCCCTACTGTATGTCCCAGAGAGAAAGTAGATCAGGGGAAATGACATTGGCAGTCACAGTCACATGTCAGTAAGTTGTAATTATTTCATTTATTTAGCTCTAACTTGATTTAGTGCGGATGGAGGGTGACTGAGCGGCAGTGTTGCATAACCAGCTGTGGTGCGGTCAAGGGGTCTGAGTGAGAGGCTTTACACTCGCTTGAGAAGATCCGAGTGATGCCCGAGAAGTTCAATGAGACTGTATGCATGTCTTGAGTAAATATAAAGCATCTGATCAAAAGTGTGTCAGGTTGAGTAGTGCTACAAATGCTACTATCGCACAAGGTCTATGAAACCAAACTGTGTCTCCACTCTGCCCTTGGTGTCCCCTCATCAACTTGTCCATTCCGCCACACTGCACCTCTCCATCTCGCCCCACACAAACATGACCCTATTTGGGATTGCGGGGAAGGTGGCTGCAGACGGCGGGGGGGCTGAGATTATCGCCATGGCAACCCACATCCAAACAGCCCAATAAGAGCTGGGACAGGACCGAGACCGTGAGAGAGAGAGAGAGAGAGAGAGAGAGAGAGAGAGAGAGAGGGTTCACACACCTTTTTGGCCCGCTGTTACGTTACAGAAGGAGCAGACGGATTTGGGAGAGAGAGTGCTGAGTCATGATTCACGGAGTGAGTTAACAAGCATCGCATCGCCAAAGCATAACATGACAGGGCTATTTTTTCAATTGTTTGAGTCTAAAGCGTTGTAGTTAATATGTTTGAAGAATGTGGTGCTGTTACTCGTTTAGATTAAGTTGCTGGCTCCTGAAAGTTGAGCATCCTTCTGCAGGGGTCATTGGTGTCTGAAAAGCCCAATGCCTTAAAGACTAAACTCTGGGCCAGGCAACGTAGTTATCCTTGCAAATCTTGATCGAAGGTCCACGTTAAAAAAGATTTGTGTGTTCGTAAAGCCTTGTGAGTTGGACTTAAGTTTGTTCTGTTCATTTTCAACATGATAATTCAACACACTCTGCATTTTGGATTTCATTTCCACCCCTTGTACTTTGATGAAGTGTGTATAATGTGAAAAGACTCCAGGAAGAGTAGCTGAAGCAGTGGGCTGTTAATGCTAATGGAATCATTAACATCAACATAGACATAATAAAGCATGTCTCATATTTCTACGCACGCAAAGCAACTATGCTCACTTCTCATTACAGACAAATCTAGTCACACAAGCACAAAACTTTTTGCAACAATAATAGCTCCATCCATCCATCCATCCATTTTCTTCCACTTGCCTGTTTCCGGGTCGTGGGGGAAGCTGTTGGAGCTGCCCGAATCGCATTGCACACCAGCCCCTGTAGCTCCTCCTGCAGGTGATAGGACGACAGAAAGGCGGCCTCACGATTAAACGGGCCTGTTGGTCTCTCATAAGAGGCTTCTGAACCGCTGTTTGTCTGACCCGTCACCTAGGACCTGTTTGCCATGGGACAACAGAGCTCCAGGATCATTCGGGCGTTCAAACCCCTCCACCACATTAAGGTGTACGGAGGAAATAATAGCTCCATAATTAACAAATATTGTATACTCCTGTTCAACCCCAGGATGCTACAATGACAAGATATGACCCTAATCTATGAACTATACCTACTTTGGCCTTATTTGCACAGATAGGGGCTGAAATGGGCAGGCTGATCTTGAAAAGTGTTCATATGCATTACAAATGATGAGTGATCAGAACGCCAGGCGCTGACAGGTTCGAGACATACTCGACTTATGTATGGATTTGCCAATAAAACATCGCTCCACATGAACTCTGCTGTGACGAACATTGTGCTAAAACTAGATATCAGATTCCCAAATAGTTTTCGGTGTTTAAAAATCACAGCTCTATTGAACTTGGCACAAATGATCCGCGCGGCTTTCTTTGCTTTCGCTTGACGGTGCCAAAACTTAAAATACGTGACACGTGTTCACTTGTTTCAGCTGCCATTTCAGCGGAGCGGAGCTTAGAGGAATCCCTCACCGACTCCAGGAAAAATAAATCATATAATGTCTATTTCGCCTTTATTTATTACTTAATTTAATACAATCACAGACGGCTGAACGAGCGCATTGAGCATCACCTTTGCACTATTTGACACAGAGAGCACTACAGTCATCACCTGCATCTACTTTCACAACAAATGGCAAAGCAGGAGGGGCAAAGGGGATATGACTTCATGTACCAGCCATACCCCTCCCACAATCTGAGTTCCACTGGTCTAACAAATGCTGGACCCCATCTGTTAATGCTAAAGTCTCTCTTTTCTGAGTGCGGGAGTAGCTCTGCAGTGGTGATGGTGCGAAGCCAGGATGAAGGGGGGGAAGCCAAAAGGACAGCCCAGAATCAGCTCACTTTGGGAGGAGAGAGCCTTGAAAAGCTGGTCACAAATGGATACAATGTTTGCCAAGTCAGTCTGCTTACTTAACTTCTAAAACAAAACAAGATCAGATTGACAGATCGCAAAAAAACATACTTTTAAGATTTGCAGTTAAACAGGAATCTGATTACCGCTTATCTTCTTGATTCAAGCTAAATGTTCAGCTAATGTTTTTTCCCTTGTATAAACTGCACTTTTATTCACTAATACCAGTCAGAAATATCTTGGAGTGAAATGTATATCAAACAAACCTTAACTAGTCAAAAGTATATGCAAAAGATAAGTATTTTCAACGTTTAATATTATTTTCTTTTCCATTTTGATGCTGGCATAGGGGCAACACACACACGCACACACGCACACACAAACCCATAGTGGAAATCTAAGGGCAGCAAGGGCAAGCGTAGGCGGTTGTGAGGTATGCTCGCCTGGATCACATTCGGACGCACTGGGCCAAGAGGCAACTTCAGTCTGTTTGTTCTCAGCGCGCCGACTCTCCATCTTTCCATCTCTCCTCTGCCTGTCGCTGGACTTCAACGTCCAATTTTTTTTTCTCCCCGTCTCCAAAAGAAACCATCTCTATCCATCTCGGCCCTGCTCATCTGTGCACCGAATTTTGACATTCCTGTACCCCGCTGCGCCCTGCCAGTCCCCTACAACCTTGACTACGGGTTGTTTCATAAAAGGCCAGTTTGCATTAGTCATAAGGTTTTGATATGTATCGGGGTTTGTCTGTCGTATGGTCCATTGTGCAGAATCTCCAGGCCTATATGGAGACCCCAAAAGACCACAGATATTACAGTAATATAACAAAGTCCCCATAGAAATAAGCACAAGCATAATAAGCACACGCAAGTGGAAATATAGAACAAAACCAATGTGTACATTGAGTAATGGGGTGTGTAAATACCATGTTTCTGGGGGTGTTTGTAAGTCCAAAGACTAGATAAATGGAGAGTGTATTGAGAAAGGGGTTAAAAATCGAATTAAAAATGTAACATGACATTCTGAATTCTGCTATATTTTTAGTCACAATAAATACACTGATTTTGTGTCAACTTTGAAATACACAGTATAAAGATGAGACAGCAACAGAAAAAGGAAATAGAATGCAGACTATTTACCAAAATCATACGAAGACACCCACACAACTTATTTGGAGGCGGGCCCTCACTGTGCATGTACAGCTGATGTCACATTCTGAGGAGAACTAGAGTAACCTGGCCATTGACTTGACTAATATTTGCTAAATTATTTATCTAATGATACGGCAAGGCTGGAAATTCGATAACAATTTTAAGCACATATTGGCATACAGGCTGCCTCCCCTTCGTAAGAATTGTGAAGTGTTTGACCACGGCATGAATGGGCTCAGAACTGCATATTTATTAATCTTAGCATCTAAAATTCTAATGTGCAACAAATAAGAAGTAAAATTAGAATTGTTTTCATATGGGTAGATGGAAAAACCCTAGATATCAAAACTGTCTACCAGACTGTAAAACTATGTTGGTTTGCCCTTGCTTAATATCAACAAAACGTAATAAAAAATGACACTGGCAAGGTATAAGATAAGGAGCAAGCTATTGGAAAAATGTAGCCAAGTAAATCAAACTGGAACTTCCCCCATTTCCGATCAGCCCATTTGCCCACATGCCTGCAGTCTTTGTTTGCCTATACGTGTTTGATAAATCCATGTCGAGTGTCTGAAAGGCTTCCTTCAGCTGCAGCAGGACTCTACAGGTATGTACCCATTCCAAAATACACCCCCCCCCCCCCCCTCCACCCGTCCCACCACAGCATAGCCTTCACCAACAAGGCCTGTATTGTAGACAGCAGTAAGACGATAGCGTTCGGGGACGGCTTCAACTATGTGGTAACCAAGGCAACCCATGGTCTTTTTTTTCTTTTTTTCTTTTTTTTACCTCAGTGAAGCGCCATTCATCCATTCATTTTCGGGACTGACTTTCATTGAGGGAGGAGGGGAGAGAAAGGTGCGCTTTATAGGACACGCTTGAATGCAAAAGGCCATTGAGTTTAACACAGGACAATGACTCTCATACAGGCCACAAGAAGCTTCCGTTTTAGGCAGAGACACCAAGTTTGTTTGACGAAAATGATATGCAGCACCGGACATCGGCATGTTTTTTTTTCCATTAATCTTTTTGGACCCGATTTGCATTTGTGAAATGACTTATTGATTAGGGACAGTAACATCTCAAGAGTTTAATTTTTAGTTTTTTTTAATCGAGCTGTTATCAATAGGAAATCCCATGTCAAAAGTTATAGGACCACTGTATTGAACCCCTGCATCTGAGCCAGTCTCTCTCATATAAAGTTCTCAGGTGCGCACAGTCCCGTCACTGTCCTTACCTTGTGTGTGCGGCTCTGGTTCACCGTTTCGGGGACTGCTCCGGAGGCGCCTCTCTGGCTTCTTCCCTCCAGGACTGACTCCGCCCCCTGAACCCACCGACCCCAGCGACGGGGCGTGGGACTTGTTGCTGTAACAAAAGGCAAAACCTCGGTCAAATGATGAACTTCATCTCGTAATGCTTCATAAACTTAAAACAGAACTAAGTAACTCATGCCCCTAGAGGCCATAAGCAGGTAGCATGTTACGGTTTTTTACTCATTTATTGTCCGTGAGAGTAAATACTACGCTGACAGAAAAGACAAAGCGAGAGAGGGATATTGTACATCCAATTACACAATGGAGATAATTGCTTTCACTCAAACTTGACTGTAAATACCGTTTAAGTGGCGTTAGCCCACATTTAGCTTTGCCCGTTAGCCTGTTAGCTTCTTCTTCATGATTCTATTAGTGTGTATTGTGCCTCCAACCCAGAGGCACGGGTGGTTTTCAAGACAGAGACACCAGGGGGAGATGAAAGACCCCCCAACCATCCCATTAACACTTGTACCAACCCCAGAAGGACTACGAAAAGGATTTATTAAGGTAAACAAGTTCCTTAGTTATTCTTTAAGATGATGATGATTTAGTGGTTTGTTGGATGGAGAAGATTTTGTCATGGTGTGGTCGCCTTGATATAAATCAATTTACCACGGACTGAACAGGTGTGGAGTAACCCAATCAGAGCTCAAAGGTCTCTTTAACCTCTTAACCTCCACCTTAACCAAGCACATTTTCTCCAGTTTGGCTTTACCCAAATCTAAAAGCTTATTGAATAAAGCCTCAAAAAAGGCAACAAAAAACAAAATGCAAACAAGAATGGAAACACCAGAAAAAAGGTCTTAGCTTTCAAATGAGCCGTTACACTGGCCAAAAAAGTGCTTGGTTGAGGTGGGGGTTAAGTAAATAATTAGTGGAACAACCACTCCAGGAAGTACATTTCCTTTTTCTAAGCATTTCTGAAACACTTGCCTATTGAGCACAAGTAACGCTCTTGTGCAGCACATGTAAAAGGAAGTTCACCTGTATCCGTTGTGCTGAGGGCCCAGGCTGCTCTTGTAGTGAGTAGAGGGAGGGGAGTTGAGCCTGTTCTGTCGCTCTAGTCTCTTTTCATTCATCTTTTTGGGCTGTGGCTTAGTGTACGTCTCCTCTCGGCTGCTGATGTAGTTGGACATCCCATAAAGCGGGATGATTTCTGTTGGCGAGAGGAAAAAGAAGATGTCAAGCAAGAAAAAATGAAGTAGGGGTTGACAAAAAGACGATTTCTGTAGTTATTGTGTCTTTGACAATGGTATTTTCTACAATGCCATGGATTTCATTGCAGTATGAAATGTAGTTAATATAAGTGTAGTACTAAATTCAGGTATAAAATTAATAAAATCATGATTAAATCTGAACTTTTGCACGTGTTCAAGTTACCTTTTGTTGTTTGGCTCTATTAGCATAATATATACAGTACATCATTAATCACATTGCGCATAATGAGAACAGAGTATGAATATACAATACCTTGGTCAGTGTACATGGGTGGCAGGTGATGCTGGTAGTACTGGTGTGGGATCTCTCCGGGGCCCACTGGGGGGTAGAAGGAGTGGGAGTTGGGGATGAAGTGCGGGTGGGTCAGGTAGGGGGGCAGGTGATGTGTGGGGGACAGAGCCGGAGAGTAGGAGGGCGGGTAGCATTCTGGAGACTGGGGGGTCACCACCACGCGCCGGACCCCCGTGGTGTCCTCCAGAACCTGGGGAGAAGAGCAGACAGAACCATGCTGAGTCATAACACAGAGGTAGGATTCAGTTTTTGTGGATAAAAGAAATAATACAAAGAACTACAATGATGGTCTCATTTATATGCAGTTTTTTTTCTACCTCTCTTACACGGTTTGGTTCTCAGATGTACAAAAATACTGAACCATGACTTGCGTGGTTCAAAACAGAGACTAACTCAAACTTTTGACTCCAAATAAAATAAACTCCATAACCTCAGAGGAGCCCAGTATCACCACAGCATCACAGTTTGAAACCACTGCTTCACATCATGAAACTATTGACCCCACTCGCGCCGACAATCACTAAATCATCCATAGGCAAAGGGAGCGCCATGTCATGCTGAAGTGAAGGTGATGATCGAATGCAAATGTGATGCCAATGCACGTTTTTTCTAAACCAGCCCCCAAAAACAGTAAAAGTTGTGATTCTAGTAAACGTTGCTGTGTTTGTGCTCTGCAGGTGCTTTGACTTGTTATGTTTGGGCGCCAACCAACAAATAAATTAAAAGATTAAGGCACTGACAGACAGGCACCGCATGTGTGAACATCTCTGCTGTAGGTGCTTCCTTCTTGTGAGGCTGTCATGTTTAATGAAAGCACAGCCATATTGATCCGCATAACTCTCTTTTTTTCAGGCTTTCAATAAAGGAGAAATCATAAAAAAAAAACATTTGGAATCTTCTCATAAAAAAATCCAGCATATTCTTTCACTGTTATTTTGGACATTGGGGTTGTTTTGGAAAGAAAAGTATAGCGCCCCCACGCTTCAATAACAATGTTCAAAGAAGTGCCTCAAATTACCATATGTCCACTGTCGCACTGCACCGAGAAGCAGAGAGCTCCAGACGAACACATTCCTGCTATTCACACACTTTCACAGAGCCGCATACCAGGCTCAGAGCAAACACACTCCCCGCTGAGAGGGAAGTCATCTGCCTGTCCCAACAACAACAACAACAACAAGGCACGGCCAAATAACACCAAGTGACAATTCCAATAGCACCGTATAAGAGAAAATAATGCTATAAGAGCCGATAGAGATGTGGGACGAGGGGATGATATGGATATATTTTAAATGTTGTATTGCATAAAGAACGGCAGTGGGTCTATGCACTGTTTTTATTCTAAAACAGAACCCTCATTGTTACAGACTCCTTTTTTCTTTTACAGTCTATAAATAAACATTTCAAAAAATCTTAACTCAATGCTGTGACAAAATCTGCATCTCCATACCCTAATTTGATGCCATTATATCACCTCCATGTGTGAACCAGCATGTAGGTCAGACCGACATCATGGCAGGACTTTGCTCCTGTTTTCCAGTAAATATGCTGTTTTCCTGCAGAGGAGCATAGAGGGGGGCCAGACTGGGGCCTCCTTTGCCTCCTCTTGTACTCCTCTTTAGGGCAGAGGAATTAAGCTGGTCCTCCCTCCTCTTTCTCCAATAGGGCTCTTTCTGGTTGTTGTGTTTTGGGTGTTGACCCCTGACACTGTTGGTCTGTGTGTGGGCTTTTTGCATAGCGGTCTGCAGCAATCATGTACTGCATTATATTTTCACACATTTATTTATGTTTCAGTAACATGCCATTGTTATTTTTTTACTTTTTTTTTTTTTTTTACTGCAATCCTATTTATTTACCTGAGCATTATTAACAGATTCTACTCCAATTGTTACTCTGATCACATCATTTAGTTGCCTAAACAACAATGAAAGGTTAATGGATAGTAGTTTTTGAAAGTATGTGAAAATGAGTTCATTTACTTAGTATTTGTGCCCAAGTACTAAAAAGCTACAGTGGTTTTAATACCTTCAACCAGTAAACCAGCTCTTTCCGAGCAGCTCTTTCAAAAACACTGCACATTTCTACAGAAGCTCTATGAGTCCAATTGAATTACTGTCTTGGCAAAACAACTCACGTCAAGTCACATTTACAGATGCATTTTCTCTTTGTGCAACAAATGATTGTGTAATGAACACATTGACCGCAATTTGCAAACATTTAGCCATGCACAATTAGCTTTTATTTTGGTTGATAGGTGGGAGGCACCTGTACTAAAAGTTGTTACATGCAGGACTTTCATTACACTATACTACCCCTATCCTTATCTGACTTTTTGTCCTAATGTCAGTTCTTGCACTGCTCGCTGAAACTATCAAAATGCTTCCCCTGGCAACTCTGCTCAAACCAACAGGTGATGTAAGTTCATGCTCTATCCATGCAACTATTTTAATGCACTTGTTGACACACACAGCCCAATGAACACATGTGTATAATCCATCTCTCATTGCATAGAGAATTGGCCCAACTCTCTCTCTCTCTCTCTCTCCCTCTCTTTTTCCCTCCCAGTAGAGCCTCCTATAACCACCCACCCACCGCCTGTCTCCCCTATCGGCCCGTTTACATAAGAGTGACAGTGTTTCCCGCTCACTGCTGGCTAGCTCCCTGCTAACACGCACGCAAAGAAAACACAAACATGCAGCCCACGGAGATGGCAATGACCCGCTGTCCACTGGCACCGGGCGGCGGGAGAGTGTCCACAGAAAAGCATCATACTCGGATTAAAGTGTTATAAAAGGTCTTTAAATCTCAACAAATGAGCAGAATAAATTTTAGCTGCGGATTGGGAAATAGTAGTAGGGGAATTTCGGTGGAAAGGTTCAGAGCGGTCATGCAGTTGTGGGCGTCAGTGAGGATGATAGTAATAGTAGAAGTTGTGAAATGAGTTCAAGAAAGGACTATCAATCAATCATACAGGGAATATAACTAGCTGGAAGCAGGAGATTTCGTTTTTGTTTATTTAAAACTGTAGTAGTGGTACTAAAAACTACTACAGCAAATGCAGAAATAGCAACACAAGCAGTAGTAGTTGCAGCAGATGATGTTTTAAGACTGATGTTATTGCAATATTACAAAACAATAATTTTTTTCCCCCCATTGCAAAAGATTATTTGACAATCTCACCATCATCCCACGCACAAACACACAGAAAAGCCAAGCCGTGCTGCCAAAATGAAAAGTGCCCTTGTTCTCTTTAGGGGGCAGTTCATGTCTCATAGATGATCATCATTTAACTGAGCACAGGAGGGGGGGATCTCCACTTGTGTTACACAACTGTCATCGTAAAAGAGTTTATTGTGGTAGATCCTTAACTCCTCATAACTCAATTACCCAGAGTGCCAAAACAAACAAACACAGGCCCTGGCACTAACTGAATTGAGATGAATTATGCTGGAAAGCATTGTTCTATTGTTGTACGTGCTATAGGTCATTTTTCAAAAAGGAGAGATGGAAAGTGTACATTCGCGAATTTGATTTATCCAAATTGATTTTTTTTTAAAGTATTTCTTTGTTTTGATGAAGTAGAGAAAAGGTTGTGGTAGACAGCACATATAGAAATGTCAATTTGGAGACATTGCCATATCGGTTTGCAATTCAGTTCTGTGCCCGAAACACTTTTTCCCCACTCACTCATCCTATTGCAGCTTCCGTCATGTTCTAAGTGAGGGACATGCCTTGTTAACCAATCATGACGAAGTGTGAACCTTCAAAAGCAACAGATGGCACTAGTTACCTCTTAAATTAGTCCAATCACCCTAACCTGGGATTTCTTGACTGTGTCCCATAAGTTCCTGCCATGGGCGGGTAACACATGTGCACAGGTATTGGAAATCTGCACTACTTCAACCCAGCATGTTTTCTCCAGTTCAGTTTTACCCAAATCTAAAAGCTTCTCCAATAGAGAGTTTGTCCAGTGTAACGCCTCATATGAAAGCTAAGACCTGCAAAACTGTTTGTAACTTCTTTGTTGCGTTGTTGCCGTGTTTTTATCACATTTTTTGAAGTGCTTTTGTGGCGTTTTCATCCTCATTTTCGTCGCTATTTTTGGGTAATGCTGAACTGGAGAAAATGTGCTCTGTTCAGGTGGGGGTTAAGAGATTAAGCAAACAATAGAGAGATGCCTTTGAAGAAGCTATTTGGACCAGGAATCAAACCTGGGACTTGTGTGGTCTTGTTAAAGACAGCGAACCAATGCTAACATGCTTTTCTTGTTGACGCACTTAAACAATAGTCGTACAGTACAATAGTCACAAAAACTACTTTCAAAATCACGCTTCAATTCAGAGATGTGCAAATTAATTCTTTGCTATTAACTTTTATTGGTTGATCCCTCCTGTAATATATATTTTCCAACTCATTTTAACTCCAAACCCCTTACTGACCTGTGAGATGTATCCCGGCGGGACGTGGATAGGGGGGATTGACCCGTTGGGCGACATCATGGGAACCTCTGCAGGACCTACGGACACAAGAAACACTTGATTTAATTGGCCGGCTTCACTCTCCAGTCAAGTCTCATTCACACACATCAATCAACAGGGTGCATGCTGGGAAAACTGCCCCACACACTTTTTCAAAAGGAAGGGCCTTTCACTGTGACCCCGCTGTGGACCACTGGCTCAGAATCGCCCCCCTATTCCAAAGCATTAATAACCCAAAAGCATACATTACTATCTGTCGCTTTAAGGAATGGGTACGTTACGTAAAGCTATGGGCTATTTCTATAACGGGGGCAGGAGTTTTCAAGTTCCCAGAGTCGGGGATTCTAGTACCAAGGAGTGTATGATGGAGACCAGCAGACTAAGCTGATCGAATGGCATTAGCATTAAGCTGTGCAAACAGTTACTTAGTTATGTGACATGAGCCTGTATTTACTCCAGTTGACGTTATGGCAACACTAACTACAATGAAGCTATATCTGTTTTCATACTCGCTTGACATCTGTGTCTCTAATGTCTCGGACCATGGCAACTATTGGCTTTAAGCAAGGTACATCTAATATAAAATATAAAGTTTGATATATTGAAGCAGGAAAATTTTGCGATATTACTGAAGACCTTTTGATGCCACAGACACAAACTCTAAAGCTTAAAATGACCACAAAGCTTGGTTTGAAAAGTAAATCTTAAAATATCCCACAATAAATATTAAATACAACAAAACGCAACTTAACTTGGGAAAGCAATAATGCATTACTTTAGAAAAATGTGGGAAAAATTGCTATTGGGCCCAAAAATGTATTGTTTATCTGTCATTTATTGAACAATAAGTCGATATAGTGACATCCCATAGGTGCATCTATTTAATTTTAGGCTTATTCTTCAGTAATATCTTATACATTTATTGTAGATCCATCCATAACTGCAGGCACTGCAGAACTTGAGTGACATATGAGGACAAAAGTACAAGCTTTCACTATATGTGGACATGCCATTCCTCATTTGAAAGCTAAGAACCTGTAGAATTGACATACTTAGCATCAACTGGACACTAAGCACTAATTCAGACAGGCGGAGTGATTTTGGAAGTAGTATAGCAAATCCATCTATGTTAATTTCAAAACTGGTTTGAGCTATAGGATCTGGCAACCTTCGTGTGAAGATCAAAACAACATTACAATTGTTATCAGTAAAACTGATATATGATTTGAACATGTTTGCCTTATACCTGGGGACACAAATAGGTCAGGTTTACAAACACTCTTATATACTGTAACCCACTGAATGCACTTCCTTAATAATAACAAAAACTTCACCAATATATGTTTCTCACATCTGCAATTCAAGTAGACATTTATCATTTCAGCGAGTCCCAAGCAGTTACACCTTGTATATGACCTCCACTCTGCCCAAACTGAAATGCATATGTTGAATCAGGTCTATACCGACTGCACAAACGCATCTGGAGCCTAACAATGTGCACATTTAGGCCTTAAATGATGGATGTCTGTAGTTGCTCGAGTAAATATCTGTCTGAATATATAGCATGTATAATAGAATTAGCAGATTGAAATGATATTGACTTTTCCACCGTGCGTATCTCCTCAAGTGCCTCTTTTTCTCCCCGCATTAGTCGGCGATGGAGGTCCGCTGCTGCTAAAGTCATTGGGACCCCTGTGGGAGCATGTCGGTCCTCAGAATAAATCACACTGCACACTCGCAGGCACGCACAAATATTTTCTGACCGATTACACCCCTGTCAGGACCCGCCGTCTTAGAGTCAGACCACTCTAAAGTCAGCACAATGTTCATTTGTATGCGTACATTATTCACAAGAAAGTGCTTTGTTTCTTACAAATTCATGCCATTGTTGAAGACATTTAACAACATGATCCTTCATCTTGTTCATGGCATGTTTTAAATTCCTTATGAAAAACAGTAAAAATGTATAGCAGTAGTATATAATAGTAAATATATACACTGCTTGACCAAAAAAGAAGTCACCTCAAAATATGCCATAAGATCTCATATTTCATTGGACCGGCTTTAACCTTGATTAAAGCATGCATTCGCTGTGGTATTGTTTCAATAAGCTTCTGCAATGTCAAAAGATCCAGTGTTGCATTCATTTTTCATTGAGGTTTTGTATTTATGATGGGAGAGTGTGACTACTGCGGAAAGCCTTCTCCAGCACATCTCAAAGATTCTCATTGGGGTTAAGATCTGGACTCTGTGGTGGCCAATCCATGAGTGAACATGATGATTCAACCTTTTGCAACGTGAGCCCTAGCTTTGTCATCTTGGTAGATGCCTGCGTCATCAGGGAAGAAGAAATCCATTGATGGAATAACCTGGTCATTCAGGATGTTCAGGTAGTCAGCTGATCTCATTCTTTGGGCACATTGTGTTGATGAACCTAAAACTGACCAACTGGAGCAACTTGCAATTTGCATTTCAAAGAACTTATATTTGAGCAGCGGTGGAGTGATCTGCTAGGTTACCAGATCTATAGCAGTTTGTTTACCTGCGGCATTACTACACGTGGAATTCACAAAGGAGCTTTCTACAAATCAGATATGGCAACGTTTGGAGGACTACCCCATGATTTTGAAGAGGATTTTAATGCAGGCTACTAGTTACCATAGACATGCGCTAGCCTAGCACCACTAAACTCTTCAAATATAAGGACTGCATGAATGAAATAAGATAATAAGATATTTCCAGAAATCAACAACAGTCTGGATAACTAGGAAATTAGGCCCTATGTCAAAAGTCCTGAAATATCCCTTTAAATCCAGGTGCTCCATCAGCCCCACCAATCCCACACCACGTAAGCCAGATGGGTAAAGTGTCTTTCTCAGGGACAGAATGACAGTACGCATCATTTTGCGCTGGACTGGAAATGCTAACCTTTAAATCTGTGGACAAATGCTCTAGCCACTGATATTGCAAGCAAATTAGCGTCTCAGTCCCAGATGATAGCAAAGAAGACTGCATCAGGAGGGGCACCTTGCTTAAAACGTGGCGCAATACACTCAAACCATGCCCTGCACACGTTGAGGCGGAGGATTTGCCGTGACAACCCCGTGAAATAAACTCCTAACCTTGAACCTAGATTTCTTTGCCAATGATCATCAACATCAGCTCTGTGTAGCTCATTACTCACTTCATTCATCACATCCTGTTTCCTTCATCCTAGCCCTTACTCACTCCGTCCTTCCCAACGTTACATAGCATCTTTTATTCACCCGCTGTCCCGACCCCTCGTTGGACGTCCCGAAAACAAACTGGTACAGTAAACACACACCTACGCCGGGCCAAAGTCTGCATTTAGCAATCCCGACTGAGTAATCCTGGTTCACTTTAGACAGAGGCCGTCTCAGTCCCGCCGCACTCACAGGCCGTCTTTCAGAGCGGGGCAGCCGGGCAAGTGCTGTGCGCTTTCCATCTGCCCCTCACTGTCTGTCCCGTATACAGACGGTCAGTGTATACAAGCAGTGCAGAATACAAGGCTATATGGTTGGTATCCAAGCGACTGGGAGTACCATCAACTAGACTTTAAAACATTTTTCTATATGGAAATTTGCACAATATTGAAGGTAGATTAACTCAAGAATAACTGCTTTTGAACCGTTTTTTAGGCAATTTGGGTAGTTCAGCTCTAATCCTAGATTACACTACTAAGGAATCAAGTACCAGAAACTGATCATTGTGGTTTAAAATGGTTTACAAATTTACCAAAAGAGTGCTTAAAATGTTGATGTTTAAGACCATAGAGTGTCCAAGACTGTATGACATCCTTCTCACATGCATTTGCACAAGGAAAACAGAATTCATTTATTTTGTGGTCAATTGGAATCTTAGCGTCTTCCTTCCTTATAGTACAGGATCCAAGAGCTGTCCTCATTGTTTGCTGTTTATAGATGAAGCCTTAAACACTTTTAAAAGTCCGTCCGACTCCCACAAAGATGCCATAGAGAGCTCCCTTTCCACAAAGGTGCCCAAACAGCCGCGTGTTTGGACAGTCTGCGCTCCTCGCTCAGCAAACAGCGGCATTCCTCCCCATCACACACACTGCACACAGGAGCATTCCCATCAGCGGCCCCCAGGACTGGACCCGGCAGACCAGCCCCCTCCAAAAAAAAAAAGAAAACCCCAAACCAACCCCCAACTCCGCCCTCCTCCTCCTCCCAAAAACACAAGACGCTTTTGTCCTGCAGCTCCTCATGCGCACACGCTGCAATAAGTCATACAATATTGGACAGAGCGCCTTATGGAAAAGTCGAAGACAAAGAAGAAGTTGCACCCGAGTGATGCATTCAGATAAATCATTTTATATTAAGGGATCAATCAATTCTGCAAGAAGCTATGTTGCAAATGTACATAAAACTCTATTGCAGTAGCTTTCTAACTTCTTAGAATAGTTCTTTCCTACTTTGAACTGTAAGTAATCCAAGTGACAGAAGCTTGTGTTGACGTATAAAAAAAGAAGTAAAGTTTGGGTTCCTTGTTTCTTTTTGTGAATTTATACATGTGTTCTTTGGAAACACCAGGATATTCCGCAATATTTTCGAAGCAAAACACAGTCAGAACTTCCTCTGCCTAATGCTACAGGAATCCAAGACACTACGTCCCTGTCTCTCTCTCTCTCTCTCTCTCTCTTCCATCTGTTGCTTCTTCCCCTTCCGACTGCCGCAAAGGTCAGGTCAAAGGTGGGACAAGAGGTCATCCCTTGCTTATGTTATGACATCACAAGCCTGCATGAACTATTGCACTGTATAATAGTGAGCTCTCTGGGGATCGGATGGCTAACGGGGTACAACAATTATGATAAACGCAGTCCGTTGCAAGGTGTGCTGCCAAACATGGCCAAGGACTCGTAATGAGACTGCGATGACAGAAATTATTAACAGGAGGTTAACAAGAAAGAGTAGGAATCTGAAGTAATGTCTGTGGAGCAAGCGCAGTAAAAATGTGGCAAGGCTTCATCAAATTGTTTTTAGGGAGGAAAGAAGAGGCTAACAAGGTTAAAAAAAAGAACCAGATTAGGCAAATCATCACTTATTTATACAATAATTATATACAGTACAGAGCTACGCAATAAAGGAATGAATAGCACCCATCTGAAACAGCATTGTAAGGAGTAGGCGTAATAGAAGTAGCAGCAGAAGTCATAGAGGAGGAGATGGAGGAGTGGTGAGTAACCTGGAGTTTTGAAACTACTTGGGTTGCGCTTTGTTTAGATCTAGATAAACTATTGGCTAAAGTACTTGTGACACAAACAACTAAATGTCTGACTTTCGAGGAAACGCTGATAAGTTTACTTTAAGTCATGTCATCTCCACATGTCGTCTGCTCAATGAGAGCCTTTAATCTGCACATGTGCACACCTTTAGCCGCACAGACAGAGGAGATGATGCAACCGTCCCCTCAGATGTTTCCCGTGATGCAGCTGTCACAGGCAGCTGCACTCGGGGCCCCAGATCACAACACACACTTGTAAACACACAGGCCTCACACAGGCTCCTACACTCAGTATAATGGGCTAATACGTACAAGGCTTCTCGAGCTGTGGAGGCTTGTAGGCTTGGTTTACTTCCACTGTAGATGGTTTAGACCGGTTAAATCCTGGTTTAGACATAATATAGTCTAAGTTAAGTCCTGGCTTAGTTGTGCTCTTGTTAAAATCACATTTAGTTTAGCCGGATTACTCCACAAAAGTGATTCAGGAATAAAACAGGGATGGTAAGAAAATAGCCTTTTCCTTCTCTTAGCATTAGCACATTAGCTCTATGTGTTTAGGGACACTGTGGCATCATTGATCTTTCAGCATCAGGCTCCCTCTCTCTCTCTCCTTCTCTCTCTCACTCTGCTCGCCTCGGCCCGGGCCTTGCACATGTGGCGGCCATATTGAGAGGAAACACAGACCCTCTTGGGAAAGTGTGTGTGCTGGAGCAGACCAAAGGAGCCTGTTTGTGAGCTGACCTACTTAGACAACAACTCCTCGGCAATGGATTTCCCAAATACACTTAGATCTGTCAAATGATATCGACGTTTTGAGCTGCACTTTGACTCGTCTTGATGACAGTGGTCATTCACTGGTCATAGAGCATATTATTTACAAAATCATACAGCATGTTAGCAACAGACTATAATTTGGGTTTCGTCTCAATCCAAACTTGTAAAGGCGATTTTGAATAAAGTACATCAAAACAGCAACGTCTGCTAAACATTGTGCAACTCAAACAAACTTAAAAGTGTTGAATCAGATCTATTTTCCAAGTAGTGGAATACAATTTCTTTTGTCCTTCAGTAAATGCAGACTTTTGGGAAAAAGGCCTTTGTGTGTGGTGCATCTATAAAGCATTTGCATCGATTGTGAACGAGCAGTTGTTGCTTACATTGCCCCCGCAAGTTGTGAAACTTGCATAAACGAATTGGGATGTTACAAAACTGTTTTGAATGCTCTAGAGTTTGGACTATTGACCCTTTACTTCTCTAAAATACACTGTACTGTACTGGCGAATGAAAAGAAAGAAGTAGGATGACAAATGACTAAAACCATTACTGTACAACATGGGGTACAGTATAGATTTAATGCATACCGATTTGCCCTGTTCTTAAAGCCTTCTTTAAAAAATAACTTGGAGGAACTATTTGAACCACTACAGAAGTGTGTGTGTGTGTGTAATCTTAAAGTCATCGTTGGTCTCCTGTGAAGGTCCCGCTGTGCAGTTGCCCAAACTGCCTGTATATCAGTATTGATTTATGTGCATGTGTGTGTGCGTGTGTCTGGGTCAGCCGTGACGTGGCGCTGCCTGGAAGTTATGTAAGCATCAGCGGGGTAATGTTATCTGTCCTCAGGAGCTCCTCCACCACGACACTCCCACCGGCGCTTCCTCTCCAATCAGACCAATACACATGCAGTACAAGCATCCTAATAAGCCATAAAAGCAGGGTCAAAAAAAAAAGCTGCTTACGAATAAACTTGGACTGAAAAAATAAAATAACAAGTGTTTCCTGTCCCTCTAGGCTCGCATGCATATCATCTCACAGGACAAAAGCTTACAAAGAAATAATGTCAGGATTAACCAGAGTCCAACCAAAACACAAAAGGGACACAAAGTCTTAGGTTTGCACGATTGTTGAATCTTATCTTATTGGAATTTGCACGGACTAACCATGATCTTATCCATAAAAAAAAATAACGGACAAAACTGCAACTAAACCATGACTAACCATGACTGTGCAGTGTGCACGGATCATCAAAAGGCAGGAGAACTTATAAGGTCATATCTCAATGCACAGGTAAATATGATCCCTGATGCTTCTCGCCAATCACTGACACCGACTACAAGAACAAGAAGCAGATGTATTGTGCGATAGGAAGTGGACTAAAATAAAAGACGTGATAACAAAGGATGTGTGGGAGACTGCTCTAAAATAGCTTGCGTTATATTTGCGGCCCGGGTGTGAAACATATGATGCTAAATAAACATAAGCCACAGTCTATCTCCGGTGAGTCAGGTCCGGCAGACATCTTAAGAGTGGGCAGGGTGAGGTCGTGGTGAAGGAGGAAGTCGGGGCTTCCTGCACGGTCCTGCCCATAGCGACAACACCCGCACAGACAAGGCAGAGGGGCACAGACAACCGCGAGCACGCAAGCATGACTGGGCACTAAGAGGGCCATTCAATGCTGAACAACAAACCTAAGTGGATTTGATCAAGAAGTGATTTTATATTTTCATTGCTCTAAAATACGACTGTCCATTAAAAGTGCCAGTATCCAAAGAGAAAATTACAAAACAATGATTTTTTTTTATTCCCCCGGTGGCACCACTTCCATACACAGAGCCCTTGGCGCGCTCCTGTGCTCTGAGTGACAGTGTGTAATTTGAGCGGCTGCCGATTTGCTGTGGAATGCAAATCATAAGGCCATGCGGTGTTTGAAGGCTGTACTCCATAATGCATGTGCTCAGGTATGTGTGTGTGTGTGGCTGTGTCCTTCATAATGCATGCATTCAGGTATGCATGTGAGCATTCCTGCACAGCGCCACATTTACACTTAAAACTGCCTTACATAATGCTGTCAAAATGCACAATGACTGATACTGAAACATGTTTCTGGAGCTCATAAACTTGAGCAATTCTTTGATTCAAATATTGGAGTATTTTTAAGTAACACAAACAAAATGGGAGTAGTTCTTCACAGATCAATAAAGATGGGTGCGTAGGATGAAGAACCCAAACAGTATTAGAAAGGAAATCCCACCATCAATCCTTGCAGACAATGTATTTATAGAGTTGCAACTTTATGACACAGAAGCAGTTGTAGAAAAAAACTAATTCATAACAAGTAGTTATGGAAGCAACCTTTGAGTGGGAGTAATAGGCAGTAGACAAATATATTATATTTTGTAGTTCACATCAGTTATTATTTGGCAATAATACGTTACAATACAAAAAAATAAAAATAAAATACAATAAAAAAAATTGAGTAAACCTGCATTTTATTACTATTATCTATTCTACACCTTTAAAAGGTTAAAAGTGTGTTTCACTTTTGTGGGGGAAAAAAAAAGAAGTTTGTAGAAGTGAGTGTTTGACCTTTCAGTGGCCGTATGTGTGGTTCGCTTGGTGCCTTTGCTTTCCGTCCCAATTTTATGTCAGTTTTTTTTGTAGGGTTTTTGGTAGGTTTTCTGAATGGAATGTAACACATCAGAAGTGAAAACCTATTGGTCCTGGAGCACCACAGAGGCCTACGTGGTGAAAAGCAAAGGCACCATGTTAACCACACATACAGCTGCTGGGTCACTGACAGGTCAAATACTCATTAATATTAACTTCTTTTCTCATAAAAAGTTATGTAATGCACCTTTAAATAATAGATGCATACAAAAACACCTTGAGATCTGTTTGTGGAAATTCCCTCCTCTCAGGTTTGAAGAGGTGTTGTATTACTATCCACTCCGCCTCGATGGCATATCATCAGCTTATCGTGGAGAATCTAGTAATGCCTATAGTGCAGCGCTATCGTTCCTATAATGAGACTGGAAACAGCACATAGGATTTATAGGCCCCACTGGTAATATAGATGAGTGTTTTATCATTTTGAAACAGTGATTTTATTGCAGATAGATAGGAGGTTACATTATTTTGCCAAAACACTCCATAAATCTTGCGGCGTTTCCAGTCAGACAGTGGCCCGACTCTTTTGCCTCAAGTGATTCTTAAAAACGTTGTAAATCGACTATTATCAAATGAGTCCTTACTTCTAAGTGCAGCATTATCTGAGGCTATGGGGCAAGGTTGCATTTATTTGTCGGATAGCTATTTAGTGCCACATGAAAGGAAAGAGTGTAGATATTTTAAAACTGTTAATAAGTTGACCTCAGCAGCAAGCAGTAATGGGACAGTAAGATTTTTCAGCCAAGTCCTGCATTTGGTCATCAGGTCATTCATTCTATGTGACCTCCCCTAATGCATGCCAGACTCAGAGGGATAATCTTAGGTTAGGATCCTAGAAGTACAAGACTACCGTCACTAGAAGACCTTTACCCTACTTTGAAACTATTGGAACTTTCCCCATCACTGACATATAAAAACGTCATTTTCCCCTAACCCTGATATTTGGTTGTGTAAGAACTCCTTTCCCAGGGGTAGCGTTTCTTGTATCTGTAGCTTATCGTGTGGTGATCATTGTGTAAACTGTCTCCAGGCGTACAAGCCCCGATCTGTTTAGTGTTTGGCGTTTGAGCGTGGGTGCCAGCCTAAAACCTCCACCCAAGAGCACCCAGAGGAGGGGCATCCAGGGAGGGGAGCGCAGCGGCGGGACGACCTACTTCTGCCTTCAAGCCTCTGGGCCCGGTCCAAAGGAGAACAACGTAATGTCTGGAGGGACCGAGCTGAGCAGGCTTTGTTCTACGCTGCACTTAATGAACAGTTCACCGGGGCTATGTCATGTATGTGTAATGCAGGGAGAGACATGTGGCAAAGCAGAAATGCAGAGAGAAAAGGACTAAGCTTCAATGCATATTTTGCATAGTTTGTTTTACTAGCTTTAAAAGCATTTTGTATAGCACTGGGAGTTTTTGTATCTGCGAAAAGTGCTCGAGCATACGTAGTTAATGATCTCAAGTCATCATATCATATGAAAGAAATTTTCCAAACCGCACAAGTTGCAAATGATGAGGAAAAATCTTATAAGTTCATAATAACAGTACTGTACACTTAGGTAACAGATGTCTAAAGTTATCTTGATAGCATTTCGGAAGAGCCTTTTTAGATCATTTTCATCTTTTTCTTTTCTCTGAACCACAGTGCATGATGATCTAGCTAAGTCGCAGTGGTAGTAGGATTAAAAATAGTACTAGCATTGCAAGAGTATTGCTTCAAAGAATGAGTATAAAGCAGTAGTACTAGTAGAACTTCTCTAATGTCTCACATGCCGGCGGCAGACACCTCACAGCAGCACCTGTGCAAGAGTGAACCGTGGCGTGACACTTTTCGGGAGCACTTTGACATTTACAAATGACCACGGTGACCAAAATCACGGTCACCGCGGTAAAGAAAAACAAAGCGGGCCGCGAAACACCCAAACTATTTCTGCTCTTATCACAAGGCTATTCCCAGACTGGAGATATGGGCTTCATGGCTTCAGTTATCAATGTGCACATGCATGGTCTCATACAGTCCTGTTGTAATGCAGTTGTATGAACAAGAACACTTAATATAACATTGGGCAGTGACACTATCCAGATTCAGATGCCGTGGACTGGAGAATTTTTGACATTTAGTGGGAAATTACAGCAGTTGTAGTAATATATCACCAGTGTTGGGAACGTTACTTTTAAAAAGTAATTAGTTATAGTTACTCACTACTTGTTCCAAAAAGTAACTGAGTTAGTAACTGAATTACTCTATAATAAAAGTAACTCGTTACCAGGGAAAGTAACTATTTGTGTTGCTATATGTCAAAGAATTTTGTTTTTTTGTTGTTGCTGTTTTCACAAGTCAATTGAAATGGTTAGAACAGACAGGTGTTCAAAGATGTTCAAAGATGTTCATAGTAACTGAATGAACTGAATGGGGGGTGAGTGGGGGAGGCCCCTGTGACTGAGTGGTATTGTATTTGCGCCGCTGTTTTATTAATGTAGGAATATGGCCGTATTCAAAGAGAATGGGGAGGAACAAGAGTAACATGTGCCAACGATCAGGGCAGACTTTACGCACAAGCATGATGTCTCTCCGTGAAACAATCGACAGCAAATATAAGTTTACATGCCCCAGAAGGTTAGTGGCCTTGCACTGTTCTATGGAGCGGAGAGCGGGGAGAGAAGAAGAAGAAAGGCGCTGAGAGAGAGAGGGAGAAAGACGTGTCTCCACCGCGTCCACTGCGTCTTTGGGTTAAAAATAAGTTCCAACACTACTGATCAATGATCACCAACTTGATTCTCCCCTGCGGCTGCACCGCGCTGTGGGGATGACAAGCCGCGGGTCGGGGACACAAGTAGTTTATGGAGCAGAGAGCGCGATGCAGTACTCTGCACGGACAGTCAGATGTGCGTGTTCTGCTCCGTCAGACTCCGCCCACCCTCTCCACTGCTCTCCCCATGCTGACACCGCGGCGCTTCATTCAGCCCAATTGTAACGTGCCACTTTGTTTACCCAGTAACGATAACGGCGTTGTAACGACGAGGAGAGTAATGAATTAGATTACTCCGTTACTGAAAAAATAACGCCGTTACCTAACGCCGTTCTTTTAAACGGCGTTATTCCAAACACTGTATATCACTACCACTAGTTTGAAGTATTTGTAGGCAGCAGATGCAGTAATAGCAGCACGTGGCATATTGCAACTGTAATCCTAGAAACAGCCGTTGATTGCTACCAACCAGCAGAATGTTTAGTCAAATCAGAGGATATTATGGATAAAAGCAGCAGTAGAGCCAGTAGAGGCTGCAAATGCTTATGTGGCAACCTGTCCTGTGGGGCAAATTACCCCTTGGTTGCCCACCGCCTATTCCATAGCAGGTGCGGCCTCTTTAAGATCTTTCAGGCCAAGTCCTGCAGTACGATCGGGTTGCGCCCCTCTTTCTGGGTGACCAGCCTAGAAGCTTGCACGCAGTAGATTCATTTCACGAATCGATGTCTTTCACCATTTAAGTATTGAAAATTGCTAGGCTTAGACTTTCCCATTATTCCCATGATGTTTTTTTTTTTTTTTTTGGCTTTAGTTATCCACCGCTTATGGCCTTGTAATACACAAACGAACATGCACACTCAATATTAAATACACAACCCAGAGCCTGATGACTCACTGTATCCATTCTCTAATCAAGTCGACATGTCTGGAGGAACAGCGCTAAGAAGTGCACCAGCTGTTAGTGTGTAAACATACCCAAGACTTAAGACCGTTTCCTATCCACCTCCCTTGTTCTTTCCTCCTTAGTTCTCAAGACTCAACAAACCCTGACAAAACGTTGGTCTTACTTTTCTCCACATTTCTTTGAAGCACGGCATTACGCTTTAAAGATAATTCCAAGCACTTCTTGATCACTATCTTACGTTTTTCTGGTTAGAAAACGCGACATTGATCTATTTATGCAAAGTTCCCATCGAAATGGACCTTTGTCACTATAACCCCTCGTCGCCTCGCTCCCCATCACAACAAACCTCCAAGTATGTTTAAAATGATGAAAAAAAAGCTCTAAAAAGTAAATTTTGCATAACATCCCCCTTTAAAAAAAAAGCTTGATTAAAAAATTCCCAACCGCCCCCTCCTTTTTCCTGCGTCTATCTCGGCGCATGTTAATGTGGGGCATTCCTCTGCCGTGAGTCAGAGTCTGAACAGCGCTCGGCCTGTGTCCTCCACAAAAGAGCAAGAGAAAGTGGAAGACAAGGAGAAGAAGACGAGCCGTGTGAATGTGGATGGAAACAGAGTAAGCAAAAAAAAAAAAAAAAGAAACTTAGCAGGGAAATTCCCCCAACATCACGCAGTCCTGTGTGTGCCAAGGCCAAGAGTACACAGCAGCAGAGTTCAGATATCTCGTATGGGAAAGGAGAAGACATATTAATTTGATAAGCAAGGTCAAAGTGTCTAATGTTTCTCTTTACCAGGGCCTCCGATCACTCCGCTGGCTCCAGCTCGATTTCACTCTAGGAAATGCACATAACCAGCCGGCCAATCGGGTGGAAGAAAAAGTTGGGGGGGAAAGGCTGTCTTCTCGAAATATTGTAAACATTGTGACGTTAACAATCACATGCGCAATGTCTGTTTTGCATCGAAGCCTGGGAAACGAGGTCCCTTCATAAATCTAAATATAATAGATAAAGACTATAACTTACTTTGGTACATTGGCCAACTGGTGGATGAAAATGGATTATCGGATATAAAATTTGGCAGTGCATCCTCAGATGAAAAAAAAAAAGGTGCAACCCACCAAAGAACTGTTTACAATCTAAATTTGCATACAACTTAAATGCCCTGATATATTGCAAAAGCAGAGATTTGCGGGCATAAAGATCTGCTGTGCATCAAGCTATTCAAACTAACTATTCGTTTTTAATCAATAGTATAATATTAAGATGACAGTGAAGCTCTTTGCTTTGAAACGTGACTATAAACACATCCTTATGAAGAACATTTACTGTTATAAAACTGGGAATTTGGACCACAATCAGATTAAACTTTTCTTGTTCCCTAAATCAATGTTTGTAAACAAAACTAAATCGGGTAAAGGCCCTTTAATGGGGAAACTGTTGAATGAATATGATGCTATAAAGTGGCTACATTTCGACTCACTTCTGGATCCTTGCGCTCAATGAGATCAACAATCACCAAATGATAATTAACCTACCAGCAGTTTAATGGGAGGCGGAAGTAGAAGAGGAAGTGACAGAGTTTGTAAAGACCGATAGGCAGGCAGAGGAAGGGAGAGAGAGAGAGAGAGAAGGGAGGGACTCTGCAGAAGTAAAGAAAAGGAGAAGAAGTGCTCCAGCTGTACCCTGAGCTTCGACGGAGCCAAGAATGTCATCCCTGGAAAAGTGCTCCGTCTTCCCCCCCTCTCAATCTCTCTCCGTCTCTCGTTCTACGCTCCTCTCCAGAATCTTCTCTCTACAGCTGCTCGCACACTTTCACACTGCATTGCATAGGAAGAGACAAAATATTCCCCTGGGTTTGGGACGCTGCCTGCATCTTTTGAGTTCAGGGATAAATGACGTAAAGTCTTTATGATCTCCCAATGCTATAGAGATAACCCCATTCATCTAGCTCTACCTATAGGACAACCCACTTATCCCCCCACCTCCTTTGTCGAGATCTAAGTCAGGACCATCCCAGAGCAGCAGCAGCAGCGGCGGCAGCTCGTAGGGGTGGCTGGGGTCAAGGCGTAGAGGAAGTGCTTGCCTATAACACATTACAGCAGACACGATCAGACACGCCGGGCCTCCCTTTATGACTTCTTTCTTTCTCTCTGTGTTGACTTTTCCTCATTCTCCATTTTCTTTCTTTTTTTTTCTTCATATTTCCAGCCTAGTGCGTCCCCTCCCATCCGAATACTCGTGTTTGAGTCCATGAGGGCATTGGGTTTAAATGGCAGGCGCTGGGCAGGGCACGCAACAACAATCAGCTCCGTCTCTGTCTGTTCTACATGCCCTTACAGAGGCGAGATACACAGAGCGACAGGCTGAAGGAGGATTAGGAGTTACATTTACTGTGAATATGCTTTTATTCAAGTAATAATTAACAAACATTTTCGACAAGACAATAGTACGGTCCTACACGGCCATTGTCTTCCACACATCGGGGCTAAATTGAGCACAGCAGCCCTGTCCTCCTACTTTAAGTCCATCATAACAGGTAGTAGTCAAGAGGTGCAAGAAGCAGCGCCTGGGGGGGGGCCACATTCCAGTACACACCACCTGGAAAGAGCGAGCGCGTGTGTGCTCCCAAACCTCTTCCAAATGACTAGACAAAAAAAACGCAAATCAGAACAGTCACTAAACACATCCCCAGAAAGAATTTTGTGAGTCTTAAGAGTTGGCCCAAGGCAAAAGAAAAGGACTCAGGTGAGCACGGTGAGAGAGACAGCGTCATGATTCAAAAAAAGAAAAAAAAGGTATGCAACTAAGCACTAAATGAGGGCACATTCGGCAAAGGTATCAGCCCTGTCTCGCAATGACTTGAGGAGAGACCTTCTCGTTCAGAAGCAAAAGCTCTAACAGAACAACAAAGCAATGTCTTGTATCACAATAATGAATACACAAATCCTTAATCAAGCTAGCTTCAAGTCTATGCATCTTTTTTTAATAATAACATGAGACTGATATAATTTCCTACTGAATCAAACCCACATAACAACATTACAGGTGTGTCTCAAATGCACACATTGAAAATAGACAGGACTATTGTACACACTTTCTCGAGCAATCATCTGTACTGTGTTGTACAGGAAAGCTTAGGGGTTTTAAATTCAACTTGTTCCTTAGTTACAGTATTTTGGGCACAATCGGCTCGTGAGTCTGAAACAAAGTCCATGCCAGGACAGACACACCAGGCTATTGATACAAAGAGGCTATTGAGCAGCTGCTAAAAGATCATTAGGTGCTGTTGAAGCCTCTTGAGGTGAGAAGCAAACTAAACAACCCAGTGCAGGTGACAGCTTAAAACCTTGTGCCTACAACGGAAAACCCCTGGCGTGACAGAGAGCTTAGACAGCGCTATTGTCAGGTCATTTGTTTTAGAGGCAGATAGTTAGCCCTGCACATCGTCAATGGGGAACTGCGGTCAATAAAGCGGTCCACCTGGGATCTCTCGTGCTCAGGCTTGTCCCGCTCAAATTGAGTTAACCAGAATGATTACAGTGCTCGTCATATTTCAGCCACGCCGAATAATGCAACAGTATGAAGATGCGACCAAGACGAGGACCAACCGACTGGATCAGAGGGGAGAGAGCAGCAACTAAAGCGCTTACATCTGCTTGAACACTCAAAACAGACCTGGATGTGATTAACAAATTGCAGTGTGCAGATGAGACGAACACTAAAGAAGAGGAGCTCACAGCTGGCTGAGGTCACGCAGACAACCTTTTTACAAATTGAAATGGTTGTAGAAAATGCAATTCAGCCACGGCATGCAAGACATTTAAAAATGTCTAACCATTTTTATAGGATGTATTCGCATAGCATAGCAATGACGATGGTATGCTCATGCTTCCAGACTTCATTTAGTAGGCAAAGTTTTTCTTATTTCAAAAAGTCTCTAGGCTCTTGACCAACTATGAAAAGGGTAATGAAAACTTGCTGGATAACAAATTAATACCAACTTCATGACAGAGCAAGGACCACAAACTTGTGCATCATTCTCTGAATTAAGAGCAATTATTAATATGCATTACTTCCACGCTCCCCTTTGTATTCCGTCCATCCGTTGGGAAGCATTCTACTCCAGATTGCCTTCCTCTTTCATTAATGAGGTTTGGAAATGACTAGGGCTGTCAAAATTAATCTCGATTAATCGTATATATCGAAAAAATTATTAATTGTGATTGATTAAGTTGATTAATCACATCATGTATTTTGACCAAACACACTTCTCACACGATGAGGTACTTTTATGAAACAAAAACTACTTACGCATCAATAAGGCTTGTCTAATTATCCTATTTCAACAAAAAGGATTTCAATGTTGTCCTTATGCTCTACTTTATGAAGCTAAAATTTTGCAGATTCTGTAAAAAATGTTCAGCACCAAAGAAAATGTACCTAAAATATGACTTATCAAGTCTTGGGCGAGGGACAAAGCAAGGGCTGAAGAGATCCCGGTTACAAGCTGTTGGGCTTTTCCCATAATGATGAAACTGTAAATATTTGGTTAATGAAATGTGCAATTACTGAATTAAAAGTTCTACTGCCAATCATGTGTTATCGTAATTGCACCCTGGTTAGGACTTTGGATATATAAAAAGAAAAAATGTATAGGCCTAGAGTAGGATGATAAGTTGAGGTTTATATTATGAGGGTGAAAACATGATTGTCACCTTTTCATTGTTTTTCTTTATTGATCAATTATTTTGTTGGAACAGCAATATATGATAGTGTGAAGCAGTACGTTGCAATCGCCTAACATGGACTGGGCTATAAATACTGCCCTATACAAACGAACCACAGGTGAGTCACATCCGGAGTTACCCATGACCTGTGATGTCATATCCTGTCATGTCACGACCTAACATCCTCCATCCTCCCTCCTATCCCGCCACATCATCCCTTATAAAAATAAAAAATCGGACAAAAGAGCAAACAACACAGTAAACGAACACGGCCTTGTAAAGCACACATAGAGCCATATTAACACATTGACATTCCAGAGCAGGGCGCTCGCACACTCCCCTCCACAGTCTTGTCCCTTTGAAGTGAGTGTGGGAAAGCTCAGGGGAACGGTCTTGGTGGGACAGGGGCGGGGGGGGATGGGCACTGGAGGTGAGTGGGGCGATTGGGGGGGGGAGGGTTACTCAATATTTGCGCACAATATGAGCCGAGTTAGAAGTCAAGAAGCACTGCAATTACGTAAGGCTAAGACAAAGCGGTCAAGAGAGGGGTCCTGAATTGAAGTAAGGTGAAATATGAACTTGTCAATGTGAAGTTTAATTCATGTTCAATATAGTTTTGAGGGTAAATCATTTCCTTTTTAGGGCTGCCTAGAACAAAGACACACACAAAACTTAAAAAATGTGTAAAAGTTCCATTTCAGTCATACTTTCCTAATTTTGTTTATTTTTAGCCTCGTTTTGGTCTTAATTTACTATTTTGCAACATGATCAAAACAAGTGGACAACAAAAGCGACAGTATGGGGGGAAAAGTGCAGGTTATGGTGGTCCACAGCAGGTTTACACAAATACACACGGGATAAGGGCAACATGAAGAGTCGGTGAGAGACGGGGCGGGAGAGGTGAAAGCTCAAAGGGCACGCTGACCCAGAGCACGGAGGGGTCAGGCTGTTTCAACAGGGAATGGAGACATGTGGACCAACACACAGCGGCGGGCAGACATGAGCGTAAGCAAATTCACATGTACAGTACCAGCATTAGTCTGTTCAGACAGTTTCTTCAAAGAAGCTTTTAAAGTTGCCTTCAGCATAGCTTCACAGCAGGTCACTTTATTGAAAACATACCATAGACAAAAGCATGGCTACATCTACAGCAGGTAAGTTTTTGTGTTTTATCATACATTAATACAAAGTAATACATATGTGTGGGACATCTTAGCCTTTTATAGCCATTTCATTACTTTATAACTCAAATAAAGCATATGTACAGTATGCAAAACAAGTTTGAAGAGTTAAACTGTTGATACAAATATAAAATAAACCTGCCCGCTCTTAGCAATAGAATGATTAGTAGTGGAGATTATTTGAGGACAGACATGAAGCAGTCTCTACGTACATTAAAACCACAAAGGAGAATCACATCAGCAGGTAGGGAGTCAGGTTGCACAATATATTGCCAAATTATAGTTTATCTAACTTATTTGGTGATGTAATCTCCATATCACAAAATCACTGTTGCATTTTTTCTTTTTGCACTGAAACACAGCTGAAACACAGCTGAAAGCAGATGTGGCAAAAAAAAAAATCCATACTAGTCATCATATCCCTATTAAGGATATAAGGATTAATATAATTCTTTAGCCTTGTTTTCATCCTAATATTGCATTTTGTGTTGTTTTGACACATTTTAATAAGTATGAAAATTGGGTAAAAGAAAGAGCATACAATTTTTGTTTGCTGTGCTGAAATTGTTTAGTGAAATATTGCTAGAGCATTGTAATTGCTTTCTTATTTTTTGGTCTGCCATGATCAAGACCTGAGTGAGGTCGAAACATGTTGGTGACATGTCCCATTCATAGCAAGGGACTTTAAAGCAGTACTAAGTAACTTTAAATCCTTTTCGTAGTCCCTCTGGGAGTAATACAAGTGTTAAAGGGATGATTGGGGGGTCTTTCATCTCCCCCTGGAGTCTCTGGCCAGAAAACAGCAATTGCAACGTTCCCTGCCCCAATACACACTAATGGAATCACGAAGAAGAAGCTAACAGGCTAACGGGCAAAGCTAACTGCGGGCTAGCGCCACTTAAAGAGTATTTACAGCCAAGTTTGAGTGAAAAAAATGATCTCCATTGTGCCATTGGATGAACAATATCCCTCTCTCCCTTTGTCTTTTCTATCAGCGTAATATTTACTGTCACGGACAATTAATGAGTAAAAAACGCGACAGGCTACGACACCTTCAGTGGGGCTTATGGCCCCTAGGGGCAAGAGTTTCTTAGTTCTGCTTTAAGGATCCATGCAACAAAGCTTGACATGAAAAAGCGAAGCAGTGTGAGACTTGTTAAAAGAGCACCTGAGTTTTCCTTATATCCACCGACCCACTGAAGGACTCACTCTCCCCCTGCATAGAGTCATTTTGTTCTCATATTGTGCAGCCCTAGTAGGGGTTAAGTTTTGGAGCTCTTGAGAAGGGGACAGTCTGAGGCACTACTTAAACATGCATGGATCAAAACACAAATCCAGGTGTGTTTTCCGTGAAGAAAAAACACTAACATGGTAAAACTATAGGCTCATTAATGACCATCTGTGATACCACACGAAAGAGTGGAAAGAGATTGAAAAAGATGCAGGGGTTGGATAAAAAGGTTCACTCCAATGAAAGCATCTCTATTGGCCGCCTATGTGCGTATGTGAGCATAGGCACGCACTCATACCGCAGCGCAGCGACTAAACACAGGTTACTTTATATAAAACCTGCTCCCTGCTTGTGCCTGGAGGTCTCTGTAATCTCCCCCAAGAGCCACACACAAACACACATGTACCAGCACGCGCAAAAGTACACATGCGCAAGTACACAAGCAAACAAGCCCCGTAATCACACTGCAACTCTGTCTATAAGGAGTTGGCCTTCAAAAAAAAGAAGAAAAAACTGCACACTCCCGCCTGTAATTAAACCCGCTGACCTCCTCCAGTGAAAGACGGACAGCAAAAAAGCCCAGGAGTCAGTACGTGTGGCCCCACTGCATTAATAATAAGAGCATTCAAACATGACCTGGCCAAAGCTAACGACGCTAGCCCCTTAAATACTACCGCCCAATTAACTGTCATCAGCTGTGGGTGAAAGTAAGCCAGTGAGGCAGGCTGCACACAGAGATGCAAACCAGTGATACTTTTTTAATGTTAGCCCCATGTATGGATATTGGGCAGCCCTTTAGTTTTAACGCAACCCTAAAATGAATACTTGCGTAATACAGCACATGGGCTTTTGTATTATACAGCAAAAGTAGCTTATGGGTATTTCACCTGCCTGCTTTGGCAAAGCACAATGTCATCTTAGCACTTAAGCAGAAAGCACGAGAGAGCGGCATCTCAAACGTCAGTGCTCTTTGCAACAAATGCGTATCTGTCTATCATCATAATGCACTGGGCTGAGAGTGTAGCTCTAAGAGTCCAAAGAAAAATGTAATTATATGAGGGGAGCGGTTGAAAGAGGGACACTTAGAAGTTAAAGCAGTACTAAGTAACTTGTTTACCTTAATAAATCCTTTCCGTAGTCCCTCTGGGGGTAATACAAGTGTTGGGATGATAGGGGGGTCTTTCATCTCCCCCTGGTTGTCCTGGCCAGAAAATAACAATTGCAGCTTTCCCTGCTCTGACCCGGAGGCCCCAATACACACTAATGGAATCACGAAGCAGAAGCTAACAGGCTAATAGGCAAAGCTAAATGCAGGCTAGCACCACTTTATCAGTATTTAGAGCCAAGTCTGAGTGAAAAAAAATATCTCCATTGTGTAGTTGGATGTACAATATCCCTCTCTCCCTTTGTTTTTTTCTGTCAGTGTAGTATTTACTCACACGGACAATTAACGAGTAAAAAAACGCAACATGCTACGACACCTGCAGTGGCCCATATGGCCTCTAGGGGCATGAGTTGCTTAGTACTGCTTTAAACAATAGGTAACTTTATAAATAAAAATAAAAACAACATTGTGTTAAAAGCTGATTGACAAAATACGTTAAATATATAGAAATTCAATACTCTGCACTCACTAATGTTACACTATACTGTACTATTTAGATGCTAAATTAGGACTAAATCATCAGTTTCCCTTTTTTTTCCTGCAATGTCATTCAACCCAACTCTTATTTTATCTTGTTAGAGAACTTTAACAATACTATTGAGATAAGTTTCGCATTTTGATTCTCATATCTTTTTTTTTTTTATATCAGTAGATCTATGTTGTGCAGCCCTAGTTAGACTACGGTAAAGTGGACGATTGGAGGCTGGGAGGAGCCTTGAAATAGAAAACCTTCTCATAATTCGAAAGAAAGAGCAGCCTGGGACAGGGAGAAGGAGGTTAGCAGAAACACAAAGGAGTTCTTTCACAGTTACCGAGTTGCTGCTTAACTCTGCTGACATCATCAAAGTGAGACGCACAGAGGGTTGGGGGAATTCCCATTTTTGCTGCTGCTGCTACTGCTGCTGCCACCTCCTTCCGTCTTTTAAGAGCTTCTAAGTGGCTTGCATTTCCAGGCTTTTCATGTCGCTCCTATCAGATCCAGCCACATAGCCCCAAGAAGCGGGCTACCATCAGCTATACCCAATCTCTCTCAGGGTAAAACCGCTCTTTCATGCAGCTTTCTTTAATTTGGAGATAACACGCCTAGATGCCAGTGTTCCGCCTCACTTCCCCTTCCTCATCCTTATGGAATTATTGCCTGGTTCTCTTCAAAGGAAACAGACCAACACGGAGTCTGTTTTCAGCAAAAACCCTCTTGCGTTATACCCGTTTATGCTCATACCAACACTTCGAGGAATGCACAGATCGCACTAGCATGTTTGGTGCATGGCATACATCAAAATAATAGGGATGTAAAATGAGGAAAACCCATACTGAATATAGCAGTTACATTATTTTTGTCATAATAACATCTGAATCTTTTAGATGGACTTAAAGTCATTAGGACCAAGCTGTAAGTGACATGTGTGTCAAACAATCAAAGGTACATTTGTTTACAGTGCCATCCTGACATTTTTGACCTACCTTGAATGCATTGCAGCGAGCCGTCTTCTGCCCGGATGGTGAAAGTCTCCCCAGGGTTCACCTGCACCAAAATCACCTGCAAAACATAAAAAAATGAAAAGATAGCTTAATGCTGAATAAGCGAAAACATTGAGAACACTGTACAAACAAGAACTCCAGTTTGAGACCAAAAAGTTGTGGCAAACATTTGTAGTAATCTTTCCCAAATAGGAAAGTCACCACTCTGACCAATAGTAGCAAGGTGGCATAACACGCAGTGGCTTTCACGATAGGGGTGGTGACGAAGACGGATAGAGTTGGCACGCTCACAGCAGCATTAGGTAAGCTGCCGTGACACTGTTGCACATCTTCAAAAAGCAAGTCAAAATACAAGGATACGGCATGTCCACTTAGCACTAAAGATGTCACGCAAACGTGCTTGAAACCACACAGCCCATACTAGCCAACTCCTCGCGTCTTACCGTCAGATTGTCCGCATACAGATTGTTGAGGGAGTACACGTGGCTGTAGACATGAAACAGGTGACCCTCCATTGTCATGCACACGCGCACACACGCCAAATTTAATCATGCATGCAGCCTCTGCACACACACGCGCGACTATATGCTCCACAGGTGTGCCCTTGTGCACATCGTCAGCTCTCTCCCACAGTCTCCCATCTCAGCGCTATAACCTGCTTCCCCTCCTTTCTCAGACACACACACAAATCCGAGAGCCCACACACACCCATATACACACACACACACTTCCTGCTTCGTCTGCTGCTGCTGCTGTTGCTATGGGAACGCAGGCGTAGTACAGGACGACCCGTGTTATGGGAAGAAGACCCCCCCCCCCCATATAAAAGACTAGGGAAACGTGAGGTGTCAGTAAGGCGTCTGCCAATCAGTGTTCTATTAATGTATACTGTGACTCAAGTAATTTAGATCAAACTTAGGCCATGTTCACATCAGGGCGACTGGAAACAAGTCCATATGCATCTGCTGGGAAAATACACTACATTCATGCAGCCGGTGAACACACCCCGACTCTAGCACACATAAAAAAATTAGATACTGAAGGAATTAGGCTTATTATTACCGACATCACATCAACAAAGTTTAAACATGGCCAAAACAACTCTGATGTCTCTAGCAGAGTGTCTTAGATGTCATTAACACTTCTGTATTTGCGTCAAACATTGACATACTGCAACCCCTTGAGCTTGTGCTGGTACTGCAGATTGTGAACGAGCAAATAAACTAAATGTCTAACAGGTGGATCGTGTGAAGTATCCAGACATGAAGATCAATATGGTATTTTTTTAACCAAAGATGTGTTTGTAATCTTACGTAGCCTACCGGCAATATAATAGGCTCCATCTTAACCCATTAGATTGATGATGCCATGAGGGCTTTTCTGTTGTCTGTGGCATAAAACCCGTCAATATCTTTGACATCTTGAGTGAGGGACGCGAGTAGGTGAAGTAGACAGAGGTAGACAGAGGTAGACAGGCCGCAGACGACACAAAACACAAGTATGCGCTTTCAGACTCAACACAGACATCGCTGCTCCCACTCACGCACTAAAACAGCAAATAAAATCTCAAAAGTGCTGAACGGGACCAACAAGTACACAGAGCAACGGAAGAAGGCAGAATCTATGTAATCATGGGGCTAGATCCATGACTCGGGAACTACAGGGGGGACAATAAAAAGAGCTGCACTCTTCAGCCAAACCCTTCGCCTAACTGGTACCTGCAGTAGCCAAAACATTCCCGGCAAACTTCCTCTGGGGCCGGGACAGAAACAGAGGATACACAAACTGCCTCGTGCACAAAAAGAGAGGAGCGTTTGGGGAGAATAGGACTCATAACCGTCCGTTATGATTGGTTTGTGCATGCAGTTGGGGGTATTCAGTTTATCTTAGGACGCCTGAACATAAAACTTTTAATAGCTTGTGTGAATTTAGCGCCTGAGTGAGTGAATAGTCTCTTGAAATCATTAGAATTTTTGATATTATTCAAATCATTCACAAAATCGCATCGTCTAAGAATAGCAGGCAGGACTAGATTTATTTTAGATTTATTTTTTAACAGGCTAATGGGCAAAGCTATAACTATATTTATTTTGCACAACTTGAAGTGAGAATGCAGAGTATTTGGAAAGTGCTCAGATCAGCAGTCACAATGAGGTGTGTAGACATGTGTGGCATAGCTCTCGGCTCTTAGTTCCTGTTATAGACACAGTTTACCGGCAGTAGCTCCTCACCTGAGAAAAAAAGTTTTGTTTACCAACCAGGCTCGCATGTTTTGCATGTTCACCACCTTCAGTTGGCATGACCTGGTTAAAAGCCAGGGCAACGTTATTACACAAAATGTATTATTTTTCAGTCCAAGTCTCATGTGTCATTTTTTCTCTCTTTTTGTTTTTTTTATTGACTCCTTGAAAAGAAAAATAAATAAATACTGACTTCATGAAATAAAGTTGATGGCTTTCTTTACTCAGACTTCACCACTGGTCTTTTTTCTGTGCCTCTTGTTCAGCTGCTTTCACATCCTTCTAGTCTCATACGTAGCACTTTAATTTTATCTACATCTTAAACTGAACCCAGGAACCATTCAATATGAGCTATCAATCTGCCGCAATAAAGAAGAAGAAGATCTTTATTTATATAGCGCCTTTCACATACATAGTCACAAAGCGCTTTACATGAGACAATTGTACATTCACTCCATACTCGGTGGTGGTAAGCAGTACTAAGTAACTTGTTTACCTTAATAAATTAATGGCATAATTGGGGCGTCTTTCATCTCCCCCTGGTGTCTCTGGCCAGAAAACTACGCTTGCAACTTCACTGCCTACGGGTTGGAGCCACCAATGCACAATAATAGAATCACGAAGAAGAAGCTAACAGGCTAATGGGCAAAGCTAACTGCGGGCTTAAACAGTATTTACAGCCAAGTTTGAGTTAAAAAAAAAAGATCTCCATTGTGTAATTGGATGTACAATATCCCTCTCTCCCTTTGTCTTTTCTGTCAGCGTAGTATTTACTCTCACGGACAATTAATGAGTGAAAAACAGCAACATGCTACGACACCTGCAGTGGCGCTTATGGCCTCTGGGGGCATGAGTTACTTAGTACTGCTTTAAGTAAGTTTATATAAATTAATTATATATATATGTATTTACACAGGAAGTATATGGTCTTGGGTGCATGTTTTTCAGATTGTGCTTTTAAGTCCAATGGGTGTTAGCAGGTAGATGAAACAAAAAGCAATCATGTCCAACTTTTCAAGCTACTTTCAACTCTTACACCTTGCTTTTGTGTCTTATTGGCTATGCTATTGGCTATGCTTTAGCTCATCTAACTTGGAGCCAGTCCTCATTTAAGACTTGAAATAGTCATAGTTAACAAAAGCTATCTGATTGACTGTCACTTGTGTAGGACAAGATAGAGGCTGACCAATAGGATGTGACGGTATGCGAGTCCAAAACACAATCAGTGAATCACAATGATTGTCAATTTGCCTGGCACTAGTGGTGTTAGAACGTGTGTTTTTTTTTTTTCGTGTTTACCTGCTGCGCTGCGTCGCCGTTAACCATGTGAGGAATCAGCGGGACCTCCGGGTTCAGGAGAGGGGGCGGAGCCAAGTCCAGCGGAATCTGGTCTGTCATCATCATTGTGACGTACATTCATGGAGAAATTCACTGAACTGCCCTACCTGCAACACAACAAACACAACATATGTTACAAAGAAAGCAGAGAATAGGTATGAACAAAACCATTTCAATAAAGTATGTTAGTTCCAGTATAAAGTAATACAGTTTTATTTGCTTTGTGGCTGGCTAAATAATGCACGTACTCCCACATAAACCAGAATGAAGATGCATAGGCAGTAGACTAATTTAAATGGCTGTATTTATCAGCATAACGGTCTTGCAAGCAATCATGTTTAGTATTGGGCAATAAAAAGGGCCCGGCGAGCTGCACCTGCTGGCTTTGTAAACATCTGAACTAGCATGTAAATAGGTCTATGTGGGTCAGTCATGTGGCCTATTTTGGGAGCTACAGTTGGCTTCTCTGCTAAGGATAATCATAGCAGTAAGCATGCAATAATAACAGCATTAATCATCTTAAGTGGAAAATAACTAGGATCCATCAAAGTGGTTGAAAATGGAGGGGGATAAAAAGCTCTAAAAGCGGCGGGTGTCTTGCCTCCAACATGTGGTTGTTGTCAAGGTCTTTAGACAAAGTAGCTCGACCTTTAACGGCTACGATGCACATGCTAACAGCTAAAGCCACATGGATAAACATTTGCGGCGACCCATACAGCGCACATTGTCCCAGGGGCAACATGGGATCCCAACAACACACAAGAGGACGCGTGCCAAAATCGTAAGGGTGACGTATTGAGGCACAGCATCTCCATGTAAGACACAAACGCACACAGGTTTATGGCCAGAGGTGGGTTAGCAAATGACGTATTGCGTTTTGATGCACAGTCTGTCGCTGAGTGAAATCAGGGCTAAAGAGCAGATGATTAGTGGTTGTGAGCAGCGATTAGCAATCATAGCTGAATATTGGTAGGTATGGGGATAAGAAGTAATACACAGTATATGCACAGAGGTAAAACAGGGTTACTTTGAAGCAGCAGTAGTAAAACTAAAGAGCAAAGGTGCCACATGTAAAGTAATATAGAAACAGCTACATTAAACAATTACACACACACACACACCCCTTAACCGAGTGCAAAAAAGGTTACAGAGTATAGACCAGAGCAACGCCTCATTTGAAAGCTAAGACCTACAAAACAGACTCCAATGTTTTTGTTGTGTTTTTGGTCCCTATTTCATCACATTCTCGTCACGTTTTTGTGGCTCTTTCGTGGCTTTCTTGTTGCTTTTCCAGCACGTTTTAGCCGCTCTTTTGTCACAGTTTGGAAGTGTCTTTGTTGAGGTTTGTTGCTGTGTTTTCAGCACTTTTTCATCACATTTGTGTCACTTTTTTGTTGCTCTTCGGGCTCGTTTTTGCTTGATTTGGATAAAGCTGAACTGGAGAAAATGTGCTCGGTTAAGGCGGGGGTTAAGAGGTTAAATAAAAAAAGACAATGAAATAAAGCTGGTGACACAGGGCATTTCTATTGACAACCTTTTACCACCATTTCTTTTGCTACTTCTAGTAACTTTTACTGCTAGTAAATGGTGCTACTACTTTTGGTGCTATAAATGACTGCATACATCAAACTGCCAATGAATACTTTTTCTTGTTGCCCCCACAAGACGTCAAATTTAGTCCAGTGGTTGTCTAAAACTAAGGCTGCACAATATAATCACAAAATAATCATATCACTGTATTAGGTGGACATATATTCTAGCAGTATTCTTAAAACTATGTCCAGGTGACAACTTTCTGAAACATGTGACTTTCCTAACAAGTCCATATGTTGTAGGAGTGAGCATTCCTGTGAGCAGCTGCGTGCCATTGTGTGTGTCCTCTTTCGCCCGGTCGTCCCATAACACTGACACAGAGGTCTTAGCGTGGGTTAGTGGAACACACAGCTGCGCCTCATACTGTCACATAAACACCCCCCGAGCCCACTCCCCCCCCCGTCCCCCTCCCTTCACCCACCCCAATTTATCCATGTAATCTCGTTTTCCCCGTGTACACACTGCTGCTATCTCCTCCCGACTCCTCCATCGCAGCCCGGACATCCCGCCTTGAGATACAGTTGTACACGGGCGTGCACTTACACAACACACACAACACACACACAAACACACACACACACACACACACACACACACACACACACACACACACAGATGTATTGAGAACAGGGGTTGCGTTCAGGACACGTCGCAGACAGATGGTAAGGCTGCCTCGAGCTCGGCCAGGAAAAAGACTGGAGGGAAAAAAAAAAAAAGCAGGGAATGGCAAAGTGAAGGTTCAGGCCTGGATGATAAATAAGGAGCAAACTTTGGAGGAATAGGCAACCGCTGCGTCCCGTCCAATGTCTCAAAAATAAACCTCATGTCTCAGAAGAATTCAATATATTTGGATAAAAGCGACGCGATGGGATACAGCCTGGCAAGTAATTACTGTGCGCTGCTTCATTTTTAATTCCAGACTGAAAAGCTACAAAAGACTTCTCAAAAACAAGAGTCTGAGACCTCCTACAAGGCATTAAGACTCGCTCGCAATGGCCAGGAACATGCGGCAAATGCTACAGTACATAGTAGAATAGATCGCAGTAAATATGTTCAAATATCGTAGGGCAGGTCAATCGAGAGGACATTTTACTACTTTCTTCAGGAACTTCTTCAGAGCTTATTAACCTCTTAGCCCCCACCTGAACCATACACATTTTCTCCATTTCAGCCTTGCCCAAATCTAAAAGTGTCATGAAAAATAGTGACCAAAACAAGGATGAAAATGCACCAAAAAGTGACCAAAAAGCAGCTAAAGAGCAACAATAACACAATACAAAAGAGACAAAAACACGATTAAAGAATCATCAAAAAGCATCAAACAAGGTACAAAAAATGTACAAAAAATGAGATGAAAAACTGACGAAAACACGACAAACAAAATACAAATACATGACAAAAAAGAGGAAAGGAAAAAAAAAGACAAAAATGTGACCAAAAAAAAACATTTTAAAAATGTGATAAAAACAAAGCAACAGAAAAGTCACGACCAGCTTTGCGGGTCTTAGTCCAGTCAAGAAGCTTCTAGATTTGGATAAAGCCGAACTGGACAAAATGCGCTCAGTGAAAGTGGGGGGTGAGTGGTTAAATCAAATGACAAGACAAAATCAAAACAATCAAGTTCCCCTTTTTTGAAAATGTAATCAAAACCGTCAATTATTCTTTGATTCACGAATGAGTGAAGCCAGAAGAGGTCACATGGAAGTGCCATCTTTGTGCAATCTTTGTGCAATCTCAAAGATTGCACTTCCAGTGCAATCTTTGTGCCAGTCCCAGGTCCCAAAAAATCACCCAATACATTATAGTTTTCTAGCACTCATTCCTTTCTTAATAAGTCCAGACAATGACCAGCTGGTTGTAGGGTATTAAAAAAAAAAAAAAAAAGTTCCCCAAGTTTGTAATGTTGGAATCATCTTTTAAAAAGGGCGACCAAATCATTTTTTCTTTGACTTAATTGAAGAAAAATGCCTGGTGTGGAGTTTGTTTGAAATGTATTGCTATTTTCCAGACACAGAGAGATCGCCCAGCTCACTTCCAAGGACTATTTTACATGGAGCAGACATGCCTTACAACCACCTCCCAAATCGAAAGTGGGAAACTGCGTCTTCGCTTTTAAGCCTCTCTCAGACCCTCCTGATAGATAGATAAACCGCGATGTGTTAAATGCAGCTCAGCGATGTCCTGTTATATAATTACTTGGCAGAGTTTGCCTCTAAATTTAAACACTTAACCTTTCACTGCAATTTGGGCGAAGTGATGTATGAAATTGCAGAGTGCGGAGGCGAGCTTTAAAAAGATTCGAGTTGTCAAGAGGCGCCGCGCTCCGGACTGATGTTACCTGGTCAAATGGACGGGAGAAAGAAGGATTCGATGTCAAGTTAATTAAAGCTGTTGCTAAAATTGCGATGAGAATAGTTGTTTGTTTTTGTCATCTGCTTCCTTTTTCCCCCCACAGTGGTGAGGTTGTTTGGCAGATTTTAATTCAAGATGGCGCTTTCATCATCATTGTATCATCCTGAAAGAGATCGTTTGCATCCCTTTCCAAATGTAGCATATTTGTACAGATTGCAATGACTGTCATATTATGCACTTTCAAGGTTCAAAGAGTCGTTTGGTTTGCAGCAGCAGAATGACGAAAAGCACAGTTTCCATAGAATTACAAAGTGCCGTTTAAACTACCAATGGCATCTGGAACAAAAGAGTTAATAAATAAATCTATTTATCAAACCCTTGCTGAATCTGTGGCCAGACGGGAGCTGAACTCAGCCCATAGAGGATGGCCCGAGTCTGAGGTGACCTGCCTGGTCCGTCTGAAGATCTGGGCCTCTTTGTCCTGAAGGTCGTTAAATGTACCTCCTGCAATTTCCCCACAAGTGCGCACAATACTCTGCAAGTGCTTCCTATTTTTTCCAAGGACAATGTTGTACCAAACCAACAAAACAGACTCAATGAAACATTCTCTTAAAAGTCTTTACGATAAAAGTACATGCGCTCATTAGCTTTGGAACAGAGAGCACCAACCTGAGACTCAAAGGCCAGTTTGTCATCAGTAATGGTGCCTAGATATTTATACTGGTGCACTATTTCCACTGGACACTGGTGAGAGGGAAGGAGGAGACTTCCTAAAATCAAAGTGCATCTCCTTAAGTCTTTCAAAGATTGATTTTCAAAAAACGAGAGCAGGCAGTATTGTTTTTTCTCTCAACAATAGAACTAAATGCGGTGTACTCCAGGGCAGACAAGTCAAGACTAAACCAGATCTAATCCTAGGACTGGAGCTACCACAATACTTGAGCAGCTAAAGAGTCTTGAGTACCACCATAGGTTTTTCCTGTCCACAGCTTGAGAACCGCTGCTCTATACATCTCCTATGTGCACCAGTGCTTACACAGGGACTTTCTGTTTTAGACATAGACGGGTGTTCACAGACGGCCCATGCGAGCACACTCACTCGGCGGGACAAGCGAGGGATTGTCCTCTGGATCCAACGTGGAATTTTTCATTTAACATTTTATCCCAGCTGGGAATCGACACCTTATTCCTCCCGCATTCCGGCGGGACGGGGAACCACACTGTGCGTCTGTGTAGGGGATGTCTGTAGATGTCAGCGCCACTGTCCATCTGGCCGTGATTTCACCGGCAAACAACGCTCATTGTTCATTCATACTTTACATTAGACTTATAGACCTTACATCCCGGCGGTGAAAGAGATGATATGGAGGATGAATGGACTTAAAGGCTATTGGATTGCTCTCCACTGTGAGGTCAAAACAGTCAATAAAGCACTTCTACTTAATAACACCGGATCCACTTTTATACTTTACGGTACTTTGAAGACTTCCATATGATCTGAAGTGGCCCCTTCTCTTGTTGACACTTTTGAGAATCAATAGCCCTGTGTTTTCGCAGACACCAAACACTAACAGTGCTCACACTCAGCAGCCCCAGATACACATGGGCCATTACTCACAGTCTGTCCTGATGGAGAACATAATGGACATTCACATGCAGCTCGCAGACGGTCTGACACACTTCCACCGGACACTTCACACCTCAAAAATACACACGCCAATGCACCCGCTCAGTAAAAACTAGGCCGGCCAGCTTTTCTACGGCAATGATAGCCAATTGAGAGTAATATGATAACACACAACAGATCTAACCAACTATTCCATTACTATTCTTAATTACTGGATAGCACTTTCGGAGATCACAGGGAGGCTTAATCCCCCCCATCAGTTGAGTAAGGAAATAATCCTGCCACCAATCCAACTCAAACTGACCGCTGCTGGTTTTTGGGACGGTTTTAGAGTTAGATGGTGAATCAATTGAGTAAAAACACTTTAAGCTGAGTTTACAATACAACATATTAAAGCTGTGCGATTAACTTTTTATGTGGGGAAAAAAAAGTTGATATTTGTGCGTGTTTGACCCTGTAGTGACCCAGTGGGTGTATGAGTGGTCAGCATTGCGCCTTTACTTTCAATCACGGTGGTCTCGAGGACGCTTCAGGATTAATTATTTTTTGAAGGTTTTCACTGCTGAAGGAGCCTCTCACCAGAAAACCTACAAAACGATTCAACCCACAGCATCCTGGAGACCACTGTGATTGAAAGTAAAGGTGCCATGCTGACCACTCAAACAGCCACTGGGTCACTACAAGGTCAAATAAGCACAAATATCAACTTTCTTTTCCACATAAAAAGTTGCATAATGCAGCTTTAAGGAAATTATGCAAAAATGTTCTGAAACTCATTACATCATCGCTTCTATAGGCCCCAACTTAACTGGCAGCCATACTCACTAATAACTGCAGCATTGCCCCGTAAAGTACAGCCCACTCGAGGACCACTCCACACCAAATTCAATTGAGAATCTGCTGCCGGTCATTCATTTTGAAGGGGAGCAGAGGATATGTGTTATGGCTCCATGTATCAGGCGTGACAAGTTCTTCCCAGAAGTGATTGTGTCACAAAAACAAGATATGCATTGATTTCAGAGCCTTCAGTTCGGTGGAGAAGCATTATCAACGCATGAGCAGAGAGAGCGGACGGAAATCCATAACTGACCGACAGAAAGCGGTTTAGGCTATTATTCAAATAGTAAATATGGGTTATCAACCAATTCATCACGACAAAGAATCCATCAAAAGCTTCAAATGTAACTGAACTTTAAAGGTTTGTAACGTATTTGGATTTCCAACAATTGCTCTCTTAAAAACATCTTTAAAGCACACTGTGACACCTTTTCGGAGTTTCCAAAATACCGACAAGCATGTTAATTGAAAAAAAGGAAAGTAAAAGTAATACAGCCATCATAGTTCAACGTCAGCACCAGTGGAATATTTGACAAATGGCTAAATATAAAACGCAAGTGTAAAGAATATAAGTAAGGGATTGATCGTATAGAAGCACAAATATCATAAAAGTCCAATTTGTCAGAGGGGAACCGAAACGGAAACTGAACTTTCCTCTTACTTTCCCCGGCACATTTCTTTGCAAATGTGTGGTCTCGATATGGAAGTGCACCCACTCACTGGATCTTGTGATAACGCAGGAACTGTCAAGCATGCATCGCTGGTGTAAACGTTAAAAACAACTTCCTAGCTGGTCACACAATGCTATCACCTGCAACGACGAATCTACCACTTTTTCTTTTTTTTTTTTTTTTTGCTGGCTCTAACTTTTCACGTATGGGGGCTTTTTTTGTTCCACCTCTGAAGTTATCTGACATTCAATACGTCCCAATGAGCATCGTGCATGTAAATGTGTTGACATAAGAGGCACCAAATAGCACAGAAAACCACAGCTCAGACGTAGCTGTAGGTATCTCATTCCCCCGATGTTGGGTGTGTTAAGCGCTGAGGAATGCTCTCAGGTGTCAACGCTCCGAGCGCGATCTACTGTACGCCGTCCATAGGAATACAGTGAAAAATAGGACTGCAAGGTAAACCGTAATTTGAGTTCTCGCAGTTGGCAAATCACAAGGCTGCAGCTATTTAGACAATATCATGTGCAGGCATAATATCTGATCTCCATGGGATTTTATTGCATTGCACAAAATGACTATCACTGAGTTTATACTTTTACAAACATGCTCTGAAGTCAGTCTATGTGTCTTGCATTAGTGTTAAACTGAGGAGCATCAACAAGTTCTCCAAGCCTTTCCAAGAAGTTTGTCAAAGGCCTTCTATATATTTCTACACATACTGTTCACAGTTGATGAGCCTCATTTTAGATGCTTTTTGTTCAGGACATATTGGAAATAATCTGCAAACATTAAGGTAAATATAGTTAAAAGTGCATTACGCAACTTTTTGTGTGGAAAAAAAAGTTGATATATGTGCTTATTTGACCTTGTAGTGACCCAGCGGCTGTGAGAGTGGTCAGCATGGCACCTTTACTTTCCATCACAGTGGTCTCTAGGAAGTTCCAGGATTCATTGTTTAGAAGGTTTTCGTAGCTGACGGACCCTCTCGCCAGAAAACCTACAAAACAATTGATCCTGGAGCGTTGTAGAGACCACCAAGATTGAAAATTAATGTGCCATGCTGATCACTTATACCGCCGCTTGGTCACTACAAGGTCAAATACGCACAAATATCAACTTTCTTTTCCCATAAAAAGTTGCATAATGCAGCTTTAAGTATGAAAAATCTCTTTTATGCTGAAACATCATCTTGGCTACCAACTCGCCAGTGCAAAACTCCATCATAGTTATGCAAATGTTATAAGGAGCTCATACATAAAAGTATCACAGGGTAAGAATGGTTGGCGATCCCTAGCTTAGCAGTTCATGTTTCTGCTTCGTCACAAAAGTAAATCTTGATCACACAAAACTAATCTAAATGTAATATTAATTAAACATTAAAAATATTACGAATAATCACTTCTAGATTCAATATTAATTTGTGTACATTTGCCAGCATTAGTGAAGGAATGCCTGGTTAAAAAAAAAAAAAGGATTTCGAAGATATCCGAGGACAAGTTGATGCATTGAAGAGGTTTTGAGTTTAAAAAAAGGGGGTCGTCGCCTCTAAATATTGTGGGAAAGTGCCACCAATACCACTCCCATTGAAGTCCAGCTCCTCTTACAAAAGGTATTCAGTGTATGGGAGACCTGCCTCGCTCTTTCCAGCAACTGAGGAGGGGAAAAAGGAGAAAAAAGAAAAAAAAAAAGAGGAGAGAGGTGGAGTGGAGGAGGGGGTAGGGAGGGAGGAACAGGGAGAGAGGCGGGAGGAGAGGAATGCTGCTGGTGCTTATAGTGAGAAGGACACACACGTACACACAGACGCTCGGCACAAAGAAGACACTGATTGAGGAAAGATGGACGCTACTCCGGTTCCCACGTTGCACTCAACTCTTATTTCCCTGTAAGGGCTAATAACAAGGCTTTGGGCAAATAATACAATATGACAGTTTACAAAGAGGGAAAAGTGTCTATTGAACGTCTGTATGCTGATACATAGAATAGACTAATCTATTGTAATCCATCTTGTTTTAACTTCAGGATAGATTGTGTTTTCTATTCCCATTTCTAATCTTTCTGTTTCTAAGTCAATTCCTTGTTTTCCTACCATGGTTGAATGTTGTCTGAATTCAAGTGTCCAACTCAATCCCTTTCCTGTGACCTTAAAAGGAGACAATCAAGCAAACTAGACTTTTTTTTTTAGCTTAACTATATTACAAATACTGTTCCTTGGTCCAAGTCATGCCTGGAGAAGCTGCAGTTTTGAGCTATGCACTAGGGCTCCGATCTGTATTTCAGTTTCATAAAATTCTTTTTTCTTTTAATACCATGGACCAGGATTTTGTGTCCTTAATAAAGCTTGAATGAATGAATGAATCAAGACGAAGCTGTCCCACACATTTTAAAGCTCAGAATGACATCGATTTGCTAGCATGTCATTTGAAAACATAAAAAAAAAAAAAGTCCATACTGACGTACTTAAAAGAATTATACATATTGTCGACTTCTTTCAGAAGAGCTTCTAAAAACTATATTAAAGCGGAACTAAGTAACTCTTGCCCCTAGAGGCCATAAGTGCCACTGCAGGGGATATTGTACATTTTCACTCAAACTTGTCTGCAAGTACTGTTTAAGTGGCGCAAGCCTGCAGTTAGCTTTGCACGCTAGCCTGTTAGCTTCTTCTTCGTGATTCTATTACGGTGTATTGGTGACTCTGACCCGGAGGCAGGACAGCTGCAATTGTGGTTTTCTGGACAGAGACACCAGGGGGAGATGAAAGACCCCCAATCATCCCATTACCCAGAGGGACTACAAAAAGGATTTATTAAGATAAACAAGTTATTTAGCGCTGCTTTAAGATTGATGTTGAAATACCAGATTTAATCCACTTACATTCAACCTAGCCTCTCAATCACAATACCTTCTCACAAGTTGGGAATCATTGCAACCAAACAGCAGAGCAAGCCTACTTAGAGCAAGGACTAGCTTGAAGCAAAAATAAAAGACACTAAAAGACACTACTCTGCCTTGGAATTAGAAACTTGGGGAAAATGTAACATTTCTGAAATTCGACTGATGCACTTTTGAAACTGATCAAAAAGAATCCCTCTTTTCATCTTCCTTTTTGATACGTTTGGCTCCTGCATGTGTGCTCCTTGCATACATTTGCCAGCGGGTCTACGGTCTGCGCCCTCTCGCCCTGTAATTGCCGTAATGATATGTCATCCACGGAGACGCAGTTGCAGCGGGTGGAGAGAGGAATGCGACGACGGACTCGTACATCAGCGCGCACGCTCGCAAAGCCATGTACGAACAAGCTCCTCGCCAAACTACTTCAATTTCAAACCTCTAGGGCACCTTTACTTTATTTTTTTTTACCTTCAACACACTTCACCCAATAAATAGAATAAGCTGCAAACATTTATTCCATTACAGACATTTTTAGCATTTTTAGCATATCAAAAAAATTAACAAATGTGCGTTTGCTGTGAGCGGCTCACCTCTCCAAAGACAAGACTTGTAAATTTACTGGGAGTGGAGACATCTGCAGCTCGTGTCCATGGAGATGCTGACTAAAGGCAGCCAAATATGATATTTTAATAGGTTAGGTTCTCATCCAAATCCATTCTTTCATTACCCACTGCAAAAATAGAATTTTCTGTGTCAAGCTGGTCATTAGGAGCATGTTTTGTATTGATAGCAACAGTACATTCCAAAATGTTTGCATGTTGTGCACCTGTTTCCATTGAGTCGTACATAAAAACATGCACTATCAAATCGTCTTAAAGCCTATAGACTGATTATTTTATTAGCTTGACAAATCATAAAAGTCTTCGCGGGGGTCCTTTTGCTTGCGGGGTAGACTTTTAGTCGATGACAGCGACCGTAAATCGTAGTGGCTAAATGGGGACACATCAAGCAGACACTGGATCTCTAAGCAAGGAGACTGAATGTGCTCTCCTGGCTGTCAAGCAAAAGCTCATGTCCTCATCCCAACCTTTCGTTCTGCACGTAATTTTGTCGAATGTTTTCCTTTATTATTGCTACATGCAGCATTCCCCGAGTGTCTCCAAGGTTAGACTGTGGTGGGATTCTACATTGTGCGCATAACTCGAGGCAGATGCTATTAGCAAACGGCAGAAACACCCTTCGAACCTCAACCTTCCCATAATGCAATTTGAAACAAGGTTGCCTGATATTAGAAAAATGGTGGAATATGGCAACTATGCCAAAAATTGCAACTATGTTTTTTATCTTGAACACACCAGTGAGGTCACCTGTCTGGCACATGAAGTCCACAAGTATCAACTTCTCTCCAAGCTGGAAGTACAGACAAGTAAAGAACAAATAAAATCTATGGAAGTTGAGAATTATATGCATACAGATAATTCATACTTGAAGTTTGAATTGGCACTTTCTTCAGCTAGATGCCCTCCCCTACGCAATGTGTGCACAGCATGGGAGTTGAATTACCAGCTCTATAGTTCAGATAAGGACACACTTTTTGACACAAGGGACACTTTGTGGTTTTACACTTTGCCAGGAGGGCTGTGCCAAAGAAAACATCAAAATTGCAGCAGTGATTTATTACCTATATTTATGAGCGAGAAGACCGGTGCCGCATGAGACCCAGGGGCAAATTTCTAAGGCAATTCTTGAATGTTCTCTCCGTCCCTGTGTATAGGCTTCCTCCAGGTGCTAAGGCTTCATCTACCGCTAAAAAACATGTACACTGCTTACATGCATGAGTCCAAAGTGTGTTCATTAACATGGACTGTCCCGAGCAAATAAGTTTTGCCAGGTTCAATAGTAAACCATAGCATTAAAAACCTCTTACCACCCCGGCCTTGACCGAGTGCATTTTCTCCAGTTTGGCTTTACCCAAATCTAAAATCTCCTCAAACAAAGCGTCAAAATAAGCAAAGAAAACGAGGATGAAAATACCACGACAAAAATGAGCAAAAGAGCGACAAAAAACAATCAATTTTGTAGGTCTTAGCTTTCAAATGAGGGTTACGCTGGCCTATAGGCTGAAATCTCCAGTCAAGAAGCTTCTAGATTTGGGTAATGCCAAACTGGAGACAATGCGCTTGTTTAAGAGGTTAAAAAGCATGTGTTTTTGTTTTAGATATTGACCGTGTGTGGCGGAAAAAAAGTGCAAAAAGAATTTCAAATATCCCTGTTTACACTGACTGGAGTGTTTTGGTTCCAAATTAAAAAAAACACTGTTATTTCTACTCCTCGATTACTTCATCCAAAAGAGGAGCTCATTACTTTTCTTTCATCTTGCCCCTGTGTCCCCCCCAACCCCCCACCCCCCTTCAGTCTGTTTCCTGTTTCCTTTAAATACCAGGCATTCTGCAGATCCTTGTGAGCAGTCCAGGCGCCGACAAGTTAGGACGAAGCCTGGAGAACAACTCCAATCAGCATTTTTCTCTCCACTGGCCCTGCATGTGCACACGCAGACAAAATGAGCACCTTGGGCATCGCCTTTCTCTCCCCTCTCATCCTCCTCCTATCCATCCGCTAAGCCACCAGCGCAGTCCCTCTCATCTAGGCATGTGTTTCCAGGAACACACGGGCCCCGAAACAGACGACACAGTGACTAAAGACGGCCCTCTCCACGCCCTCTTCCTTTCTGTCCTTCCGAGAGCTCGGAGAAGAAAGCCGCTCATTGGACGCTATTTATTTTTAAAGGTCGAATAAGCAGGAAATCCGGACACACAATTGTAAACAAACGTCACCTTTTGCCCTTGTCCGAGTCTGTATGGTTATAGTTACATAAAAATACAATTCAAGGGCCATTTATAGGGCTATATCAATTTTAAACAATGCCAGTATGGTATAGAGAAAAAAAAGGTTTAGGTATCGAAAAAATATAAGTGTCGAAAATCTTTATATCAAGTTTTGATGCTGTTGGTCATCAAAATTGATGATGACCAACGTGAAGTGAAAGGCATGTTGAAAAAAAAAATTAAAGAAGGAAAAAGCAGGGTATATTTGAAAAGAAATGGGGGGGAGGGGGAATCTTTGGGACAAAGCTTGAAAAACTGGGAAAATTTGCAGCCAATTTGAAAAATAAAAAATTGGGAAAAGGTAGAACATTTTAGAAAATGTAGGGGAAAATTGTGGAAGGAAATGGTCAAAAATGAGCTTGGAAAGTGTTTTTTTCCACCCTTTTGTAGTTAAAGCAGTACTAAGTAACTCATGCCCCTAGAGGCCATTAGCGCCACTGCAGGTGTTGTAACATGTTGTGTTTTTTTACTCATTAATTGTCCGTGAGAGTAAATACTACGCTGACAGAAAAGCAGAAAGGGAGAGAGGGATATTGTTCATCCAATTTACACAATGGAGATCATTTTTTTCGAAAAGGATTTATTAACAAGTTACTTAGTACTGCTTTAAATGAAGTTTCTTGGTTGCTTCACCTCAAACAAATGATACAAGTAATTAAATGGAAATAAAAGGACTAAATTAACATTTTTAATTTGTTATGGTTCTATATGACAAATAATTTAGTATAGGTATCGAAAAAAGTTCAGGTATCGGTATCGAAAGCCAAGTATCCTTAAAGTACCGAAACTACATGGTTTTGTATTGTACCACCTAAATAATTGAAGCACTTGGAATTTGCTTGTTATGAGCTTTGATATTGATACTGGAGCACTTTGTATTGGAATCATATACGGGGTTCTCTATTTTTCCCCATCAAAGATCAGCATTTTCTACCACCCAAGTAATATCTATACACCCAAGAAAGATCAACAAAAAAGGAGCTTCTTTAGGATGAAAACTGGCTACATAACAGAACTTCTTCAGAAACGCTTAGTAACAATATATTGTGTCTTACTGAATGGGGAAGGATAAGATCAATGTATTGTTTGTTCCAATGGGATGTTTATACTGACATTGCTCCAAATATGCCACAAAACACCTTGATATATAGGATTCCTTCACAACAAAATGGGTCATTTGGAGGTTAGCGGTGATAAAGTTACACAGACTATTTTTACAGGAGAAAAAACTGTCAAGTACATTTTCAAAGATGCAAGGCTGTAGTTACTTAAGACTTCAAAAAGCTCTGTACAGCTAAATATGCAGCTGCTTCCAACCCACCCAGAGTAATTCTAATCCTGAGTGCCAAAGGAGCAGCTCAGCCAAAAAGGTCCGGGATTTGACTTTACTGCTGTGCACTTCCTGGAAAAAACCCGCCTCCCCCGCATTCCAGGGTACCGCTCTTCCCTTGCCATTGGCTGCGCGGGACGCACCGGCCCCCCGATTGGCCGGGGACGAGGCCAGTGGGCGGGTGCTATGAGGGCTCAAAGAAAGTGCGGCTCATTCCCAGGGAGAGCGTACGGTTACATAACACACACACACATATATAGAGGATCAAGACAACACCCAGAAAACAAAAGGCAGGTCAGGAGAAAGAAGCGAAAGAGGAGCAGACGGAGGCGTGGAGAGAGGGAGGGGTCGGCCGCGGCATCGTCTTTCCCTGTGAACAAAATCGAGAGGAAGCGGCGGCTATTTTATACCCAGGTCAGGAGCGGTGGGAGAGCTTTCCGCTGTGAGAAAGGTTAATTGGAGAAAGATCACCTGCGCTGGGCGGTTTTGGCGGAAGAGCAGTGGACCAAATAGTGGGAACTGAGCCAGGAAAAAAACACAGAGAGAGAGACACTCACTCGGACGTGACGGGAGATTAGTGGAAAATACTACAATTAGGAGCGATTAAATCAATAGTATCTGCAGCCTGTCTACTCTAGGGAAAGGACAGAGAGGGGGATAACAACGTAAAATCACAATTTCAACAGGACGAATGAGCAAATCGCAAGAGCTGAACCTCAGTAGAACATTTGACCAAACATGAAAACACATTTCTGCACTGCGTCTCATGGATAAACCTTGTAATTTCTTTGATTTTCACGGCACAAAAGTTCTGAAGTGCATGAAAATCCTTGTTTAGCTGTTAAGATTTCAGTCACTGTATCTGATTTTAGTAGAGAAAGACATTTTTTTCCTTCTTATCATACATATGTAGTGGTTTGTGAAAAAAAATACTGTCCATGTAATTATAACTCATCGATCGTGAGCTTGCAGGCTATAGTTATGGTTCGCATTACTGTGACCTGAAAAGCGACCTCTCAAAGTTGTGAAATTAGCTTATATACTGAAGAAATTGAGTAATGTTAGGCCTGTTTAGCTTAAAAATATCAGTTCAAAAAGGACTTAAAGCAGTACTAAATAGCTCATGCCCCTAGAGGCCATAAGCACCACTGCAAACGTCGTAGCATGGTGCTAGCGGCAGTTAGCTTTGCCCGTTAGCCTGTTAGCTTCTTCTTCGTGATTCTATTAGTGTCTATTGGTGGCTCCGACCCGGTGCAGGAAAGTTGCAATTGTGGTTTTCTGGCCAGATACACCAAGGACAGACGGAAGACCCCCCAATCATCCCATTAACACTTGTATTACACCAAGAGGGACTACGAAAAGGATTTATTAAGGTAAACAAGTTACTTAGTACTGCTCTAATCTTACAATATCCCACAATAAATTGAAATACAATGAAACACAACCTACTTAGGGTAAGAAAAGAAGTAGTATATAAAATAAAAAGCCCCCAAAAATGCGAATATGTAATGACGATAAATATTCAGCCGAAAAATGTATTGTTTATCTGTCATTTATAAGATAAGTCGATATAATAATGATTATGACAGCCCTATAGACCCTTTAAAACATGCACAGTTAACTCTAAAGTGATTCTTCCCAAATACAGGCTAAGGCAAATTTAATCCCCAAGTCCCGCCCTATAGCAGTGAGGACAAGAGGTAGAAGGTAGGGAGGGAGGGGGGCGCACAGTGGCCGGAGGTTGAGTGGGGAGAGATATGTGTGGAATCCTAATTGTGTTATTGCCCCAGAACAAACATTAGTCCTGCCTGTCATACCACAGACAGCGGGCAATGGGCCAGTGTGAAAGCAGCACAGACACGGAGCCGGAGAGGGAGAATTGAATGAGTCCGGCAAATTAAGAAACGTCCTCTCCCCTGTTTCTGAAGAACCTGACAATAAGCTCTATGTGCGTACCGCCGGGAGTGCTAGCCGCTAGCTTCAACTCAAGCTACGCTGAAACAGATGTGCTCCCCTTCCTTCTCCCCTTCTTTCCCACATTCTCTCTCCTTTCCTTCTACCCCTCCTGTCTCTCGCTCTCTCGCTCTCTCCCTCTCTCTCTCTCTTGCAGCTGTGTGTGGTGTGGCAGAGGCCCAGCAGGCAGTAAACCCACAGTCCAGCGCTTGCCACGTCGTCACGCAGCAGCAACGTCAAAGACAGGAACAAGCGCTGCTGCTATATTCATCTGTTTGAGGAAGAGGGCTGTGAGTAAACTGGGTCATTGTGTCAAAAGCGAGGCATTTCAACAAGTTACATCAGACAGAATCTTTTCAAGTAATTCTACTTTTTTTTTTCTTCACTCGCCATCACAGCTATTACACTTTACACTCCAGAGACTCTTGCACATGATTCAGATGGGTGTCTTGCCCGAAATAGGATAAATGTGCCAACCTCTCGGACATGGGCTTCGCTGACTTTGCTACTATCCCAACAGGACCCACACAATTCTAGACTGAGTGTCACATCAAATCTTTGAAGACTCAGAATCTTAGACACTAGTTTGCCTGTTTTTCCTCCAGCTGGGTTTGTCTTTACCAAAACCTATAGCGCTCAAGATCTGGAGATAGGTTTCCCCCGGGCGCTGCAGTGCTCCTGATGGGTTAGTGTCATTGAAAGATGGGGACCAATTACAATACAGTAGAACATTAGTGCAGCCTCCTCTACAACGCGACCGGATATGCAAAAGCGGTATGTTCCTCCATGTGTCAGAGCCTTTGCTTACCAGATGTTCAAAGCGTAAACACACCACAACCAAATAGTTTACAGACGCCGATCATTATCTTTATCATTAGGCCTGATGTCAGTATTTCCATTTCAATAAACCTCATCTGTCTCTCTACGCGCAGTATCCTCCTTTCGCAGCCTAAGGACAGTTGTGTACTTCTGGCACAATTGTTTGTATTTAATATAGAGGAAGTGGCTGTTTTCCCACAAGCACATGATCATGAGTCACTCCTTGACAAAGTAGAGGCTTCCAGATTTTTCTTCTCCGCTCAAAAAACTTGCGCCGAGTGCAGTTCATTGAGTCTGCGTGTCTGAGTATGTTAGCCTAAGGAGAGCTCAAAGTTAACCCCTCCCTAAAACCAAGGATCTCCTCGTCAGCTATGCCAGGCCACACACATTGGAGATGCAGAGGGTCTACAGTACAGGAGATGACATAGACAGATTTCATACTTTTGTTGGGCGGCTCGGTGGCACAGCAAGAAGGTCCCGGATTCCCTGTGCTTGCAGAGTTTCCTCCAGGTGCTCTGGTTTTCCCTGCCACTACAAACATGTACAACAGGCTATCAATGAGAGTGGAGATTAACCCATGGTTATAATCCCGTGTAGCGTGCGTACATGCATGAGTCTTATGTACAATCATGCACTATCCAAATGAATAAATGCGTTTCAGTGGACGGAGTGTGTGTCAATCAATACTTTCTCAAATGGAAACTAATGAGATTTACTGCCAATTGCTTGAATGCCAATAATAATGGGCCACAGAAACATCCCCTGTTGCATTTGGTGTCATTGAACTTTACGCAGCCAATACTTAAAGAGACTAGATGCAATTGGTCCTTTTATACTCACTACTGCCACCTCAGGTCTAATGCGTAACTGCAGGTTCTATATTAAGCTCATGCATGACGGCACTTCTGACCCGTGCAGGATTTTAGAGGCAGTTGTGGTGAATAGGTCTGGGCTCGTTCTACACATTAGGACATGGCTGGAACATGGAGGGGAAGGAAAATACTTAGTTTTAACATTTTTAAACTCTGTATAGTCCCTTTAATAATAACAATGAATACAAAGCTCTATGCTGTACTACACTAATAATTCCAAACATGCACCTAAACCTGCAAAAGGAATTAAAAAAATATTGATACATGACTACCAAAAATCTGTCTTCGGACAACAACAAAACATGAGACTGTGATTCTCTGTAAATATATGTTTTGGCATGAGCTGCAGTTCCTTGGAAAGAGGAGAACCTGTGAATCAAGCGTTTGGGAAACCCCTATTGAGTCATCAGATAGCAGCTGGGCAACATTACAACACTGTTACGATTGATTGGAAATGTTGTGTTACGTAAGAAGTGATAAATCATCTTAAGCTGAAAAGTAGATTATTTTCTGCCTATAGAATCGGAAGATGTGCTATACTTACTACACTGGGCATTGGATTTGTTTGTATTGTAAATTGCTTTCTAATTGGCTGAGGACAAAGCCAGAGATGCGAGGTGCAGCCGTGTCTGGAGACCGAGAGGCATAATGAAACAAAAATCTCAAATTGACTTTGTTCTGAAACGTGTAACCGAAGCCTCTAAGGTAGCAGGTTCCTACATAAGACCCCAATGAAAGAGAGATTGTTTTGTAACTTCATCCTGGCCATTGTATGAAATAATCGCCGACTTTGAAAATGGCCAATTGCAGTTTGTGACCACTCATTTGCAATTCGTCTCATAATTAAGTTTCTGCAGATTTTGATGTCACATAGTCAGAAACATCAGTGCTTTTGCTACGAAAAATATCCGTCGTTCTAGGCCACTTTCTTGTCTCCATGGAGATAAGCGGGCACAATGAACTCTACACAAGGTCCTACTATCTCGCAAGTCCTTCCCTTACGAAAGCTCTGCCAGAGAAAGCAGCACATCACATGATATTTTACACTCCAGACATGACAATATTCAACAAGTGTGACATTGCACCGCCACAAGCCCCGCATTAGCCCCCCATCGTCAGCTCCACCGCAGTAATCTATCACCCGGTCCGCCTTTTACAACTGTGAAATGCACCGCTTCCATGTAAAATGAGCCATTTAGCATCGATATGACGCTCCGGCCGGATAAACTAAATCCTTCTTCAAGTGACAGCGCAGATAAGGGAGCCTGTAGCCCATGAGTGCGTGTGTGTGAGCTTTGCGGTTGCACGCTTTTCACTCCAAAGGGCGCAGCGGCCAATCAGTATTAGTCACACTGTGTTTTGGATGGCCTCTCTCCCCTCCATCTGTGCCCTATATGCACACTGAAGTCCACATGACAGGTGTTTGTTTTTTCCTATGCATTGCTCTGTTAAATGTTACTCAGTTTAAAACCAATGAACTGGTATTTGTTTTGTTTTTTAAGAAAGGTTGATAAATGTAAGTTACATTTTTATGTTCTAAAACTTAACATTATGAAGAGGGAGATTTCAAAGTTTCAAGGATAGAACTGGAACTCACTCGTGGCCCTTATGTACATGTGTCTTATGTCACAGTTTGTGTCCATTTTAATGAGGAAGCTTTTAAAAACACTGCGGAAGTGCTTTGTAATACCTCATTTTAATGTTGTGTTCTTGTGAAAAGGGTAGTGCAACCTGTCAAATATGCACTTAAAGCAGTACTAAGTAACTCATGCCCCTAGAGGCCATAAGCGCCAGTGCAGGTGTTGTAGCATGTTGCGATTTTTTACTTATTAATTGTCCGTGAGAGTAAATACTACGCTGACAGAAAAGACAAAGGGAGAGAGGGATATTGTACATTCATTTACAAAATGGACATTTCACTCAAACTTGGCTGTAAATACTGTGGTGCTAGCCCGCACTTAGCTTTGCCCATTAGCCTGCAAGCTTCTTCTTCATGATCCTATTAGTGTGTATTGGTGACTCTGACCCGGGGTCAGGAAAGTTGCAATTGTGGTTTTCTGACCCCCCAATCATCCCATTAACACTTGCATTACCCCAGAGGGCCAACGAAAAGGATTTATTAAGGTAAACAAGTTACTTAGTACTGTTTTAACCTGCAAAATAAATAAACATCCATTGCTTATGCGTTGATTTTTTTAAGCTTATCAATTCTCAATCACTTCTGCCCTAGTTTTCTAATTTTGAGTCAAATTAAATGTCCTAAATCCAAAACATCTAACCCAGAACCTTCTCTTTTTTTCTTCTTCTTCAATGTATCCAACCCCCTCCTCTGGCTCCCCACTATTGGCACAACTTCCCAAACAACCCCTTCAAAAGACAGCCGCTCATTCACAAGCGTTCTGGGTTAGTGATTGGAGGGGGCAGGGAGGAGCCCATGAGCAAGAGATTTTTTGCGAGTGGGGGTCCCATTCCCGCTAAATTGTCCCACATGGCTGAGCGTGCTTAGTTTAAACAAACACCACCACTTCCTTCTCGCCAAGCACATGGGGCACACAAGAGCGCGCACAGACGCACACAACAACACAGCACGAAAATGTACACAAAATTCCACCAGCGCACAAAAGCAAAAGGGCCTGCAAGCTGCTATTGTAGAAAGCACATGATTCATCAATACACTGGAGGCTACAGGGCAATATTTCAGTCGGTAAACATGGCACTAAGCTTTGGAGGCCACAGAGTTGGAGGAAACAGAAGAGAGATGAAGAGACAGAGAGAATTTGTCAGCATGAGGGACCAAACATTACTTCTGGGTCAGTGGAAGGTGTCTCAATCTAAAGCATGCCTACTAAGCTAAAACCTCAAGCTATATAGGTCAGATACTTTTGAACAGGATCTTGCAGCTAAAGATCTGCACAAGGTTCCTGAAGTCCTGCATTGGGGCCCGCTCCAGGCAGATTGAAAGGCTTACAGTTGTAGCATGTGGGTTTGCACATAACAGCATGGCTCAGTCATTTAAGCATAAAAAACTGTTCCACTGTAGCAAAGATTATTGAAAGATAAGATCATTTTTGAATATTTTGCCACCATACTATTTACTTTATATTACCAATTGTACATACAACTTGGATTCAAGTCAACTTTAATATGAAAAACCTTCAATAACATCACAAACACAATAGACACAATATTGCACAGACAAAAGATAAACAATTGATACAATCATAAAACAGAGCTCTGCCAAAGCACGGATCCCATCTGTATTGGTAAAAAACGCAGACCCTTAAGATATGTCAGGTCAGCGGCAGATGCTCTTCTATTTAAGCCAAAAACAATACTCTCAAAGGAAGAAAAAAAAGGAAAAAGGATCAAAAAAAAATAAACTTAGTTTTTAGTGAGAAGTGGAGAATCCTAAACCCCCTCATGTCTACAACAATGATCTTTGAAAATTAACTTTTCAAAACTGTATATCTGCACTTGAGCTGAAGAAGCTGAGAAAAAGAGGAGGAGGCACGACACAAAAATGAAAACTTCTGCTCGAGATTGAGAGCTCACATTAACAATGCAACACAGTGGTATGTCAAGTCTAGTCGCATCTGAATAAATTTACAATGTTTATCCAACACAAAGTCAGCGGTGCAAAAGTCACCGACTGCATGACCACCTCTCTTTCACTCCACTGACCTCCTATCAGCCACAATCAGCTCCACATTACAAGCGGCTCACAGGGAGGAATGAAAGGAGCCGTGCCGCGGCGCGGGACAATGCCTGGCCTGCCATGCCCCATTCTCAGCGAGTGGACCTGCCGCTTCTGCCCCGCTCTGCTGGGGCTGCATGCCATGGGTCTTAATTAAGCCAGCCATGCCAGAGTCAAGAAGTGAACTCAGCCCCTCCCCCCTGCACTCTTTTCTCACACGGATGCACATTTCGAAGGAGTCGGAGGGGAGACGCACCAGCGAGACGTATTCTGATCATGGACTTTATGGACCATGAAAAAAAAGCTCATCCGTGGGTGGTATGCATGTGTAGGTGCGGCGAGAGAAAGGCCTATTTAGTCACACCTACATGGGAAAGCCGTCTCCTCTCTGCGCAGACAGTTCCAACAAATCAGTCTGAGAATTTCTCCGCGAACAACTCAATGAGGCCTGAGCGGACAGTCATTTGTTTAAATCACCTTTTATTGTCTTTAGAAAGAGAGAGTCTGGCGCTACCAATCAAAGTGGGAATTCCAAGGGGTGGAAGGAGGTACATCAGACTTTATCTCAACTCAATTGGATGGATAGAGGTGCTAAATCATGTCGCGCAATGCTTTTTATTCAGAAAAATGCGGTTATTATTCCAGCTGCCACTAAAAACCTAGAATGAATGAGAATGTGCGAGTGTGGGACAACAGATGAAACAGATGGGAAGAATCCGGTGTGGCGTTTACATGCATGAGTCCCCTGTGTGCTCATTAATATGCACGGTCCCAAACAAATAAACAAATGAACAATGGAATCAGTGCAATCAGGTGGGACACTTTCTGGATTACAAGCCAACAGAAAGTGTCAAGTGCAGCAGTCAGACTTTATGTTATGCTGGAAATATGTATTTGTCCAATCGGTCATCATGCAAAAATATAAATACAGCTGCGAGACTTATTTCATTACAAGCGAATGAGAGTAATCAGGTGGGACACTTTTGGGGTTATACGCCAATGGAAAGTGTACACATTCACTTGCTCCGTGTTATACAGCGCCCCCCCAACCCCCCCGCCCACCCGTCGTCCCGGAGGTCAAGGGGTCGCATTCCTCCTCCTCAATCAGCCTGGGGATTTCACACAGCGGCGCGGGGATACTGTGTGTGCCCAGAGCTGCCCATGTGTGTTTGAAATGTTTCAGTGATTTGTGGGGGGTCCGGCCTCCCTTGCTCCGGGGCAGGGAGGGGAGAGGTAAAGGAAGAGCGGGAGAGATGGATGGATGGATGGAGGAGCAGAGGAAGCCGTGTCCACAATGAGATAACTGTGTCTAGATGACTGTTTCTTTTTAAAGCAGTGGTACAGTAGCGCTTTCCCTACTGTGATAAAGGGGGCATTGACACGGGCTATCCCAGCGTGACTGACGTTAACAAGGGAACTTCTTGACATTTCAAATTCTAATTTTAAAACACAGGTCAATGGTATTAACCTGCATTAACATGTGTATATGTGATTTGAATTGATAAGAGGTGATGTGGTCTATACTAGTCATAAGTCAGAGTAGCTGATCTTGTGATTTATTGTGCGGTCCTCAGCTTGATCAACATAAACCAACGCCGTTTTGACTGACTTCAATATTTTGGTTCAAATGAGATGCTGCTCTCGGGCTAAAATGGTATACCTCATTAGCCATTGTTAAAGCAATGGAGTGTAAAGTTGTCAGGAGCGGAAAGGATAGGTGGGGGGGGGTGAGGTATGCAGCGCAGCGCCGGGTGGGGGAGACAGGGCCAGGAGTGTGTCTGCATACCCTGGAGGGGGCAGAGAGGAGGAGGTGATTTAACAAGGGAAAGCAATAAAACATGTGGCTTTGCATAAAAAACACATCGACTTCCTTCCCCGTGCAGGAACCCTCAGGTCGGACCAGCCATGTCCATGTGTGACTCAGGAGAACGGTGCCAACACTTTCAACGCGACTTCATTCAAAACAATACGACATGCACTAGATTCAGGGAGTTTTCATACCTTTCTATTTGTTCCCGTGTGATTAAGTTGAAGTCTGATGGGGACAGTGAATGGAATTTACAAGACCTACATGAATATGGAAGCTTTTGGTGTAGGGGAAGAGCGGTGGGTTGGATCATGGGGAGGGTTGGGTCTTGCGGGGGTTTTAGAGCTAATAAGAGAGACCAGGCTAAACTGAGAGGTCATGGTCACAGAGTGTGATGTCACTTACTGTTTATGGATAGGTGACAGCTGCGTGAAAGGTGAGTAAACCAGAACAAAACAACTAAAACATCTCAACTTCTGTAAACTTTTGAGTGTGAGTCAGCTATCACACTGAAGAACTTGACTTTCATTTATCATCATTTCCAGGATGAACAGTCACAATCTAAAGACTAGGGTATATCTAATCATTGACTAAAGGTCATGTGTTTTTTTGTTTGTCTGGAGGTGAAAAAATCTAAAATGGCCGACTTGGGAGCATCGGGTCAAATGTTGTGGGAGGGTCGTGTCACACAGACAACATTGATGTCCCAGGCCTTTCATCCTTGACACTTAAACATGCTTTGGTGAAGTCCCCAACTCTGAGGAGTGACTGAAGAAGTGGTGAATGATATGTTATTGTAGATAACATTTGTGTATTGTAGATTTGCAAACCCAGACAAGGAAGACCTTATTAGAACTTATTAATCCAGAGACTGTTGTTCTTATGGCACCCCTCTTTACCTGTAGGAGGTCAGATCCATCTATTATGTTTCCTGTAGGTCTTAGTGGTTATCAAGTTCAGTAATTCAAAACTATGAAACACTATGATTTACTTTTCTTTTTTACAAAAAACACAAAAGTTTTCTATGTGAAGGACCTGTTACATATTCTAATATTCTAACTTTTACCAAATAATCAACAACAATTCTATAAGATGTCCTCCTGTCATAGATAAATATTTTCAGAATAGTGACCCAACCCTCTCCTTGGACTGTTAATACCAATTTTAAATATTGCCATGATTTTGCCCAGCCCTCCCCGGTCATATGCATGATTTGAGTGTCAGACTGGTACATAATAAATAGAAGCAGTCATTAAAAGTGGTCGGTGCCAAATGAACACCTGGAGGAGAGTGTAGAGCAGACAGTTGAGAGATGCACTCACTCTAAAATGACATAAGAAGAACCATTATCGCACGGCGGAACTTTCCATGGAGCTGCCAACTAGAAACACCAACATGCCTGGCATGCTAATGCAGGCACGTAGAGTCTGTATGTTTCCTGCATGTGTGTTGGCTGTGGAGACACAGCTGAACACATATTCACACACTGTGGGCTGAGCTATTTTTGTGCTCTGCCCTGAGGAGCCATGAGGGGCATTAGCACCGCAGGTCCACAGGTTCACTAACTGGCACAGAAGTCATATATACAGTATATTATATAAATCTGTATTCAGCTCTGGCCATATTGTAATTATGAATTTCAATAAGGAAGGCATGTGAAAAGTCCCAGGTGACTCTTTCATATGCGCTCTATCATTTGTGTTCAACCATAGTGTAAATGAGAAAAAAGAAGTGTAGATTAAATGGACTAATCATCAGTGGATGTGTCCATACAATGTATTGACATGTGTCTTGTTGCAATTCCTGTTCATATCTCCCTCAGTGATATAAGTCCTAATATAGGCAGCTGGACTTCACTGGACTGCAAAACAATATCTGTATTTGCATTTTTTTTCTTTCTTACTTTTTCCACAATGAAATAATGAATGTCAGACTTCTACTCAACTATTATCGTCAATTAGGATTTGGCCAACCTGCCGATCACATGATGGCCTCCTCATTAGCCATCATGAAGGTTTGCAATGGTCTTATTAAAGTTTAAGTGCAGCTTCATGGGCACAGACCACGCTGGACAGGTCCGCTAACTCAGCGACCACTATTAGCAGAGCGGTGCCCTGTCAATGCTGAGTCTAACCAACACTCCTCTGTCCACACTGCATAAACAGTGAATGGAGAAGTATGACTTCTCAGTGAAGTCATGGGTTGCATCACATGCCCTTAATGTAATTCTAGTTCATGTTCATTGTGATGAAATAATTTTAAATGTCACTCTTCTACAATATACATTTGACTCCATTTAACAGGCTTCCTTTGACAAAATCCATGACTGAAAGCAGACACCTGGCCTTGGGACTGTACCATTGTTTGTGAAAAAGTAGGATGAGTGAGTTTCACTGAAGTCCTTGGGGAACAGTGGTTGAAATACCAATAATCGCGCTCAGCCCAAATGTCAGACTCCTTATCTGAGACAGAAACCGGCTAAAACAGACACAAGAGTCATGGCGTTACGAAACATTACGCTAAAGCCATCCTTGAACACAGGAGCCAGGAGAATAGGAGAGGGGGGGAGAAGTTGAAAGCCTTCTTTTATCTCCCTCTAAATCAACTGTCAACAATGCAGGAAATTATCAAGGGAGACAAAAAAGAAAGAGAGACAGGGCTCCGGAGAATGAGAGGGGCGAGCGACGGGGGGAGCGAGGGAGCGGGTAAACATTACAGCTCCGCGCCAAGCAAACACGAGATGCTGGGATACTTCAACAGTGGACCACGGGCTGAGAAAGAGGGACACAGAACGAGGAGCAAAGCACAAAGAGAAATAATGAAAATAGCTTCTCTGTTGAATGTTAATAATGGTGCGTAGTCAAGTCATGTTTCTTTTAAAGCTCATGGAAAATTAGAGCTTATTCCAGCAGTAAAGCAGTGCCTCAGGGTATATGCCTCAGACTGGGGGCACAACCATTCATAACAAATACAAGAGTCTGCAACAGTAGAGCAGAACAATCAAGTAATAACATGTAAGCAGAAACACAATGTCTAAAACAAGATTTCAAATTGGCCAGAGGTTTGTTGAACTGAAAATACTGTACCCTATATCCAAAAGCAAATACATGTGCTTTAAGATCCTGAATTAGCAGGATATTATAGTAGGTGTCGTTTATCTACATTATTACTTCCCTTTTGTTAGAGAAGGTAGAGAAGGTTTTTCAAGGCGAGAGGAGTCGTCGTCCGCCGCAGCATTGGGAGAACACATGTGCACGCTTTCACTGCCTGCCCGTTACTAAAAGATCCTCGCTCGGAAGACCCGGAGCAGAGCCAGGTGTCAGTGCCTTGGCCTTCAAAGAACAGAGGCTGCTCACATCACATCTGCAGCACCGCGATGGGATCCCCCTCACAACGGGCCGCTTCTTCTTCCAAATGTCACCGCTGTAAGAGCAGACAGTGCCCACCTGCCGCTTTTCAGAGTTGGACGGAGTGAAAAGATGCGAGCACTTCTTCGACAAGGGAATCTACTGTAGTGATACAAGAGCTGCAATGAGGCATCATCGCACACAATAGATTCTACTGTACATGTGAGATCTACCGGCCTTGAAAAACACGGCTTCATGCGATGGGTTTGTTGTGCAGCTGATGGTCTCGGTTAAAGCTGCTGCACATGTCCTCAGCATCATGGCTTCTTACGCAACAAAGCCATTCTTCTACAAACCAAGGAGAGGTAGGATAGATAGGATTGAATGGTTAGAATGAAATGAGTACTTTGAAATGTAGTCAATAGTAATGCAAAATCCAGGGAAAGGGGGGAAAAATGACAAGTTTCATCACCTTATTCCGCCCCGCCCACTTTTTGCTTTGTTCCGGCACTTCTGTTGTTCAGACACTTCCGGTCGAGTGCAAAGCCCGTTCATTTAAACGGAGAACGAGGGAAAATATTCTCCACTCAAATCTGATGTTTAGTCGATTGATTGTGTAAAATGGCCAATGTTCATTTGCACCAACGTGTCAACACTGCACCGTGTTTTTGTGTAGTAACTGATTTTATGTGGACTTCTCCAGTCCCATGGTTACAGATAGGAGAAAAGTGGCGGGCACAATTCATGGCGGCGCCTACGCAAACTTCCGGAATAAGGTGAATAGTGTTAACGAAACCAAATTCCACTGCACGCAATCTTTATTGTACGTAAACAATCTCTGACAAAGACCTTATTTTGACTTGGCAATGTTACCAAATGGCTAGCGGCTACATGCAGATAACCGCACGCAGGTATCAAGTTATTCAAATCTGATCTAACCTGCAGGAAAACCTGTGTTAGAGGAAGCAAACAGCTGAGAGGCCAATGTGGAGATGTCCTCTTGTTCCTATCTACTCTTTCACAGGCTCACACACTTTTTCCAGGGACGTATTGTCTTGTCACGGTAACTCTAGAGGCTCTGCTGCTGCTTCTGTTGCTGACACACAAGCAGTTCAGTAACATTAGCCTTCAGATAACATGTTCTAGGTTAGCGCTGGGTTAGCACACGGGCAAGCGCGGCGCACAGAACGGGCGGCCCGACATTGACCCCGTTTACCCAATGCACCTGAGAATGAGCGCTTCGTGTCGGAGCTTGTAGGAAGTTGACATGCAAGGATGAATTTAGCCAGATGTTTTGGGAGCTGCAACGCAGGCAACATCCCCGAGGTGTTGGATGCTGTATCGCATCCACATTCATATAACAATTTGTCTTTGAGAAATACAGCAGAATGTGTTACAAATATCGAGCAAAATGATCCTCTCATATCTTCAAACTTGAAAACATTTCATTCATATTGTCAATGCACAAAATCAATCAACAAGGCCCAAATGAGGAGCGAAAAGATCTTCAAAGTTGGAGAAATGGCAGAAACATACTTTTCAGGCCAAAAATAAATCTCATCCAAGCAATTTCATAGCAAATGCATACTATAATCAAAGCTACAGGTGGTCCATTCAAGTGTTAGTGTGTGACTTTTTTGACTATGCAGTGTAGGTTTTGCATGCAAGAAAAAATAGAATAGTCTAGGTCAAGTGGCACAAATACATGTCCTACCTGTGCAACAATGTTATGGGAAAGCAGGTCAATAACATGTACAGAGTGTTACTTAACCTCGCTGCTATTCATACAATAGCTCATAATGGCCAAAAGCGACAAAGGCTAGCCTCCTTTGGGGTACTTGGAGAAATCACAGGAGAGGAACATGCAACAAAGCTTAAACCAATTGTTCACAAACGCCTTTGAGTGTATCCGCTTACCAACCTGTCGCAAGAATTTGACATGTTTTAAAAGTAATAAGAAATGTTTCAAAGCAATAGTTAGGCTATGTTTCCTGCAATACGGATGCATCAACTCTTTTGCAATCTTGAAGCGACTGCCAGTGAGTTTGTTTACATTCTAACCATGTTGAATGTATGAGGTCAAAGAAGCTTAGTGATGCAGACCTTGCTCCCATTCGGTTAACCAGGACCGGCTCGGCTTACTTCAACTTAAGTTGCGATATAATTGGGTTGTGAAGAAAAAGAAAAGCAATACCCAAAAGATACTCGCTTGGAAAGGTACTGAAACTTCTCTGTGTTTCTATAATTTGACCATCCATGAATACTTTTTTAGTCTCTAGGCACTCTGTTAACAATTGTATTCAATAACCTCGATACAGTGATAACTTTAGGCAAAGGACATGGTAAAGGAGACTGGGGTTCACTACATATAGCGTTGCACAATAACTGCAGGCATTTTCTATTCTTGCTTTCCAACATGCAAATTCGCTTATGTTCTTCAAAAAAAGCAGCAAACTTTGCCTTAGGACCTAGTTACGAAAAGAAGCATCCCGGGGCTTGTAATTCAGTGCTTTTCTCGAAAGTGACACCTATCATACCTGTTAAGCAACTATTTAAGAGCAAGTTAGGGCCAGATTCAGTTTTTGATTTGCAACCTTGCTTTCTATGCAGAGATTAGGGATATATATTTCTTGCACTATGTGCTTGTATTATCTGGCATACAGCTTTTTAAATCCTTCTCCTAGCAGCCTTTCGTTGGATATCAACTTTTCTTCAAGGAAAAAAAAAATCACAGCCACATCAGCCTTTTTTTTAACCAAAGGAATGTCATCTGACGTCATGTATTTAGGATCGGATTTCGCTGCTTCTTTCAACTTCTCTTAAAAAAACCAAAACAATACATGCATGCTATTTGTGAACATGTGTGGAGGCTATAGGTTGTTTTTCCCCCAAGCCTACATTTGGCAGCATCCAGAGAAAATTTCGACTATTTAAACATGCGAGTAGATGGTGAAATACAGACCTAAATTTTGCATGAAAGCAGTTTCTCTGTGACTTCCATAGATAGCCTATACATCCCCGGTACTGTCAAATTATAATGGCTTTATGTAACTGGGCAACTGTGGCAAACTTCCATGATGCCACTAAGACTTAAAACAACGTGGCTTCTGTTAAAAGCTGCACATTTATTCCTTCCAACTCAATCCTCACTCGTTTTCACTTTTAATTTAATTTGATCAAGCGTTCAAAAGACAATGATTTCGTTTATGATATGAAATAACAGTAGGAGACCTGAGTAGCTCAGTACTCCCTCTGCTGGTGTGAATTGCTCAAGCATTTAAAACCTGAAGCAATATCTAGAAATAAAAGTTGTAAAACCACACGTAGTATATGTAGTGCATTATGTATAGCTTTGGCACTCTGTCAATGCTGATACTTACACGTTGCGTTATTATGAAGGCCCCAAGTGGTGGGCTAAATGTAATAGACTTAGCCTCTTTAAAAAGATGACATTGAGTTTGCAGCTCATCCACGAGCCCCAATGTTTGATTTCCACGTCTGCATCAGAGGGAGATGTGTCTTTGCTGCACAAACAGACACGTAGACGTTTCAGAGGGAGAGAGAGAGGAGAGAGAGAGAGGCAGACAGACTGGCTGGAAGGAATGCTAGGATATGCTGGAGTTAGGACACTTTTTCCCCTCTTCACCAAAGCCCTACTTTCTTCAGCTTTCAGCAAACCGCACGGAGGAAAAACGCAGCGCCTCAAAAAGCAATGCATTGCTCCCAAAGTGATCACGTAACTGCCCCGTATAACAAGAAAACACTGGATGATTTCGCAACCACCTCTGTCAAATCTGACTGCCTCAGCATCTTCAGATCCAAGCGTATTGCTGCCGCGTATAAAACGTCTGCGTTCCTGATTTTGCGCACGAGACAATCATAAAGTCGCATTTAACAGAAAACAACAGAAATGCAAAAATAGGGCCGAAACGTGTGAAAGTTTCGTCCTGTTGCGCACTCACATCCGAAGTTGGTCTCCGAGACAAAAACACATTCTTTCGGGAAAAGCGGTGGATCACAAAAGAGCAGCTCCCAAAAGCGGACACACAGTCAAACTCGAAGTCACCGGAGAGCTCAACACCACCGACACCGCGCAGTTTAAGTTACGGCAGAGTTCTGAAAATAAAAGCGAAAATGCGCCCAGAAAAGTTTCGTTTCTGCCCCCCTCAGCCCGTCCGCTGCAGCAGTTTTCCTTTTTCCTCTACGCGAGCCAAGTGCCCCCAGACTGCCGGCGTCAGCGCTCACTCACCGCTCCAAACTCTCCACGCACTTCGAAAACTTTTCACACTCCGAGCCTCTCCTCGCACTTTCCCTCCCCAACAATAGCCATCCAGGCGGTTCGTACAGTGAAGAGAAGCGTAAAAACAACTCACCTCGCTGCAATAAAAGAATCTTAGGAAAACAGACGGAGTTGCTGCGCGTTTTCTTTCGGTTTTTTTTTATTCCCAGGCTCGGCTCTTTTGCCTGTCTGCTGGCGCGGCGCGACTCGGACTGCGAGACTCCGCCATGCCAATCAAAACGCGACGCACATGGAGGCCAGAGCCCGCCCCCTTTACCGTAAATATGCTCCCATGCGCAACAGGGAAAGTCTGGGTTGAGATCACAGCAGCAGCAGCGGCGGCAGCGTATAGGCTACTGTACTTTTACGCGGAGGTGTCCAAAACAGAGAAGAAAGTAAAAAGTAGTGAACCAAGTTAGTACTGCGCTTTTCTTGATGCATTCAAAGGCTGTTAGTAGACATTAGCAAAAGCTGCCCTTGTATAACTATGTTTCTGGTCCTTACATAAGCAATTTTAATACATTTCTCGCTGAGATTATAATTGTGTTTAATAAGCCACATGCCTCCTTTAATTCTTGTCTTATCAGTAGGAGTCTTGGGGCTGCTTCTGGCTGCTTCATTTTGGAAGATGGGACACCAATGTATGCTCATAGCACACGGTAGTATCAGCATTGATAGTTTTTAGGGGGAAATTGATGTCACAAAGTCGATATTAATTATAATTATTTGAATTATTGTGGCAATAATGCAAAAAAGAAGCTTTGTTGCTTTAACACATTTATCTTATTTTATAAAGAGCGTTGCATTACTTTCTATACCTATAGAAAGTAATGAGTTATCCATGAGGTAGAGAACATAATTTTTTTTTTGGGCCATTTTTCAGTGAATATGAAAGATAGCACAAACACCAAAATGACCCTGATCAAAAGTTTACATACCCCAGTTAATATGGTGTATTGCCCCACTTTGTCTGAAGAAGGGCTAAGGCCCGAAACGTCACTATCTGGTGAGCATTAAATAAGCTTTGGAGCGACTAAGTTGTGCGGATCTTTTATTTATTAGTATTGCCCCCTTTAACATCAATGGCAGCTTGGATTATTTTGTGGTGGATGAGGTTCTTTATTTCCTCAGATGGTATACCATGATGGCCATTCTTTTTGGCAAAAAGCGTCTAGTTCCTGTAAATTCCTGGGCTGTCTTGCATGAACTGCAGATTTGAGATCTCCCCAGAGTGGCTCAATGATATATTGAAGTCAGGAAACAGAGATGGTCACTCCAGAACCTTTATTCTGCTGAAGCCAATGAGAGATCGACCAGAACTTGTGCTTTGCATCGTTGTTGGAACGTCTAAGTGCATCCCAGGTGCAGCTTCCAGGCTGGTGAGTGACAGTTTTCCTCCAGTATTCGTTAATAACATGCTGCATTCATCAATTTTCACCAAGTTCCCTGAAGCATTGTAGCTTACACATCTCCAAAACATCAGTGATCCATCTCCGTGTTTTCCTGTAGGAATGGTGAACCGTTCATCACAGGCCTTGTTGACTCCTCCAAATGTAACGTTTATGGTTGTGGCCAAAAAGTCCTATTTTGGTTTCATCACTCCAAATGACATTGTTTCAGAAATGTTGAGGCTTGTCTCTGTGCTGTTTGGCATATTGTAAACGGCTACTTTGTGGCATTTGTGTAGTAATTTCTCATCAAGTGCCTCCTTGAAACATCTACACTCCTTTTTATTTTAGAGAGACCAGTGTTTCAGCTGAAGCTATCTCTTGGTCTTTCTATGCATCCACAATTTTCCTGCCAGTTTTTGCTGAAAGTTTTGTTGGTCGACCTAAATGTGGTTTCAACAGAATTTTCCACTTAGAGTGTGAACACTGCCTTGGATTTTTTTTTTATATATATATATATATATATATATATATAACCCTTTCCCATTTCATACAATTCAACAACCTTTTATTGCAAATCCTCTAACAATTATTTTGCTTTCATCATGACTAGAAACGTCAGTACTGATGCTGGAGCCCAAAACTCACTGACCTTTTATACACACACAATAATTATAAACACAGATCACAGGTGAGGATGCTTACCAGGGTATGTAAACCCTGGTGATCTTGGCCACCAGATGCCCCTTGATGTCCCTTGAGTTCTAGATTTCATTTTGGTTGTTTATTTTGTCATTATGATTTAAAAAGAGCAAACTCAGTATAGGCTATTTAGACAGATGTACATGTATTTGGGTCATGGTGAGGACTGGTGGTCTTAAGCAGTGGTTCTCAACTGGTGGGTTACAAGTGGGTTGCGGAAGGGTCGAGAGCCTTTTTTCATGTAAATTTTTTCATATTTCTGTACAGGAAAAGTATAGAATCACTATTGCGCCTGTTAAAATGGATGTTATTAGTTTTTTCTCATTTTTTTTGAGGAAAAGACAATACATTATATTTTTTCAAGTCGTTTTTGGGTTGCGGCTTGTCACCCCAGGGTACAGTGGGTCCCGATGCCATACCAGCTGAGAACCACTGGTCTAACGCATTAGCAGCAGTCCCTCTGGTGGCTGAAGTCAATCCTGGCACCTCTCCAATGACGCGTCCAAGGGTCACTGCGCAAACGAATCAATATGTTCTGTGGGACATTTAGTACAGTTTAAAAAAGAACAACAAGGCCTCAATACCACATTGCAGTTACATCAGATCCAGGGTTCGCTGTATTGGATTCAACTATGGATTGCACGGTAACTGGATGCAAGTGTTTGCCAATTTAAGATAAACGTGTCAATGAACAATAACGACCTGCGGGTTCAACAAGTCAAGAAGTCATATTTCAAGGCAAGGGTTCAAAGTAAAATCTAATCAAACAAATCTCATTAGATATAGCTTCTTCTCAATAACATTTACTGGCAGACAAGCACTAATTACAAAAGAAAAGGCTATAATTGGATAGACATTAGTTTCACGATAGGCTGCACTCATGTTACATCCTAAAGAGCCCATATAGATTTTCACTGAGGTGGAAATTTGGAACTCTATAATGTTTTGTCTTTACCTGCAGACTTTTGACCAGTTTTAAATATGTCAGTAAGTATGGTCTTCTTTGTTCGGCGTGAAGTCCTTTTATCATAAACACAGTTCATTGCTCACACTATGATAACTGTTTTAGCTGTTTGGAGCCAGTCACAAACACGTGGTGATAAACATTGTTGTTTATTTAAAAACTGTGTCATTCACATTGTTCCCCTTCCCTTCATTTGAAAATGTGGCATCATCACATCCTTGCAACCACACTCTTCACAGTGATGTGAAATGAGAATGTGCCACCCTGCCCTTACACTAGGTAAAAATAAAAAGCTAATTAAATATGATTACCTTGCATTGTAAGCTTTATCTTCAGTTTCTTCGCATATAATCAATGAAGTAAACCCAAACAAATCCTTCATTTGACAGTCCTTACTCCCCTCACCTCTCCTTCAGTGATCTACCTCCGTGCCGCCTGTGTTTGAAGGGAGCAGAAAGTGGATGCAGCCAAATGGCCTCATTGCCCTTGAGTTCTAGATTTCTCTGAGCTGGCCCCGGCTCACAAACACATTCCTCCGACGGCACTAAAGAAAACTGCTACTGTAATCCTAGGCCTGTGAAAGACACGCCTGCACCGGGACACTGGGTGAACGCTATTGGGAATTAAAAATAAAGTCAACAAACAGCCATCATCCTCAAATGCCCCCAACAGATGCGACAAATATGTGCAGGGATCTTTTTGTACATATAAAAAGTGCATTATCTATTTATTTACTTTAGCTTTTTAGAACTGTCCCACAAGACGTTTTCCCAACTTTCACGGACATGCATGCAAAATTGTTGAGTGGCGGTGATTGCGTACGCCGCTGGCAGAGATGGGCTGCCAGCTAAGTTGCTGTTAGTCAGCCCAGTCAGCAGCTGTGGCTACAGAAGAAGAGCATCCCCACCAAGAGTGAAGATGATGGTTTTTGAAAATATGTATTACGAGGTCACAATTATTAAGATGTACTGTACTTCATCAATCAACCATTTTTATAACTATGGAGCCCCTAAAGTTTCCTAAAGGGAGAAGAAAAATGTTGTACGATAAAAATACAAAATAAAAAAAACTTTCATTCAACCCTGCGGCCAAAAAGAAAACTTGAGCATTTGCCTTTTTTTTTTAGGGAACTTTAAGGGCTCCGTAAATACTGCCTTGTGAACATCTGACTATAATAAAATATCTTTATTACCGTTAATCTTCTTCAAAAAAACAAAACACACACACACATAAAAAAAAAGGAAAAGGAGTTTGTGAGTTGGCAAAGGGGTCATTGAGCTGTCTGCAGCAAAATAAGGGTCTCTGAAAGATAACGTTCGTTTAATGGGCTTAAACCCCGGTGGTATAGCTATAATTTTATCATCTAACATATTATTGTGTCAATATGTGTCTGACAGTGCTGGGTGGGCCGAGAAGTCTGGCTGAGACGGGTCCCTGGTGCAGGATTTGGAGATGCCTCTTGTCATCATACGACATATCATAAAATCCAAGTGTATTCATTGCTCTTGGCTCAGGACGTTTTTTACATCTTACTCATATTAAAATATAAATAGTTCAAATATAGACACACATGCTCTGAAGACCTAAAGCGGCGACTGATCCAATTGCTCTTATCGGCCGTCCGTGTTCCATTTGCTGCGCATGTGTGTTGGGATGTACGTAAAGAGAAGCAGATGATTCGGGGAAGGGCTTTGTAGGGGAAAACGTTTAAAACATTGTGCAACTCACATGCAGCTCTGTGCAACCCAACACCCGGCATTCCCACACTCTTCAACTATGGAAACATGCAGCAACAAATGAACACACTCGAGTCTATAGCATTATTCCTCGGATTATATTCAGACTATTTTGAATGGCCTGTGTACTTTAATGAGTCCAAAAGTTGACTTGCATTTGTGGTTCTCGAACGTTTTACACCAAGTAGCGCAAAAGACTGTATCCTTTGGATTTCCTAGTCCCAACAGGATTAAACCAAGACTATATCTGGACCAAGGCAGGTCTAAAACAGGACCGAAATAGATCTAACTCCAGCTATGTCATGACCAAACTGGGAGTAAACCAGGGCCGGGACAACCGGGACAAGGCCCAAATTGCAGCACTGATGCAAAAACAGCCCAGTGTGTAATTAGAATAAATGATTAAAACTAGCAGTAATCCTTCAAGTTTACCTTCAGAGGAAGCGTGCGCCCCTCCGTTTGAGAACCCCCTGGATTGTACAAAGTGCGCAAAGATATAGACTTGAACTCTGTCAGTGCTAAGCCTTCAAAACCACCAGATGTGTCCCGCCATCCCAGCTGCTCTCGCTCTCTCTCTCCCCTGTCCCTCCCCTGTGCGTCCTGTGCTCGATCGCCCGCTGCCGCTCGCCCTCCCTGTGTCTTTAGAGCAGGCGCGCTCTGTAATCATGCGCACGCCGCTCACCAGAGGCCTTTGAAGTGCGTGGAATGTGACCAGCCATATGATAGTGTGCGCATATATCACAGGGGGGAGGAAGCACGGAGCATGTGCACTTAAGTAAAAGTGATGGTACCTGTTATTATATTGTGTTATAATCACACAAGTACAAGTAAGGGCTTATGGAAATTGTCAACTTGAGGAAGACTGACTTTAGTTAAGGTTACTATGGCCTCTTAACTCCCACCTGAACCGAGCGAGTTTTCTCCTGTTTGGCTTTACCTAAATTTAAAGGTTTATTGAAAAAAAGCATCAAAATAGAGATGAAAACGCGCTGGGAAAGCAGCAATAACACAATAAAAAAGCGACAAAAAAGTGACCAAGAAAAGTGATGAAAGCGTGATGAAAACACAACAAAAAAAGTGATAAACAAGCAACAGTAAAAGATCAGAAACACAACCCAAAAAACCCTACAAAAACATGGAAGAAACGCAACGGAAAAGTGACAAAAACGTAATGCAAACACAATAAAAAAAACAACGAAAAAAAATTACAAAAAAATATTTTAAAAAGAGACAAAAACACTTTAAAAAAGCAACAAAAGTGATGAGAAAGCAATAAAAAAAAATAAAAAAAAAGAAGTGACGACAACACGACAAAATACTGATAGAAAGCTTTCAAATGAGGCACTACACTGGTCCAATAGGCTGTGAGCTCCAGTCGAGAAGCTTTTAGATTTGGGTAAAACCTAACTGGAGAAAAGGTGCTTGGTTAAAGGAACAGACCACCGTTTTTCAATACTGAGATATGTTCTTACCTGAGCTTAGACGAGTTGATACGTACCTGTCTGGTCTGTGTGCGTGCGTGCGTGCAGTCAAAGCGTGGTAGCTTCCAACTTCACCTCCGTTTGGAGCTATAGGAATACATTGGGAGAGGCCAAATGCTAACAACATCTTTAGTCGTTTTGCGTGACTGAGGGCACGCACAAAGACCAGACAGGTACGTATCAACTCGTCTCAGCTCAGGTAAGAACATATCTCAGTGTGTAAAAACGCTGGCCTGTTCCTTTAAAGCGGGGTGTAAGAGGCTAACACTTCTATTTTTACTACTACAGTACAACTACATGTTCATCTTTAGACCCAAGAGTATCCTATTGAGATAAAAGTCACTGTATGCCTCCTGCATGCTGTTGGCGCACTTGCCTCATTGCGAGATGGACTCAAGTTCGACCCAGAGTGGGTTGGGCCTTTCTGTCAATAGAGTTTGCACACTCTGTCCAAATACCACAGCTAAAACATGTGCAATATGCTCTTTTTGAAATTACTTACAACCAATACTGTTATCTTAAGCTGCAGTTGATTCGTTTTGCTCTTTGTAGTACTGTTACTACGTCGGGGTGACTTTTGCCTAAGTGGGATGTCTTCTCGTCTGCTTATGTTGTGTCTACGGGAAAGGCCCTCAGTTGACGAGAATAAACACATCAGGTGACTCTTGATAACAGGCGCGTCTGGCTCACAGCTTGTATGAAGTGCTGGTTTTCGTTCTTCCTCCCTTATGTGCGAGTGAGCTGGAATTTGGCCCATGCAGTTCAAAGCAGTCAACCCCAAATCTGCAGTGCTACAAGATCGGACATGCCTATTCCACCTCTGTGTCTTTGCACCTTCTCCCCCCCTTTGTGGAGCAGCTGGATTGGCCATCAAAGGCATCTCTCTTTTTTCCTGCTAAAGCGTGGGTATATTTGTGCAGAGGCTATTCGACATGAATTGTTATGACAGCTGATCAAAGAGGGGCGTGGTCAGTTTGCAGGATGAGACGAGGTCAGCGGGATTTATGTGAATGGTAGGACGTCCACAGTAAGCTAACCAAACAACCCTAGGAGCCAGTATTTCCATTACATCAGGAGGTAACGTTTGCACTTCAGGCAAAAAGTGACTTGAATTCTGTTGTTATCTGCTGGCCTGTTCACACTGATATTGACCACATCAAATCTTTTTTATCTTTTGGATATCATCATTTGACAGTCATCCTAAGCAAAACGTAACATGTCAATATAGAAATGCGTGGCTAAATAAGATGAGTGTCAAAATAAATTGGCTTAAGTCTGATACTATTTTAAACATAGAATTTTTGATATATTCAGAATAGCTTTAACCTCTTTATCCCCACCTGAACCAAGCACATTTTCTCCAGTTTGGCTTCACCCAAATCTAAAAGCTTCTTGAAAAAAAGTGTCAAAAGAGCAACAAAAAATTTGACTAAAATGAAGAAAATGCAACAAAAGAGCCAAAAAAGAGCGTGTTCAAAAGTGATGCAAAAGTGATGAAAAAGTGACAAAAAAGTTATGCAAACGTGACAAAAAAGTTATGCAAAAGTGAGGAAAAAGTGACGAAAAAGTGATGATCCTATAAGTGTTCAAAAGTGATGAAAAAGTGACGAAAAAGTAATGCAAAAGTGGTGAAAAAGTGATGAAAAAATGACAAAAAAGTGATGAAAAAGTGATGAAAAAGTGACGAAAGTGTTCAAAAGTGTTCAAAAGTGACGAAAAAGTGATGAAACAGTGAGGAAAAAGTGTTCAAAAATGACGAAAAAATGACGAAAAAGTGATGAAAAAGTGATGAAAAAGTGATGAAAAAGTGATGAAAGTGTTCAAAAGTGACAAAAAAGTGACAAAAAAGTGATGAAAAAGTGATGATCATATAAGTGTTCAAAAGTGACGAAAAAGTGACAAAAAAGTGAGGAAAAAGTAATGCAAAAGTGATGCAAAATGTTCAAAAGTGACAAAAAAGTGACAAAAAAGTGACAAAAAAGTGACAAAAAAGTGACGAAAAAGTGATGAAAAAGTGACGAAATAGTGACGAAAAAGTGATGAAAGTGTTCAAAAGTGACAAAAAAGTGATGAAAAAGTAATGATCATATAAGTGTTCAAAAGTGACGAAAAAGTGACAAAAAAGTGATGAAAAAGTGATGATCATATAAGTGTTCAAAAGTGACAAAAAAGTGACAAAAAAGTGACAAAAAAGTGACAAAAAAGTGACAAAAAAGTGACGAAAAAGTGACGAAAAAGTGACGAAAAAGTGACGAAAAAGTGGGTTAAGCTGAACTGGAGTAAAGGCACTTGGTTAATGCAGAAGTTAAAAATCAATAACATCAAAAATGCTACTAACATTGTTGATGCAGTATGAATGTAATTACTGCTGTTAGCCCACAACCTCTTCGTATTGTTCTTTCAATTGCAAGAGCATTAATTTTCCATATAGTATATATAAAAAGTTAAACAGTACTGTGTTACTGATGATGAATGAATGATTCACACTGCACTGTCAAAGATAACTGAAACATAACAAACAAACCATGTTAAGAGTACTAAAATGGAAATAACTGTAAACGTCACGGGTTGCATGACACACTATGACAAACATCATGTAAAGTACCGTGTGTTTTTAGCCAGTGAACTTTGTCAACGAAAAGTGTAAGTCTTTCCTATGACTAATCAATACAGGATTTACCCACACTTTTTGAATGAGATCATTGTACTTGCCAGTGTGTCTTTATGAGGCTTTCCAAAGATCTCAAATGCCTTTCCTTACATCACTACAGCTCTGTGTTGTTTATAGTAAGATTAATGGGATAATGTTTTATGTAATGTTTACCTCTTTTTCTATCACACACCTTTGCCCGTTTCGGTGAGCACAGTGGCTCTCTTCTCTCACCTTGTATCGCGTCATGACTGCAGGCAGTGAAGTCATTGGGTGGTGGGTAAAAGAATGCGAGTGTGACCGTAATCTGGAGATAATTGTTTTGTTCCTGACATTTGTGGAGAACTCACAGAGCTGCCATTTGAAACAATGACCAGCGCTGACCTTTGATTGGGAGGCTATCATGCTCGCGCCAACCATTACACCAGAGGACCAGAACAATAGTCGCTTTCAGGTCAGAACGCATACCAAAAATCTGAAACAATATGGGCAGACAGTTTGGTCATCTAGAGATTGGTAATTTGTGTCTTTTTGAGTAGCTTCGTTCAACTCGTTGGACTGATGTATGGTTGAAGTCCCAGCTACTCAGGGTTATTGGCAAGGTACACTCTGAGGTGTAGTAATGCACCGGGCATACTATTTCTTTAGTTGTTCAGTGCAATGTAGGCAATGTGTGGATTTCACTAAGACATGGACAAGAACAGTGGGAGGAAACCAAAGACTTGGCAATAGTTCTAACAACCTTTCCATTGTACATATCCATGGTTGACTCAAAATAATAATTATAAAAAAGATGATAGATTTCTGACCACATGTCATGTCATTACCACATTATACTTTGTGTGTGCATGTCTGTTTTTGTAAAAGTGAGCTTGGGTAGATGTGTAAACTCTGTGGTGGTTGGAATGACTGGCCGTCGGTGGATTCATTGTGCACTGGAATCTCTTGAATATCACCACAGTCACCGGGTACTTCCTGTTTTGGTGCGAGTCTGCCTTGGCAACCATGACGCCAGCACCTTCTGCTTATGTCATCAGACGAGGTCACAGACCAGGCATGTGTGACTGAGGGCTGCCAAAGAAGGCACTGAAAAATGTACTTTCAGAAGAAACTTAGACATACGGCAACACTGATAAAACAGAACATCTTGTATCTTTATTTCAACTTTAAATGGCAGCAACAGGTATAAGAACAAACTGAAAACAAAGAAAACCATGCCATTATATTAACCATTTGAAGTCTCGGCTTAATTAAGCTCCTCTACACAGAGGAAGTACATCGAACAAAAAGTCTCATCTATCTCTCACAGTAGAGATGTATTTCAAAGTAAAAGTCTTAAATGGCTTCACTCCTGCCTGATGCGGCGGGGACATCAGGCCTATTTGCATAGAGCTGTATCATCAGCAGCAGACGTGCCTTGCTGTAACACAGTGATGACAGGAGATCACGGTCATTACAGTGATCTACTGTGACAGTAGGTTTCTGTTGTAACAGTAGGTCACTGCAGTAACAGCAGGTTACTTCTGTAACTCTGTCAATCACTGTAGAGCAGTGCTGGCCTCTTGAATAATGATTGTCATCAGAGTGCTGCGTCCTCCAGCGGATTATTGTGTGCTGCAGTCATTTCCTGTGCACACAAATATTCACACATAATATAATTTACCCCACCCTCCCAGTTAACAGCCACACAGTGGCACAACATTACAAGTCATCTAATACAGAAAAATATCACAGCCGTTATATTTATAAAGGCTTAATAATATAGTGTTAACATAATTATTTAGATATAATACAATCAGGCACATGTACAGTGGTGACAGCACAGAGGGAGCTTGTGTCTACAGTAAGAACATACAGGAGGTATATGGCAGTGACTGAGGGGTCACTGAAGATAAGCACGGTCCTATTCCTAATTAAAACTTCTACAAACAAACCCAGGATGTGGACATCGTCTCCATGGTTACGACTGGGATGTCTAAACAGACTCTCAACGCTTCACAAAACACTGGAAAAGCAACTCCTCCATCTGTGATTATGAACAAACACACTCCTGCGGCACACTGGCCCTGTCACTGCACAGAGGAGAGAGAGCCCAGTGCAACACATCTGTCCAAATGAGCCAACAGGAGCTACAGCGCTAATGCTAATGACACACATGGTTTAAATGAGGACAATGATGAAACCCCCACAATGAGCATTTCCTTCATTCTGTTGAAACACATTGCAGCATTCACGTTTATAAACAAAACAAGGGCAAAGCATAAATCCATGATAATTTTACATCCAGTGAGGTGCGTGCATGAGTTGAAAATAATTGGTTTGAACAATGATTTAAAAAAACTGCACAGCACTGACATAGACAGAAAACTTTGATCATAATTGAGGAAAAAAATGTAAATCTTTTGCTGTACAAACTGAAAAATGTGAATGGATTTACAGTAGTGTGGACAATAGCAAGCGGACCATGAAGATATCACTAATGCACACCACGTGACTTTCCATTGGCAACTCTTCCAGAGAGTATGTTATTTTATAGCTTGATTACTTAATTAACATTCACTCATTGCTCTCCTTTTAGGCAGATCCTTGGGTAGAGAAATGAAAGCGAGGCTGAGTGACTGCTGATAATGCGAGACTAATAATAGAGCAGCAGCTTTGGCCAAACTCCTTCTTGGAAAGGTTAGTGAGCCATTAAACACTGCTTCTTCAACAAAAACGCATGCAATCACTAAGACTGGCCACATGAGGGCGCTGTGGTAACCAGTAATCTTTCCCTTCTATTGCTTTGTGTTCACAGACTTGCAAAATTTGCAGTCGTCTGGTATATTTCAAGGGCAGTGTCCAACTTAAGTAACATTTACTTATGATATAATATTTTTTATATTCTTGAGAGTCCTTTGGCAAGATTGTCAGCTGTACAAGGCAGTTAAATATTTCCTCTCTTATTCCAAAAATATCATTTTGTTGGCATTGTCTTTTTCCATATGTAGAACTAGTAACTGTGTCATTTGATGCAGAAAGTCCTTTGCACTCTTCATTTTGTGTGATACCAGGGCCATCGAGTCCATTGATTCCAGAACGGCATAGCACACAGTTCCAGTAGTAGTTTTTTTAAGCAGTGAGATCTGTGATGACAAGTTTTTCCATCTTGTTGCCAATGTCTCCCGGGACCTGCAGTTCCTCTGAATCATAGTCATCATCAAAGGACCTGCCAAAACATACAAAAGTGGAATTCACATACAGTGGGATATACACCAATTGATAAGTTTTGAGATGACATTGCATTCAATGTTCTGTAGGCCTCCAATGTTTATCTATATGTTCAAACTTCTATTGTTTCTGCATATTTTGTGGTGGGGTTGGATATACAGTAAATAGGAGGATAATGGACCTCCTGACTGATATAAACAATAGAGTTAAACATCTTAAGTTATTGTATTTTCCTATGAAATTTCCAAAAGAAAAAAAAATGATCATAAACCTGATATTGCTGTTCTTTTATCCCCGATATATTTATCCATGCATTACAGAAAGTTTGCATGTTGACCTGTTGTGTTGAAGTCTGATACTGAAAATCATTCTTATTCATAAAAAAATAAATAAGTAAATTCAGTCTTGTATAGAGGTTATACCGTTCTATATCAGGGCAATGAATGGAATTTGCCAAAAGACCACAGATCTAAAGCAATATGTCTGCAGAATTGTATACTTGTGCTATTGCTTTTCTGAAGCCAATGTAAAGTTTACATGTGAGAAAGAGCACTGTACCCGTCATGCAGCTGTTCGTTGGCGGTCTCCTCTGCCACCAGAATCTCATATTCCTCCGAGGCATATTTATCCCAGTCTGACGGCTCTGGACCGTCACTATCGATGTCCTGCAACACCATACCATCCCCACAAATACATTATGAGCAGATAGACTTACAAGTAAATGTGAAGCATACATGGCTGCTTTGCACATCCAGAGAGCAACAGTCCTACTGACACAACTTTGAAGCATGCAGCTTTATAGTTATATGACTTATATATAACATATTATATTTTGTTCAATTTAGTTCAAGAGGTGCAAATTAACCTTAATAGCTAGAATGGTTGCAATTAGCAAATTGTGTCAGCGAGAATCAGTAGGTCTTAGTGTCTTTGCAGAGCACAAAATATCCTGGATAAAACCTCCTAACCTTGTAGTTTGCACCTCTACAAACATGATCTGAAATAAATGTGATTCTTGAAATGGGTAGCGGTTTATATTTCAGCCTGGTCTTGTTTATGTCCCTAAATTTGTGTAAAATATGCGCAGAGAACTGAGAATCTTCAATTGAAAACATAAATTAAAAATATCATTCTATATTTTTTCCAAAATCAAAATTGTTATATGTATTTTATAATTGCTACCTTTTGCACAGCAAATGGATCTCTCTGCTCATGGTCCAGGTATTTCTCCAGGTTGAAGAAAGTGTCGAAGAAGATGTGGGCCATTCTGCAGCGCTTCAGGTCACACAGTGTGATCCTCCCTACAGAGACAGTGAGAATGAGTGGGACATATAGATACCCCTCTAAAGATTTATGCCATTTTAATGGGCCTGCCTTCATTACACAGTGCAGACAGACCAGGGAGTTGAGATTTTCACACAGCTAAAAGGTTGGGGGTTCTATTACCTCAGCTGGGTAAAGCCTTTCTGCATGTTGTATGTTGGAATGATGAATAACAATATTCTTTTTCGCACTGACTGAGGGAGTTTATGACACATCACAACTACATTGATAATCCAAATCTACATATCTACAACTAAAATCAACTAATAAACAATCACTCCCACTTTAAGTTATGCCTAATTGAGGCTTATAGTAGCACCTACCCAGATTCTCCGGTTTGACCAGGTCCAGCATCTGACACAGCAGGTCCTGAAACGGCAGAGGTTCGATTCCCATCCTCTCCATACGCTCGCACTGCTCCTCGTAGAAATACTCCAGCTCAAACATGGACAGGATGCCATCTCCATCCACGTCCATGCATCTGAACCAGTACTCGATACTAGCGACATGAGCAAAACACTGGGTTAGACATGTTTGCAAGGCTGAAATGTGAATCAAAAGGTGTTTATTGTTGTTGCCAGTTCTACTAAAATGTCTAATAAATCCTTCAGACCCTCAGCATTTTGTCGTAGTAGTGAAAGCTCTTTTACCTGGTGGGGTTTTTCTTGTCCTCTTCCGAAATGAGGAACCAGACGAATTCGGCGTAGCTCATGCGGCCTTCTCTCTGCACGGCGTTGCCCCTGGCGACCGCAAAGACGCAATCAATTAGAGCGGATACTACCAACCACTGCCGTAAAGAGTTGACGCGTTTCGGCTTTTACCGGAGGCTTTCTACTCACCGAGTGACAGCCCCCGAGAATAGTCTCTCGATTATTCTGTTTGAGGAAGCTGCGCGGAGGAGACAAAAGGCAGAAACAAATGGATTTACGGTAAGCCATTAATTCCAGGGACATGAGTAAGTGCTTAATTTATGTCAACACAGGAAAAACAAACAATTATCTTGGACCAAGTGGGGTCTGAATGGGGGTCTCAGAAAATCTGCTACTGATCTCTGCAATAAATCATGATGAATTATGTGATGAAGAAATGCAACTGTGTTTATCATCCTCAGGCTTATTTGTATTTGAAGACTTTCTTGTTTGTCATCTGCAAAGGGAGCCCCCATACTGTCCAGGAATAGTTGTTCTCTCTTACTATTTTCCGAATCATCTCACCGTGATCGTTGTATCTGGTGAGGTCCTTGAGGTCGATGTACAGGTCGTGGTCTGTGTCCAGCTCCCAGAACTTGCAGTAGATGACGTAGAAGTGCTCGTAGGAGAAGTAGTCGGTGATCTGGTTGATGTCGTCCTCCTCCTCGAGCAGAGCCAGTGTTTGGAGGAAGTTACTCCGGCGCAGCTCGATCATGGTGATGCGCCCGGTCCAAGAGCGGTTCACGATGTAGTATATCCGCTGGATCACCTGGGGAGAGCAGGGGAGACGGGTGTCAAGCAACTGAGGGGAGAAAATGAAGGGAGGTCATAAGAGAGTCATAAGACAGAGGATTAAAAGCCATAATGCTCCTTGTATTAATCTTTAAAGTCAACACACACATTTTTCACTTTGATTTAATCACTGTACATGCATAATTTCACAGTAACAACTATTCTTGGTGTATCGTTTATATTTTGATTCCATCCAACAAAACAAAAAGACACAATCCTTCCTGTTCCGTCTACTAGTAAAAAGCAGATTCCTATAACCCAGGGTACATAGTTCCACTGTCATCGAGTGACTGGTCAGTGGGTCTAAACTGAATGACCTGTCTTAATATGGGCATGAGAGGGTCAGGGGATCTCAACAGCTCAGTAGGGGGCAGCACAGGGCAGCAGTGTTTCCGTGACGTCACGGAGGTCTGACGCACAGAGAGAGGCCTTTCTGCATCAGCGCCTACCACAGGATACCATCCCCTCTGAGAGCCACTTACGCACAAACATGACAATATCTTAGTCTCCCTGTGATGAGCTGTTAAATGCATTTGCCATGAAAAAAAACCCCACCTCTAAATACAGTTAAGTGGCCTTTAAAATTGCAATGTTCCATACTAATCAATGGAGCAGCAACACTGAGTCGGTGCAATATCTATCCCTTGTGGAAATCTGCGTATCGGAGGGTATACTTATTGCAATAACCTTTTTAATTCCCCTAAAAATGTGTCTCCCGGGTATCATTTGGTTCTGATCAATTTTTTTTAACTGCGTGAGAAGTTTTGTGTCCTCTGAGAGTGCCTCAGATATCTGCGTACCCATAGACTTCCATTATAAACTCTTTATTTGACCTCCTATGTCTAAATCAAGGTGAAACTTATTATCCCTGCAATTTCCCTTCTTTATCTTCTAAACCTTTTACATTTTTTAAAAATAAGGTCATACATTTTGCTCACTTTTAACCCCTCCCCCCTCCCAGCCTCTATTGCAAACCCATACAATCAGTATTTGCCATTAACTCCATCATAATTTCATATTTTGACCTCTCTTCTATAAATAAAGATTGCAATTTCCAGTTGTTATGCTACCAACCCTTTACTTTAATGTGGAAAAAAAAATTATTAGTTTTGGCTATTTTCAACCCGTTCCATCCCTACCTTATATTATAGCCCTATACCACAACCAGACAGCATTGGATTATTTGTGTTTAGTTTTTTAATTATTGCATTTTAAAAATGTTGTTGTTTGTTCATTGTAAAAATTGGAATCTAAAGGGTTAATGATTTATAGTAATATATGATTGTGTATGTCATTTTCAAGAGAACTCCTTCACGAAAAAAACCAAAAATTATAAATTATAAAAAAATAAAAATATTTTCAATATTTGAGGATTTTATGGTGGAGCAAAGCATCAAAATACACAGAATATACGAAACACATAGGCATAAAGTTAACATGGAACAAGGTCTATCTTGTTGTGCAATATCTATCTTGTTGTTAATATTAGCTAATTTATTTGTTTCCGAGTGAAAATGTCCATAAAGCAAACAAGCCCAAAACATGAAATAAAGCACACATTTTTACCGTTGTGATGTATCGAGAGTGAAATTCTGGTGCATCCTTCAGAAATGTCAATCCTGGATGTGTGTCAACGATGTCCTGAAATGAGACACAAGAGAGAGGGGACATGAGGCAAACAATAAAGGTGGACAGATGTTACAGAGTGCGCAAATAGTCGTCTGACCGTGATCCAAATGCTATATGCAATGCCTTGTATTTTTTTTTTCTTTTGTACCTGAAGGAGAGGGATGAAGTCCTCCTGCTCCAGGAAGTTGCATCTGGGTTTAGCGAGCAAAGAAATGAACCTGGATGCGTCGTCATGGCAACTGTGCAGCAACCTGGAGCAGACAAAAGAAGGAAGGACACAGTCGTCACACAGGGTTTGACACGAGTAAAATAGATTAACAAATTACAAGTTAAAAGACAGATAGGAAGAGGAGAATTTAAAGTGTGAAAGTGACATTTTGAAAACTATGTATATTAATAGACTTGGAATGAAACCGAAAAGAAGTGGGATTTACAGACGTTTATCATGTCTATGGATTTGTGAAATATATCGTCTTTTCTTACTTTCTCCACGTCGCAATGAAGGAGTGAACAGAGACGAAGCCGGTCCTCTCTCCACCTGCAGCGTAGAACATGGGGGCCTTCCAGTACAGAGGACATCCACATGCCTGAGTAAAAAACACCAGACATACCATAAGTGTCATCTATGGCACACTACAAGCAAAAATCTGTATAAAGTGTGCCATTAAAGATCAAGAATGTGCCAACAACCAAATCATTTATTATTTAGGTTTGAATAAAGATAATAAATTAGGGTAAATTTCAGCATTAATAAAAAAAACAGATCAGTAAAAGTTCAAGTCTGGACACAGTCTTTAGCATTGTAAGAAAGGGTTGTTCCTGCTATTAAACAGTACCGAACTATTATGTCTTTTGAGCAATCAAATATTTAGGAGAAATGTATTTACTATCAGCACTGGTCCTGGAAACATAAACACTCAAAACGTTGTGGTAGATTGCAGTGATGCTTCCAGTGAAGGTTTATTATAACTAAGATGACACAGGTCATAGATTGTGTGTTATCCGCAAAGAAATGTCAATAAGTGAAGGACAGAAGGTGGCCTTAGTACAAAAGGAAAATTTCCAGGTCTCGTAAGTGCCTTTTTGCAAATTAACACTACTTTTCTTGGCCTTAAAAACATGCCCATGCACAGCAGAATGTTTCCAGGAATTATGACAGACCTGTCATAAATTATGCTTTATGTTCCGTCATGTGACTGTCTGCTTTCTGGGAACAGCCGAGCTCACACAGCGCTGCTACTATCCTCACACCTGACTACAGCAGTTGTTACAAGGCTGACCTTGGCGATCTTCCCCATCTCATAAATGTCCGCCTTCTCGTCCTCGAACTCGGTGAAGGCAGCCTCGATGGTGGCGATGGTGGCGTCATGGTTGGGCGAGGTGCCTATCACAGGGAGCCCACGCGGGAAGTAGAACCTGGGAATAGGCATATCACTGTGTTAAGTTACAGTGTTTACAAAATTGATAAGGAATTAAAAACATAATGTATTGCTGATTTGTATTGCTTCTGAGTTGAATGAAGAGAAAACCTATCCATTTGAAACTTTGTACTTGCGTCTACGTAGAAGAATAGCTTCAGTCAAAGTTATTATTGTATCTTGACATCTGTACCTGGGAATGTTGATGGCCGGAGGGGGAGGAGTAACTATGACTGGAACAGGGGGCGGACTCGGGGTCCTTGTTGCCGGGACAACAGTGGGCACCTCTGGGGCAGGTGTGGCAGGAGGGGTGCTTGGTCTCTTCTCTGATTTCGCCTGAACCTGGAGATACACAGACACAAGAAAAGAGCCTGATTCAGAAATATGAACTTCATCCAGCATATACTCATGTGCACAAAGACTGAAACACAGCAGTCAGAGGATTCTGTCCGTGGAAATGTTTGAAGAGTTACGGGACAATGACTATATGAAGAACCCCTGTCATGCAGCACAAAAATGATGCTACCATCTTCAGTGAGGCAGGGTCTTGTGTATCTTTGGGAACCTGGAACATACTGTAAGCCCCTCTCCCATTAATGGAGCCTTGTTCTCAGAAACTTAGTGGGATTGGGCCTTTTTAGTGTCAGAATAGAAGACCGGGACGCTTAGATGAGTGGTGTGTGAATGAGCGTGGTCAAAGGGGCTGATGGCGCAGGTTGGCAGCCTCACCTTCTCAACTCAAGCTTAACACCATTGAGAGTGGAGTGAATGATCAATGCAAAAAACTACGTTCAGTAAAAAAACCTGAGAAACACTGCACTGGTCATTCATAGCGTGGCAGTATTGACAAGAGACGGTGTGCTTTAACTTTTGCCAAACTTACATTAATATGTCCAACACGACACGTGCCAGATCAACACAATGTTAACACTCTCTTCAGAGCAAACTTCTGCACATAAACTTTGTGCGATGTGACATGTCAATCTTTTGTCACTCTGACGGAGCAGAGCACCTACATTCATTTCCTGTTTCAAAACATGGCTCATCTTTACAGCAAATTCACTATCAAAAAACAAAATACGCACTGTTCAAAATCCACAGACCCTTATAAAAACGAGTCTGCGCTGATAAAACGTTTGCGTTCTCTTCCTGGTTCCTGCACTGTGTGTTATAGGCCTGTGAAGTGTGTATTGAGGAGGACAGCTGGGGCGGCCCCTCCCTCTCTCCTTCAGCGTTCATTCTATCACTCTATTCCTACACCTCCTCACCTATTAATATCACTCTGGTATCTGCCTGGGAATAGTGTGTCGTTCCTGGCATGTCGCTGGGGGGGGCAACAAAATGCAGCCTCTGTTATGGTTGTTTGAGATTTGCCTCTGTGTGAAAAAGTTTAGAACATTACCTCTCACACTGCTAAATTTAGGACATTTCATTTATTTAACATGAATGTAATCTCTTTTAATTTTACATTTATCTGTCTATTTTTATTTTTTTTAAGTTTTGGACCTGTAGATGGATCATTGGTCTTGAACTTGGCCCGGGACAAACTAACCTGTTGCTGCTGATGATAGGACTTGAGTCTTTTCTTGAATCGGGATGGGAGCACAAAGTCACACCCTCGGGCCAGAAAGGCTAACTCCCCCCTGAGGTCGGGGTCCCGACGCAAAGACGTCTCCTGGATCTTCATGGTGGGGGACGAGACACAAACCCCCCCACCTGTATAGGCCACTAGTAAAGCTTCTGTCCCGTTAACTGATGCGAGGACTCGGCTTTATTAACAAAAGTAGAATGTCGGCTTGATGAGTCAGTTAAAAAGAGTTCAAGGAAGTATGACAAAATCCAATATGTCTGCTGATCTCCTTCCAAATCCAAGGATGTCCGAAAGCTATCCACTTACTGGCCACTGGTGCGGCTACCGGCCTGACCAGCAAGAAATGCTCAGCAAAGCAACAATAGTTCTGTTAACGACTCATTAAATGTGTCCAGAAAAGTATAAAAAGATCCAAAACGCCAATTTCTTTCCAAATCCAAGTGCATCCCAAACTACTCCATCATTTCATTGATGTTCCTCAGGACTCCAGCTAGTCCATAAAACAAGACAAGGTAATCAAAACACTCCAGTGCTGCTTCCTCTCTTTGGGACCTCCAGTTGTGGGCTAGTCCGGAGTGGCTCTATGTCTCTGGTGTAACCTCTCTGGTGCCTGCGCTCAAGCTCAAGCTGCGCTCGGAAACATGAGCCAGGACCAGCGACAACACACACGCACTGCGCCGCGGCTGTCCCCAGCATTTGCTCGAATAGGCCCATTGGGGGGGGTGGGCGTCGTAGAGGGGAGGGAGGTGGGGTGAAGAGGGGCGTACTGGGTCCATGTTGCACATTAGGGTGTAAGTGTTGTGTGGGCTTTTGTTTGGCTAAAGTTAGCTGGCTAGAGGTGGCGAGCGGAAACTTTTTGGGATGCAGGAAGTGCGGGTCAGCGGTTTACAGTAAATTCAGTGGACAGAGCATACTTAAATGTGTTTCCGTGGAGATAAATCGGGGCGTGATGATTCAGCAGCCAGCGCACCTGTTGTTATTTCTGTTGACATACAGTAATACCATATGACTAGTGCGCATTTCTGAATGCATTCCTCCTGGAACACCGGCATTGAAAACACACGCACTCATCGATATGGACTGAAATTGCAATGCATTGTGAACTAATTCCCCTTTAGGATCAATTGAGGAGAGACACGGCAGGCAATTTTCAGGTTTTGGGCCAGATTGATGCAAGATTTCACCTGGAAACAAATAAACCGTATTGTCTTGTATAGTTCTAAAGGCGCACTGAGTTGCCTTGTGTACGAAATGCGCGGTATAACTAAGCATGCCTTGCCTTGCCTAAATACAGAAATATCGAAAACTCTACAGATTAGTATGGGAGCTTGTAACTTCAAATGATGGTTTCTCAAAATGCTTTTTTCTCACAGTGTAGGGACAACATCTACCCATAAAGTAGCACCCAAAGACATCGAATTGTCCAAACAATATGACAGCTTGATTAAAGCTTTTGATGACTATTTTCCAAAATCCCCTCTGAAAGAAACTGTACCTAACATGACAATGAACTAAACCCATGAAGCCATTTCCACTCTTGTCCCCAAAATGTATTCAGTTTTGGTCATTTTTAAACAAATTGGGACTGCTATATTAAACGCCTATCTCATAGTGGCAAAGAATAAAGTACTTGGATATAAAAAGTCCAACCAAGTCAGATCATCAATCACTAGTTTATTAAAAAAAAGGTTAAAAATGTGCTGCTATAATAGCACAGTTCCTATTAATGACAGTACTGTATATGGTGCTTAAATCTGTTCACGTAAATAGTTTTTAAGCCTGTGTTATATCACGGTACATAAATTGAATTAGCACAGATGCCCTGCAGTATGTGTGTGCACAGCTGAGGTGACATGATCCGGTCCTGCAAAGCCATATCAGGCCAGTAACCGTCCAGAGCCAGCTCCTAGGCCTGACAGGGCAGTTAATGAGGGAGAGGGGAGAACTCAGGACAGACAACACAAAAGTCTCACCGGATCAGCTGACTGTATCAAAGTACAGTAAATAATGGGTACAGTATCTTTCATAGAAGAGAAGTTACTGGAAAGGCTATAGGATAATGTGTCCAGTGACTAGTGGATCTAGTGACATTAGGGCGGTCAATGTAAAGTTGAACCACATCCAAATGCTGGCTCGCTCTTGTAATGGTAGTCGTAGTAATTTTACATTACATTTACAGTACAATACATTTTTTTTTACAATACATTTTTCTCAATTCATAGGACACTGTGCACAATTCTCACTCCACTCCTAGTTCAAAAACTGCGATTTGTGTTGTGTGTCAATGTTTCTTTCCTTAAAACAGCGAACAAAGAAGTGTTAAAGGGACTATAATTGACTTTTTAAAGCTTTTTACCATGTTACAACGCTGTTCTCTCATCAAAAACAAACCTGGAGCTGTGTTTCAACCGTCTTCTTCGCATCTTTGAGTAATCTTTGAGTAATCTTTGAATCATCTCCTGCAGCTATTCTCAGCACCACGATGGCAGCTCCCCAAGAGCTCGTCATTTTCTCAAACAGCTTTCCTCACCTCTCTATCTCTAAAGCTTAATCCTCTTTTCAAGAAGTAAAAACACATACTTTTTCTCTTTTTTTCCCTCCTTATTGAAACAGCTGCACAGCGAAGGGGAGCGAGAGGATGTGGGATTGGGAGGGGCTTACAGTGAAATTGCTTGAAAATCAGGAAGTGAAACTACTAGTCCGGTTCACTATGTTTAGATTTCCACTGTTGTGGGACTTTCATGGAGAGTATGAAAACTATATATTATTGGAAGCCTTGTGGTATAAGCAATAAGAAAAACAATGTTTCCATTTGCCCTTGTCATTTGCTAAAATTGTGCAATTATACCATTTTTCCATTGGAGTAAATAGGGAGTCCTGGTCATCGCTATGGTAACTCCATGAAACATATGACAAGGGTTTCATTGACTTTTTTGATTAGAACGGCAAAATGGAATTTTCTACCATTTTGTAAATTTCCATATAAATGTTATTATCGCACTTCTTTTTCCTTGTTTTTCATATCAAAGCAATTGGAAACATTGTTTTTTCTGATTGCTTATTTCACAAAGTTTTCAAAAATGTATAGTTTTGATATTCTCCACAAAAATCCGTCAAAATTACAAAGTGAACCGGACTACACTGGATATTGCAAGCAGCAGCGAGAAGCATCTTCAACTTTTGCCATAACGTGTGCTGTGAAGGACAAATACAAGAGGAAGAATGTGTCCAAAGCTCAAACAAAGAGAGAGTAAGGTTTAAGGAGGAGCTGTGCAAACCATGGATTTTGCTCAAGGTCTTGACGAAAGGTACTGAGAAATGAGTTTACTGGTGGTCTATTGGAGACTCAGTGCTGTCAGTGCTGTATTTTATTAAGCAAGAAAACCTGCACAAACTGTCAAGTACAAGCAAAGTACTTGAGTATTATGTGAGAACGTACAACAATACTACTAATTCACATAACTGAGCCTAATCCACAGATGAAAGGCAGGCAGTTTGATTTTCACTATTCGGATCATATTGTCTTTGGGCAAGACACTTCTCTCACATTTACCCACTGTAATAGTTCCCCAATTCAAGTCTATCGGGACGGCATTACTTAAAATTATTTTTGTTCCACCAAATTTACCACCAAGGTTAAAAAATATCTTTTACTCATTTAGAGTTGTGTGTCGAATTACGCTGCACCTGCAGAACGATTTAAGCCACTCACAGCTTAATTAAAGTGATGTCTTGTTTGTTGACCTTGTTTCCTGTCCCTTGTTGCACTAATGCTCGCTCTGTAAACGACTAATGTTTCTGTCCCGCTGCCAAATGGCGCGTGACCAGCGAATGAATAACTAACGGTCAGACTCTCCCACGGGACAGTGCGCATAAAGTAAAATAAAATAACAGAACAGGTCTTCCGTGGAAAAGTATGCATCTGTTTCTGGTTAGCACACTGTCCACGGCTCTTGAGGATTCTTTCAGACAACTGCGTACCTCCAGCCAAGGTCGCGCACACATGCCAACCTTTTCCACGACGCGCCACACTTCTCACCTCCAAACAGCAGGGGGAAACATTATACATTATCGCTATCTCAGCTCCATCAACAAATGAGCACGATCTTCGAGTGTTTACCAAATCCCCCTGTATCCGAGCCTATACGGCCGCGCTTCCTCCATATGACCTTATTAACTCGACAGCCATGCACTTGCGTTGACACATTTCTCACAATAAAGAGGTGTTGCGTGTGAAAGTTCACGTGTCCGTGTGCGTTTTTGTGTGTATTTTGTGCACATGTGTTTGTAAAGGGAGCCCGAGCAGATGCCAATGCACAGTTGCTTGCTCTTTTCCCATCTGACTGACAGAGGCTGTAACTCAGTCTCCTGGACATGCCCGAACGCCGCCCCTATGTCTAAAGTTTCTTCCCAACACTCAAAAAAATAAAATAAAATCAGGTTAGGACTATTTTTGAATAAAGGAAACGTTAATTTGCAAAGAACACTTGTGTCTGGCAACGAAGCACTGAGGGTTTAAGCTTAGATTAATTGGTGTATTTTTGCCTTGCGCCTGCTGGGGGATATCTAATAGGACGTGCTGTTCCCACTGGGATGAGTACATTAGGTCGGACTTGAAAGCACCCAGGGGTCACCCGGTGACACCAGTCATGTGCAAGATATAAATCATCTATTCATTTACCAGAGGTGTTTATACAGTACATGTATATCCAAAAACACCTGCTAAAATGCTGTTAACACCGAGACACATTCTCTTTGAACATATATGTTGCTGAATACATCGCATATTTCTGCAATATAGTGATAACATTTCACCTAATATTTACAATATTTATTTGTATACAATACTAAAACAACCTTAACCCTCAGAAAAGGTGCACACTCACACTATACATTTTCCTAATGTTGTCTGGTTGTTGTTTGGCCGTGTCTCTGTTTTGGTCACATGATCTCAAGAATGTGGATATTTTTAGCAGTGTGGAAAATCTAAAAAAAAAAAAAAAAAGACAGCTATGTAAAATTAATACAGTACATTAATAAAGTAAAGGTGCGATCGCTTCCATTTGTAACGCTGCCATGCGGCTGTATTGCTATCGCTAATAGCATAACCCTTAGTCAGGACAGTGCATGTTAATGAACATATACGGGACTCGTGCTGGTAAACACGCCACGCCAAGGGCTAATTTCCATCGGCTGTCCCCCACTCGCACTTTCATTAATCTTGGCCTATTGTACATGTTTTTTGTGGTAGGGGAACTGGAGGAAACCTACACAGACGCGGGAAGAACATGCAAACTTCACACAGAAAGGCCTTATCCGGGGATCAAACCTGGGACCTTCTTGACCTTGAAATTGAAATCATAGTTAATATGAACATGAGTAAGTTAATCAAAGTCATGTGTAGTTACTAGTTCATTGTTCTGTATTCTGATTTTGTCATATCCCCACAATGCATTTCACTGACTAACCCTAAACTACGCTGCATAAATCCAACGCACTATTGCCTTTGATATTATTCAAAACATGCAATTTGTCCTAAGTGGCATCAATTGTCACGCTTTATGAGCAATCTATTCTATTAGTGTAAAAATTCAAGGGAGATAGCAACTTGTCTTTGATGGGCAATTTAACATGCAGTTGTTAGTCCATTATTTTTCACACTATATGAAGGCAGGTAAAATTACTTCAAGCAATACAGGGATTACCAGTTTTATATTTATACATCATCCACTTGCCTTACGGGGTCTCATATAGATGGGAAAAGCAAAACTGTAGCCAGAATTATGAATGTTCTAATTGCCATGAAAATAGTCATAAAAATACTAGGGCTGCTCGATATGAAGAAAAATTGCAATTTTTAATAACCGAGACTGGCATTTGCATTTGTGAGTGAATATGCCTTGATTGCCTGTGTATTAACTACAACTATGTCTTTCACAGAAGTTGAACAGTGTGAACATAACAACTTCCTCCCGGCGTGCAGAGAGACACCTGCTCCGGGAGGCGGCTCGTCCCGACTGCTGCCGCCAGTCCTGCCACTGTAAAATTATCGGAGTAAATTTAGAGCGCAGTTCCTCATGTTTATTTCGGCTGCGGGCGCTGGGCAGAGTCCACACAGTTAAAACATGGAGGGGCACGTGGCTCACATGTGGGAGGCAGAGAGAGAGCGAGGAGGCTGGCAAAGCGGCAATGGAAAATGAGCATAGCATGCACATACTAATACATAGAGCTTTGAATACACTCATATGTAGGCTTGTAGTAAGGAAGTAATTCTTGTATTCTGCTCTTTTTTTTTTTGCCTTAATTACTTTATAGATATTTGTAGGCCTATATTTCTTGCATTTTTAAATAGGACAATAGCAGTAATTGTAATGAATGATTATATAGACATATACTTTCTTCATATCAAATACTTATCAAACAAAATGGCAGCTGTGTACATTTTGCGTTTGATAGTTACTTCTAACCTAACGGGGTACTTTCCCACCTCTGCCCCTCCCTCCCTCCCTCTCTCCCCCCGCACTCTTGCATATTTATTTCTATGGTTGCTCGTCCCATGCCGCACTTTGTCTCCACGGCGACGCTCTTTGACCTGGAATGCTGCGGGCCCGGCGGAAGGAAATGCGCTTCTCATCGCGCCCCCCCCCCGATTCTTTTATATCTCGTTTCCTTCCAAGCACAACCTCTCCCCACACGACCAGCAGCCAACGGGACGAGCGCTAGAACGAGAATCCTGTGCAGAAATTGAGATATTTGATACTTTTAGGCCAGTTTCAAATAGACTTCCTGAGACAACTAAAATATTTACATACTGTATAAACAAAATGGTATCTCTTTTAGACTGGGAATTAGTTGGAAAGGAATTCTTGCACAAATAAAACACTACTGTATGTCCATTGGTTTCAAACAAATGGATAAACACCGGTTGCCTTTAATTGCTCCATGACTGCGAACTCTACACTGGCCAAGGGGAAATCACCACCTGTCAACATATAGAGTTCAATAACAACAAACTCTACATTATACTCTTTCATCTTATTTTTACTCATCCGGGCGAGTTTTGCGTTACCTCCGGCGCGTCTATCTTAGGGCTCGGAGTAAGTGAGAAAGCGCGGCCGCAGAGGTGGGCCTCAAAGTGCTGAAGTCTAGAGCCGCACAGCCAGCCAAGGCATGCAGCAGGTATTAAAAACAAGCTTTTAAAACACAGTAAGCAATGACGGGCAGTTACTTTGGTTCGCATGTGTGTGTATTAATGATACTTTATGCTTGTATCTTCTTGTACTTTCACACATTTGCAAAACATATCCCCATTTCAAAAGAGCACACTTGTCAGGACGTTACAAGACATTTGTCGGTCAAGTGACTAGACAGCAGCTGGATGTCCTCATATAATCCTGTCAATGCGAAAACCGTCCTCCAGATGGCGCTATTGTTTTCATTGATGATTAACTGAACTCCCAGCCCCATGATACAACTACAGTGAGGTATAAGGATCACTAGAGGGTAGCAACTCACTGCCTTTGCCTTGGCACTTGTTGTTCAACCCCATACTCACAGACCTTTCCTCTTCGGGGGGCCAACACTTTGATCTGGTTTGCATCATTTCACCCAATCTATCTCATCCCAGACTTCGATTCCTCCAACTTTACTGACAGACTATGGCAAGCACAAAACGGGAGTCTGGCGCATCCAGACAGTTTGATTTTTTTTTTAGACGCACAAACAATGGAAAAGTGTTCATAAGTCGATGAATTCTCTATGCAAGGGAAACAAAAACAGATGGTGTGAATAAATTATGCCTTAAACGTCGACTCAAGAGGACACAGTGCTGCGGTTTTCTCTCAGATGCAGAAGAGAAAAGAGAGAGAAAAAAAAACAAAAATACGACCCCTGTGACTCAGGGCTGTGAGATTGTGCAAAGTCACTGTTTTTTCCTGAATAACTTTTGCGCATAAATTAGCATTGTTTGCCTCGGTGCTTTTTACCAGAACTATTCAATAACAACAGAAGAAAAAGTTAATGTTGGTCGACTGTTCGTCTGACACTTCAATTATTATTTCTACACGAACCACATTAAGTCAAAGTCAATCAAAATGATCGAAGAAAAGAATACTTTGTTTGCGTGGGCTGGCTTGTTGAAAAACATCACAAGCAAGTAAAAAAAAGTGAACTTAATAATACAATGACTGTTATATAATGATTATTAAGGCTGCAATGATTGAGATAACGCTGTATACTTCTCTCTGCAGAGGCATCCCATTTCTATGAGGTCTTGTTATTGATAAAACCTTCCAGCCCTGCGGTTTATATCTCTATCATCGTGTTCTGAAATGCATGTGATTCTTGTTATTGTTAATACCAACTGAACATGTGGACTGACTCTTGATTGTTAACATCAAACTGCAAATCTACTCCTAATCTCAATACCCGGCAGAAAAAGGGCAAGACATGCTCCTCAGTTCTTCCAAGTAGCTGGGCGTTTTTCTTATCCCGGCTCAGTGGAACATTGCCAGTTTACTCCCATAATAAACCACTATTGTCCAGACACATTTGTACGCAACCACACCCAAACTAAACAACAGAAAACACCCACCTAGGATTTTCGCGGTTACTATGAGCCTATTATAAACCTACAGTGCATGTCCCAATCACTGTAGCACTCGTGTTATTGGGGAGGGGAATCCCACCACCTACAGGCAGCTCATAAACAAGTTTTGGAGGTTTCCACAGTAACCAAAAGGGAGGGTCCACAAAAACGTATACGCTGCAGGAACCTCCCACGATAAGCCCTTAAACTCCAAAAGTGACTTGGTGTTTTTCGAAAGAAGGGAATTTGCGTCAACTCACACAGAGAAAGGCGTTGGAGGGTTGCCTGATTCCGGAGGGGAGAGTGATGATGTCAATGGTCCAACAATGTGAGGGCATTTAGAGCAGGAAAGCAAGCCAAATGTCAATGTATGTGCTGGCGGACGGATAACAAGATGTTGGACCTGTGCCAGTGTTTCTTGTGGTTCCACTGATGATGCTTCAGTGCTATAGGCTTCTCTACATGACTAGTCAAAATGCTGCTGCCAGATCTTTGACAGGCACAAATAGAACTGCCCACATCACCCCCATTCTATCAATCCTCACTGGCTTAGAGTCAAATGACGCATCGACTTTTTGGATGGTCAGGGCCCTGAGTATATTACTGAATTGTTGTGCCCCTACCTCTGAGACCAGGGTCTCCTAAAGATCCCAAAGACTTGTTTGAAAACTTGGGGGAATCTGATGTTTCAGGCTGTAGCCCCCAGACTCTGGAATGATTTGCTCTTGTCCCTCCGTGTGCTTGACTCTGTGGAGACTTTGTTATGTAGGCACTTGTTGTCAAAAGTTGACATACCCTGGCAGAATTTTTTTGACTATTTTTCAAAGAATATTAAAGATAACACAAAAGTTTATGATCAAGAGGAACGGGGCGCTTTACCATTACATTATACAGACCCTCCTCCACAACTACCACAAAAAACTCCAAGCTGTCACTGATGCTAAATGGGGCAAGACACAGAACTATGTAAACTTTGGATCAGGTCATTTTGGTACTTTCTCTTTTTCATTATGATTTCAAAAGAGCAAACTCCGTGTTTCCACCACAAATGGCTTCACACAACCACAAACTATGAGTAAAAAAAAAAACTTTTTGTGTTATCTTTCATGTTCTTTGAAAAATTGTCTAAAATTCTGCCAGGGTTTGACAGAATTTTATTGAACATAACTGTAAGTTTTTGGCTGATGATATTTTTTTTCCCAGTTTTGTTATTTATATGTGATGTTTCTTATGTTTCCTTCATGTTATAAAGAGCACTTAAAAAAAAAATCTGTGAAAAGTGCTTTAAAAATAAACTTTATGTTATAGTCTTTGTATGATTTTTTGGAATAACCCTTTATCAAAAAAAAAAAAAAAATTAGCCCTGATTTAGCCCAAGTTTAGACCTTGGTGGAAATTGAAGGTGGAACTTGAAGTGAATAGTTTGAACACCACTGTCCTCTACCAAAAAAACCCCCCAAAACGTTTATATTAAGTATTACAAGTCTGCAAATCAAATCTGGGACCGTTTTACTGTGAGACAACGTCCTAACCAATCAATCATCCCGTTGTATTGCCATGCCATTTTGTTCGATTCCACAAAGGTAAAGACTAGGGCCCAAACGGGATAAATTCTCTTATTTGTGGAGCTACAAAGTTCTTCATTCACAATCACAAGGCGTGGCTACATAGTAAATTCTTTTTCCGGCCCCTTGAGGATGTTAATTAGTATATTTGACCCCATCCTGCAAGGGAACATAATACAATCCTCAGCAAAACTCCAGTCATTTCTTCCATACCACAGCTTGGTTGAGATAATGTATCCTATTGGGAAACCCGCCATTGTCCTCACTACCCATAACCTTGAACGCTGGTAGCTCATTGTATTGGAAATGTCCCTCTCTCATAGCAACCAAGGCCTCTTTCTGGGCTATTGTACATTGTGTGTAATGTGTGTGTACCGGTATAAATAAACCTATTCACTCGTGCGTCTCAAAAGCGGGCGTCTTTTCTCTGCTCTTGGCCCAGGTTCCCGCTGTGACCTTATTTCCTGTCGAAGCAGCCGTGCGATGATGTCACCCCATTTGCCGACCCAATGTCAACACGTTACCCCCCCCCCCCCTCCTCCTCTCACACACACGCACGCACACACGCACACACATACAAAATCTTACTCTGCATTCAGGATTCAAGCCCTTTTCTTTTTCAGTTGTAAGCTCTGAGAATTCCTCCCCAACTCAATAGGCGTTTTTGTCCATTCTATTTGTTTTAGACTTTTCTCCCTTCCTGTTATTTCTTTACTCTTGCGTTTCTCTATCGCCATGCGCTCTTTTGAAATCGCACGGCGGTGACTATCTTGAAAGGTTGAGAGGTCACTTCCCTCATTTGTCTCACAGATGGACAGCAAAGGAAAATTCTGGTCGCTCGGTCCAAAACAAACTCTAGGGTTTTCTTCTAAATGCTTCAATCGCTGAGTTCAGTGCCATGGGTATGCAAATGATATCACAGCAGAATGAAAGTTCTGTAACGTCAGACCCTCAATACAAAACTGGCTTTTATGTATCTTTGACCTGTCTCCATGCATTATTTTCAAAGTTTAATACATGAAAGGCCAGTTCTGAAGTGTCTAATGTGTCCAAAGCATAAAAAGTGTCTAAAGCATAAAAATAATGTATCTTTTAAGTTGTTTTTGCTGAGATAAAAGCATCTACCACGTTGGATCAATAAAATATCTAGCAACAGGGGCGGATCTAGGAGGGTGGCATGGGGTGGCAGCTGCCCCCCTAGTAAAGGTTTTGCCACCCCAGCTGCCACCCCATTGTCATGTGATGTCTCACATCTGCTCTAGAAGCTTCTTGGCTCAGTACTTTTTTGACAGGACAAAGAATTATAACTACTTTAGAGCTAAATAAGGAGCCAAGTGCCAGGTCCTGTGGCTCCAAAGATGATGATTTATTTATTTATTTTTCTACTTTTATTATTACAAAAGTTTCAATTGTACCTGTTAGAAACCCCCTACTTATATTATGGACAATGCTACTATTTGGGTTTAATTTTGGGGAGGCTCAGCCTGCATATAAATGGAAAAATGCCTTGCAATGAAGCAAAACTTTTGAATTTGAAAAATGTGTTGCCACCCCAGAAATTATCCATGACCCTGCTTGCCACCCCATGATTTTTTTCTAGATCCACCCCTGGCTAGCAACCACATTCACTCTGAATACATTGTATGTTCCTTCTCAAAAACTAATCGTTTCTCCAACTCTTTCATCCCCTCTGTCACTGAACTGTTGAATTGTGTTGGAGTGTGTTTATTAAGTAATACAGACAATTTGAAACGTCTGACACAAATGTTCTGAGGTTTGCTACAAATGAATTGCCCCTTGGGACCAATTAAGTTTCCTGAACCTGAATCAAACACCATTGTTGTGTGTTCTCTGCGATGGTAATTATATTCAACAAAGAATAAATTACATTAATTGAATCATTCAAACCACATTTCTTAAACCCACTAGTTGACACGTGGTGGATAAAGTCATCATGATACATGGCCAGTCAGGTTACAGCTGTCAGTAAATCACGCCTCACCTCAGTGTAGACCTCCAAGAAAAAACATCAGACGTCCCAAGAACTCGTTCATGTTAGATATCAAATTGCAGGAGAAAATATTGTTTGATTGTTTAATCCGAGATATTCTGTAAGATTGTGTCAAGACTTAAATCATTTTTTAATATCTTAAAACTACAAGGTTGGGAGGTTTTATATAATAAGACCTCAATTCTAAGTTATTTTGTTGTTTGCACTTAACTTTTGTGACCATTAAATTGGCTATTTTAATGCAATATAATACTTTTTGCAATGTTAATGTCAATCTTTAAAATAGTTCACTTTTTAACATTTTAAAATTAGTTGTGGCCCAAATTCATTTCTAACTTTTCTGAAGCAATTCTATGAACACATTTCACAACTTTCAGGAGCAATACAACAACAACTAGTCTGCTTGTTGACAATCGATATATGTTTTTTTTTACCCATACATTTAGTTGCACAGTGCACAACAGTTTTTAGCACAATCCAAAAAAGACAAAACAAATTACATTCCATAAAATAAAATCAGGTATATAGCCTAATCTGAAAGGAACAGTCACTTCTCAAGCATCCCAACTACTGCTACTTTCTTAATACTATTTTGGCTTCGCTTTGCCGCCTCTCCGGTCACTTCCTAGTCTCCATGGTGTTTCATGTTAAGTCTCCTGACAGGTGCAGAAAGCCACGTATTACTCTGTTAGCTCTAAAATCAACAATAAACACTTGTGCGAAGGAACATTTCCGGATGTTACTGCCCCTGGGCCCAGTGTCATCCCAGCAGGCTCGGGCCAACTTCCGCCCCGAGGCCAAAGCCATGTCGAGAGGGGCATAGCTACAAGTCTCCACGGGGCGGACAGCACAAGTGGCGGGGGCACTTTGAGCGCGCGGAGGGGCTTGGCTTGTTTACAGTTTGATTGGCAGCTTAATGCGGCGTTCGAGAAGGGGGGCGGGGTTGGTGTTGGGGATATATTAGCATAATTCCCAGAGTGCCAGAGGAGAGATAGAGTGTCACCGAGCTATTCCTAAACTCGGTGGTGACCTACAGTAGCATTGGCTCAACTTACAATGGAGGCCAACACATACAGTAGTTTCATACCTTTTCTTTAAGGCTGTGTTCATGTGGAGTCAGAGAGTTTGAAGACTTTACAGAAGATCATTTGTCTGGAGGAAATTAAAGTGGGTCCAAACTTACATGTTTCGCGCTATAGTTCATGATTGATGAAAATGCTTTGTAATTAGATGCACAGCACATCTTTTTTTCCCCCACAAAATGTACTCTACAATTAGGAAAACACTGGGAAAGTGTCTTTAATCTTGAAGCTAGAATTCTTTGACTGAATTTGCCTTTCCAAAAATGCAGATGGTTGACCTTGTTTATGACAAATGTCTCTGTAATATAGAGCCTATCCACATGAAAACAAAATTTAAATGTATGAACAACAAAAATGCCATACTCAATCCAAATAAAATGCAGCATGCCAAATAAAGTTGGACACTGGTGTATAAGATCTGCAGTTACGTGTAGCTAATGTCCTCAAAACAAAACACAGAAATCTCTGACTGCACTTTTGCTTGGTGGCATTATTAATATTTTCTTTTTGAAACAGGAATATGTATACAAACATACTTTTAGAGCTGTAATCACTAATATACAATATATTACAATGTTTAAAGCAGTACTAAGTAACTTGTTTACATTAATAATTCCTTTTCGTAGTCCCTCTGAGGGTGATGCAAGGTGTCACCAATACACACAAATAGAATCACGAAGAAGAAGCCAACAGGCTAACGGGCAAAGCTAACTGCGGGCTAGCGACACTTAAACGGTAATTTACAGCCAAGTTTGAGTGAAAAAAAATATCTCCATTGTGTAATTGGATGTACAATATCCCTCTCGCCCTTTGTCTTTTCTGTCAGCATAGTATTTACTCTCACGGACAATTAATACGTGAAAAATCACAACATGCTACGAAACCTGCAGTGGCGCTTATGGCCTCTAGGGACATGAGTTACTTAGTACTGCTTTAAGTCACATGCATGAAACCGCAATTTATTTATCAAACAATAATTGATAAAGCCCAACGTTTTATGCCCACAATTTATTCTCAGTCAGTGACGCCTAATAAGACTGGACCCTGCCCTCTATCTGAAATGACGACATCAAAGTCCGAATGTCATTCCTGCCGCCTGCACAGTGATTTGTTATGCGTTTTGGAACCAAATCATAATTTGTACGAAGCATAAACAAGACTCAATTGGGATTCCGAGCCCCGCATTTATTCAGTCGGTGCCACAGACAGGGGCAGCTTCATTTACACTGTGGCGACAGAGAGTCTGTTAGCGGGATGCCATAGTACAGAGGGGTGGACAGATTTAGGCCCCGCTCACACCTAGCGCTTGCCAGGAGGCTCAGAGGGGGCACCGGGGGGGTAAGCATCCCGTTAACACTCGGGACGCCAGCATATGACCCCCACCCGCCCCCTCCAATGGTCTTCCCTCCACACAGCAACAACTCGTATTTACCGAGCCCAAAATAACCCAGGGGCCAATCAGAGGGATGGAAGACGAGCGGTTAGTGAAGATTGATACCTGGCCGTAGGAACAAAGAGGCATCAGGGAATAGACCAATTCTATTAGCAAATCTCAGCACATAATGGTGTTTTAAAAAATATGGTGTCGAGGGCATGCCCTTGAAAAAGGAAGCCATAACAGGAGATAACCTACTTAAACATATCAGTTTCCAAGCATAATCGCCTCAGACATATTCTTATTTTTTTTTTTTTTAGAAAACTGGAGAAAGTCAAAATCATTCTTATTTCTCAAATTAGCCTTATGATAATAAAGATAAGAGGCTGAAAATATCCATCGGTCTCGCCTCAAGTGAAGGAATAGGACGTTATCATAATAAAAAACTATTCAAAACAAGATATTCTATCTTTATACCTCTTAACTCCCACATGAACCGAACATATTTTCTCCAGTTCGGCATTACCCAAATCTAAAAGCTTCTTGAAAAAAGCGTCAAAATAGCAACAAAAACTAGAAGAAAAAGTGACAAAATAAAGCCACAAAAGAGCAACAAAAAATATAACAAAAAAGCGGTGAAAGTGCAGAAACGCAGTGACAACGAAGCGGCAAAAATGTGACAAAAACGCTGTAAAAAAGCCACACAAAAATTGCAAAAAATATGACAAAACAGTGCAGATGATGACAAAAAAGTGGTGCAGCAAAAAATTGACAAAAAAGTACAAAAAATATGACAAAAAATTTGTGAAATTGCAGCAAAAATGTGGCAAAAATGTGACAAAAACACAGTATAAAAAGCCATACAAAAGCAACAAAAGAGCATCAAAATAGTGACAAAAACTCAACAGAAAAGTGGTAAAAATGTGATGAAAAAGATCAGTTCTTCAAGGTCTTTGCTTTCAAATGAGGCCTATAGGCTGTAAACATTCCAATCGAGAAGCTTTTCGATATGGGTAAAGCCGAACTGGAGAAAATGTGCACATCAAGGCGGGGGAGAGATTAGAAGAAAAGAAGTGATTGAAACCTATGACTGACATGGTGAGAATATGCTAACCACTCTGCCGCCTTGCACTCCAAAGCCAGTTAGCCACTCTCAGACATGACATTACATAGAGTGGCATCAGTGTTTGTTTGCACTTGTAGCATGGATTAATAAAAAGGCTTGGATCAGAAATCTCTGTAAACTATTTGTTACATGCTAGAGATAGATTATTGAAGCCTGAAGCAAGAATACAACCTGCAGTAACGTGTATTTTTGCTATAATGATGACATGTGGACTGTGGAAATGCAGCAGAGATACGGAGCTGGATAGCAGGACATCTTGTAATGATGCTTTTGGAGCATCCTGTTCTCCCTCTCTCTATCTTGGCTGCAGAAGAAGGCTACCATGGTAACCTCTCAAATAGGTGGCCTACATATCAGTGGGGCATAAGGTTACAGCTCTCGGTAAATAAACACATAAACAGCGGCGGCTACAAGAGGCGCTGCGGGGAGAGGGCCGTGAAAGAAATTGGCAACAATCTAATGAAGAGACGCAGGGGTCAGGGCAAACGCGTAAACATGAACAGACCTGCCTCTCATGCGCAAGTGTTAATGCGGGTTCGTCTGTCAGGCATCATTACTGTAATTGCTGCTCTTTTTTTAAACGCCCACATCAAAGAAAACGTAACCTCCGCTTTCAAAGTTTGTTTACAAGGCCAGAGGGTCTCAAACAGAGGGATGGGGACCACTTAATTGTGCAGTTAAGTTTGGGTTTAGTTTGTTATAGGATAAGACTCCTCGGTTAGGGATTAGATTTGAAATATCGATTTGAAAACTTGAGAGCTGGATTGATCCCGCTTTAGTCCTGGTGTAGTAGCCGTTTGGGGTGGTGTAATCCTAGTTTTGTGTTGGTTCTGTAGTTTTACACTTTAGCGGGTTTAGTCTTAGGCAAAGATATATTCTGGTTTTCCTCTGTTGAAGGCGACTGTCGGAAAACTGCAGCGCTTTCTCTAGGTCCCTTCACCTCACATTGCCTATTACACAGCCTCAAATTACCTTAAATATAGTCCAAAGGGAATAACAGAGTGAGCCAAGATACACACGAGTTTCATAGCAGGAATGTCAACACAGCGCAGCCACTACTATCACAATAACGGTTTTCTTCCATGTAAAGGTCATCTTGCTGTTGATGAGCGAGTTTATCGAAAACGATTGAGAGCTGTCGTCAAGGCCATTTCTGCAGCAGCAACTGTCAGAGATAAAATATAGTCTTGGAAAAAAAGGAAAACATTCAGCTGACAGTTTTGTCCTCCGGTGTATATGACTTTGAATCCAGACAATGCTGCGGTTTGACTTACAAGTGTATTACGCACATGATTTAAAGTCATTGTGATCACGGTGAAATCCTGTCGTGCATTTTAAGGTTGAGGAGGAACAGTTCGTGCTCCCGAGTCCCGAGCTTGATTCCCAGGCCAGAAGGGGCTTTTCAGTGTGCAGTTTGCACATACACCCTATGTCTGAGTAGCTTTCCTGTGGGTGCTTTGGTTTCCCCTACCAGTAAAACATGTACAACAGGGTATTCTCTTTAAAATATACATATATATATTCTGAACTCTCAGTGGAACTTTCCATGTTAGGTAAAGGTGAAAGGGTGTTTACTCCAAGAATGAAATCTTTATGTAGCAATATTTATTCTTCTTTGTAAAAGCCTATAGGGTAAGAGTTGAAATCCAAGGTAACTTTGGGTTGTAGATAGAAAATGATCGATATAGACACAAAGCACTTGACAAGGAAGCACTGCTCACTGCACGCTTGCCCTGAGGAAGTCTGACAGAAGCAAGGCTGCTCATCTCTGGACAACTCACAATGGAGGAGCCAAGCATTCACCATTACTTTATTCAATTATTAATTCACCAAGCCACCAAGCACAGGAACGATGCGAGAAGGTACGGAAAGAATCAGCAGAAAGGCTAACCACTCTATCACAGTGCTCTCTCACGACTAATAAACGTAATTCAATGCTTTATGGTCTAAAAATATAACATCAAAGTGCAAAATCTCATCACCATTGGAACAGTTCACATCAAAGTCTGACTAACAACCATGAGGGAACCGAAAGATGCTGTAAAATTGATTTTCCATCTAACTTATATCTTTTAAAGCTGCAAGCTGTTGCCTCGACAAGAGCTAGAAATAGACGGCTGTTTGCATAGAGTGGGCAAGGACAGTTTTTCTTCATTACAGAAGAAAAGTTTTTTTTCATGAATGTTTATTTGAGCTGAATTTCTAAAAGAGGAGTTCAGTATGATGAATGTATGACTCAGAATTGGTAGAATTGGCTTTATACTGTTCTAAGTTATAAAGCATAACAAGTGCTCAAAGTAAAAGATTATGTGGACCATAATAACCATCTTCAGGCAATTGACTATAGAGTTGCCCTCTAACATTTTGGCATTTTCATCAGAATTGAACAGCGTTTGGACAAATGTGGTTTGAAAAACTTGCAAACACGAACATGTTAAGTTGCTGTATTGCTCATCCACATGCCTAATCACTACATAGATGGAAACAGGAACAGAACAGCATAAAAACAATAACTGGTCTCACTCACCCTGATCACTTCTGGAGTCTGCTGGATGAGAAGAGTAGACCCGCTGTCTTTCACCACATCGGACATGCCAGCTAGTTGACTTCCTGGTTCCGTCGTCGTCGTCATAGAGCCAGGAGGCGAGGCTTCGGGCCTAGGCTCAAGTTCAGTCAAAGATGCTGAGGAATGCAAGCTTGCAGGTGTAGAGTCTACTGTTGTCGGCAGTGGTTCTGCAATGGAAACTTCTGAAATGTTTTCCACTTCTGTGATTTCGATTATAGGCTCTGGTGCGGGCATAGGCACTTGTTTGGGAGTAGCGTCAATTGGACATACAGGCGGAGGTTCGGGAACAATCACGGATTTGACAGGTGTTGCATTGTGGGATTGCTTTGGCGGGATGGCTGGCGGCGTTTCGTCGAACAGGACAAGAGGAGCACACGGAGCCAGATTTTCTAGCGGGGTATTTGACCTGCTATTGGGGGCCAGAGTATCTTGCAATAGCCTCATCACCTCTCGTTCCTTGCCGCTGCTTCGCTCTGCGCTTCCCGTACTCCCCGCACCGGAGTCCACCAGCTCTTGGGCGAAACTCTCGATGCTCTCCAAAATCCTCATCAAAAGCGCGCCGTCTTCTTCCTCCCCAACTCCACCTTGGTTGCTTTCCACCGGTGAAGAGGCAATCGGCACGGGGGACTTTGACCGAGGCCCGTTCATTGCGACTGGCTTTTGATTTTGAAAATGCCCCATTTTGGGTTGACCGAAAGGATCGTTACTTAGCTTGTCTCTTTTTCTGGTCTTAGCTGGGAGAGGTGGATTGCTCATGCTTTGTGATAAGTTTTCCAAGTCCATTAGCAGCTTGTCGATGTCCTCATTTCTATGTGTGACAGGTTTAGTTATTGCAAGATTTACCGGGGCAGAAGGCGGCCAATTTGGGTTATAGCTGGTATTGACTGGCAAATTATTTGACAAATGAAATTGAGATTGCTGGTTTAACATCGACCCATTGATATTATTTGATTGCTTGGGGGCAATTTCGACAATTTGCTCTGGTGGATCCTCCTCTTCGATGAATAGAGCCTCCATTGGGGAAGCTGGGGGTGTGTGCGCGTATGGGGGGGTGGGTGAAGTTCGCAGAGGCGAATGGGACGGGGATGACGAGGGGCTAGATGCTACTGTTACAGACGGGACAGTGAGCGTGTGTTGACCTATGGGAGACGGGTGATGTAGTCCATTCGCAAGCGTGGGGGTTCGGGACGGAGAACTTAAGGGAGATTTAGCGCTAACAGAGGAAGAGATGAAGGATTTTGTCATGGGAGGGGACTGGACTACATCTTCGTAGCGGGGCGGTTGTTCGTTGCCGAAAATTGGGGAGAAAGGCAATTGCTGGAGCGTATGAAGACTGTTCACCAACTCGGCAAGTTCGTTATGTCCCGGCCCGCCGCTGATCCCCTCCAACTCTAGAGGCAGTCTTTTCAGATAGGAGCTCAGTCGCGCCATCATAGCGCGGTACACACTGTCGGGGCTTGCTCCTCCATCTTCAGGACCCCCCCCTGCTTTACGGCGAATGCACTGCTTGATTATATCGGTACATTTCTTTAAATCTTCGGAGCATTTGACAAGAATGTCCAAGCAGGCGCGGATGTCCTCCCCACCGCCACTGCCCGCTTCGGCTCGAGTTTTCTCCAACAAGCGAACGATCAAGTTCTCCTCGCCCATGGTGCTACGGTACAGGGAGGCCACCGTACTCATACTCTGGTCAAGGGAGCTGATGCTAGATAGGCTACCGGTGGACCCCCCGCTTGCTTTAGTGATGGCAGACAGGTTACTCGAATTGCCTTTTTGCTTCGTCTCCTCTAAGCTTTTACCTAACCCGAACGGCGGTACATTCTCATCATTGGGAGTACTCAGGCCATTAGTCATGCCATTAGCTGTCCCATTAGAGGTGACACTGGAGCTGAAGTGCCCATAGATTATTTCCAAGTCTGCGGAGCGGCGGCTGAACGAGTCCGGCCGCACTTTTCGCCCTTTTCTGAAGGTGACATGATTTGATGACGAAAGGCGAAGCTTGTCAAAGGAGAATTCTTTGAGCTTGCCACTTGCTAAATTAATGGCTTCCTCGGTGATGTCCTTCAAGCTGCCCGACAAGTTCCCAATAGAACTGCTTGAGGCTTTTTTACTCCGCAAGGTAGCTCCGTCTTCGGCGATTGACAGGTTTCCACTACTACCTGCCCGCTCCAGGCCACTGCTGTAGCCGCTATCGATGGAAATGCTTTTACCATGATTGGACAAGTGCTGCGGACTTATAATGTTTCTCGACTGGAGAGCTGCGTTATTGGCATCTGGGTATGTCATTTCGGGCGCAACAAGCAGCTCAGAGCAGGTGCCTCTGTGGGCCAAGGTGCAGTCCAGTCCTTGCGATAGCGCCCCACATGGCCCGGAGCAGTAGTGCACGGCATGGGAGTGGGCGCGTCTGTCCACTACCACACTGTTGTAACAGCTGACACTGCTAACCACCACGCGATAGGCTGCGGCCATGATGGCAAATGTCACAAAACAAGTCTGCAAAAGAGTAGAGTTGTATTTTTTTTTATCCAGTTGATAGGAAAACACAGTTCAGAGTCATTTTGAAAAAAGAAAGTCTCCACTTAAAACCCTATATGGGAAATAGCTTATTCAGTCCTGTGCATGAAAAACTCAAAATGCTTCCAGGGTCTATGCCACATGCATATGCAAATCACTGCAAAAAGTGAAATAGGCCGTAGTGAAGGAAAAAAACATCCACAATAAAACACTTTGGCGAATTAAAATCACACACAAAATTCTTCAAAATCGTCTCCTCCCTGGGAGAAAAGGTTCCAGGTCTGCAGTCCTCTCAGCTACAGATGTACAGTCCCTCCTCTCTCCACAGGCTGCCCCTCTTAACAGCTGCTCATTACCCACTAATGACAGCCATGAAGGGGGCCAATGCGGAACCTCCAGCTGGGGGTATCACCCATCCTTCCTCACCAGTTCCCCCCAGAGGCCTAATCAAAGCCGGGGGAGACTTCAACCAGCGTCATACCCCCGGCGCGGGTACATCCCATGGGCAGCGACGTGTCAATAGTCCCCCTTTATTTTTCTATTCCTGATGGACTTGAATTAGTCACAGATGTGAAGCGGCAGTAGATGGCCTGCAGATGCTTGGCCACTGCTATCCTTCTCTCGTGGTCTATCTCTGGTGTTGCTACGTCTCCGGATGCTAATGGAGCGTCAAGGGAAGTGGATGTTTCGACAGGACAACACCACCTGCAACAGAAGAGAGAGAAAGTATGTCAGTGCTGTACTTAGTGTGACTGGGATGAGGCACTAATTAATTAACTGCCAGAGCTGTTTCAAATTTTGCAAGTGAATAAATAGAGCAATGATGCACTGCCAAATAACATTTTAAAATAAGGTGGATCAAAATGAAACAATCCGTGAGCTGTTTTTCCTTATGGGGGCCTGAACATGTTGCAGTCTTTCATGGAGCTAGGAACAGACTGGGATTATTTAGGCAGAACAACATCCCTTGCAAACAACAACATATCCCGTCTCCATGGGGTCTTTTATTATGAATAAAACCTGCTAGCCCTGTACATGGTTCTTGTATTAGTTAAGCTGTTTGTATTTCAGTCTTCTGTCAAATGAATGTGCTCCTGGACAGTAAACTGAATGTTTATATCAAGACACAAATCTCAAATTTAATTATAACTGCGCCATGGTGGTTGAAAAATCTCCATTAAATGTCTTTCTAAAATTGTGCGGTCCAGCAGTTTACCAGTACTTGTCTGGAATATGAGTTTCATAATAAAAACTGAAATATAGAGATGGAAAAAACGCACTAGACTATATTGATTTATAACGGCTCTGGCAGAAAGACATAAGTATGTTTTCGATTGTTCACATTCTTTGCCTGTTTCCAACTTTTTGACAGTTGAAGGGAATATTTTTAAACTCCAAAATATGCCTGCCTACGAGGATCCAAAACATAAAAATTGCACTACTTTTATAAAAGATAAAATGATAGTCTCGCAGATGTGCCCTTTATATTGGTATTTCTGTTTGCTTTTCAACACAAATACCAATGCACAACGTGTTATTTGGAGACACCACTAAATCTGTAAAGGCAAGAAGAAATCTCAAGCTAGAAAAACAGGCCATTCATCCATATTGTCTGCAAAGAAGGATGATTAGAACAATATAATTCAGTCTAAGGTCTGTTTTGACTGTTTGAGCCTTGGTTTAGAGACAGAATGATTAGTTAGTTTTGTAGATGGGGGAGAGGCAGTGGCTGGCACTATCATCCTTTGGGGGGGGGGGGGGGTTGTTGCACCTGGAAAAACAACTATTAAGCATGGAAAAAACAGGCGGTCACCTCAAATCACAATCTTGCTTTTTTCTCCATCCTCCCTCTCTTTCTCTCTATCCCCACAAACAAACACACAACAGCTGGATGCCTCTGAATCAGTACGAGGCAGGAAATTACTCTTCCTGGCAAGCTGTTCTTTCGCTTAAATCTGCTTGGACACTTTTAGAAATAGGCTATTAGCAACACATACCCGCAATCACTATCTCTTCTCTGTCTTGGCATATGCGTGTGTCAGCTTCTTAAAGTGAGACCAAGCATGTAAACAAACTCCGCTCATGTTTATAGCCCTACGCAAACTGCACACAGACATACGCCTACTTACCGATACGGCGCATAGCTCAGTGACACATGTAATGGTAAGGGATGATTCAGGGGCTGGTTACACATGGAGCATGTGTACCCAAACCACACCTAAGCCTACTTTTATGAAGTGCATTGGGGGAAACTTTTTTTTTTTCATTTCTATGCAATTTTAAAGTTTAGGTTTGGGCAAATATACTTTAACGTCCCATGCATATTGTTCTCTGCTTTTGACCAGTGTGCAACCGCAGTGCAGCCCCAGGAACCATCTCCTTGAGCTAATTGGAGGAGTGGGTACTCCTCCAATTGTACATGTTTGATGGGGGAGCACCCGGAGGAGGCCCACTCAGTATGTGATAGGGACAGATCCAAGTACAACCAAATTAAAAAGGGATGGGAGGACAATGACCTTTAGCAGGGACACAACAGTAAACATGCAAACTCCACACAGAAAGGCAGGACCTTCTTATCATTACTGCTACTATGACTATAACTACTATTTTCACTTTTATGGCTACACTGGCTACATTTACATGGAGAGCAAAAATCTGATTATAATCTGGTTTCTGGAGTTGTCAGATTATTGAAGAGACGTGTAAACAACATAATCTGAAAATCATATAATCTGATTTATTCCTGCACACATGCATTAATTAATCAAGAAAAGACAGCAAAAAGGCCAAAATCATGTCAAAAAGACAAAGACATAATAAAAATACTAAAAGTTATCCATGAAATAAATCTCAAAAAAGTTTGATACTGCTGACAGTCGAGTGGTTTAGGCTGCTGCTCTTTAGTGTTGTGACTTCAAGTCCCCTCTCTAGAGAGACAATTCAGTAAATAATCACTCTCTTCACCCATACATTCTTAATATAAGTTAAAGAACAGTTTCTGCTACGTGTGCTTTCATTTCTTTAATTACTTCAGAAAACAATAAACTGGTGAACCGGATATGAACCCTAGACCTTTGAGTCACTAAACTTGGGCTGTATCCACTCGGCTACAAGCACAAGAAGCTGTGGCCACATGGAGAGCAGTTTGACTCCAAGTCCAAATATGGAGACGCAATCATCCTCTACCTGGTTCTGCAGGTCTGACTAAAGAGAGGAGTGGAGACGGTTCAGTTGCTCTAAAAATCCAAATCTGCACGGCTCATGTAGAACCTGGAGTTTGGGATTCTCCGATTTCTGCAGAGAATGTAAACACATCAGATCTTATTATTGGGTTATCTGATTTCTCCAGTTATCTGATTTTTCGGACCATGTAAACATAGCCACTGTCAGAAGATCCAGATATAATCAGATTACAACCCTAGTAATAACATTCCAAACATGCAAAAGTAATGACAACAGCACACCGCTATAGAAAATCTAGCCACTTTTCCTGAAACTAAGATCTCCCACAAACCTCAATTCATCAAAGTGCAATTTACCCTCAAAACTTCACAGCTTTCCTCCATAATGACTACGTTCCCATCTCCATTTCCCTCTCTCCCTGTTATCCCGCTCCGCTCCCGTGCCTTCAGACCCCTCGCTCCCGCCTTCTCTCAGAACCTGCCTAAAAACAGTCCTCCTTCAACTTGACCTTCACAGGAAGCACTAAATCACCAGAGGCCTCTTCTGTCGCAGCCTTCGCTCCTGTCACCGCGAGCGCGTCCCAGTAAACAGCAGCGGTTCGCAACCAGCGGGGCAGGGACCAGTGGTGGTACGCAGGCTTCTTCACATGGTTTTTTGGCCACAGATTTTCTTTATTTGGAGTTTTAATTCAGTTTTATAGCTTCCCCCACCTGCATGCAGTTCGTTGTTGTTTTGCGGTTATGTCCATGAGTGCGCACAGCGTAGAGACCTGGGAGCCTCTGAGGGTAAGTGGGTCTTTGTTGCAGTGAAAACAGCCCCAAACATACCACCAGGAAGCAGGGACAGGTCCGCACTGGCCCTGTCATTATCCACCAACACATGGAAGTTCTAGGCATGACTTGTGTAGCATCAGAGATCACACACAGCGCTCAAAACATTCGGAACCACCTACTAAATACTGCACAGAGAAGGACACTATTGATATCTAGCAAACAATGAATAAATGATTGAATAAATGCGGAAAAATTAGAGGAGAATACAAGAACCTTAGCTGCAAAAGAGTGGCAAGAGCTTTTTATAAAGTACTGGCAAGTGGTTGGTTAAGTGTTTACCCACCAACCAAGTAGTGGCAAGTTAAATCTCGCTCGAAATACATTTGCAATAAAGCGGTTTGTTGCATCAGCGAGGACGGGAAACAAAAAAGTCTGCAACTTAAAAAGGGGGAAGGGCGATTGAAGAAAAAGAGCATTGCTGGGAAAGTATTGTTACTGTACTATTGTGTAACAACTCAACTACTACAGTAAACGCTTGGATTAGTTCCAAGCCAAACTAGGCTTGATCGGAAAGGGCATCTTGTTCACTAAATCAGCTTGTCTCCCTGACAAATAAACTCCCAATCAACAAATTGCATGAAAAAAAGGAACTTAAAAGCAGTCAGTGAGACGATGCACGCTTTGAAACAAATAGTTCTGCAAAAAAGACAAAGATATGAGAGGTTTTTGAAATGAAAATTCCTTTTATGTTTGATTTGGAACTACTTGTTTTCTAGACTTTAAAACTCAGATGATGTGTCTGTCTGCGTGTGACGTATACCAGGACTGGCGTTGAGGGTATAGAAGAGGGTGATTGAATAAATATGCAGGATAACTGAAACAAAACACCACTCCAGATATGTTTTTCATCATTAAAAAGACTGAAAAGCTTAAATAAGTAAATTCTGCATGGTTTAGGCCCTTTATTCTCCTTTAATATCCATTGGAAGTGCATCATAGATAAAGTTGCAGGCTATTCAACACAATTTCACATTGCATCATTAATTTGACAGCTCATAAGTATTCTGTTTCCATTCTCTCATTCCCACACATGATCTATATGTCCGCGCTGACGGGAGTCCTGACCCACTTCTCCACTGCAGAGCCCCTCACATGAATTATTTACCCTGACTGACTTCCTGGGTTTCGCTGTATGAACAAGAGCGCACACATACACACACACACACACACACACACACACACACACACACACACACACACACACACACACACACACAGAGATATATGTGACAGCGCTCAACTACAAAGTCAAGATAATTCAACAGCCCTCCATGTAGCTCCCTCCACTGCCGCACAAAAGCAGCGGATGTACGTCCTTGTCAGGGAAAGCCGAAAGGGCCCTCGTTGTGCAATTATCATAATGCACTGTCTACAGCTGCTGAAAAACAGGAAGAGGAATGCCTCCCCGGACTGCAATCACAGGAGTTTGAAGATGAAAACAATTAGCTAATAGACGCTAAGAGGGAATTAAACTACTGATCAATTGCAAGTGTGTGAGAAGACTTTTCATTTTAGTAGTTCTATTCAATATCCAAGCACATGCATGATTATTCTTTTATAGTAGAATAATCATGCATATAAAGAGTTTATAAAAAACTCTAAATAAAGAGTTTTGTTATTTCAAGGCTTGGAAATGGGAGGAAATAGTTGGCTCAGCAATTTGATGTATATTAACAGAAGATTTGTTGTCATTTAGTGGCTGAAAATGCATCACCTCTTGCATTTTTGCATCAAATTTCAGGACAAAATATTACTTGCAATAGCGCTCTCACCTAGGGCGGGGACCGTTACTTTTTTTTTTCAATACCAGTACTTTAACGATACCTGGACGATACTTTTTCCAATACCTATACTGAAATATTTGACGTCTAGAACCAGAAAAAAGAACGATAATGTGTGGTAGATGTGCAAATGTACAATATCAGGTTCATTTCCAATGTCAAGAAATATTTTTTTAAAAATGAGGGGAAAAATTGGAGAAATGGGGAATAAATTGTGGGGGGAAATTAGGCAAAAATTGGGAATACATTTAGTGCATAAAATGGGGGTGAAAAAAATATTTGCAAAAAAATGCGGGGAAAAAAATGTGAAAACAAAAGAAAGTTGGTGCAAAAAAATTGTGTAAAAATTTTGGAGGAAATGAATTGGGGAAAAAAATAAATCAATAAATGAAAAAATAGGGGGAAAAATAAATAAATATTGGGGGAAAAAATGGGGAGAAAAAACCTGACACAACCAAGTCACTTCCTTGAGTGCTGTCCCTGGACCAAAAGCATCAAAACTTTCGGTTCCTGCAATTCGATACTTTCATTTTTTCGATACCTTTAGTACCTAATGGTACCCAGCCCTACTCTCACCTCTCAGCAAGGGACCAGGTTACATTTTTCCTCAAGTTAGGCCGCCTTCATATTCCAACTAATCTGCTAGTCTCATCACAGCTACTAAAGAACATAAACTTGGCTCAAGAGCTTTGAAGAATATGGTGACTAACAGGTTCCTAATCACCCCAACAAATTTCACATTTGCAACGCTTTCTCTTCTCTGCATGTTCCTGGACTTGATCTGAGGGGAACAGTGTTGGAGATTTTGGGGGGTTTTCTGACCAGATCTGGCAACCCTCGGCGTCTGGACCGGAGCAACACTTTTCACTGCTCCCCCGAGACTTAGGCCCTAACATACATGAGCACACAAACACAGTGGAGCGAATGTGAAGGCGTGAAGGACCTGGCCTGGTTTTATTGGTCAGGTCTGCAGTACATCTGGACGACACAAGCTGCAGGTGTCCAAGCCTCCAGGGACAGTTAAAAATGGAGGATTTTTACTATTGACACACATTTGGGAGAATACTACTGCACTGATTGGTGCAACAGCAAACAGGGAAATCTGTTTTGTCACGGCTTGTTTAACAGATTTATGGATAAAGAAGAAACACATTCAATGTTTTCTTTGATTTGAGAGACCACAAGTATCTAGCCAGAGGTGGGAATAAGTAGGCTAAGTGAGGCTGCGTTTCAGTTTTTTAAATCAGGACCAGCCTTTCAGATGATGTGAGACAGGCCTGAAATCTGACAATGTTCAAATCCTGGCAGAAAACATTACTTTTTAGCCGTGCATATGAGTATTTTATCTGCACTCTTCGCTTTTAATGGAATAAATTATTGACTATATTTAAGGCTCCAAACGGGGGTGAAGTTGGAAGCTGCCACGCTCTTCCACGGGCACGCACAACGACCAGACAGCATCAACTCGTCTAAGCTCAGCTAAGAACATATCACAGTATGGAAGAACTGTGTGAACTCAGTCACGCAAAAAAGACCAAAGATGTTGCTAGCATTTGGCCTCTCCCAGTATATTCCTATAGCTCCAAATGGGGTGAAGTTGGAAGCTACCACGCTCTTCCACAGGCACGCACAAAGACCAGACAGGTACGCATCAACTCGTCTAAGCTCAGGTAAGAACATATCACAGTATGGAAGAACGGTGGCCTGCTCCTTTAAATCCACACCTCTGCTCTGTGAATAGCAGTAACTCAGTGTACTACTTTGCAGTGACAGTAACATTTCCCTGATACTGAATCCAGGTCATATCATGAATTGGCAGGTCCAATTGTACAAGGTCAGTTGCGCTGATCCTTCATTCCTACAACCTTTTCCAACTTTGCATTTATGTTTTTTTACTCCATTTAACCGCAAACATTGTCTCTTTGCAAAATGTACTTTCACCTTGTGTTGAAAAGAGCAAAACACAATTGCTGCATCCTCTCCTCCAGGTAAGAGCTGTCTCTGTGAAAGTCTTATTAGTGACCACAGTGCTTTACTACCTGCCACAGTCCACCACACTTACAGTGCAGCCGCCTTCAGGAGACAAATCTTAGGAACAGGAGGATGTTTTTGAGCATAAGCAGGTGAAGGAAGCCGCTGTCTCGCAAACACACACACTTCCTGGTTACAACAACTGACGGACAATACATCTTTTTAAGCTCATTGTTGAAGACACATGATAAAATATCCCGACTTCAATAACAACTCAACCCTAACCTTCAAACAAATAAGAAGTCATTGGTTAAAAAGGCAACAAAATCTAAATCCATGCAGTTAATGAGGGCATTGTAAAGTTGCACAGCGCTCAGTAGTCTTATAGGCATGGTTTGAAGGAGTAAAAAGTAGCAGTTTGGAGCCCTATAAATGCTTGCCCACGTGTACAGGCATGAACATCGTTGATAGTTTGTAGTACGGAAAAAATTGGTCGCCCGGAGCAGTGCTTGTTATTCTGATAACAGCAGCAGGAACACCATAAAACTTTGCTAAAGGAATCAAGAGCGGCACTGCTATTCACACAGTCAGCCCGAAGCCTGGTTAAAAACAGAGATGCACTTGGAGGCACCGATTCAGCAATGGATTTAAGACTAGTCACGGTCTAAAATAGATCCTTGCCAGGATTGTTAGGTACTGTGTTGTTGTGTCAAACCAGCACTTTCCCAACATGTAAATAGGCCTGTCAAGATGATTGAGGACCTTTTAAAGGCACAGAAACTAATTCTAAAGGTTAAAAACGACAGTGATGCTGCTTTGTTTACTTTAGGGTAAAAACATTTGTACATTAGTAAAATTGAGGAAAAATGCAAATAAATGTACAGACGACAAATATTGAGCCCAAAAATATATTGTTTATCTGTCATTTATTGAACGATAAGTCGATATTGTAATTATTGTGAGAGCCCTTTATGTAAAAAAAATCCCGAAGCATCAATTCTACAAATCTAAATCATTACGATGACGGACTACTTTCTCTGCTGTGCATAAAAGACTAAAAGATACTCTCTTCATGCCACACCTATTACTCACTCATAATAGAGCCTCAAGCAAACTTTGACCTGATCTCTTCGTTGCTGCACATGTTGAGATGATGTCATCCTTTTTGCCAATGGGCATCAGTCATATGAACCAATCAGATAGATCAAATCCACACACACCACCGTGGGAGACAACGGGACACAAGCAAAATAGAGCTACGATAATGCACAAAGACAGCTGACCTGGATTCAACCAGTCAACAGTTTATTCTAGCCATACCACCTACAAAGTGAACCCCCTCGGCAACATGCTCAGAATAACAACTAAACCACTGCTTCAAAACGCAAAAACTAGAAGGAAGTGACCATCAAAAGGGGATAAAAAACGATGTGAGGTACAATCTATAACAAATGTAGCTCCTATTGTTGTCTTATGCTGGTACATGCTCTTGTCAGTCACAAACATGTGGATAGCTTTTTGATTCTTACTGTTGCTTTCTTTTCCTCAGACAAAAGGTGTAATTGCAGTGACGTCAGTGCCGGAGCAATCAACACGAAAATAAAGTTAAAAGTAACTGTTGGGCACCTCAGATTCAACTGCTGCTCCTCCATCCTGCTGATGTTAATGCCTTGACCTTCAGCAAGTTTTAATCTCTCAGTTGCAGCTTTCCTAGTCATTGATTGAAAAGGTATTGTGACTGCACAAGCCTAAAATAGATTTGTTTGCCACAAAGAAATCTCACAAATACCGTGGCTATGCCAGCACAACTCCTGCAATCAGTCTCCTGCAATTTCCTTATCTCAAGAGGTAATATCCAGCCAAATGCATCAACGTTTTTAAATAGCGCTCCATGGAAATAAATAGTTATGTGACGAGTGTTCAGGAAGCTGACAAACTGAAAAAGGAAGGACAATCAAACCAAAACTTTAGGGAGTTCACAAGGCTCAAGCCAAACGTTGGTGGGAGCAAGTGATTTGTTCCGGGTGCAACAAGACAGCGTTTATGTTACCGTAGCTCACGTGGAGCTACAGGAAACAAAAAAGGGACAAACGAGGAGGTATCCGGGCGAGACTCACAGCTAAGCCACACACACCTTCTATCGTTCTAGCTAATGGGCGTCCACTGTGGAATAACACAGAGGAACCACTAAACTCTTCCCAGAAGATGGTGAAAGACAGTTGTTGGGCAGAGGGAGAGCAGGGAGCTGCGCAGTAGGAGGTGGAGCTGACCAGTGCAGGACACCACGCTCTTAAACAGGGACAAACCCAGGAGGCGCTGCACTGTTTCAGAGGATCAGAGGAGACAGAAGGCAGCCAGCCAGGTTTCCATGAGGTGCTACGGTTTCCCCGACCTCCAAAAACATGCTGGTCACGTTGACCCACATGAAACAATGTTTATGTAAAGCAAAGACAGTAGAAAATGACATAGAAGTGACATTTAGCTGCACAATTCCTGCTTTCCAATACCGACGATTTTGTGTCTTGACAACCTCCACTATTCACAATATACAAAGAGAAAATGTGTAAGATAATGACCACCTTTGGCTTCCCTAAATTGCAGCGGCAGAAGCTGCACGTGCGTGGATGACTGTCAGGCCAATGTTGCTGTGTTTATAACGGGACAAAGAGAGAAGTGTCGAGATTAGAACAGAAACCCATATAAGAGCATGTTTAGGCTGGAGCACTAGGGGCTAGACTAACCATCAGAATCTTCTTTCTTCTTTCTCTCTCTCCCCCATTCCTTCTCCCCCCCCCTCTCTCACTGCTGTCCCTGTCCGTCACGGGGTCATACGAGGAGCAGATTAGGGTTTCTGACCACAATCCCCTGTTGCTATAGCCCATCATCCAGGAAGAAAGTCACCGTGCTCCGGAAAATACCACGAAGTTTGCCTGTGCCCCAGAATGCCGAGCCGGGATATCCGGGGGCTGAGAGCTGGAAGAAGCAATAGGAGAAAAAACCACAGCTAATTCGGGAGTTTAGTGGAGCAGGCGGGATCAGGTGTTGGGACATCGCTAAAACCTCAGATCTCTAAATAACATGTTGGGATAATTGTCCAAACCACACCGTTTGAGGGGAACACAATGCACATGGACATGTTACAGCTGATTTGAATACAAAAATAACCTTACGTTGTATCTTCAAAGCTGTGACTCCGGATAGTGGTAAAAATATTTCCTTTGACTTGACAGTAATTAAATTCCCAATTCGTCAAAGTTATGACAGCCTGCCTCCTTTGCTTTTACACATTGGCGTTCAACCTTATCAGACTTGTGTGACCTCGATATGTCAGAGCAGTGGTTCACAAACTGGTGACACTTCTACAGGTGAGATTCAGGGTGATCTCGAGACTTCACATTTTTTAGAGCTAATTTTGTTCATGTTCTGCATTTCATTTAGGTTTTGGGTTTATGGTTTGTGAAGTGCCCTGATTTAGACATAATTTAGTCCAATTTAGGCAATTATAGAAACGTTGTAGATGCCGTGGCTTAACCTTGATATGGGCCTGACAGTGTTTGAAAGGTCCCATTATTTTATGAGGCTGTACATGAAGGTAAAATGAAGTGAAAGGTCTTCAGTGTAACATATTTGTTGATAGATTATTTGATTTGTCTCTAAACCTACAGTATTTCTTCTTAACCTCTTAAAGGGATATTTCAGGATTTATGACATAGGGCCTCATTACCTAGTTATCCAGATCTCTGGAGATATTTTTTTTATTCATGCAGTCCATATATTTGAAGAGTTTAGTGGTGCTAGGCTAGTGCATGTCAATGGTAACTAGTAGCCTGCATCACCAAGCACAGTGATGCAAATCACTTATAACACCAGACTACCCATATAAATGTCTGTGTCGATAGTCATTTTTGAAATATATCTGACCTTGCATTACATTAATTATTGCATTTTGAGGGACTAGTTTCTAGCAGATCACTCCACCGCTGCGTAGCTTATACAACCACGAAGCTGACATTGCTCAAATATAAGTTATTTTAAATGCAAAATGGTTCAAATGATTCTACATTTATCAACATTTATATGGGTAGTCTGGTGTTACAAGTGATTTGCATCACTGTGCTTCGGTCAGACTGTTTTTAATGCAGGCTACCATAGACATGCACTAGCCTAGCACTAGCCTAGCACCACTAAACTCTTGAAATATGCATGAATTAAAAAAAATAATCTCCAGAAATCAACAACACTCTGGACAACTGGGAAAAGAGGCCCTATGTCAAAAATCCTGAAATGTCCCTTTAACCCCCGCCTTAACCATGTGCATTTTATCCAGTTCAGCTTTACCCAAATGTAAAAGGTCACAGCCTATAGGCCAGAGTAATGGCTCATTTGAAAGCTAAGACCAACAAAACTGACCTAAACAGATATTTTTCCTTGCGTTGTTGCTGTGTTGTTCCGACCTTTGTTGACTTCTCTCTTCATTGCTTTTTTGTTGCTCTTTTGTACCTTTTTTTGTTAAGTATTCGTCAATTTTTCCTCATTTTTTTGTCTACTTTGACACTTCTTTCCAAGAAGTTTTTAGATTTGGGTAAGGCCAAACTGGAGAAAATGTGCTCTGTTCAGGTGGGGGTTGAGAGGTTAAATTTACAATTCAATTCAAACACTCTATCATCATGAAATTTGGCATTAAAAAAAGATCCGTGCCCCAAGTCACAAAATTGAGTGCGGAAAGTGACTCATATTCAATAGTATTTCCCTTTCCTCATGTCTGCCCTTACCTTTTCCTGTGTGAGTATAGCTTGGATTTGTGTTGATGAATAGGTGGGCCATTGCACATTATGTTGTTGCCGATGATTTGTAATTAACCTTTACAACATGTCCTCAAATGAAACTTCTCATTCACATGGATAAGCACAAAGATCGATCTCACCTGTGACACCTTGTGGAGAGAAATCTATACAGTGCAATACCTCTTAAAAAATATTTATATTCTGTAACATTGTAGTGCATTTGGAACTTGGCAGAAATTGCTTTTGGTGGAGGGGAAAATTTGCAGCTCCCCTTTTCAATGAGACACTGCTGACCACTTTGGGAACCTATAATTACACTTTCCATTATAATTCATAACATGCAGGATTTGGTCTAAATTACCCAAAAGAGCCCATTTAAGCCGGCCATTAGTGGGTTTTATGTCTAAAAACCCCTTTTGACAAGGAATAATGCTTCCTCAGTTAAACGGAGAAAACTAATGACAGCGAGGGGAAAAAAAACATTGCTGATTTCTATGCTTGAAAAAGAAAAGGGATCAGGTTCAAGTATCAGGCTTGAAAATGAAATACTTCCTCAGATCCAAGCAGTAACGGTGTCAGTCGATGGGAGCTGCTGTCACCCAAAGAAAGTTAGGGAAAATTTACAAGCCGACTTACAAACAAGTCTATAAAACCGGACTCCTTGAGCTCCCCTCCCCAACGTCTGGCAACCCACGGAGACAATTGAAGTGGTACAGTGAACCTCGGTGAGTTCAATGAACAGTTTTTAAAAGCTTGTATAAAACTTGCAAAGGGAATACTCAAAGCCATGGATGCAGCAGAATTAGCCAGCTCTAGAAGTTAACCTCTTCACCCTCACCTGAACCGGCCACATTTTCTCCAGTTTGGCATTACCCAAATCTAAAAGCCTCTTGGAAAAACCTTTGAAATGGGACAAAAAAGTTAAAAAAAATGCAGCAAAAAAAAAAAAAAAGACAAAAAGTGTAGAAAAAAAAAAGAGTGGTGGTTGATGAAAAATGATGATGATGATGATGATGAAAAGTGATAAAAACAGGAAAAAGATCCATTTAGATAAATTGTTTATCTTTGAAATGAGGCCTATAGGCCTATAGGCTGTAACCTTTTAGATTTGGGTAAAGCCGAAAACCTCTTTGGTGAAGGTTAATATTAAATGCACATGCACACCTGTATTCTTAAAGAGCCCATGGATTAATACTGAAAATGTTGAGGTGAAGTCTATGGCAAGATAATAGAGGGAAAAAGATTACTAATAAAAAAGGGGTCATTATTGTCTGTATTTGTGACAAAATCAACAAAATCAAATTAATGGATAAATCCGGATTTACATGTAAATTAAAATTGTATAAAAAAATGTATAATTTGGAAATAGGTACATGAAGTTGCAATTTTCCATATAAATAAACATTGAATCAGTGCAATAACTAAAGATCTTAATGTGAAGATTGAGCTATGTGAATTGTTTTTTTTCTTAAAACCTGAAAATTGAAAGATTTTATTATCTAGTAAACACAGACATTTGTGGCAAAAACACTGTCCATCGAATTATTAAGCATTTGTATCAATTTCATTTTCAGGCTAGTTTTGTAGCATTCCTGTAAAAGGGACCCAAAAGGAACCCAGTCTGTTAAGCGTGTCTATAAACATGTCCCTGTGAAGAATTGGGATGCTGGGAGTTAGGAATGAGTTTGGACTTCAAGTAACATTTTACTGGCTTCCTCTTTCATTGTTTGTTATTTAAGAAAAGAAAAATCAGGTATACGGCCTTTAGGCTTTGTTGAATCAGAAAATTCTAATACAAAATAAAGCTTTTGGAAAAGAACCAACCTAGTGTCTTTAAACATTATGTTTGGCTATCTAAGCAACATCTCCATGGAGACGAGCTGATGATGTCTTCAAGATGTCTCGCTCCCAGCAAACTTTCAGATCTAAGAGAGGTAAGCCAGCTCACAACAAGCCGAGGAATCATTTACATCAATACAGTAATGTTGCACAGTGCAGCTTCATTATCTCTTTAATCACTTGACCTATAGAAATGAAAAAAACCCACAAATGAACTATGGTCAGGGAAAACACTCCCAAACTTTCTATTTCAGCCCTTGCCCTCAATCTGATATTTTGACATCAACCAATTGTATTACATGGATCTAACCTGCAGCACTTTCTTTAGTTGACTTCTATTACGCCGCACTGATCGAATCACTTCTTCTTCTGTGACTTCAATACAAGGGATGGACCAGCAGTCAACTCTGAAAATCCACATCCTCTGTCAGCACCAGGCTGCTATTTTCCTGCCCAGTGTTTAGCGTCTATTCTCAGCCCTGCAGTGTTTGTGCATGTGATCGCAGTTGTTGCCCTCGGAGTGGTCGAATGTCCAGCTCCCAAAGCGCCCCGGTTCACTGTGGAGTCAGGGTGTCTCCAAATGCGTCACACCGCCTTGTTTACATATATACAGTGTCCGAATCCACTTACACAGAAAATGCTTTTGAACGCACCGCCACGCCATTTCTATGAGCGTCCGCTAATCATTATTACTTTTCTATGGAGTTTCAGATAACATCACTATGTTCTATAGGCATGCAGTTTTTAATAAAGATGGATCTAAGGTTGATTTCGGTGTCCATTGTCAAGAAATGTGTGAAAAATTGGAGAAAAAATGGGGAAAAAATAGGAAGAATATTAGTAATTAAAGATTAGCAAAAATGAGGGGAAACATTTGGAAAAACTAGAAAAAATCTGGGGCAAAAATAAGAAAAAAAGTGTGAACAAAATTGGGAAAAATTGGGTAAACATTGGGCAAAAAAAATGAACAAAAAAATGAAATAAAAATAGGGGGGAAAAAATAATTGATTTGAGCTGAAACAACCAAGTCCCTTCATTTAATGCTCTCCCTGGACCAACAGCATCAAAACTTTGATCTATAGATTGAAGATTTTTTTCTCGGTTCCTGCTTTCGATACTTTCATTTTTTGATATCGGAAGTGCTTAAACTTTTCATCCGATACCATACTGGTTTCGTTTAATGGTACCCACCCCTAGCTACGATAGATACAGACGGCATCTCTGTAATCGCCCATATATGGTCATGTTTGAAAACAGTTAAGGGGGAAAACAATAATCTAAACTTTCTCTAATTGTTCAAAAACTACTTTAACAAATGCTGAATTATGAACATAGTTTTCTACTAAATAAAGAAACAAAGACATGGAGAGGAGCAAAGTGGTTCAACAGCCCATAAATACATTTAAAAAAAAGGAGAATGCTAACAAGATCCTACATGTTAATATCGTGCTAATGCTAACAGTAGCTAGCGCTTGCTATGACTGCCGTTTTTTCACTTCTACAGAACAATCTGCTGTGAGAAAATATCCATATGGATCCGATTTACACTTGACTTTATTTGTATGTGATAAATAAGTTTGTATTCCACCAGAAAATGGCTAAAAAGAGTGAAAAAATGTGTTTCCCAAAAGATTCTATTTTCCCCCTCAGCGAAGCCACGCCCCCTTCTATGACGAGATGCCGTCTGTATCTATGCCGTGAGGTATACTAAAAAAGCACTTAGATTAACTGAAAGTCCTTTATTTATCAGGACATATTATGCCGGTGCGTTTCAGTCGCATAGAGGCATTTACCAACACAATAAGGATGTTTTGATAAGAAATGTTAATACGTTAACCTGAGAAAAAGAAGGTCAAGTGTTCAAACGCTTTAAACTAAATGGTAGTCTGTAATTGTGTGAAATAAGTCAGCGCTCTAACAACTCTGAGACCAGCCCTTAAAGTCATAAACATTAGATTTACTTGTGTTGTGTGGGAAGCTGAAACAATACAATAGACGTGTCACAATATATCTCAAAGCGATGTGTATTGTCCTAGCCTGACTTCCTGACTGCCACATCTAAATCATAATCTTATATATGGCTCATTGTGGAACACTATTTGTTGCATCGTCCATCTAAGTAAAACAGCCTTGAGATGCAATTGAAGTGAAACAACTTTGAATTTACAAAGTAAACCTGATGATTTTGGATCTTTGTAACACTGACATTATTGCAGCCCTCGTCCACACATGTAAATCTCTGCAGCTTTGGGGATTTGTCTTGATAGATGCACGGCAGTATCTCTTCACTTCCTTCCTCTCTGTATTTCATCATCTGTGGGAGACATCAGCGCACACATAAACCCAGGCATAGGCTGAATACAGATGTACTCTGGAAGAGGGCCGAGACACGTGCAGCTCTAGACTTCGTAAGAGAACGTAAAAGATGTTAGGGGAAATTAAGTCATGTGTTTCGGTAATGTCCTCTATATATAAACAATAATGCTAGATCGTATCTCTGTGCGGTGTTATTGTGTAGAACCTGCTGACACTTACCTTTAGATCTAAAAAGGTATTAGAAAGAAGAAGAAAAGGAGACAAAGAAGAAGAAGGAGGATGAAGAAGAAAGAAGGAAGAAGAAGAGGAAAGCAGAAAGAAGAGGAAAGCAGAAAGAAGAGGAAAGAAGAAATAAGAGGGAAGAAGAAAGAAGAGGGAAGAAGAAGAAGAAGAAGAAGAAGAAGAAGAAGAAGAAGAAGAAGAAGAAGAAGAAGAAGAAGAAGAAGAAGAAGAAGAAGAAGTAGGAAGAAGGTAATGTCCTCTATATGCTATATCCTATCTCTGTGCGGTGTTATTGTGTAGAACCTGCTGACACTTATGTTTAGCCATTTTTCCAAAATAGCTCAGCTCTATACTGCTTGTTTTTTTGTGTTCAATCCACAAAAAACACAACAGTAATTGCTACAGCTACATCAATGCCCGGTAGCAATTACTGGCATCGCAAATGTCTCCAAGAGGTAGAAAAAAAACAAAAACAAGTGAAAGTGGTACAATTAGAAGCAGACGCACCAATTAAAAAAACAATACGCCAAAAATATTTTTTTTTGCAATGTTTATCATCACGGGACTAAATCTAATCAAATCTAATATGACACAGAGGATGAGAAGTGTCGATCAGCTGCAATGCGGAAAAAGTCACAGGCACGTCAAGAGTTGCATAAGGAGATTCATCAATGGAGTAAAACTAAAAACAATTTGAAGGACGACTATAAAAACCACAGGGGAGCGTCAAAGGGCAAATAGGTTCGTAGTGAAGATTCAAAGCAAACACTGCTAAAAAGGGATTGGAAGCGTTGACTTTGGCATCCGGATTTAGCCGACGGCTTTATTTTTGAGTGTCACATCTGGTTGCAATACGGGGCACGGTGCCACAATACAAGCCAACGCAAGCGCAACTTATTAGGCTTCATTTATGGAGAGGCAGGACTGGAGGGCGCTCCGTCTCTCCTGTCAGCGTTCCTTTAAGATGAATAAGTTGCATGAGGACAGTGAAGTCTGCACGGTGATCTAAAATTAAACATTCGTCAAGTTTTAAAATAAAGAATATCGGAATTATGCTTCATCTCCATCAAAAATATGTATAAAATAGAAAATCCAGTAGTTCTCAAATACCATCATTTCCCTGATATAGTGCAGTAGTCCTGTAATGGTTAGCAGCATATATGTGCCCTGAAGCTATAATATTCACACACTGTTTTCTCTCATCTGAAGTTGAAGCATAGGACATGCCTTTGGTTTCAGGGCAGTGTGTCAGGAGAACAAAGGCAATGGCAGAGGCACGCATGACTCACACACACACACACACACACACGCACACACACACACACACGCACACGCACACGCACACGCACACGCACACGCACACGCACACGCACACACACACACACACACACACACACACACACACACACACACTCCCTCATGGGTTATAGGCTCAGGAAGGAGCACAGTGTCATTATGAGCGGTTCAAAGTGAATGTGGGACGGCAAAATATGAAGAAAGCCATAATGGGACTGTTGCAGAATGATCTTGGACCTGGACTGCTGACGGCAATCTTTTTTTTTTTACCTGGTTCTCCTGATACCACCCATTTGTTCATGTTGCATAACAAATAGTACAAGTGCATACTTGATTAGTTTTGAAAAAAAAACTAAACAGCGATGTTAGCTACTTTGGGGTTTAGGTGGAGTACACTCTGAATAATCGTACTGACAAGCAACTACCAAATTCATTCTCTATGCCAGGCGTGGGCAAAATGTTTGATGCAAAGGCCACTTCTGGGTTTTTTAACTTGGGGTCAAATCTGAAATAGACTGTAATTGCCTGAACGCATGAATAAAAGCTCTTTCTTCATGTCAGGGAAAACATTGGTCTTGTTAAAGCCGTTTTATCCCATGCAAATCGGGCTGGATCATACAGTATTAAGCAGGCCAGAGTGAAGGTCGAGGCAGGCTGCATTTGGCCCGGGGCTTTTGTTTGCCCACCTCTGTTTTATGCTATGGCCATTCACCTATCCATCCATGCCTTTGGAAAGGAAAAATCAGTTACAACAGATTCTCCTGCTGCCTGGCATTTCAGCTCAATTCCGATTATAACCGAGAACATAGAGAAACACACTCCAGTAATTAAAACACTTGGCAGTTTCTATAAAGAAAATACACTGTGCAGCCACAGCTTTATTACTAACCTGACCTTTCCCCAAATACGGTAACTTCCTGTGCCGTCATAGCTCAATGGTCCAACTCTTTTTCTCATGGGAACAACCACTGGACCAACATGATGATATATACACACACATGAAGTAATAAGCCCAAAATAAAAGCGGTGGAATAAGTGATCGCTGCTTTCAGTAAAAGGTTGCTCATGCTTCAAATAAAACTCAAGACTCAAATGCCCTAAATCCCTCATGTGTTTGGTATGCCCACATGCCGTATGGACTGTGTCATTAGTAATGCCCCCAGCTCTTCGCAAGTGCGCGCTTTTGGCCGTAAAAGTTGAGACGACCGTAAAATGTTCGATGTCAAGCTGAAGCATGCGGGTCTCTTTGTCTGTACATTAGCCGTCTGCATGTACTACATCTGACTCTGCGTGTTGTCGTATGACATGAGCAGGCAGCATTGGGCAGCGATGATAGAGAATTTTCCAGGCGGCTTTTTCAGAGCTGAGGCCAGACACACAGTCATGCCGACGATGAGAGCTGCCAAGTCTACAATGTGCAAGTCGTACGCGTGGATATGTAATAAAGAAGTGGTTCAACTAAATAAAACAAGTGCAGTAAAATTTAGCATCAGATGTTGAGTAAATGTAGAGGAATTTACAATTTTTATGTTTCGTTAAACGGTTTGCAAGACAGTGCCAATTTCCTTCTTGCATTTTAACACATTGCATAATAAACTTGTTTAATCTTTAATCTCTCTCCATCCAACTTTATGTCTTCTTTATGAATCTCCTCTTTTGTTTTCCTGTTTCCTGGCAGATCACAGCATCGTTCTTCCCATATCACTATGCCTGTGGTTCTCAACGTGGGTGACACCAGATCATAACAGGGAGGCCTATTTTCTATGTCGTTTCAATAAAAACGCGCCCTGTGGGGGTCGCAAACACCTTTAGCTTTTATACTGGGGAGTTGCGAGTAAACGCCACTATCCCTACGGTACATGATGTGCCTTGGTGATCCATTTGAATTAGGAAAGGTCTCTACTTCAGTATCTGCAATGTGTTGAACAAGCTGAAAAATATATATATATATGTAAACAAGCACATGGATCTAAAAGTCTAAAAAAGAAAAAGGTAAAGGCTAAACTAAAGATCGAGATGACAGCAATGCCAGTACTCCCGAGTTGAGTAAGATTTAATTCTGATGTCTCCCCTTAAAAATGTTAAAATTAAGTATTTTCCTCCCCCTACATGTTCCAGCAATGTCCTAATGTGTAGAATGAGCTCAGACCTTTTCACCACAACTGCCTCTAAAATCCTGTACTGTTACTCAAAACGTTGTTACTTCGGGTCCGAATTGCGGTCATGCAGGAGCATAATGTATAACCTGCAGTTACACATATGACCTGAGGTGGCAGTAGAGAGTATAAAATGGCCAACTTGCATCTAGCCCCTTTAAAGCACATGTGTCAAGGTCAAGATGATTTAATGTGGCCCTTTTAGGAGCATGAATTACTGAGCATGTCAAAAAAAAAAGTAAGTCTAGCCAATTCCTGTGCGGAGTTATGGATTTTTAAAGAAATAAGCAGTTTGCTCACTTCAGCCACTAGGGGGCAGCCTAAAGCTTTAAAAAAGGAAAGAATTCCACACGTGTCCAGCAGAGGGCACTGACATAATAAGAGATCAGGATATAAACAGCATATTATAGCCACGTGGTAAATGGTCAGTCTGGCCCAGGACGGCTGTGGCTACAATAGTAACTTACTGCCATCGAATGTGGAGTGAATGAATAATGACTTTATGTAGCACTTTGAGAAACATGTGACACAGGCTGATGAAGCACAATGAGTGTAAGATGTTGTTATTTATGAGGCCACAGTCCTTTACAATATATGTGGCCCACGACCCGCCGTGGGGGCTGAATTTCGGCCCACGATCAAAAAGACTTCGACTTGTGTGTGTTTTCAGCGTATTAAAATAACGTTTTTCCCGCACTCCTGTTGGGGGACAAAGCTGGAAAGCCGGTCGACGCATTTAACCAAGCAACAGGTGATAAAACCAATTAAAACCAATTAAAATCAAATCAGCAATAAATGCCACGGAGGGAAAAACACTAGCGCAATTTCACGAAACGAAAATGCCATGCTATTTTTCATGCGATATCGCCTTGGAGACACAAACTTCTTCTAGTACTCGTGCAAAGTCAAACACAGCTGCGTAGACACAGACTCCCACACAAGAGCGAAAGGGCCAAAACTCCTCCACATAAGAAACGTACTACTACTGCCAATATCTGGTATGTGCCAGACCGGGCAACGCACCATGTATTCTCCACAAACTGTAAATCACAATAAAATCAGGCTCCCAGTCCAGATAATGTGACGGTTTGCCAGCATTGTTACTGAGAAATGGGAACAGTCAGATATAATTAACGCTTTCGAAGCTTATGAGTGATATTTGATTATTTTTGCAAGCACTGAAGGAGGACTATGTTACAAGTCTATTATGTTGTATTCAGGCTCTGCCTTGACATCTTAGTAGTACAACTTAAAATCATGTGTGCTGGCAATAAGTCAGCAGAGGACGCAATGCTGCTTCTACTTTTCGAATTGAACCTCGGCAAACATGCAAATCAAGGTGGTGGCAATAGATTGACCAGAGACAGGAGCAAGAACAAGTTTGGTGAAGATGTCTAGACCTTAGAAGACAGATGTTTCACTAAAATCTCCGTGGGACAGAGTGTGATTTAGCATTTTGAGTGCAGAAAAAGAGACCGACTGAAAAGACAGGAAAGAATTACTGAAACGTGCAAACTTAAGGTATCAATACGTAGCCTACTTAAAGGGACTATACAGAGTTTAAAAATGTTAAAATTAAGTATTTTCCTCCCCCTACATGTTCCAGCAATGTCCTAATATGTAGAATGAGCCCAGACCTATTCACCACAACTGCCTCTAAAATCCTGCACTGTCACTCAAAAAGTTTTACTTTGGGTCCGAATTTCCTCAGGTCACATGTGTAATGTGGCAGTAGTGAGTATAAAATGGCTAACTTGCATCTAGCCCCTTTAAAGGGACTACTGTAGATGCAAGTTGGTCATTTTATACTCACTACTGCCACCTCAGGTCTTACGCATAACTGCAGCTTCTATATTAAGCTCCAGCATGACAGCAATTAATGGCTGGAACATGTAGGGGAGGAAAATACATAATTTTAACATTTATAAACTCCATATAGTCCCTTTAAAGTGCATATGGGTTTAATGCTTTTAAAAATATGACTTATTTTTATGATTATTATTATCATCTGTTGCAAGTTCATCACTTTCATAATTATCGTTTTATTTCAGTGAAGCAGCAATTTTAGTGAAGAAACGTCTGGCAGAAAAGTTATTTTTATTTTTAAGCTGCTGACAGGAAGTGACATAGATAGAGGTAAAGTTCCACAGCAGTTTGACTCATTTCCCATTGACTTAACATGGTTGGCACGGCAACAGTTTAAAACTGTTTGCCTTCATCCATGTCACATCACAAAAATGGCCAAATTAAAGAAAACTGGGTACAATCTTTAGCAAAATCTTAAATATAATTGTGTTAATTATGTTTCAGCTAAATTTGTGTCTAATGGGTCATATGCACTTTAAGGTATGTTTTTGATGAGGATATAACATTATAACTGTATGACTGCAAGCTCAGAAGCCGATTTTGCCTGATCTTGTTACATCTGGTAGTCACTATCTGGCAACCTACACTCCCCTCTTGACAGGCAATGTATAAAAACAACACAAATACTGTATTATCAGTGATGTAATAAGCTGTGCATCTTTATCCGAACTCCTTTTTTAGTCAAAATAAATGTAGCAACTAAATCCAGAAAAAAACAAGTTGACTCTTCCTTGATACAGAATACAGAAAGAGCACCCTGCAATACTATTTCCACAATGTCCTTATGCAAATAGGACTTATCTTAAACAGTGCAGTGCTCAGAAACACATGGCAGCATCTGTTGCACAAGCATATGCGTTAATAGAGGTGTAGCTTCCCTCTGGCGGAAAAGCCACTCTTTCCTATGGGATTTGCGACTGTGACTGCTTTGGCCTTTGAAGTCAGGAGTCAGTAAAAACCTCTGGGAAAATGGCCTGGCTCCACAGCTCGCCTCTTCCCCTCAGTCTGAAACCAAAAGCCTTCCTCTGCCCACCGAAGAAAAAAAAAAAGAGAAATCATCATTACAAAGTCAAGATAAAGCGCTGCTGGTTACAATGATCTATTCATGAAAGCCCAGCGTCTTTGTGTCAGGCTCGAGTCGAGAGATCAGGACGCAGAGAAACGAATACTCATTTTAAAACATCATTGCAATCATTGAAAAGTGTCAATCACTGTCACTCGTTCCCGGGTTAAGGATTTGGGGCGGAAGAAGTTATTCACTTTTTGTAATGAAATGGTCTGTCAAATTCAAGATGATGAGAGAAGAGGGAGAGAGAGAGAGGGGTTTCTGAGGAAGAAAAATCCCACAGAGATGTAAGAGTTGAACTGAAGCAGCTTGGAAAGGCACATATCTACATCAAATACATCAGCAAAGACAGGAGCTCCATAGAAACAGACAGAAAGAGGCTGAGCTGGGTAAATGTTTGTCAGATTTCACCAAAGTGTTTAGAGAGAAAAGGCTACTGTGACTTGTAATTTGCGATCCGTCATCATCTCCTTTCAAAATGACAGGATCTGGATACCGAAGAATGTAAACAATGCTCGCTGCGCTTACGCGCCAAGCAATCAAGATCAGTGAATTTGAAGTGAGTCAGAGACTTCCTCTTTACAAACAATTGCACTATCCTTCGAAAATACACTGATGCATCAATGTAGTGTATATCAATTTCGGAAATGACAGAGGAATGTAAACAGTGGGGCACAATCCTGAAAGCTGAAGCTGATGCTGTAAATCGGCAAACACAAACAGGTGGTTCAGGGTCATTCAGGTCCCAGTATATGTTCATAAATGGTTACCGTATTTTCTGTATTATAAGTCGCTCCGGAGTATAAGTCGCACCAACCAAAAAATGCATAATGAAAAAGAAAACAACATATATAAGTCGCTCCTGAGAATAAGCCGCACCAGCCTTGGCAACTACCTGGGGATGGAGGCGTAACTGCATTATTGACAAGCCGCTCCCGGCAGCAAGTTGTTCAAGCTCTCATTTGCGATCTCGTTGCCCTAGCTGTTGCATTCGAGCTTTAAGCCCATGATTCGCTTTTTTTGTTTTCTTCATTACAGTAAGAGTAACCTCCGCTTTTCGCCAGTCCCTCACACGTTTCTCGCTCACTCCAAGCTTGCTTTCTTCTGCTCGATTACCGTTTTTTAAATCTTCAATGGTGCAGGAGTAGCTGATATACAATGTATATAATATATTGATATATAAGTCACACCTGAGTATAAGTCGCACCCCCAGCCAAACTACGGAAAAAAGTGTGACTTATAGTCCGGAAAATACGGTATAATTATTTCCTAAAATGACGATTAAGTGCCAGCAGAAAATTGATTTTTATCTTGTATAAATAAGTGTTTTGTATCTGATTTACTCCTTCCTCTATATTTTGCTTATCTTCAAAACACTGCAATCTCTTCTTTCTTCTGTAAAGGACACATTTGCACCAAAAGAACTGAAAGAAGTGTCTGGGAAGAGGAACACCACTTTCTCTCTCTCTCTCTCTTCGATCACTGACACTTCATGTTGGACAAAAAGTTCTACCAGTTTTTTCCCTATTCAATACAAAGTGTGTTCACTTTAACACAACAGATCTGGTGTGCTTTACTATTGATTTGCCCATTTTGATATTTTGAATCCCGTTCCTGCCAATATTCAGTCCAACAGTAGAACAAAGAAGAACAGAACTGTATTGGCAGAAATCAGTAAAAGCTGCATAACGCGTTACTTCATGGGTAATTAGAAATGCAAGGAAACAACCTCAAGATTTACTGAAGGCGCATGTTGTGTCCATACGAGCGGTGGTGGGCGGAGGGCGCTCAGAGGGCAGTGTTGGCGTCATGAGGTGAGGGCCTATATATAAGCCCTAATGCCTGCGGCTAGAGTTCCTGCATTTCCCTGATTCAGCCTAAACCATGGATACTTCAGATTCCTCCGCTCTGTCAAAGACTCACCGCGCAGTTCGCTTGAGGCTGGATCCTTCCACTCGACTTCTGGGCTATCTCTTCAGAAGAAAATATAGAGCCAAAAAGTGCAGAGCTTGTATTTCTATAGCTACTAAAAATGTCGTAGACCGAGAAAGAGGTGCTACTAAGCTTTATGGATTTATTGAAATGTGAAACGATTCTGCATTGTCATTGGCAGCACATACATGGAAATCAATGGTAAACCAAGATTAGCTACAGGTTCAGTATGCTCTTAAATGGTGATGTTATTGCTGATACAGGTAATTGTGAACCATTGTGGATCATGATGCCATCTATTATTTTTACTACGATACCATGAGAAAAGTGGGGTGTTGTGAATCTTATCTTGCAACTAATGAATTACATATCAAGGGGTTTTCAATTAAATAAACTGTCATGGAAAAGGATTAAATAAGGATCACTGGACTCTTCTTCATGAGGCTCGTCACCACCTGCTTATCTTGACAGTACGTTTGCCTGGATAGCCTCATTTGCCTGAACTTTACATTGTTGTTCATTGTTTTGCTTTTTGCTTTTAATGTTTGTGCAGTCCTGGCTCCTGTTGTGATATCGGGCTATACAAAACATCTGATTGACTGTTTCTGTCCAAGCCTTGATTAGTTGTCGTTGGCATTAGCTGCTTCTGCTAGCTACAGTGGGGGTCAGCCCTATGTTCCCCAGTACCTATGTTCCCCCACTTCTATTGATTAAGATTAGGCACCAGCCCACTATCCTTAAGGTTAGTGGCTAGGGCAGGGTCAGGGTTAAGATGATAGATATATGTATGAGGTTTCACTCTCATGACTTGTGATTGGTTGATGTACCAACTCGCCTACGAAAAAAAAAAAAAATCGCACCTGGGGAACATAGGTCGGCCTACGCACCCGCTACACTGTTTTGCACGGCGATCAAAAGTACTTTTATAGTGTAAAACTCACTCACGTTTGAATTATCCAGGTTAAAATGAAAAATGAGGTACAGCATGTCCATATTCACTGAGATTCGGCTGGTGAAAGTTGTGTTTTTGTGGTGACAGCCAAAACAGACAGTCCAGAATCGGATATTTAGATTCAATTGTCTACCTGATACCGTATGTCCCACAGGATCGGCTCCCTAAATAAATACTCAGTTCTTATGTGAAAATCATCAATATGACTATTTATCTAACAAACTAGCTCTATTTGGTGTATATGGAGCAACTCGTGTCGTGCTTCAGTATTATCAAATGGACCCCCACTTATGTTATATCCCCGTTTGCTGTGCACTATAGAGCTACTTTGCAAATGCTAAGCTTCACTGACTCTGCAGTATTTGATACACAAGGCCGAGGGGACAATGGCAGACCATACATCATGTAACGGAAGACTGGGGAAATCTCAGGAATCCAGCATTCACAGCTCGGAGGTGTCCACTTCAAAGACTGAGACCCATGACACGAAACAAGGTCAGCTTCTAAGTCGCTTCATCTTCACTGTGTCACTTGGGTTCAGGGGCAAGACTCATAAACATAGAATATTTCCAATATTCCCATGAGGAAGTAACGAAAATTGAGAGACAATAGGAACCAACCACAGTGGAATTACAGAGACAGTCATCTCGACATCAGTCCAAATGCTGCTGCTAAATATGAATTCCTCTGAGTTCTGTGCATTCCTTGGTATTTTTAGCAACAAAACATTAGCATACTGTACAGAAACTTTCTATTTAAATGTTCTTGGCAGCAGAAACCAGCAACATGTCTTGGGAACAGGCATCTGAGAAAGAAGAGCTTTTGCAGACATCAAAACAACCAAATATTCCCAATGCAACGGATGGTAAAGGCAGATTCTGTACAGCATTCAAGAATTAGCATTTTGTTCAGCTTTGCGCATGTTTTTCAGTATGTAAACAGTGCTGTGCTTTGGGGAATCATTTTGACCCGAGACAGATTCCATCGATTATAATCAAATGCAATTTCCCCCCACGTTTAGTTTTTTCTTAGCGTTAGTATGAGCTGTAGGTTTTGGCTGTATGTTTTGGCTTTCTTATAGGAATCTGCTTAACAATAATAACAACAGTTCCCAGAGGACCTTCAATAGCCTCCCCTTTTCCCATGTGCGCAGGCTGGAGTCACCAAACATTTCTGCTTTCTTCACTGAAGAACTCCATAACAATGTTGCCATGAATAAAAGGGTAAATCACTGTTTAATTACAGCCTTACAACGCTGAGATTGTGGAGTAAATTATACTCTAGGGCCACACTGTCAACACGCACTTTGGAGAAGAACGCAGAAAAGAGAAGCCTTTAATCAAGATCTGGAGAGACACGATGTAAGACTGCTGAAATTGTGCAGAGAATATGGTTTTGAAGTTCAGAAAAAAACATGCTTACAAATATTGTTCCTCATTAAAGAAAGAAAGAAAGTTGAGTTTTCTTGAGAAAGACAAACAAAAACACAATGCCACGTTTAAGTAAGCACCAAGCTGTCCAGGATCTTCCCTTCATAACAAAGGTTTTCAAAAAGTAGTAATCTGATTCTGGAGTTGTTTAGAATTGATGATGTGTCACTTTGAATCCAAGAAGCTTCTTCAGCTTTGACCATCCCCATTTTAATATCTTTGCTACAATGGTTCCTTGCCATGCAACACACCACTGATGCTCTTTTCGTCCTTTGTACCGCTTGAATCTTTCATTACTACTAAAACTCATTACCCATTAAGTTTTTGTCCGTGAGAGTAAATACTACACTGACAAAAAAGACAAATAATGGAGAGAGGGATATTGTACATCAAATTACACTAAACTTGGCTGTAAATACTGTTTAAGTGGCTCTAGCCCGCAGTTAGCTTTGCCCGTTAGCCTGTTAGCTTCTTATTTGTGATTCCACTAGTGTGTATTGGGGCCTTCCGACCCGGAACAGGGAAAGTTGCAAGAGTGATTTTCTGGCCAAAGACACCAGGGGGAGATGAAAGGCCCCCAATCATCCCATTAACACTTGTATTACCCCCAGAGGGACTACGAAAATGATTTAATAAGGTAAACAAGTTACTTACTGCTTTTATATTGAAATACTGTTCAGTTTCACCTTCTATTTAGATCTGAAATAATAGTGCCCCTGACACTCGCATAACCCTGGTTGGGAAACACTGCTCTATGGCATGTATTGGCAAACTTTAAGACCTCTGTCTGCCACTGTCTGCACACGAGTCTGAACTGGTCACAGGAGGGTCAAGCAAGTGCAATTCGCAAATAGGCTGTAACGTATCCTTTTTAGCCAATGTGTCAGAGTTTGTTATTCTCAGAGCTGATCTAGGCTAATGGGAAAAGAACACCAACAATACAGGGATAATCTAAACAATATTAAGATCTTCATTTTTGTCAATATATCCCACCACAAAGCTATAGTCAGCCCTTTATGTTTACGAAAAGAACTACACAAAACACAATCACCACCAATTCCCCACGTATATGACTTTCACAATAGCAACATAGAGTGATTTCACCCAAGCCTAGGTAAAAAGAGCCCCTCGCCATGGCACAAAACCAACAAGGGTACCGCTGACTTTCCACTGAACAACAAGCCAATTATTGTGACCTGGCTAAACGCGAGAGCATTTATTTTATCTGCTGCCTGTGGATTTGCAGAGGAATCCAGTGGAGGTCAAGCTCGGCCCGGATAAGTAGAAAGTGCTAGTTCATTATCTCGCTGAGCCGTGTGCACCTGAAGCGGACATGAATTATTTGTGTCAGAAATTCCTGCTCTGACAGAAGAACACCAAATCCCACCAGAAAAACATGGCTCAAACCTGCGGGCCTGAAGACTGTTCACTTTCTCTGTATGTGACTATGAATATGTCAAGGTCTACAGCAATATTCTAGGATTATATATTGCTGTTGTGTATGAAATCTTCTTTCAATATAGTCAATGTGTTTCTTAATGAAGTAATTCTAACTTGCAATAAATACTCTAATTAGAATGTCACTTCACAGATCTGTGTTGATGAGAAAAGTCTTGTATTTTCTGATCTTATATGTTGATTTTACTGAAAACAACGTTGATATTGAATAACCACACATTTTACATGGCATGTAAAACTGTTTATATCTACATTCTTTGTTTTGGTTCTCATGATGATGATAATCCAATGTTTGTGTCCTCATTTGCAGCTTCAATCGTCGTTGCAGTGTCATCCTAAATATCTGATGGTTCAGTACGTCTGTTTGTGTATGCAGTATTGGGTGAGCGGATTTCGGTTTCTCGACCCTTGTCTGTCTCCGGTGGATCCTATTGTAATTTCCTTCGTCTTATTAAGTCCACTCAAACAAAGAACCCAAAGCAAACACACAAAAGGAGACGTACGAGAAGAATAGGAGGACTTATGGCCCGGTGGTCGCGCAGGTGCAGGTGATGTGTCCACAGCTGCTGCAAGAGTTCAACAAACTGTCTTTGATTGAATGCAGTTCAAACACACATAGCAGCTGAATCACCTCGCAGATGAAAGAGAGCCAACCGTATCAAACTTTCCCATCTCCCAACAGGCACCCCGAACACACCGCAATGTAATAGGGCTGATACTATCAAGATGATTCTAAACCGCTATTGTAAGGACATAATGGGGAAGGCTTAGTAGCTCGAGTAAGATGTCCAACTGGATATCCATCTTTGGAGGAGGAAGAAAAACTGCTTACCATCTGCTCTGCCACAACAACAACTAGTGCAAAGTCATCATTACAAGTTCTAGCATTGCAGATGATGCTACACACGCTTACTGTGATAGAAAACAATGACTACATGGCTGCACTGCTGCTTTTTAACCAAGACACAGTTTTGGAATGATATATAAGGCAGTTTCTTTGTAGTATTGCTATAGTCATTAGATTTGTGACTTATGTTTCAATTCAGGTCACAGTGCAAGTTTCAAACACATCCAGGAGCATTGATATTGGAGAGAAGCCTGAAATGTGACCTCCTACAAAACTAATACAAGAATGAAATGCCTTTCAGACCCCACGAGGACAGGAAATGTTGTTTGTAAAGGATATCATATTATGGTGCCTAGTGCGACCCAAGATACTTAACTGCAAAACAGATTCAGACTTTTACATGATTTTTATAGACGATGGCAATAACAAGACCTGTAGTACATGCTTCATCATCTTTATAAAGACAAATATTTTGGAAGGACGACTCCCAGGATCAAAGACAGTGACTGATATCCTCGGTGTTGTCTGGCCTCAGGGATGCGTACGGGACAGGTGAGATGAAACGCCCTGTCAGCGCGTCTCTGTGTGAAGGGGGAAGACTAATGGATGAGAGACACACAAGACAGAAACAGCAACAGAAACTAATGGAGGTGTAAAACGAGATTGGGATTGAGGCCACGACTATGGTGTTTACGGAGAGCTGAATGCGGACTCCCGGTAAAGGAAACAGAGGTTAATGTAAGGTTAAGGGAAGCCGCAAGCTAGCAGATTGGCCAGCACTTTTGTCTCGCTGCAAGAAGGTCCTGGGTTCATCAAGCATGTTGAATCTGAGAGAGACAGAGAAGACACTGAACTTTGTGACCGTTTTTGTTTCATGTGGTCCAGACATTACAAAGATCCATCCATCCATCCATTTTCTTCCACTTCTCCGCTGTCGGATCGTGGGGGCAGCTGTATGAGCTGCCCAAATCACATTGCACCTGCCCCCATGGCTCCTCCTGCATGTGGTGGGTCCATAGAAGGACGGCCTCTTGATTCTCAGGTCTGTTGGTCTCTCATAAGAGGGTTCTGAACCGCTGTTTGTCTGACCCGCCACCTAGAACCAGTTTATCATGGGAGACCCTACCAGGGGCATTAAGCCCCCGACAACAGAGCTCCCAGGACCATTCGTGCACTCAAATCCCTCCACCACTTTAAGGTGGCAGTTCCGGGAGGGAACATAGATATTAACCATAAACCAAGTCGGAAAAATTCAGCATTGTGACGGTTACCATAGTTACTACAATCCAAATCATAGCTACCCACCAACTCAATTTTAAATGATAGGCTGTGTAGAAAGTTGTGATATCATGTGAACGCAACCTATTCGAATCTAGCTCATGATATGAGAATGGTGGCGCATCTGACAGCACCCAGCTCAAAGGTCAAATGCAAGAGGACAAATCTTTGCTTTTTTGTGATGTTTATTATTGATTTTGTCAGACACAGAAAGGGACATTCACTGCCAACTTGTCAGGATCAGTGGGTGATGGAGTAGCACAAATCCTTCACCAGGATCTTGGTCAGGAGTATCTAAGTGGAGGATTGGTCTAAGGCACATATTTTAGATTAGAGTAAACAACTACCTGCTAAACTAATGCTACAAAAAAAAATAATGCCTGTTTTTACTATAGATGGAAATGGTATTTGAACAACTATACTTGTTTTCCAAGTATGCAGTGTGTTTGGGTATATCATTGCACAATGCAAGTCTGTGTGATGTAACCTCTATCAGCACTAGTATGTCTTTTGTGAAGCTGGTTGTCGTGGTAACAGACACTTTAACGCTAAATCACAGAAATATCTTGGATCAAGCTGCTTTTTTTTCTGATCTTGTGGCGTAAAATAGCTTTGACGCGTCTCCTGAAAAAAAAAAAAAAGGACTACAGAGTTACAAAGTATACAAACATCTTTTTATTTTGTGAGCATATGAAAGCGTGTGGGTTTCAGATTTATCTACAAAGAGAAAGATACCTGTTGCTAAACACATTTATACTGATTCAGAAATAGCTTGAAAGTAAATGCCTCTCTTTGATTTCCTCCTCAGATTAAAGGATGAAATACAATATGGACAACGCGTGCTTAGAGGAGAAAAACAACTTTATTCTTGTTTGTAGACGTGTTGCTTTATCTCAACTCAAAGGCACCATCAGAGGCTCAGGTGGTGGTACAGTGGTTCCCTTATACCGCAGTCGGAAGTTCGTTCCCAGCTCTTGAAAGGCACTACATGTAAAAATGTAAGTGTAAGGCATTCTTAGCTACTTAGCAGGACGTCAAGGAAATCAAACTCACTACTGCACAGTTCATTGTGTATACCGGACAAATAACTTACTGGAAACTAGGTGGAAACTTGGCGATTAGAAGCAATTTGTTCATCTCATGAGAGAACCAGTCCTACTCTGAGAAAAGATTGAAATACGAGCTCCAGATCCAATACAAGAACCTATGCATTTCAGAGCAGGTTTAAATGACATGGTTAGCCTGTCTTCATCGGAACCGCAATACCTAAAAAACTATGGCAGTTAATATGCTAATTGCCACCATTCGACATTTGATTGCGATTGATTGTGATTAATTTTGTAGCGCTACTGGAAACAGTGAAATGCTTATCCGTCCTCTCCAAAATGACTAAATAAAGCTTGATATTAGGAAGTTTGTGGTTTTAAGTCTCCTTGGTTTATGACAAATTCACTTACATTATTACAATCCGGTGCAGATAGGATATAGTGGTCAGACTGGCAGGCAGGAGGGAGTGCGATTTGACCCGTTCACTGAGCGCAGGCTGCCAACTCTGCGCCACATTAAACAGCACTATCCAGCTACTTTGTATGTCTCCTGAGTTTGACCTGGTTTTTATGCCGCAACCTTCATACGGTATAATATTCTGATTGTGTTACAGCGTGGGGGACTAAACCAGGATTTATCTCAAGACTAATGAGGTTAAACTAAGACTAAACCAGGTCCCGACAAGGGTGTGTAATGTATAGACAATCAAACATTATTATCAAAGCAGTCTTCAGTAAACTAGATTGTACCTAGACGCCAACACCGGGTCTAGGGAGGCCTCTGTCAAATATCAATCCACAACTGAACCAGGGCTTAAAGGGGCTAGATGCACGTTAGCCATTTTATACTCACTACTGCCAACTCAGGCCACATGTGTAACTGCACCTTCTATATTAAGCTGGTGCATGATGGCAATTCGGACCCGAAGTAAAACTTTTTGAGTGACAGTGTAGGATTTTAGAGGCAGTTGTGGTGCTCATTCTACACATTAGGGCATTGCTGGAACATTTTTAAACTCTGTATAGTCCCTTGAAATTGGGAAAAAGCAGCATCGAACCTAATCCGGGGAATAAGGTTTGAACAAGGTTGAAACTACAGAACTAAATAAAGATCAAACTAAAACAATGTAAGCCATTATTACTACTATAAATCCAATTGTGTCAAAACAAAACAAGATACGGACAAAAACACAGCTACAATGGAACTGAATGGGAAAAGATCATGACTAAAACTGAACATTTGCACATTTTCTTATCACTATGCATTTTGATTTAGGCTGTGTTTGCAAAAAAATGTGTTTTAAATGCAAGACCTTGGTGATTTTGCTCTAATATGTAAGTAAACCTAGACTAAACAAGACATACGCTTGCTATAATATGAAAAGGGAAGTCTCAGCACCACCACTCATACGCACAGTTCGCCCTTGTAACTTACATACACCCCTAGTAGTTATCCATCCCTCATCAGCTCTTTCTAGTCTAGTAACTTTGACCTTCTTTTCTCCATACAGCGACTGCGTTACTGATGGGAGTGTGTAGGTCTATAAAGCACATTATAATCAAAAGCCGGGAGGACTCCCTCTTGGCCCATGTTTATTGACCGAGATAAAGACGGTCATTGCTCTCTCACCGCCAACCTACTTCCTGCTTCCACCGAACGAAGGAGGGGAAGACAAAATGCACTTAAGCCTTGGCAATGTCAGGGCAGATCCCATCTTGCCAATAAAGCTCCTTGAATGGATTAGATAGAATTGGCTCGCGCAGTTGTAGGTCAGCTCAACTTCTGCGTTTCCCAAGAGAGTTCCCAGCCTTCCTCCGCAACATGTTAATGCACTTACTGCTGTTTAAAGAGGCTATACTATTATAATTTCTTTATTATCTTTGAGAAACAATCTGTCTTTTCGAGAAAACCACAGCACACTTGGGCCAGGTGGTTCCTTTCTCCATGTGTCAGCACAAGTTTCTTCCGATTGATGCTGCAGTTTCCCCTACCACTTAAAATATGTTCATGTGGTTTCTCTGTGGGACCAGTCATCCCCTGAAACAACCGGCCAACAGGGGGCAGTAGAGGGAATTGTCTCATATCCTTTTTAAGAACAAAAAGATTATCACTTTTCTTTTATGTAATTCAGACAACAAAGTAAAAACAGCTTTGAGGGATCCATGAAAACTACTGGATGGTAGTTTGTCGAGAATTTGTTGAACGTTCATTAGGCATAGGCAACACCAGAAAATATCAGCTTAATAAAATACATGCCAGCCCTGCAGTAATGCCTCTCCTATTTCCCATGGCGCACTGGAGGCATTTCCGTGGTGTCGGCTACAGAAGTTTAAATTACTCCTGTTTCTGTTACACTATCTCTACATTTTCTTCCCTGATTTCCCGTGCTGCCGTCCCGCTCGCTGCAGTGCTTGTGGTCGGGGAGTGAGACGCATGGTCTAGCCACGCTGACCGATAAAAGCAGCCTTTTGCCTGTGTAGTTTAGTCGGTCTGTCTGTGAGGAGCATAGGCCCAGAATTAAGCAAGGACGTTGTTTATTTTCAATGGAAACACGCCACAGCGACTTATTGGATGGGATCGACATATGGTCTAGCGCTCAACCGAGGGGCAATTTCTGCGAGTTGGCAAGCAACCTTTAAAATTACTGGGTTGGAAAAAATATTACTGACCAGACATCTTTGTCCTTTAAGGCCGATTTGGAGGATTGGCACAGTGGCATTGTAATTAGGAGGTTGAACGTTCAATGCTCTCCATGACCACCCTTCTTTTATCAACAAGGTCAGAAACATAGCGCTCCCTGTAGGTGGATGTGCTTTAAAACAACTCTTTTTGGACCGAATAAAACAACCATAATAAAGCTCCAATCACAGATAATGCAACTGTGTGTGTTAAGGGACGTTCCACCTCTCATTTAAAGAGGCTCCATCAGCAAAATCATTTTAGCAGGAGGATGAATACCAATCCAGGAGGGAGGTATTTACCTTGTTATTGATGCCCCCCCATCTGAGCCAATAAAACAGAGGCTATTGAAGTTGAAGTATAGCTTTTCATTCAAAGGGTGGGTGGTACCAATAACAAGGTAACCCCTCCCGATACAAATTCAGTCTAGTATTACAAAGAATACTGTTAGTTTGCTGACGAAGCCTCTCCAGGTGGGAGGTGAAACATCCTCAACACTAAAACAACCCAGTACGGCTGAGAAATTAAGAACCTGTGTCCTTTCTTATGAAGCAAAGCAGCATAACCACAATTACACAAGAACTTTATTACTTTATTAACGTCCATGGAGTCGGTGCCAATTGCTTTTTAATTAACCCAAGTCTGAACATAAAGAGGTAGAATTTCTTTCATCTGTCTTTACTGTATTCAAATTGGTTTCTCATTACTACACAAAGCTCTTTATTGGAAAACCGAGAAGGCTTTTTTTAATGGTAATGCGACACAGACATCTCCTGCAGCTTCACAACAAGACCCGAGAATAATGAAAAGCGCAGCTGACCAAAGCAACATAAAACTGCAGCAATGAAAGTATTTTTAGCACCATTCATGTCTCAGGCTCCAACCAATGACTATGAATGGTGCTGTTAGCTGTACCCAGCTCCTCCCCATCTTACGCCCTTTCTGTCCATCGGGCCGAGCGACTGCAGGAATGCCTGGTTCAGCTCAGTATAAAAGTGTGTGTAATGTGTAGCAGTGAGACAAAGCCATGCACTGTGGACAACACAACACAATAAAGCACTGAATGGAGCCTATTAACTCATCGCTCACAAATGCGCAGTCAAACAGAGGGATGCACTTCACAGAGCGCCGGGCTGAAGCGACCATTCAGAAGGCTTCATAACAACAAAACATAGCCAAAATATAACAACAAAATATAGCAGCAAATAAAGTGAGGAACTGGACTAGCAGGAGGGAGGAGTTAGTCGGTCGTGCCATCAGCCTTTCCCTGTTGTTTAAGTCTCAGCTCAATAATTACCTGTGTTAGGGTAAGTCATTAGGCCATCTGCGGCTCATTTAGTCTGTTCCTGCCTGTTTGGGTGTCGTTTAGTCATAATTTAGTTCAAGTATATTGGTTGAGATTTTGAGTATTTTTTCTCTTTTATTTTTGTGAATAAAATGTAACTTTTTAACATGTTATCTATAATTAAAACCTTAATATTCTTCCGCATCGCTCACTCAACAATCAATAATTTCAAATAAAATTTTATTTTTTGTTTCATTTGTTGTGTACAGCTTTTAATCTTTTTTTTTTCATATTAGGCATATTATATTATACTTTATATAGTCAGGTTTACAGCCTTTTCTTCGGCAGAAACAGTGCCTAGTTTTAGACGGTGCAAGATGTTTGGGCGTTAAAGCAGTACTAAGTAACTTGTTTACCTTAATAGAATCCTTCTCCCTCTGGGGGTAATACAACTGTTGATGGGATGATTGGGGGTCTTTCATCTCCCCCTGGGGTCTCTGGACAGAAAACCACACTTGCAGCTTTCCTGCACCAGGTTGGAGGCCCCAATACACACTAATGGAATCAGGAACATCACGGGCAAAGCTAACTGCGGGCTAGCGCCACTTAAACATTATTTACAGCCAAGTTGAATGAAAAAAAAAACATCTTCATTGTGTAATTGGATGTACAATATCCCTCTCTCCCTTTGTCTTTCCTGTCAGCGTAGTATTTACTCTCACAGAAAATGAATGAATAAAAAACCGGAACATGCTACGACACCAGCAGTGGCGCTCATGGCCTCTATGGGCATGAGTTACTTAGTAGCTACTGCTTTAAATGAAACTAGAGGAATGAAGCATGAAACATTTGTTTTGTGTGAGCTCTGGTTTGTATAAAAGGTCTGTCTAAGTTCACGAATCAGCTACATTGATTTATTCTATTTTGAAAAATTATAATTGAATCATAAATCGAAATCAATCAATATGAAGAAATGCAATAGTCCGGCCCTAGGCTAAACTGGGTGTAAACTGTGTTTAAACCATAAAAAAACTATTATTACACCCATTACAAAAGCATGAAGTGACAAACATGCAAAAGCTCAAGCACCACCAGCGTGACTCACACCACAGTTTGAGAACCACAACTTTAAGCTTATCACCGATTGCATCACTACCACAGAACTACATTATCTCATGTTTTTTCAGATATTGCTCAACCCTGACCACAACCACAAAGGGACCTGTCAACACGCAGCTAAGCATGATGGGAGATCTGTGAATCAAAGTGACTCTTCATCCCTAATCTTGCAGGTCTTCCTCCGTGTTCCCAGGCATGGATCAGAGGAGGCCATTGGGGGGTGGGGGGGCCACAGTACCTCCCACACTCTCATGAATGAATCGGCCCATTGTGACCGCACTGCAGCTCACAACACTGTGTCCTTCTGGTACGGGACTCGACGGGCTTTATTTTGGCAACTGCAGCCAGCAACACCGTGAATAACATAGAAATGCAGAGGAATAAGGAATCTGCACGCCTTGCTATTGCCATGTGAACTAGCTGAGATGTTTAGTTTCCTTGAAAGATATCCAAGATTCAATTCATCTTGTCCCCTGAAGTGACAACAAATGAATTATTTTACAGTCAGTATTTCAGCCCAAATGTACCTAATAAATCACAAGCCACTTAAGAATAACCCATTGCCTTTGTTCCTGTATGATCCAATGTTATTGCGCTCTGATTAATGACTGACCTGGATTCATGGAGCCAGATCCCAGGACTTTGTAATATCATCCAAGATAAAATAACAGCATGTGATGAGTAAAGCATTAAGTTACAGTCAGATTTATGGGGCACTTCCAGTGTATATCGGACTCCTCTGGATAATTTCCCCATTATCAAACGCCCACGTGATGACTGGCCACAAACCACAATTTACAATAGCAACAGGTCCTGGGTTTAATTCAGACTTAGTCCTTACAGTTAACTCCTAGTTTTGACCAAATCTTTAGCCCTGTTGGCATCATTCAAGCCCAAACCCGCAAAGTCAGTCAAAACTTAAGCCAAAAATCGGATCAAAAGTGCAACAATTATTCACATTTGGCCCGGTCATGCACCTTGTTGGCTCAGTGACGACTACATACTAAGCAGAGGCGGTAACTTTAGCCTTTGGCCCCATGAGCGCCCTCCCCCGAGCACACTTCTCACTATCACACTCACACTTTCCCTGTCACGTCTTCATTTTTAGCAGCCGGCCGCGTTACATGCAATACGAGACGCACACACTCAAAGGCTGCTGGGAAATGTGAATGACTGAAAGTACCATGAAGTCGTCAAATACAATGGTTCCTAATAGCAACGATGACTAATTGAATGGGTATTGGACAGACTGACATTGGTGGGAAATCATTATCTAAGTCAGTGTTTTGAGCTTTTTTCTGACAGTGTTACTACAACAAAACACTCTGTCAATCAAAACATTACAAAGAGAGCTCGGTAAGCTTTATGCCAGATTTTGATTCATGGGGAGAGGCCGAGTAATTAAAAGATAAAACCATAATAAACCAGGAGCCACAATTGCAAAACAGTAACAACACACATGAAAGTTACACAGTGACTTGAATCAGCTGACCCAGGATTCTCCAAATGTAATCATTGAATGTTTTTTGCTATAAGGCCATTTCCAACTGAAGAAAACTGGCTGATTATGGCGGGTTGACAGCCAGTGACTCAGCCGTCTGACCCACCCGACAACCATCTCCCCGAATGCAGCCTTAGACCGCAGCTGTAACTCCATTACAGCGGGACACTCCCAATATGTTCCCGTGGGATGTTGTTACCGGCACTGTTCCCCTTCACCAATGTGCGAAATGAATAACGCCAGATTACTGTCACTCACTACTAGTCAGTCATACACACAGAATAGACATACTGAGGAATTCGGGAGTAAAATAAATTGTTAAAGAATTACATTATAAGACTCCATGAAGAAAGGATATGTTATTGTCTGTAGAGGGCATTATATTATCAAATTACACTGCCTGACCAAAATAAAGTTGTTGGTGAGGTCTAGGTTCGGCGACACTATGTGCACAAAGAATGAGATTCCGCCGACTACCTGAACATCCTGAATGACCACTTTACTCCATCCATGGATTTCTTCTTCCCTGATGGCACGGGCATATTCCAAGATGACAATGCCAGGATTCATCAGGCTCACATTGAGATTGAGTGGTTCAGGGAGCATGAGACATAAATTTCGCTCACAGGCAGTGTATATATGAACATAATTACTATTTTGATTTGCAATTAATCTTGTTGACCTAAGCCACAAGAACAAAGTCTAATATATATGTATATGTATGTATATATAAATAAATGTACAGGCAAAACAACTCAAATCATTACTCACAATCATCTTTTTATAGGTGCGAAAATAAGCACCTGTGAAAATCCTATGGAGACGAGTTGTAAGAAAATCAAATCTTGCATAGATAGAGCTCAGCCACCCACATTTCCACCCACGAACATCCATTTGGACCGAGAAGCAACAGGCAAGCCAATTATCCATCAACTTATCGTTTGAAGACACCGTGACCCTTTCTGATACTGTGAGACAAAAAAAAACAGTGAGGAAACACAAAGCACAAACGAGGATATTATGAGCGCTTAATAAAACCTTCTGTCAGCAAGAATGGATTTAATTAAAATGACTGTGCGTATACTGTGGAGAATGACAGAAAATGTCTCTCAAGCAGCTCGGACTTACGTAATAATGAAATCTTTGAAGGGCTCCTATAAGGCAAGACTCTAACTTTACAATGATGGAAATACAATATATGTCATGGGCTGGACTAAAAAACTGGAATGTAAGGGTAAAAGCCTTATTGACATTATTAATGACTCAAATCTCTAAAACTGAAGACAGGTCACCACTGCTCCTGACAGGTCTGGGGAGGCACTGAAGGATGGGTCACATGCAGACGACATCTCCTTTAGGAGCCGGTAAAGCTACACAACTATGCTACCAGCTTGCTGCAGACAGTCTCATATCTTTTTGCATCTACAGAGGTTGTAAGTCCCTCTCACCCCTCTCTTCTCCTCCTGCTCCCCTTCGCTGCACAGCTGTTTCAATAAAGAGAAAATAATCTTGCAGTGTTTTTACTTTGTGATGAAAGGATTAAGATTAACACTGAGTGATGAGCGAAGCATTTTCTTGATACATAGGGCCTCGGGAGGGGCTGCCACCACGATACTCATAATGGCCACTGGAGAAGATTCCAATAACTCCAGGTCTGTTTTTGATTAAATACCCCCCATTAATCTAGGCCTGTATTTGGAGATGGTACTTGGTGTTAAAAGGTTTGAGAACCATTGCTCACCCAAAAGACACGTCTCCTTTGTCGCACATCTCTAACCTTGAATTGAATCCAAAAACATTTCATTCACTTAACAAACAAAGCAACTAACTAACACAGCAGCTTTGGTTAACAACATTTGCTCAGCCTTTAAATATTCCCAATCAAATCTAGACATTTTATCATGCTGAATGAAGCTTTTCAATTCATATGAAAACTCTCTTGCTGGCGTTGTCATTCTATTCAGTCTGATGGATGCAACACACACACACACACAACACACTTTGTCTTCAATTCATTTACAGCAGCCTCTGTGGCCTTCCAAGAGTCAGGGTGTCCAGCCAGACATCCTCTCTCTCTCTCTCTCCGTCCTCTCATGTATTTTTTTTGCCATCTTTCATCCAGAGAACAGAACGGGGGAGCAGGCGAACGGACCAGTTTGTTGCTATGTCCTTTGTGAGTCATCCCTGTCATACCTCACTGTCCGTGCATCACAGAAATAATAGCCTTGAAATAAAGGCAGTAAAAAAAAAATGGAAATGGAAAGTTTAAGATTCTAAGTCGTACTACAACTGGACTATGACAGGTATGGCCTACGTTGTAGTGGAGTGGAAGATTGATGATTCATTCAGTGTTTCTCGGAGCCAGAACCAACTACTTGCAACTTACAAAAATGCGATGAAGCCTGTTTATTTGAAGAAGCAGTGATGACTTGAAATGTCTGTCCATTTTCTGTGGTATTAGAATAAGTTTAAAAGTAACATGCATCAGAAAAAGAAATAATTCCAATTGCCTTTTCCGATAGGGAGACAATTTGCAATGGCAACAGCGTCATTTCTCAAAGCAGGGATTCAACATTGATTTGGCTCTGGTCTTGTTTTGGTTGCTCTTACGTCGCTTGCATCTTATTTTTATCGCGGCTTGGGGCAGACGGATGAGAACTCGTGTGTCATAACCATATAATAGCTAATACAACAACTGGCAAAGTAAAGCATCAACATCTGCAAAGTCCATCCGAGACGCAACCTTTCAAAGACCTGACATCACTTGATATCAGAATCTTAATAAAAGTAGATTTATATTAGTCCTGCCATGTACTTAAAACATGCCCTAACTTGTGAGCATGATGTCAGGGTTGCTGTATTCCCTCTATTTCTGTTGTCCAAATGGCCTCTTCCTGCAGGGCACTATGGGTCATCACTGACGACTTTTTTTTCTTTTTCTTTTTCCCCAGCTCTTTAACGTGGCCATGCATCTGTGTGAGAGCGCGCCTTGTCTATTCTTGGAGAATACCAAAGGGAGACCCAGTGACTGCCTCCCTGACCCCCACCCCGCAGGATCTGACAAGATATCACTCCCAACACCGCCAGAACACAGACGTACACTTCGAAACACAGGCTTTTGTAGTGGAAGACATCGTAGCCTATACCAACCCAAGAGTTAGCATTCTGTCAAAAAAAGCTGAGACATTGGAAGACTATGAACGAAGTGGCAATCTGCTAGTTTGGAGTTAACAGGTTGCTTCCTCACTACAGTGCCACTATTTGCCTGTCGTCTCACCCTCCCAAACTTCTATTGACACAGTCCGAGAGGATCCCCCCAAATGTCTAGTGTCGCGTGTGTACGTGCACCATGACGCGCGCGTAAACACAAACTAAAAAACCCAGCACGCCCTGTCCCTTCTTTATTATAACCAGCACAGCACGAGAATCCCTTTACGCTTTTTTTCCCAGCAAAGTTTTACAAGGCAACGCAAGTGTCCTTACCTCTTCTTTCACTCCCGCTTGTCTCGTGTCCTGCTCTCTCTCTCTCTCTCTCTTTCCTCCAAAAAACTCAGGTCACGACGTAGCCAAGACGAGGAGAAATCAAGCCGCCTTTTCCTCTCCTGCACTCAGCCAAAACGAGTGCCGCTGGCTCGAGCTCCCGACGTGCAAAGAAGAAGCGGTGCTGGTGGCTACAAGACTACTCTAGCACCTTGTTGTGTGTGCGTGGATGCGTAAGTGTGTGTGGGAATACTTCGGTGTGACAGCTCATGGAGAGACTGAGCAGAGCGCAGCGCACAGACCGGGGGAACTAGGGGGAGTTCCCGTTAGCGGCTCGGCGGGGCGGGGTGTAGCGGTAGACTGACAGCCACGACGCGATTCAGGCTCCCGGGCTGCGAGTATCCAGCCTCCACCTCTGTCTGCCTGCGAGCTACAAGTGAGATTAACAGGTACATTTACTTAGCCGCGGGATATAGGGTTGTGATAGGCGCGACTTCGAGGGTCACGTGGTAAAGCTTCACGCTTATTTGTCGATCTTGGACTAGGGCTGGAGTCTGTCATATTTTGGAATCAAAGAGTCAATTCATGAGCCTAAATTGATTTATGTGTTTACTGAGAATGTGAGGTAGGCTTTTATAGGTCTAGACCAGCAGTTTCCAAAGTGGGGTCCAAGGCACTTAAGTGGGGGCCCCTCAAATCTTGTCTACAAAACACGACCATTGAAAAAGCACTGATTTTGAAAGGCAATGCGACACTTAAGTTCCTACCACTTTAAATATTTTTAGCTTAGTTATTCATACTGGGGGGGCCCTTTTTGGATCAAGGGGTTTCTCGGACTGATGATGATGATTTAATCCGGCCCCTGCCCTGTAGAGCATAAATTCCAGAGTATGTCAAAAAAAAAAAAGTAAGTCTCTAGCCCATTCCTGTGCGGAGTTATGCATTTTGAAAGAATAACCAGAATGCTCATTCTAGCCACTAGGGGGCATTAAATAAATAAATAAAAAGGATAGAGTTCCACACGTGTCCAGCAGAGGGCACTGACATAATAAGAGCTCAGGATATGAACAACACATTATATAGCCATGTGGTAAATGGACAGTCTGCCCCAGGGCGGCTGTGGCTTCAATAACAGTTTACCACCACCAAGTGAATGAATAATGACGACTGTACTTTCAGGAACTTGTGACACAGGCTTGTAAAGTGCAATACAAGTATAAGCCGTTGTCCTTAATGAAGCTACAGTCAAGTTGGGGCTTTGATCCAATCACAGCTTATTATTATTCATTTATTGGAAACATTTTCTCTATTATATGTGGCCCGTGACCCGCCGTGGGAGCTGAATTTTGGCCCGCGACCCAAATGGAGTTTGACACCCCTGGTCTAGACCAATGGTTCCCAACCTTTTTTTGTCTTGCGTATTGAGTCTTTAATTTCTACTGAAAGTTACCCTTATTTTGAGGGTGCCGCCAATTATTTTATTTATTTGATTGGGACAGTGCATGTTGATGAACATACATGGGTCTCATGGGTGGTGCGGGAGCAAAGTCTGTGGGTATGGGAATGCGGGTGGGTGTAGGTGTAAAGTGTGTGGGTTTTAGAAGGTATAGGACTGTGTGTGTGAGTGAGTGCAGGGGTGAATGTGCAGAACAAATGTTAAGGACTGATTGACGCTCTGCAGAGTGAGTGGTGTGTGGTGTAGCCGGGACAGAGGATGGAAATTAGCTTGAGCTATAATCCTGCATTTTAAGTATACTGTACTTGGTGTAAATGCATTGTCCCTTTTAAATAAATAAATAAAATAAAAAAATACAAGCCACACCGGATAATTGCCTCTTGCTATTTTCCATCCGTCGTCCCCCATGTGCACTCTCGAACACACTCTCATTCATCCTGTGAATGCTTTTTAAAAAAGGATCAGCTAAACTCAGATTTATTAGTGTTTTGGCAGCACGGTGGTACAGCAGTTAGTGCTCGTGCCTCTCAGCTAGAAGGTCCCGTGTTCGATTCCCACCTTTCTGTGTGGAGTTTGCATGTCCTCCCCGAAGTTATAAGAATAGAGTGAATGTAAAATGATCCCATGTAAAGTGCTTTGTGACCATGTCTGTGAAAGGTGCCATACAGATAAAGTCCTTCCTTCCTTCCTAGTAGAGTGTTGGGTTCAAAATAACGCAAAAACACTCTTGCAAACTTTTTACAGGACAATATCACTAAGATTGACTTTTCTTTTACAATCATCTTGAAATACAATTCAGTTTCATCTTCCTTTTGATCTGAAATAATCCAAGCACCCCCTGCCAAACGCTTGCGGGCCCCCTGCAGTCCTCGTAGCCAGCCCTGCAACATCTGTTTTTTCCATATCATGAAAATCCAGCTGACTTTTGGCTGGCCACATGCCCTGATAAATATACGGTTGAGGCATTGGCTTAAACTTGCCCAAATCTAAGCCAATGATGACTTGCAAAAGGAAAAGTAGAGATACAATGACAGTGATATTGGTGAATTAAATTTCCGTATACCAAAAGCTCCAAACATTAAGGTCAAGGTCAATTTGTCCTTTGCAAGTGACCCATCCCTCAATGTCGCTGGGGCAACCAGTCATTAGCCGTGAGAGACTCCAGTGATGCATGCACTTATTTCCAAAGACCTTAAAGGTTCATGGTCAAAGAATCAAACCCATTTCCCAGGAATCAACCCAAGGACAAACCACTGTGCAGTCTATAATTGAGAAACAACACAGCACCAGCACTCAACGCACTATAATGCTAATATTGACGAATGTGAATGCCTTCAAGCAGCACACACGCTACACTCCAGAGCACGTTTTTTTTTTTTTTTCATGCCTCGGTCAATGTTAAACTATAAATAAAATATAATAATATCCTGGAGGGAACAGCAGCGAGTACAGTTTGTGCGGTTCAACGCTAAATTGGGGAAGGCTTCGGTCCTCACTGTGTGTTTCTATGGAGACCAGGTTGTCGACTGAAATGAAGAGTATTTAAGCCAGATTTTATAAAACAAGAAAATCACATTATGGCTCCACATGTGAGTGACAGCGCACCCTTATACGCCTAGTTTGACACATAAATTGTTTTTTTTTTGTATTATGTATTACTTATATAGGCTAGTACTGGTGATCCAACAATCTTCTCTTTTGATGACTATTTGATTAAAATTGCCTGGAGCTTTTCTGACTGTAACCTTTAGAATCCAAAGAGCCAAGAAAGTATTGTAAATCTGTGTCTGTAAAGAGCTGTAATACATTTTAATTACTATGTTTTCAATGTGAGCTCTACACTAAACTAGAACTTAAGCTTGTCCAACCCAGACTTGCACACGCCCAGCTTTCACTTGTTTGCCAAATAGCCACGGGAACATGAGATTCAAAGAGCTGCATGTAGAATCATAGGCTTCAGCACAAAATGTCCTTCCTTTAACAATGAGACGAGCTTCCTCCCACCATCCAACGGCATAAATCGATGAGCTTGACATTTGCCCAGGAGGAAAGTATGTTGTGAGTTGTTGCAATGTGTTTTCTCCAAAGAGGTCCTGCACAGGCAGTGATCTGGTCCAGGTTCACCTCACTGATGTATCTTATAAAAAAACAAGGTGCCAAGATATGAAGGATAACAATGCAAAGATAAACTTGTCACACAAACATAATATTGTTTTTTGAGCTCGACGCTCAACTTTTTAGTAGAGACATGAGGCTCATTAAACAGTACATCAACTGTAGTGCAGTAAAAGCTCATCCTCAGCCCCAGCGATGACGCACATGTGCTCCCCTATTGTAAAGAATCAGGACTCTTTCTTTATGCTGAATTATGACCTAGTGCAGTTTACATCCATATTAGCTTTCTGTACTGTCAGTAACATATGATTAACCTCTTAACCCCAGCCTTAACCAAGAACATTTTCTCCAGTTCGACTTTACCAAAATCTAAAAGCTTCATGAAAAAAGCGTCAAAATAGCAACATAAATGAGAAAGAGAAACCCAGCAAAAAGGGCATAAAAAACATCAAAAATGCAACAAAACAGGCAGAAAAAAGGACAAAAACACAGCACAACAGGCGACAAAAAAAGTGATGAAAAAGCAACAAAAACACAGCAAAACAGGTGATAAAATAGCGATGAACAAGCACCAAAAATACGATGAAAATGTGTCGACAATGGGGCAGCAATACAAGGACAAATCAGTTCTGTTGTCTTAGCTTTCAAATGATGCCTTACAGGGGCCTATAGAAGTTGTAAGCTCCAGTCAAGAAGCTTTTAGATTTAGGTATAGCTGAACTGGAGGTAGTAAAGGTTAAAAAAAATGCCATGATGTTAGGTTGTTCAATGTTCCTGTTTACATTTTTTGTTCTGATTCTCAAGGTGATTCTCCTATCAGTGAGAGGAAGGAGCCCCGCACTTTGGGTTGCCAGATCTTACGGCTAAAAACAAGTTTGGGAATGAACATTAAAGCTCAGTGACTGAACTCTCTAAGTTCTTCCAAACGAGGAATATTATGTTCACATACAGTGCAACTTGTGTTTGTGTCCTCATATGCAGCTTAAGGCAACCCAAGTTCAGTTATAGTTATAGTGCCTTTACAAAACAAAGAGCTTTTTCCTACAGCCAAAGCCTTTAATAAATACTGTGTTTTGAAGCCCTACAATATAGTTAACATAAGAAGTTCTGTACTACTTCCATAGTGCAGTGACTTCCTTTCTGTCATTTTCACAGACTGCTATGACTTGACCCCGTGTGTCCTGCATTAACCGTCCCTGCTATTGGATCCACATGGTCTGAGTCGGGTTTACCGAGAGGACACTGGCGCCAAAGAACCGCGCACTTAAAACCGGTGAGTCCAAAAGCCACCAAAGACACAGAGCTTTGCGGTGGTTACGTGTCGCCCCGTGGTGTGAAGTTACGCCTTGGTGAGTGAAAGTAAGCCCGGATGATGGAGTAGGTGCGATGGATATTATTTGGGAGTCTAAGTTGCACCAAGGCGCCCCCCTTCTCCAAATTTGATTGGAATGCCTCTCCTGTAACAACATAAGGGATCACACGGCGCCAAATCACATGACAGAGTTGTTTGTGTCTATCGTAGGTGGATCAAAATGTCATCTGTCTGTCTCCAAAGCCGAGGAACTGTATAAAGGGGGAGAAAAGTAGCATGTTAAACGCTAGGGGCCAGTCAGGTCAAGCTGAATTAAGTTAGAAAGCTATTGCCTCAGTGATTTGAAAGATTGTGTGATTAGCGGTGGATAAGAAGTAGCTACTCTTAAGGAAGAAAATACATGAACTTGTAACAGCATATGTTGTATCAGTGTAAAAGAAAAGTTAAATGTATAACTGTGAAATTGAGTTTGTTAGAAGGCATGCAATTACTAGCAATTTTCTTCTTATTTCTTACTGTTAGCAAAGTAACGGCTTTGCAACAGCGATTATGAAATTCTCTCTTCACATGAGGTTGACCCAGAGATTTTCAGTATTAATTACTGCACATCTATGTGACCGTTCAGATATTTTGGGTAGGATCATACCAGCTCGTATGCTCACTATGTCACCAGAGCAACTAACTTGTTGCATGCTCCTGATGCTCAGCTGGACACTGACCAGGCTGTTTTTGCAGCGGGTTATCAAAGCATTTGGGAAAAAAACTAAAGTATGCAAACCTCATGCTTTGCAAAGCAGCAACATCTCCATGGAGACGGTCCGGCGATGTCCCGCTCCCAGCATCGTTATGGGTTCAGAGGTATTCTCTACCAGTGTAAAATGTTTTATTAAATTGATGCTTGTGTTTTATTTCGGCTTAAGGGCACCAGGGCTTACGATACTGCTAAGCAGCGATTATTCTCTTGGGCCGTAAACAGTACATTAATTTGTGCTTGGACTGTCTAAATAGTGTCTGAAATATTTTTAAACCGAGACTTGCAGTACCATTACTGTTGTAATCCTAAACCAGAGGATTTTGTTAAATGGTATCAGCCGTCCATTGTGTCTATCGAGTTAAATCACTCCATACACAGACATAGGGGAGGTGCCAGTCGCACTTTAACAGAGCCAAGGGGACAACATGAAGTCGCCTAAACATTTTCAGAGCCCTTACATAACAGTCCCTGCTGGCAGCAAATGGCAAAATAAAGACTGGCGGAGTCTAATTTAGCTCTCCATGCCTGGGAACAGCATCCTGATCTGCAGACATGTATTGAAACCTAAGGAGGCCCAGTGGCACACCAACAACATGTGATGTTTCTGACAGGGCAAGTGTGTCTCTTATATATAGCACTTGTTGTTGCACAGGTTTATTTCTGATCATTTTCTTTGACCCACTTTAAAGTTATGTATATTTAACATATCAACACCAAGTAGGATGTTGTGCTGAATTGTTTGCCTCTTTCTGAGTCCACATTACTCAGATTCATGTTTTCTTCTCATCTGTATATTACTTGAGGTGAGTCCCAGTGTCCATATGAAAGCCTCAAAAGCATCCACTTCCTGTTTTTCTTATGTTCGAAGCTCCCTGTAAAGTTCAATAAACTCCATTAACTTTGTGCTGGAGTCCTCTGGGTGTAAATATTGAAAGGTTTCGAAAAGTTTTCTTCTAAAATATTCACATTACAATATCCCCATCACACAAGTGTACTGGACATATTTTCCTGCTTTTGTTCAATGTCAGTGGCAACAATTGACCAATATTGAAAACCCCAGGCTAAAGTAAGCAAACTGCATTCTGAAGAGGCGAGGGTGAAGAAAACATTCTTTTTATTTGCTGAGAAAATAGATTTATGACGTCAATTTATTTTTCAATAATCCTGTGTTTCCATTGTTGGCTCAAAATAAGCATCTTGGGGGTTTGATTTCAATACGGGCTGCCTGCTTTGTTTACTTGCCGAGATTTGAGTGCAGAAAAAGGAACGCATTTTCCCTGCAAAAGTGCAGGGTATTCTGATTTGGAGCTCAGAGAAAATTAGTCTTTGGAGATTCTCTGCAAAATTAAAATGACTTCATAATGTAAGCTGTGCGGGTTTACAACTCCAGTACCCAAACAATGCTTAATCGGTGCAGAGATAATTATTATCTTGAAGCACTAAACAGCAAGGTAGCAATAACCATATTTAAATAGATTGCAGTGAAGAGCCAAGCATTTTAGCGTTGTCTCAGGACTCACCAAGCATTGAAAATGGGAGTCACAAAAATAGAAATCTTCTTTGGTACAATTTAATCTAGTCCAATAGTTTTGACCAGTTGTTCCAAGAGTCCCAAAGTGAGACCCTGCAGGAGGGCCCCAAAACTGGTCTTCAAATCAGCACATATGAGTTTGAAATAAAACATACTGAAATTTTGTTTTAATGTAATACTTTAGATTAGTATTTGTTCCATTTAATTGTTTCTTTTTTATGGAAAAAAAAACAATGAAACATTGCAAACAATGGAAATCTATAAAATATAGGTATTCATTTGAATAGATTGAATTATGATTATCATGTGATCAATGTAGAATCTTTGGATTGAGAAGGGGTCGTTCCAGACCCATTGACTGATACAGTGCCCAACCCAAAAAAAAAGTTGCCAACTGGTTTATTCTTACTTTTACTAGGGTTGCTGCAGTTGGTAAGGTCAGCAACACATGTGTCCAAAGAATGAGATCAGCCTGAATGAGCAGGTTATTCCGTTGATGGATTTCTTCTTCCCTGATGCACGGGCATATTCCAAGATGACAAGGCCAGGATTCATCGGGTTCACGTTGTGAAAGAATGGTTCAGGGAGGATGAGACATTATGTTCACTCATGGATTGGCTTTGGGATGTGGGCCAATACAAGATCTTGGTGAAAAATGTATGCACTAGATCTCTTGGCATTGCACAAGTTTATTGAAACATTGCCACAGCAAAGGGTGCAATCCAACTAAATATTAGAGCGTTTTACCTTTTTTTTTATTGGTCAGGCATTGAATTGAACTAGTTAGTAGGAGGTCATAATCCACAAGTCCACTAGTGGAGTAAAAAAATACTGTACATGAAAAACATTTCCTATAATAAACTAAACATTGAAGACACTTAAAACAATTCCCTCACTATGTACAATCTAACCCTAAAACTAATCCTTTCTATAAGGTATTGATGTCATTTTAACTTGATATTCCTTTATTTTCAGTGTAGCCAGAAGAAAGAGGAGTTTTAAAAAAAGCAGCTCTGGAGGTGTTGACACACAGTGACAGAGTACAGCAGGTAGCATCTCTCATCACCACGAACACATTGAGCTCCTATAGACACATGTAGCCTACAAACCAGACACCTGCATTTGAGCCACTGCAGAAAACCATGCCAAGAATACGGCCACACATTTTTATGTCCAAGGACAAATAGGTCAGAAACATGCTGCACCTCAGCTGTCCGCAAATGTTTCTGGCAGCCATCTGCGAACACAAAGCCCCAATTAATAAAAGCGTGGCCTGCAAATGCGTTTTTAAGAGGTGTCCCGCTCGCCTCGCTTATGGGCTTGCGTTTGGAGTAATTAGCAGCTTGTTCACAACATCTGCACCATTGTGATACGTGACCTCTGCTGACATGACATGGTTTTGACTGCGAGAGAGGGCTGCAAATATGCTGCACAGAAGATACAGACACATTTATTACTCCACAGCTGCCCTGGGAGTATGTCTCTCGGTGTGGGTTGGCTGGCTTCCTGGGACCGTCTTGATGTCGCCCTGGAGGAACTGGGGTGAGGGTGGTCTGCGAGTCTCTGCTTAGAATGCTGCCTCCCGACCTGGATAAACGGAAGGAGATGGATATAGCTGAATGGATACTGTGCTTCCAGCAGCTGCCAATCACTCCTCACTTATACACAACATTCATGGTTGAAGTGTCAAGGATTTTTTTTTCTTCTTAGCAATAGCAAAGGGCATAGCATAGGGCTGTACAATATATTTCCTAATTATTGTTACCGTAAAATAAGGTGATGCACAGTGTTGGGGGTATTGCAAACAAGATACAGTTTTTGTGTAATTTCAGAATAAAACATATTACTTAAAGCAGTGCTAAGTAACTCATGGCCCTAGAGGCCATAAGCGCCACTGCATCATGTTACATTTTTTACTTATTAATTGTCCGTGAGAGTAAATATTACGCTGACCACAAAGACAAAGGGAGAGAGGGATATTGTATGTTGTGCCACGATCCAATTACACAATGGAGATATTGGAGATTTTCACTCAGACTTGGCTGTAAATACTGCTGTGAAGCTAGCCAGCAGTTAGCTTTGCCCATTAGCCTGTTAGCTTCTTCTTTGTGATTCCATTAGTGTGTATTGGTGGCTCCGACCCGGAGCCAGGAAAGTTGGAAAGAGACATCAGGGGGAGATGACATTAACACTTGTACTATCACCTGAGGGACTATGAAAAGGATTTATTAATGTAAACAAGTTACGTAGCACTGCTTTAAAAAATGCCAAACTCCCCCCACATAAAATGCAGCACCAAATCAAGTTGGACACAGGTTTATAATATCAGCCGTCAAAACAAAACATGAGAGAAAGGGGATAGCAAAGAAAAAGAGAAATCTATGACTGCACTTTTGCTCGGTAGCATTATTACTATTTTCATTTCATTCATTCATTTTATATTTTGCCAAAAGTAACTCAAAAGTAACTCAAAGTAGTGTAACTCAGCTATATTTTTGACACATCCATCCATCCATCCATCCATCCATCTTCTTCCACTTGTCCGTTGCCGGGTCACATTGCACCAGCCTCTATAGCTCCTCCTGCAGGTGGTGGGTCCACAGAAGGACGGCCTCACAATTAAACGGGGTGTTGGTTTCCATAAGGGGCTTCTGAACTCTTTGTCTGACCCATCACTTAGGACCTGTTTGCCATGGGAGACCCTACCAGAGGCACGAAGCCCCCGACAACAGAGCCCCAGGATCATTCGGGTGCTGAAACAGTAATATGTAACACAAACATATTACATTTTTAAAGCTGTAACTACTAATATAGAATATATTACAATTTTAAAGTAACTTGCTCAACACTGGTGATGCAATGATATCTACTTATAGTACAGGAAGCCACAATAAATTTGAAATATCCATATCCGGCTTTCCTAACTCCAATGTAGTGCTGTATGGTGTCAAAATAGTTTCATAAAATATTGCAATGTTCAATTTTCACCATTTTTGAAACAATGCTCTCATAGTCTCCCTTGCTTAGCTAACATGATACAGCTTATTTATCCAATATAGTACTCATGACATCCCACTCATTTCCCTCATGTTGACAAAAACTTCCACTGTACTTTGAGTATCTGACATACTTGAAGGAAAACCACAATGGAAGCTCCAGGCCCGGGTGGTTTCATAAATTTGCATATGCCGTTACTAAAAATATGGACAGCTGCAATTTGATCAGCGACAGTCTGTGGTTGTGGTTTGTGGTAATTCCTTGGAGTTCAATTTGTAGCTTCAGTTCCTCCGAGATGTAAAGATCATTTGGTCGAGACAGCAGAGCGAGAGAGAGAGAGAGAGAGAGCGGGAGGGAGGGAGGAGGGGTGAGAGAAAGAGAAAGAGAGAGAGAGAGAGGAGCTACAGAGGAGAGAAAAGGGGTCGTTATGGGAGAAAGAGAGAGGACATTGAGATGTGCACAAGTGAGTGGTGTGGAGGCAGGAAGAGGCAGCGGCGGTGCGGCGCAGACAGGCTGGTTTGGACAGCTGCTGTCATGTAATGCTCCAATAAAAGTCTGTCTTAACATTTCCAGCAGGACCCAAACTCACACACACAAAGATGCAGATGTTGTGAACAAGCGGCTAATTACAGGAACAGAAGCGCGAATGGGGCGGGCTGGCACACACTCTAGTGTCAACCCTGAAATGTGAGAGAAAGCAGAGATACTCCATCACTTTTATTTTACGTGAAAACGCTTCATCTTTAGGACGGGCTTTTGGGAAATTTCATTGTGCCTTGGGGGGATAATCTTGCCTTGTGCATTTGACCCATCCTTCAAAGCAGCTGAGGTGAACTGTCAGGAGCCGTGTGGGGGGTGTCTGCATTGTAGCAGCCGAGTTATCCTTCGATGCAGTGCACTACTCTCTGTATCTTTCCATCTATCTTCCTTACTCACTGCTTACCCCTTCTCCCACACCCGCTCTCCAGCACAACAGCTGTCTCTTGTCAAGCTCCACAGCAGCTGAGAAAGAAGGAGAGAAATTGGTGGTGGTGGTGGTGTTGGGGGGGGTTGCCTTAATACACCATGCTTAGGTCTTCCTGGCCATGGGGTATATCCCGTCTAAAAGTGGGGGGGTTGGTAGCTTGTTTTAAGAGAACATCAGGATCACATTAGGAGTGTGTGCAGGGTCCCGGGACTGTGAATGGGCGTTGGTCCTGTTTGAGTAATGGAGCGTCATAGGTATTTTCATTACTTTTACCAGCAATGAACAAACAAGACGCCCCAGAAGCCTAAATATGTATTAGTTGTGAACTATATTGCCCTGTTGGGAAATGTCTCTGCTGCATTTGTGTTGGTTGACTACAGTGCAGCGTCTGAGGACCCATCTCCAGATCTTGACCCAGTATCTTGATCAGGAAGGACCCAGTTGGAAGTTCACAACTACTTTTCATGCTTTAGGTCGATGGGAGAAACTGGATGGCCCAGAAGTGACATGTAGATGTCGGGGGGGAAATGCAAACACCACACAAAAACAAAGGGTCCTTCTATCAACCACTGTGCCACAATAGCATGCACTGTACAATGTTAAGATTCATTTGACAATTACAAGACATTATTAAAGGCATCTATTTTTCTCTTAACCCCTGCCTTAACCGAGCGCATTTTCTTCAGTTCGGCTTTACCCAAATCTAAAAGTTTCTTGACCTGAGAGCTTACAGCCTATAGGCCAGTGTAATGCCTCATTTGAAGCTAAGGCCTACAGTACTCATCTAAGCTTCTTCCTTGTTTTTTGGTGTTTTTTGTTGCATTTTTTTTGTTGCTTTTAGTAGGGTTTTAAAAACGACAAAAGCGTGACAACAAAAATGAAGGAAATTAGACATTACACTGGCCTATAGGCTGTAAACTCTCAGGTCAAGAAACATTAAGATATGGGTGAAGCTGAACAGGAGCAAATGTCCTAAGGCGAGAGTTAAGGCGGGAGTTAAGGCGGGAGTTAAGGCGGGAGTTATGATGAAGGTTATAATGAAGCCTAGGTGCAAATTCAACCTGGAAGACTAATTTCAACATCACCTACCTCCAGCTAATGAGTCTGTGAGTGTCACACCTCCACCTCGGGCCTATCAGCACGGAGCCACACCTTTGTCACCATCATCATCCGCGGTCCTGTGTTTAAGCCTCCAGCTTCCCAGCTGTGTTGCAACCCACCTCCACCCCTTCAACGCCTCTTCTATCCACGGCTTCACCCTACCGCTACATCCTTCACCGGTCTCCCACACCGCCACCAGTGTCCAGGCTCCGGGGGAAGACATCCCTAACTCTAACCAACCCATCCACACAAACTATAATCCGTATATCGATATCTACAGCCAGGGTAAAAAAAGAAATTCTAATAGAGCAATTTTATCAGTCCAGAACTGCAGAAATAGCCTTACCGTGGCCGTAAAACTGCGCCTTGCTTTGTGAAACGAGCTTGTAAACTCATCCCTTTGAAGAATTTTGTTAGAAATGTGTGTGGAGAAGTCTGGACCACAACAGTTCAATCTTTTCACGCTCGCTCTTTCAATGTTTGTAAGCAAAGAAATCAAGCACATGGCCTTCAATGTACTAAAACATGCCATTTAAATGTAAAAAAGTAGGAATATTTAAAGGCCAAGCAGCACATTTAGCTGGTCATCCCAAAGCGTCCTATTGCATAGATGTCCATTACAATATATCGTCTCATTCAAACACTTAAGGCTCTGTCTCGAAGTTCAAAGTTCACAGTTGAGGCATGCAGTGTTTCCACATCAGTCCTTATTTGACTCTTGGCCTTTTCGACCCCTCTACCCACAGACCCGCTGCCGGCCAGACAACCAAACCTCAGCTTTTCCCCCCTCAGGCTGTGGGATGCGGTGGAAAAACCTGAGCGCCACAAAGCCGTTGGAGGTGACGGAAAGATTCTTGTCGGAAATTTTCAAGGGAGCGCGAGACAAAAAGGAAGAATTTATGAATTGCGAGTGAAACAAGTGAAACATCCTCCCACCTGCGCAGCTAAATCAATGCTTCCATCTGTCATTGTGTCACGTAGTCTTGACAGAGAATAATACGGTACTATAGATTTCCATTCATCCAAACAATTCCGAATTAGTCATACCTTGTTTTTGCGGCTCTAGCGTATCGCCGTGAGAAACCTGTTGCGCGGCGTGAGTCAGATCTGCCTTCAAATAAAAAGCATTCGTTCCCATGAGGCCGCGGTGCATAATACAATGATGACTGTGAAGCAACGGGAACAGATTTAAAGCGCCGAAAATGGTTTTAATTGACAGTCATTTTGGGTAATGTTCTCCACCTTTTCCAAAGTGGTTTTCACAGTCCTCTCGCAAAATAACTTACATTATCAGGCTCTTGTGAAGATATTGTAAGAAAAGTGGAGCCAATGACTAAATGGGACTGTGGTATGGCAATGCTGTGTCCCAAAAACTTTGAGCTTCGAGATGAAAAACACAGTAGTATACAACCTCATGGAAGCAAAATTATACGTTTCATTGGAAGGCCTTGCACAGTATTGTAAATGCAACTTGTCCTTGAAATACCTGACTCATTTGTTTATGTTGGCTACGCTGGGGCAGAGCAATGACAATTAAGTTCTCTCTACCCTTGAGTTGTTTTTTGTAAAAATCTCCCCAAATGATCTCATACTGTCATTATGTTCACGGGCAAGACACTAACCTCACCTTGCCCTGTGTGTCCGTGTACAATAGTGGTTATGTGTGTGTATATACGGATGACATTGACGTAAAGTGTTTTGAGTATAAAGGTTCTGCATAGATGTGATCAATGCCAGACTTTTTACTTGTATCTAACTTTTTAATATGATTCCCCTTTGGCTCTTCATCACTTTTTCTTTTATATCTGCTTATTTTACACATTTCTGTAAGCGTATTGCTATGGCTCCAATATCTCATGTACTGAGACGGTGCTCCGCTGGAGATTAGGTCAGTTTTATTTGTAAAGGACTGCTTGGTGGGTAATATTTTTTTCACACATTTCTTTTTGTGTATATTCCCTCACTATTTGTGTTGTATTCCCAGTTCATTTAAGTCTATTTTTGTAGGATTTTTACCGTTCGCTCCGACTATTAATAGGCCGGGTCCGCTCTCCTGCTATACCTGCGGTGCGCCTCGTCGTTGTGCACACTCCAGCTGTTTATTGTTTATTAGTGGATCCCCATTAGTCTTTTCCTAAGTAAAGACTATTCCTCCTCGGGTCCATGAATATACTACATTTAAAATATTTCAAAATGTCAACATTTCATATACAAATACATCAGATATAATCCAATTCCTGAGCACCACAAGAACAGGCTAATAGAATCAATTCACCTAATCTGGGAGAACATTAGGCTATTTCTCGTGTGTTTTTTTTACCATTCACCTAAAACAGCTTTTACACACCAATGCCGTTAAAGAATTAGGTGGCTCATTCCACAGAACCCTGGCTCTGTACAGAACAGTTCTGTTCAGAGCATTGGTCCTCAGCAATGGAGGTGTGAAATAACACCGTGAAACCTGTCGAGTGTTTAAACCGTGCCTTTCACTGGGAGAACAGACCAAAGGGTTTTTGAAGAGTGTAAACATTTTTGCAGAACAATATAAGACTGCAGGCCACTCTCTTTCCTTTACTCTAAACATGCGTGGCACTAACACTGGTCCCAAATGGGCATCGCAGTGCTATAGGAGAACCGCTCTCCATTTTTGAAGCACTTGACCAGATAATGGATCAGTACAAGTGACTGAAGAACCCGCTTAGTAACTGGAATAGTTAAAAAATATGCATGTTTTCTTATGTTAGAGATGGCTCTACTCATTCTTGCTACAGTGTTTTTAATATGTAGAGACCAAGATAAAGTTGAATCAACAGTGACTCCCAGTAATTTGGCCTCAGTAACCTGTTGGCAGCTCCACTCCGCAGGCCGCACCCAGGACGGCCTTTTTCCTCCTTCGTTAGCCTCAACTTTTTTGTTTCGTTTGGCCTGCTGAGACTGGCTGTCCTGTTTTCGTTTTTTTTTTTTTCGTTTACTTTTTTCGGTACCAGCTTCTACGGTCCTGAACAGGATTGGCCCAGTGCCGCACCATTTTGTTCCTTTTGGCCGGCTCACCACGTTCACTTTTCATTTGAACTGTTACTAGGTTCGTAAAGGGCATGGTTGGTTAAGGGTTTCCTCTTTTTGTTCATCTCTTTGAAAGCAACCTGAAGAAAATAAAACAACTAAATAATCAATTGAATAAATAGAAAGTTTTCCTGTGTCCTTTTTGCAATATGTTTCAATCCTTGTATGCGTTGTAGCATATGTATTAGTCGGGGATTGACCACACACCTGTCCCAAGCTACCTCCAGTACATTTGGAGCTGAAAGGCCTGTCCGGTGCTGCAGCCTTGATGCCGGTGCGAGCCCCTCTCCGCTCCTCCTCTCATCGCGCTCACACGGGCTACGCAAACAAACACCAGGTTGTTGTTTGTCCGCTCAGAAATAGAGCCAGAGGAATACCAGCTGCCCTCCACGGCATTCCTCTGCACCACAAAGCATTATTGTCATCGGCCGAGTGTGGGGCTTGTCACGCAAACCGGCACAAAGCGGCACAGGTGCGGCATGGGTCGAAACATTTCTCCCATTTCAGAACTCCACTTCTTTTTTTTTCTCTCTTTGCTTTTCTTTGGATCAAACTGGACAAGGATATGAACTTTTAACTTTTACATGTGGGAGTTGGAAGGCCTAAATAGAACATTTAGTTGCTTGACATTAACTTTTGTGTTCACTTGAATTGGCCTTTGTTTACAGGCACTTTATGGAAGCCACAATTAAATGGCTAGGGTTGCTTATTTTTATTTTTTATTCTTTAAAGCCAATTGGACCAAATCATGTTATTGCCTATTAACACTGCACTTTATTAGATTTTGTTTTTCATATGATCAAACTTATTTAGTGCCAGTGAATGACCTTCAGTGGGTAATGTATGTGTGTGTGTGCCTTTTAAATTGCAAAAGTATTTTGATTGATTGATGGATACCTGGCCTATGATAGACATACCATATTATTCTTACACAATATCATTTCTAGATAAAGCCCAACTGGCCAAAGTATACTACATGAGTAAAAGAGTCCCACCCAAAATAGAAAACCAAGTGTTTAGCTTGTGCACATAAAGCCTCAATGCCTCAGGTTTGATCACTGTATGTACAAGTTGTTGCTGCGATTCTGGTGTTCTGATGGGATTATATTTGTCATGGGTACAGGCCAACAATGTCAACTCTGCATGACAAGCAAGCCAGTGCTTCTCGACTGGAGGGTCAGGCCTCAAAAGAGGGTCATGGGATCATTTTCATGGGGCCTTTGCCAACGGTTGTGTTGAGTGTTTATTCATTGTCAGCCTGATCAATGCAATCAACAAAACTCTATGAGGAAATACTGCATTTTGAAAGTATAACATGGGACAACAGAATTGTTTTTAATCATTAGTTTAATTTTTTTTTATTTAGGCCAGGGTTTCTCATGGGATCCTGAAGCTACATCAGATGAGAGCCGTTATTCATTAAATGACATTGTTACATTGATACAAAGACAGAATTGTCTCTTACGCAAACAGGATTTTGTGAAATATTGTTCTGAGAAAGTTTGTCGACTCAAAGCCTCCGCCTGTTTCATGAACAATATTTATTTGTCAAACAGATTCCTGTTTTAGTGCGCCTGTTAGTCACGTTAAGATAATGGCATTCACAGAGGTGTAACAGTCCCACAAGTGACAACAGCAGACATGCCTTAAGCTTGTACGAGCTGAAACAGATGCAAAATCTGCACTAAAATAAAGCTTAAGCATGTCCACTGATTTAAGAATAACTATCCTAATGAAATAAAACTTTTTTGTGAAGGTTGTAGGAGACTATAATCGATGTACTACGTAAACCTACCGTATATTCTGAAATGTCTGGTAAATTTCCATGTCTATTGTCGTTTCCTCATCAAAACATTCCTGGAGTTGTGCTTTGTTTCTTTCATGCATGTTTGGGTAATCCTGTCCAGGTTCAGGCCTTGCTGTGTCCAGTGAATCTGATCCAGTTAAAAAGATTACGGTCCATTGTGATAAAATCTATAATTCATTAAGGGGCTCGTACCTAGGTGTGCAACAATATATCGATTTTCCGATATATCACGATTTTTGCGGGAAGATACAACACTGATACTTTTGATGACGTCATGCATATTAATGAGGCAGCAGCAGGGCCACCTTAACCTACCCATATATAGGTCCCCCCAGCCCTACTTAAGGCTACCTCAGTTGCCTTGCCTTTGGCGTTAGCTCAGCCCTCTATAGTGGGGTCGGTGAACTTGTTCCGCAATGAAGTGATTGACAGAAAATTCAACAAGTGGTAGAATATTATAAAGCTACTATGACTTCTACTATGACTTCTGATTGGTAGAGGCCCTCTCTTGGCAGGGGATTTTAAGCACTTGGGCCAAACACTGTCACACAAATATATTACTTTTAATGATGGTTTTTATAATCATAAATTAGATTACATTGATTTATTCCTTTTTAAATAGAACTGTAGTTACTTTTTTATTTACATGTAAATAAAGTCACAGACCCATTTTCAGTGAGTAAGTCAGGGATCATTTATACACACAGAAAAAGGTTTCCACCCCTACCACAGTTTAAAAAACACAGCTATTCTTAAGTTATTAATCATGAACAACAGTGCCAGTTCCACATAGCCCAGAAGTATTTCCTGTCTGAATCAGGACCTTTAAGTCATGTTATTTTATTGCAATGCACACTGCTCCATTCATAAGTTACATATTAACCTCTGAGTTATGTCTAAAGCCTTGACGAGTGCAAATGCCTAAAGTTTCCCCCTGGTGCGTTCAGTCGAATGACCATAAGTGCATTTCCAGTCAGCGACACCAGAGAGGCCCGTTCCTGCCCTCCATACCACAGACCGGAGGCAGACGCCAGACCCACCATCCCGGGACCAGGGGGAATTTTAATGCACCCTTCTCTATTTGCCCTGCCCCGGCTCAGCCCCTTACGAAACACTGTATATCGCGTTGGGCTTCGCAATTCAGGCATTCTGCTGACGCACACGCTCCATAGGAATTTTTTGGGGATGGAGAGAGAGGGGAAACAGGGTATGTGTGTCAGGCTGGCGGTGATCACTTGAGCGTGTAACCGTGCCCCCCTGAAGGATTTGGGGAATCAAGATGACTGTAAGAAGTTTATGTGCTCCTCCTGCGTCAGGAAGAAACAGCAGCTCAGCTCTGATTAATGAAGACAGAGATGGGAGATGACAAGGTTCATGGTTTAGGTTTGGTTTGTGGTCAAATGTCTTCAGCTAATATCAATTTGAGTACTTTGAAGCTGGTTTTATTCGTGTTATTTGGAAGACCTTTACATAGATAAGCAAAAAGCCAATGTATATGTATATTCTATTGGATGCTACATAAAAATAGGATATTTGCTGGCAGTTCTATTAATCTGTGCCTCATACATGTCTTCAACACTCAAGGCCCTTTTTACAAACCAGTGTTTTATTGGGCAACCATTTTGCGCTGATCTCAAGCATAGAGGAAGTGTCAGGAAAAAGGGAGACAAAAAACTAGGTAAATGTATGGGCGGAACAACTTTATACACTGAGTAATTCTTCGCGAGGAAGTAAAAAACACTTGGAAGGATCATTGTATAGTAATGCAGACTGTAACCTGTCATTGTGCTACTTTGTGAAACGTGGGTCCTGCCTCCTGCCTTTATCGTCACCACATCTCGTCCCTGTGGTCTTTATCCCAGGGCTAATTTGGCTGCACGGTCTGGTGGGCTGTGTTTTGGAAAACCGGTCCAGGGCTCCTCTAGTGTTTGTTTACATTTTCACTTTGAGCCACCTCCAGGGACACACTCGGTCCTTTTAACCCGTGGGAAGAGACAGGGCAATAAATAGCATCAAAAGGAAGTTGGACACAAAGCCAATTCAAAGCAGCTCGTCTATTTTATTCAATGCTCCTTCATTACTTGTCTGCTGCATACTTTCACATGTATGGCTTGCATTTGGTACCACAGATCTCTGTGAATTGTACCTGAGTGGAAGCACTGTGGCTCACATCAAAGGTCCCGAGTTCGCTGACCATGTGAGCCTTTCTGCAAAGTGTTTGCATGCTCTCTTTTTCCTCAGGTGCTTTGGTTTACCCCATCGACCCAAAACATGCACAAAGGGGCCAAAAACATCTAGTCCTGACCAAACTTGACCCTATAGGTCTAGAGTTGGGCCCCCGGGAGCTGCCTTGCAGGTTCCTGCTGCTCCTGAGAGGTTGCCCAATGATGGCTGTATAGGCAACCACTATCTCAAGAGCCACGTGCGGCTCTTTTAAGCCTCCTTTAAGATTTGATGAAAAAAGTAAACTCATGAATTGTATCAATACAGTTTCTAAGATTTGCCATTATATTTTGCACCTTTAGTTCATTTATTTATCATCCTACTATAAACAAAAAGTATGCTTGATGGTTACACTTTTTCTTACACTACCTTGAATTGTATTTATCTAATGTAATATATATATATATATATATATATATATATATATATATATATAAGTAAGTAATGTAGTACTTAATGGTAGGTAATTACCTTAGAGGTAATTAATGGTTAGGGCTTAAGTTTAGGGTTAGAGTTAGAGTCTGATGTCTTAGTACATTATACACCTCCAAAATACATATTATTCCATTGTCTATGTAACCCAACATACAAGTTATTACACATTGTTACATAGAGCACTGTACTACATTTGGCAGGTACAATGTATTGAGGGTAGTGTAGATTAAAGTGTTACCAAAATATTATGCAGCACTTTCTTTTGGTTTGAAACGAGCCAAAGTGGCTCTTTTTAATGTTGAAGGCTACAAAACTCCTGCCAAGCAGCATTGAAAAATGGTCCAACTGCTGAGGAAAAAAATCCCTACAGGACAATAAAGTACACCTGAACCTTAACATGGCACTTTGCTGGAGGGATTCAATAATCTACCCACATGTTATTTGTAAATTGCTACAACAAACTTGTTCCTGTAAAATACTTCCCTGGTTATATACCTCCTTTCCCCCGACTAAACTGTGACCAACACAGTATCGAGAGTGACTGAATATTGCACTATAGAGCCACTTTGAAGATATAACGCTAATGTATTATTATTACTTTGAGGTACAGGCTTGATCAATAGAAGTGAGACACTGCATATGGTGATTTAAATCGAGTACACAAATTCACAGTGCATTATCAGGGAGTTTATTTAGTTCAAGGCCCTAAAGTTGTTCCATTATTGACCGAGGATCGTTTCCGGCAAACACTCAATAGAGAAGAAAGGCCTTTTGTCTAAAGTGAGAGTCCATAACGTGATCAATAGACTGTGACCTGGGAGCTCTGTTACCAGAAGCTGCTCTGGTATTGATGCGCAGAAAAAAAACAGGGGAAGTTGTTTAGATGCTTGTCCAATACAACGATAAAGACAATACAAAGGCCTATACATACAGCAGGTAAATCTCAACAACAGAGGTAAGCAGATGACCCACAACAGTTTATGAAGCTTTGAGACCAACACAATGCATGGCTCAGGTTTGTTTGTAACAGGATAATGTAGTGTTGATTTAAGTGTTCAGTCCAGAAAAGGGCTGTATAGAGTAAGATTAACTTTAAAGGCTTCAATATTTGGTAAAGATGTCAAAAGTTAACTCCAGTTTCTTATGCTGTCATGCCTCTCTCTGGTCAATCATATGAATTGCGGACAAATTGTTCAAACAATGTTACTATACTGTTATTACATTGAATGGTAGACACAACAGCGAGGAGAGATTGTGAACTCGTGACACAGAAGTCAGTAGAGTGTCTGGCGTTACAGTGCAGCAACCTTACCCACTACCAGGGCACAAAGCATTTTAGAAACATCTGATTTTACAAGATACTGAAGGGCCAAATAGTAAGTTATATTTCACTACAATCCGGGCCTTTGCTTCTCTGATCACAGCCCTGTGCACCTAGTCATTGTGAATGAACACTACCGACCTCTAGTGGCCATCAGAAAAACGCGCTACTTATTTTAGCTTTATTTTGAAGACTCATTATGGAAATAGGCCTACAGATAAGAGCGCTTCAGCAGTAAAAGAAAACACGACCAAAACTGTGTAGTGTCACCCCAGGAAGTACCTGGCCCCAATAGACCCCCCCCCAAACACAAGAGAGTAGGCGTATTTTGCAGTTTGTCAAAGATGGACCAAGCCTATGGTTATTACTTTATTAATAATATTCTCCTTGGCCTATTGTTTTGCTGGATCTTTGCCATGTTTTTGTGAGATTCGGAGGATCTTTTGTACTGCAGAGAGTCCATAATGGTCCTGAAGAAAGCTTTTAAAAAGAAATGAAACACAGCTAGTGTATGAGCTGAGGACATTTGAGACCAACAAATGTCTTCTTCTGAAACACTGAAAAGGCACCAAGAGCCCCCCATGCTACAGGAAACAATAAAGTGACAAACAAGGAGGTATCCGGGCAAGACACACAGCTAACGGACATTCACTGGAGAATAAAACAGATGAACTCTTCCCAGAAGATGGTGAGAGACTGTTGTGGTGCGGAGGGAGCTGCGCTGGAGGAAGAGGAAGGAGGAGGTGAAGGAGCTGGCCTGTGCAGGACACCACGCTCTGAAACAGGGACAAACTCAGGTTTCCCCATCCTCCAAAAACATGCTGGTCAGGTTGGCCCACAGTTGCTGCGGCTCAGGATTAAAACCTGAACAAAATTTCGTGATGACAAATAAAGCACTACATACTCACTACATCTACGCACCTTTGATCCTTTCAGGACCAATGGACAGTCATGCAGCTGGATTAAAGTATCTGGGATGTAAAGCACTTTGTATTTATTTTATTGATTGATTGATTTATTTGACAGGGACATTGCAAGTACAAATCGAGCTTGTTACTGATGCGATGCAAAAAGAGTTTATAGCTAGTGCTAATTTTCAACTCCAGTCCCTGGTTGGGCCTTTCTACACAAAATTAACATTTTCAATTTTATCTTAAAAACTTACCTATATACACTATATAAATCATTTAAGTTTGTTTAATTGGAAATAAACCGTTTTGAAACACATCATGGACAATAGTTTGGTGTACTTGTTGGGAGCGTATACCCAGAGTGCGCTCATCTGTGGTTCCTGTGGAAGAGGACGCCTGACCTCTAGTGGTCATTGGCGGAAGAACAAGAATTTATTCTAATTTTATTTTGGAAGACTCTAAACGGAACTATGCACATATTTTTGCTTTGAACTTGATCATTGTTTTCAGTCCTCCCTCTTGACATTCAGTCTGCTCTGCATACACTAGGAGCATTATTTACACCTTGTCAATGGTCTGGCGAGCAGAGACTTTCTGAAAATGCGGGGGTTTCCTTTAATTGTTACTTTGTTATTAACTGCATCATTGGCTTATTACATCTACTTACCTTTACCTGATGCCATTCAGAGGCCATGGAAACTAATGCTGCTGGATGCAACATTCCGGACTGTAGTATACATTGTAAGTTGCTTGTTACTCGTTAATTGCATAATAAATAATGATGTGTGACATTTTGTAACGAGTAACCTGGATCAAAGAGTGGATTAGTTATGACATGCATGCAGACATTTGCGGTTAGGCTTCAGATTGGACTATTATAAAGGTAAATTTAAACAGCTTGATGTCTGTTAGTCTTTCTAAGGTGCCTACTGCAATAGAAAGACTTTGCCTGTCAGGACTTGCATAAATCATATCTAAAAGCGGTATAATATACAGACACTTAGGGTACAGTGCTTGTTGTCTATACTTCATGAATAGCAATCATGCTTGAAGGAAGTCATATATTTTACATGGTCATATAGACTACATTACTGTGATAAACCTGAATGTGAAGTAGACAGGATCTCTCTTGTCTGGTCACCTTTGGTCCACATTACACAGTTGGCATAAATGACGCCTATTGGCTGAACACAAACTAACTTGACTGGTTTAACAAATGCACTGTGTTTGCCTTTAACTTAAATAGAATCAGACAATAGCAGGGTATTCATACAAACTATAAAGTAACATGCCACAACTTGATATGAGCAGCAGGGTAGCCATATTTGAGGGGAATTACTTGGGTATAGGAGCATCATAACATTAATCAATATACCTTTATTCAAACTATTGCTGGGCATGTGTTCCTGTTTTAAATACCTGTAATGATCACCCCTACAGATTTCTAGGGGCGGGCAGGTGGGGCACGAGTCCCTCTCAGTGAGAGGGGGGCAGTGTAATGGAAGTCAATAAGTTAAATCCAGTTCTGCCTAACCAAACTAAAACAAATATGCAGACCAGAGTTTACCAGAATGTTGAGAGCGAAGTCATTCTTGATTTCTAATTAAAATTTGCATGTGAATCCGTGTATTTACTTAGCAAGCTCCTTACTCTGTACATTTCTTGTCTCCAGGCTGCACTGAAGCAATGGCTTGGCTTCAACCACTACATCATCTCCATCAGAAGAACCAGTGAGTTCTTTGACAAGAACCCAGATCCTGAGTTTCTCCCTGGAGTTATAGTGACTGATGAGACGTTCTCTGGTGTCCCGGTGCGAGTTTATGAAGCGTCTGGGGTAGGGGGAGGTCTGAAGAGAGGACTCCTGTATTTTCACGGAGGAGGATGGGCCCTGGGCAGCGCAAGTCAGTGGTATTTGTAAAAGTAAAGCAAATATGTAGGACTTCTACCTAACCACATTCTAACATTCTGCTTTACTTTATTCTCAGAGAAAGGGGCTTATGACAAAATGAGCAGGATCTGGTCTGATGAGCTCAATGCTGTGGTGGTCTCTGTGGAGTGAGTGAGCCTTGTTCTGTATATTTACTACAACACAAGTCTGTGTTTAATTTACTGTTGACAAATATGTTTTAGGTATCGTCTTTACCCAGAAGTGCAGTTCCCTGTGCCGTACTTGGACTGCCTCACCGCAGCAAAGTACTTCCTGTCTGCAGAGGTTTTGTCCAAATACTCCATTGATCCAGAGCGAGTGGCTGTGTCTGGAGACAGCGCTGGGGGAAACCTGGCTGCAGCAGTGGCTCAGGAGGTGTGCACTTTACTCTATAGTGACAATATTATCATTATGTTCATGGGCACCAAGTTGATCTGTTCTGTGTTCACAGATCTCCCAAGACTCCAGTGTGAAAGTGAAGTTCAGCGCTCAGGCTTTGATTTACCCTGCAGTGCAGGGCCTGGACTTCAACACACCGTTCTATCTTCAAAACCAAAACATGCCAGTGCTGTCTCGGTTCTTCACGGTGAAGTTTTGGATGCAGTACCTGGGAGCAGACCTCTCTTTGATAAAACAGTTCTTATCAAACAACCACAGCTCTCTGCAGCAGCCTCTTCTCACTCCTGAGTTAAGAGCGCGCTTTGACTGGACCACGCTGCTCTCTCCAGAGCATCAGAAGAACTACAGGCCGGTTGTAGCGGATGAAGGGTTGGAGGGGATTTTGGAGAAAGTCCCAGGGCTGTTGGATGTCCGGGCTTCTCCTCTTCTGGCTGAGTCAGAGGTGTTGTCCAAATGTCCGAAGGCGTACATTATGACGTGTGAGTTTGACGTGTTGAGGGATGATGGTCTGATGTACGCGCGGCGTTTACAGGAGGCTGGAGTCACAGTCACCAGTGCCCACTATGAAGACGGCTTTCACGGCTGCTTCAGCTTTCTCTTCTGGCCTCTGGACTTTGATGTGGGGAAAAGAGCATTCCGAGACTACATAAACTGGCTACAGGACAACCTGTAGAAGTTTGTCCATACACCTCCATGTCAGGGCAACACTTAACCAGGACCAGAAGTTGATTTTAACTTGATATGAGTTGTTTTGAGAAGACACTAATCAAGTCTGACTCAACAAGCTTATGTAGAAATCATGTAGAAAGACATTTCATCATTGTTGAGGAGCTACTGAAAGGGGTGGAGCTTCAGGTAGCTTCAGAGAAAGGTTGGAGTACCCCTGTGTGTTGGTTTTATAAAAAAAAAAAAGGAGTGAATAAAATTGGCCATCATTTATGTTTGCTTATTTTGAAAACTCAAAACAGAAATGTTCTGTGAGATTAACCCTTAAATTGCAAAAGTTGTGCAACCCGTGATTTTACTGAAAAAAACTGTTTCTCTATATATCCTCCATCCAGAACTCCATCAGGGTGTTAACATGAGCTCTACCCACACAACAAAATCCATTTTAGGGTCAAAGTAATGCTCAGGACTGGTTGTAGTACTGTTTGTTTTAAAATGTACTCAATAAAAATCTGGCGCCTCAAGGGTTAATATTTATTCCCAGTCCTCACCCGACCTTCAGACTCCTGATATGAGCAGGCGTGAGTTGCAGCGTGTCAGTGGTCAAGACCATTGAGCCAAGACTATCACTGAAAATGCTTCGGTTTCCACTGATCATTTCTTTGTTATTAACAGTCTTTTTGGCTTATTACATCTACACGCCTTTACCTGATGCCTTACAGGAGCAATGGAAACTAATGTTGTCGGATGCAAGTTTTCGGACTGTAATATACACTGTAAGTTTCTTTTACCTGTGAAATAATTGCATAACATAGCATATAATCTCTTTTACTGTATGGGGGAAGCAGTAATGACACATATGCAGTCAGGCATACTGGATTTTACGTTAAGCTGGCTACAACATACATAGATTACTTGGACAATTATAAATCTAATGTTTAAGTATTCACTGACTATTTGTTGTCAAGTAGGGTGTCTAGACTGTCTCCGGTCACCTTTGGTCCACATTACACAGTTGGCTTGAACGACACCCATTGGCAAAACACAATCTTGAACTTGACTGGTTGAAAACAAACGCGCATTAATCTGCCTTTGGTGAACAATATCATGGCTTAATATTAGTATTTCTTTATTTGAGTAGTTGGGTTTTTAAGCACCAGGTTAAAAGTCATTGACATTAAAGAAAAGAAAACACAATAATAATGCCCAAAAGGAGTAGGCTTATTATGTATTATTTAATTGAATGTTTTTGCCTCAAAATTAGGCATTCATGTGTACAGATGGCTAAAATTGTGAAGAAGAAGAAGAAGAAGAAGAAGAAGAAGAAGAAGAAGAAGAAGAAGAAGAAGAAGAAGAAGAAGAAGAAGAAGAAGAAGAAGACGAAGATCTTTATTTATATAGCGCCTTTCACAGATATAGTCACGAAGCGCTTTACAAGATTCAAGATTTTTTATTTGTCAAACCATGTGAATGGTTTGAAATTATGTTTCTCTCATCCTTGATTGTGGAGCGGGGGGAGGGGGAAGAGGGGTGGGAGGGAGGACAGGGAGTTCAGCTTCCCGATGGCCCTGGGTACATAAGACAATTCACTTCATTCACTCCATACTCTGTGGTGGTAAGCTACGTTTGTAGCTTCAGTTTCCCCTGGGGGAGACTGACAGAAGCGCTGTCGTGACGGCACACGTCTGCGCCAACGGTCCCTCTGGCCACCACCATACATTCACTCACATACATCATTCATACAGGCCTATTTTACATGTTTTTCATGGAGAGAGAGAGAGAGAGTGAAGAGATAGATAACATTGCAAATCATTATATATTACATTAAAAAAAGAATAACACACAGGTACAAAGCACAACAACCAAGACACACTTAAAGTAAACACATACAGCACTTTATAAAGAAGATAACTATGAATATGCAGGCCGACTACAGACTATTCAAATGCCTGACCAATCAGAGGTGACATGCTTCCTCCCCTTTCCCCCCAAACTGGTCTGGAACCCCTTTGGGAGCAGAGCGGTTCACTTTTGGCTGTGAAAACACCAACTCCGTTCCGATGGAAATGCCCCTTTGGTTACAGTCACACAATAGGCCTACATTTGTGACAAACATATTGTATCAAATAGTAACATTCCTTTGTCGTCAGTCTCACTTTAAAGCACATTTTCCCAAATCAAATTTCAAACCTACTTAAATGACAATCTCTTGCTACATGAAGTGTTATAAAATCAAACTTTTGACCAGCAGCTTTTTTTTTTAAGCCTACTGTATTAATTCACTGTGTAATAGTATCTTATCGGTTGTATGTTACTGTAACATTTGTGCAGTGCTTAATTTGTAAATTAGTATTTTCAGGAACACTTTTGGTCTGATGTGATGGATTGGGGAACAGGCCAAAACATTTGCCGGAACACTCTCATTAGACACCATTATATCAGATACATTTTTTGCCGGATCCTCCAAAATATTTCCCGGATCCTTAACCCTGAAAAAATTTAATTGGGGGAATGCGTTCCCCCAAACGGGGGATCAAACTAAGCACTGCATTTGTGTTTGTAATTTTGCTGCTGCCTCTTGGATAGACTATTGCAAAAGAGATTTGTGATCACGTTTAAAGTGTTGAAATGTTAATTGGTGCATATGCTTTGGGCAAGGAAAGAAAGTAAGCATTTTATGGTATGTATTTCTTTTCTACAGGCCTCACTGATGCAATGGTTTGGTTTTGGCCACCATATTACGTCCACCAGAAAGTACGTTGAGGCTTTGGAGATTCCCCCAGATCCAGAGTTCCTACCTGGAGTGAAAGTGAGTGATGAGACTTTCTCTGGTGTCCCGGTGCGAGTTTATGAAGCGTCTGGAGGAGAGAGAGGTCTGAAGAGAGGACTCCTGTACTTTCATGGAGGAGGATGGGCCCTGGGCAGTGCAAGTGAGTGGGGACAGTATTATTGTAAAAATCAATCAACTATGCAGTACAAGATGTTCTCCAAATCACATTTTAACATTCTGCTTTACTTTATTCTCAGAGAAAGGGGCTTATGACAAAATGAGCAGGATCTGGTCTGATGAGCTCAATGCTGTGGTGGTCTCTGTGGAGTGAGTGAGCCTTGTTCTGTATATTTACTACAATACAAGTCTGGGTTTAATTTACTGTTGACAAATATGTTTTAGGTATCGTCTTTACCCAGAAGTGCAGTTCCCTGTGCCGTACTTGGACTGCCTCACTGCAGCAAAGTACTTCCTGTCTTCAGAGGTTTTGTCCAAATACTCCATTGATCCAGAGCGAGTGGCTGTGTCTGGAGACAGCGCTGGGGGAAACCTGGCTGCAGCAGTGGCTCAGGCGGTGTGTACTTTACTCTATACTTATAGTTACAGTACAGTATTATATTATAAGTACCAAGCTCTGTGTTCACAGATCTCCCAAGACTCCAGTGTGAAAGTGAAGTTCAGAGCTCAGGCTTTGATCTACCCTGCAGTGCAGGCCCTGGACTTCAACACACCGTCCTTTCTGCAAAACCAAAACATGCCAGTGCTGTCTCGGCCCTTCATGGCGAAGTTTTGGATGCAGTATCTGGGAGCAGACCTTTCTTTGATAAAACAGTTCTTATCAAACAACCACAGCTCTCTGCAGCAGCCTGTTCTCACTGCTGAGTTAAGAGCGCGCTTTGACTGGACCACGCTGCTCTCTCCGGGGCGGCAGAAGAACTACAGGCCGGTTGTAGCGGGAAAAGGGTTGGAGGGGATTTTGGAGAAAGTCCCAGGGCTGTTGGATGTCCGGGCTTCTCCTCTTCTGGCTAAGTCAAAGGTGTTGTCCAAATGTCCGAAGGCGTACATTATGACGTGTGAGTTTGACGTGTTGAGGGATGATGGTCTGATGTACGCGCGGCGTTTACAGGAGGCTGGAGTCACAGTCACCAGTGCCCACTATGAAGACGGCTTTCACGGCTGCTTCAACTTTGTCTTCTGGCCTCTAGAGTTTGATGTTGGAAAGAGAGCATTCCAAGACTACCTAAACTGGCTAAAGGACAACCTGTAGAAGTCTGTCCATACACCTCCATGTCAGGGCAGCATTTAACTAGGACTAAAGTGTGATGCAATGGACCAGTGATAAGAGACACCAAAATTGCCTAGCCCTGACCTACACATTTATAGTAGTAGGTTTTCTGTTGCACTAAGTGAAACATTTCTGAACAATGTCTATAGGCAGTTTGATGGAAACCTGCCAGCTGTGCTTAATTTGTAGATTCCTCTGAAATATTGACTAGATCCTTTATGCCAGTAGTGGGGATTTAACATCCACAATATCCAAATTGTACAACATAAAAGATGTATGTTTGTTTTGAAGCCTTTGTATGTTTGCCTGGTACGATGTCTATTGTCTGCATGTGTAAGCCTACTCAAAGGCAAAATTTAATTACTTATATAATTTCACAGTGTTACTGGTTTCATTTAAATAAACTTTTGAAAAAATGCCAGTATCACTCAATCTGTTCATCAAACTGCTCATCTCTGCTGCTGCATTATTTGTCCTCTTTGTGGTCTGGAACGCTGTTTTACTTACAGGTTGATTTCCACCACCAAGCTTGGTGGGGTTTTCAAGCAAGCCAGGTTAACAGTATTACAAAAGACAAGAGAACACCACAATGCCCAAAACGAGTAGGCTTATTATACCTTATATCTTTTATTGTTTTTGCATCAAAATTATGAAGAGAAAGTTAACTATGCATTTGCAAGCCAGAGTCTCAAAGGCCTGACCAATCAGATCGGTGACATGCCCTTCCCCTTTGCCCCCAAACCAGTCTGGCTGGCAAACTGCTCCAGACCCGAGGGTTGAAGTGTTTTGGACCCCCCTTTGTGAGCGGAGCGGTTTACTTTTGGCTGTGGAAACACCCGCAAAATGCTGTTTGTTGTCTGCTGTTTTCCGTGAAAATTTGATTACCTAAATAATTTTCTAATTGCAACCATTAAATAATCAGTTTAATTAATTCTGCAGCCCAACAGTACATCGTCTGATTTCTTTAAGGCCATTTTAACCAAGTGCATCCAGGACTATGACTTCACAGTTGCTATTGAAGAGGACCCTGCCCCCCGCCTCCACGCTGCACTGGGGGTCCCGCAGCATTCTCAGAACTCCCTGCCTGAGCTCGGGGGAGGCCGTCCGCCTGAAGTCCAGCACCTTAGTGAGGAAGTCCAGCAGCAGCTCTCCGGTCTGGTCTCCTTCAGTGAAACACTCGGTGATGTCCATGTGAGCCTGCAGCTCGTAGCCTTGATAGGGGACACCTCGGGCGTCCAAAAGAGTCTTGATGTCTGCAGTGCTCACAAATTGATGTTCGTTGTTGCACAGTTGGCTGCGGAAGGTTCTCCACAGCTTCCCCCAGCCACTCTCACCTAAAAAAGGCAATGAGAAGGACATTACAAATTGGAGGTATTTCTTGAACTTTTTTTTATTAACAATGCTTTTGTTCTAAAATCATTATTAAAGACAACATTTCTGTATCTCTTGTGTATCTTTGTTAGGTGATGTAAGACACAACCTCTCATTATTAAAATAAATGAATGAATTATTCTTCAAGTCTTATATATTCTTACTGAATCAAATGTGCATGAATACATGGCAGGATTAGTGTATCCACTCACCAGTCACCAAAGCAATCAGAAGTTTTCCTTTCTTATCAAGGAGGCTCTGAAAGAAGCTGACGGTGGCTCCCGGATCCTCAACAAAGTACAGCACCTGTGGATTTTGCACGGATGATGAGCTGATGACAGGATTCATTCATTTAATTATGTGTGATGTATGGCAACAAAGATCCTCTAATTCATTAATTGACATGAGGCTTTGTCAACTGACTGTTACCCAGATGTAAATGGACTCAATTTAAATAGCTTTTCTACCTTCATCATTTACAGGAAAGGAGCCAGTCACCCAAACACACTCTCATTCACACAGACACTGGAGGCAAGGTGGTGAAGTGTCTTGCCCAAGGACACAACAACAATGTGCATCTGCGGGTGCTGGGATTCGAACCCCCGACCTTCCAATCACGAGACGACCTGCTCTACCAACTGCACCATTGTCGCCCAATGTCACCCGATGTGTCAGAAAAGTATACAGACATGCAGCATGTGAATGAAGTCGGCCTTCTTGGTGATATTCTTCTGTCTCCACTGCTCCTCAAACTCAGACGCTGTCATTTTGTTCCAGATAAACTTGATGTGCTCCAAGTCCGGCTTCTGGCCGACCATCACTGCATCACACAGACAGACTGTCAAGAATTATATTTATTGCACATTTTGAATCAGAAGGGAAACAAATCAATATTACAGATGCATAATGTAACTAAAATAGTCATAAATTACATATAAGTAACTTTTTTTGACTCCAAACAACCAAACACAGTTTGCTTACTCTACATTTGCTAAATCTCTCAGTGACATGTCCTGAATGTACAAACACTGACCACAGAAATCAGATGTACAGTGATTCATGTCATTTAGGCTTATACCTTTGTACTTGTCGAGTTGCTGGCTGCTGGGATCCACCACCTCATTATCCACTAGCACCCATGGGTGCTTTTGAGACAGCTGAGAGAGCATCTCCAGGTCAATGTTACCTAAATCATAACACGGTTATTATTACACAGATCACTGACTTGATACACACCAGGCTCCTTTATAAGTGAGATGGACTGAGGACGGAAGCAGCCTGCCACTCTCAAAGAAGATGCTGTGCTACCTTTACAGCATAAGTTAGTTTACATGCTTGGAGGAAAGCGTGGTAATGGAGGTTAGCGTAAATGAAAAGACATGTGGGACAATATGCAATGGTCAAAGCTGGGATTGAACCTCCAACCTTTCGATAATGGCGGAAAGTTCCACCACTGACACATTCATAGCTGTCAAGTGTTTCTGAGGTTTTAGATGTTTTTTGATGTCCATTAGAGACTGTGTAACATCTCTGTGATGTTCAAGAAGAAATTCATGCACTGCATTGTATCCGCTCTGCAGCAAAATATGATTGATGACAGACTGTGGGGTCAGACTAAACATGGCTACGCATATGACACATACTGCAGCTGAAGGTAGAGACTAATACAGAAAATGGGCATACACTTAATGCAGCTGTTAAGTACAACAAAAGGCAAAGGGTTTTACTGTTAAAGCCACAAATAACATTATCTCAGAATACATGCACACCTTAACTGTTTGCTGCAAAGGACTTAAAAACATCTTTCTGTCTCGTATAAAGCCGTGTTAATGAGACAAAGTACTTTAAGCATTCTTACCTTCTCCACTTCCAACACCAATGACATTTAGCCGTGACTTTCCGTTGCCAACACTGAGAGGAGACAATAATTACAGGTCTTTTCAGTAAAATACTTCAAAGTGGACTGTATGACATGTTCTGAAGGAGAAACACAAAGTGATGGAGCCTTTGAGTGTTTTGAAAAGCACCAAAAATGTTTGTATTATTACAACTATTAATATCAACGTTTTCCCTTGTAATTTTTGTCTTACAGTGTGTTTGAGGGGCCGATGTCGCAGACTGGTTGCCTCGCTTCCGTTAGTCTACCCCAGGGCAGCTGTGGCTACAATAGTAGCTTACCACCACCGAGAATGGAGTGAATGAATAGTGCAATGTAAAGCGTCTTTGAGTGTCCAGAAAAGCGCTATATAAAACCAATGCATCATTATTATTATTATTATTATTATTACCTGGACAGTATGTCAGGCAGGGTGTTGTGGATGAAGTCCCTCATACACTGATGTTCCCCGGAGCGCTCCAGATACAGGTTAAAGGATTTTTGGTATCTGTCATCGTCATCAGTCAGGCACTTGAGCGGAGAAGTCATGGTGCGAGCCTGACAAGAAGATTTACAAGCAATATGATATCACGTTCAGCGCCAAAGTTCAAATGTTAAAGGAATAGTTCACTGTTTTTACATACAGAGATATGTTCTTATCGGCGCTTAGACGAGTTGAAACGTGACTGTCTGGTCTTTGTGCGTGACCTCAGTCACCAAAGATGTTGTTAGCATTTGGCTACTTCCAATGTATTCCTATAGCTCCGAACGGGAGTGAAGTTAGAAGCGACCACGCTCCTCCACGGGCACGCACAAAGACCAGAGAGGTACGTATCAACTCGTCTAAGCTCAGGTAAGAACATATCTGAGTATGAAAAAACGGCGAACTATTCCTTTAAGGTTTCAAAGAAGTATCAATGTGAGAGCAAAACTTTAGAATATGGCTCAGTAGCTACTGTGGTACATCCCTGGTACTTACAGAGGTCATTCCTAAATACTTAAAGTGGTAGTTTCTATGTAATAACAATGTAAGTACTAGATTATGTACTGGCAACTAATGGGTAGAAACTACCAGTTATCTAAAGTGGTAGTTACTTTAAGTGGTATGTCCAAGACACTCAGTGATATACACTATAGCAAGAATTGGCATAAAGGTGGGTAGTAGCTTGTACAGATATTATTGTTGCTTATGATTATGATGACTTTATAATTAAATTAATAAAAAATATTTTAATAACACTCTTTATTTTGATGAAAAAACATAGCACATAGAACACTGAAAGCAAGAACAACATTTATACATTTATTATAATTTAGTAAACATTCTCCTGAACAAGTTTTCCCATACAGGCACATAATCTGTATTTACATCCCTGGACTTTCATGTAAGAATGACTGTGGTTAACCACTAATGAACAGGAAACTAACAGAACTCACGGACCGGATTCTAATACGGACCGTTCTTAATAAAATTCACACAACTTTACTTTCACAAGTAACATCTGCAGTGTCACCAGTAAGAAATATCCAGAACGATTTTGCAACAAAGACTCTTGCTTTTATTTTTTAAGGCCAACAGGAAGCATTCAGTTCTTATTATGGTATTTGGCAAACAGTGGAACTTCAGAAAAGATATACCGTTGTTTTGATCAAGGATCAAGGATTTAAGATTTCCAAGACCTGGATAAACGGGATAAATTTGTGAACGCGTTCCACATCTGCAGAGAGAGATTCAAGAGCAGACACGGCGCGGATTTGTTTGCTCCTCCTTGTTCGCAGGTAAATCAAGTAGCCTACCGTGGTGATGACGGCTCTGCAGTGATGCGTAAAGACGCACAGGAGGGACCCGCGGCCTAACTCGCAAAACCGCCCGTTACTGTGTGCGCAGAAAGATCGTAACCAGTCTGTCGAGTCTCTTTTGAAGTGGCTAAACTTCAACGCATTTGAGCCCACTGTCTAATATTATAGGCAGACTAACTGTGCGCAAGTTGAGAGAGCGCACCTCTTCTCCCTTCTCTTCTCAGTGTACACAGACAAATCGCTCTCTCTCTCGTAACACCACAAATACACGTATCTCCCTGTCCTCTTCCTGAGCCTCACCGTCCTCCCCCGATCTCTTTCCCCCTCGTCTCCTCCTCTCTCAATGCTGTCCCCTCCTCCTGACTCTGTCCCGTGTCTGAAGCCTCTAAACAGGGCTCTCTCTGGTCAGTGCGAGGCTGAGTCTGAGTAGCAGCAGCGGCTCATTCAACAAGGCGATATGATAGCGGTAATCACAGGATTTTTGTCTACCGCAAGTGCGCGGTGCGTGTGTGGGTTTAAGTTGTTTCAGCTCGGCCCAGAGCAGCTGCGCCGAGAGAGAGAGAGAGAGAGAGAGAGAGAAAGAGAGAGAGACAGCGAGAGAGAGAGAGAGAGAGAGAGAGAGAGAGAGAGAGAGAGCGAGAGAGAGAGAGAGAGAGAGAGCGAGAGAGAGAGAGACAGCGAGAGAGAGAGGTGAGGTGAGGTGAGGTGAGGTGAGGTGAGGTGAGGTGAGGTGAGGCGAGGCGAGGCGAGGCGAGGCGAGGCGAGCGTTGGCAATTCTATCGCCTGTACGGCAACGTTTTTGACTGCGTTTTCTCGTTCAAACGTAATGCCAAGTAGCCTACACCGGAGCGCCGCCGCACATCATCTGACGCGCGTCCATTTCGACACAGGCGGCGCGTCAGGGCACTTCAGTTCAGAGGCTTTTCCTCAAGCCATGTGGTGCTTTAAACGCGTGATTTATACATTTATCATTAATAAAATAAGACACGTATGTCCGTGTTGCGAGAGAGAGAGAGAGAGAGAGAGAGAGAGAGAGAGAGAGAGAGAGAGAGAGAGAGAGAGAGAGAGAGAGAGAGAGAGAAAACGTGGCTCTCTTTTGCAGGTTAATAGGGGGCTGGCGATTTTTACAGAAAGCGCAGTCAAAAATGTTTCACTCACACTGGCAGCTCAGAGTTTCCATACCCTGCGCTAGACCTACTTACGGATTACACCATAACTTTGTCACCCACCTTTCTGTAAACTTCTGAGGATTCCAAACTCGTCTCTTTCTTCGCTTCTTTTGCCTCTGTGGTTGCAAACGCGGTTAACGCTTCTGACGTTCTCCTTCTACTATTACCACAATCCGCGTTTATGTAACAGGAGGGTTTGTCTGCCCTTCGAACCCGCCTATAAAAGGGGCGTTCTATGTTAGTTCCCTCATCTGACCTTTGACCATCTGATGCTACACGCCGTTGCAGCCACGATTAGGCGCACCAAGGTCGGTAAAATTGAGGCCAGTGACTGGGCAGTAGCTACGTGTACATGTACGTGGTACATCCCGTGTAGGGGCTTGTATGTACGTGGTACATCCCGTGTAGGGGCTTGTCCTCCCATGACGGGAGCTCCAGCGCCTCATCTTCTGTTCCCAATTGTCTGACTTTCACTGAGCATGTCATCTGTTGGAGCCTTGTCCTTGATGTACTTATGGATCTTGGATGTTTCATCCAAGTCTCAGGGTGCTGGATTTGGGGTGGAATCCTCCGTGCATGGTTAGGAGCTTTCGTGTCTTAACATCTGTGGTCTGTATCTCTTTGGCCAGCTATTCCTGCAGGGTATCTGATTACTGGAGGGTAGCTGTTTATTGACTGCATTTCTGAACAATTGTTGTTTAGCTCAATTTCCTCTTACATTTATATTATAGCGGTGTGCATGTAATCAATATACATTTTATGTATTTGTCTGATCATCAAAACAAGGTTAATAAGTTAAATACATATGACAATACTCACGCATTTGTTTGTTTGTCATATGCTGTTTTCAGTGAAAATTTTATGACCTAATTGCAACCATCAAACAATCCGTTTAATTGTGATTAATTGTTTAGCCCGACAGTACATTGCCTGACTTCTTTAAGGCCATTTTAACCAAGTGCATTCAGGACTATGACTTCAAAGTTGCCATTGAAGAGGACCCTGCCCCCCGTCTCCACACTGCACTGGGGGTCCCGCAGCATTTGCAGAACTCCTTGCCTGAGCTCGGGGGAGGCCGTCCGTTTGAAGTCCAGCACCTGAGTGAGGAAGTCCAGCAGCAGCTCTCCGGTCTGGTCTCCTTCAGTGAAACACTCGGTGATGTCCATGTGAGCCTGCAGCTCGTAGCCCTGATAGGGGACACCTCGGGCGTCCAAAAGACTCATGATGTCTGCAGTGGTCACACATTGACAGATTTCATGGCTGCGTAAGATTCCCCACAGCTTCCCCCAGCCACTATCACCTAAAAATGCAATGATGAGGTATTTATTTAACTTTTTTATTCACAATGCTTTTGTTCTAAAATCATCATTAAAGACAACATTTCTTTAAGTCTCTTTAGCTGAGTGTATCTTTGTCGGATGATTTAAGACACAACCTCTCATTATTAAAATAAATGAATTAATGATTCTTCAAGTGTTATATTCTTACTGAATTAAAGGTGTGTGAATACATGGCAGGATTTGTGTATCCACTCACCAGTCACCAAAGCAATAAGAAGTTTTCCTTTCTTGTCGAGGAGGCTCTGAAAGAAGCTGACGGTGGCTCCCGGATCCTTGACAAAGTACAGCATCTGTGGATTCCGCACAGATGATGAGCTGATGACAGGATTCATTCATTTAATTATGTGTGATGTATGGCTATCATAGACATATTATTAACAGAGCGTCATTCCTCACTCCTCCAACAATGACCATGTTTGAGGGGGAAATCATGGCAGATTTACAGAGCTTATGAAGCATGTTCCTAAAAAGGGCATAAGGGCGGGATCTTCACTGTAGACTCGGCCCTTGCGTAACGTTTAGTTCGGTCATAGCCGCGCAGCTCCAATGCAAACAGTCCGGCCCTCATTAGTATACGAGATTTCTAAACATTTTCTTACAAATACCAGCCTGGTCCCTTTAATTCTGCCTAACCCAGCGTTATCATAGGAGCAATATCTAGCTGTAGAAAGTTTAAAAAAAAATAGGGACCAGGCTTTACTGGTGTTTAGAACGTGTCTAAAGTCCAATGCTATGCAATGTAAAACTAGCTATATGGAGGTACTACAGCAATGGCGGCCAATGCCCCTATCGTCGTCGCCGTGAATCTCTGCTACAAGCGGCCATTGATGGCTATGCAACAAAGATCCTCTAATGAGATTTCAGTAAAAGACATGAGGCTTCGTCAACAGACTGTGACCCAGATGTAAATGGTAAATGGACTCAACTTATATAGCTTTTCTACCTTCATCAAGCCGAAAGCGCCTTATGGTAAAGGAACCAGTCACCCACACACTCTCTCATTCATTCACCAATGTACACAGACACTGGAGGCAAGGTGGGTGAAGTGTCTTGCCCAAGGACACAATGACAACGTGGGAGCTGGAACCCCCGACCTTCCGATCACGAGACGACCTGCTCTACCAACTGCGCCAGTCACCCAATGTCACCAGATGTGTCAGAAAAGCATACAGACATGCAGCATGTGAATGAAGTCGGCCTTCTTGGTGATATTCTTCTGTCTCCACTGCTCCTCAAACTCAGACGCTGTCATTTTGTTCCAGGTGAACTTGATGTGCTCCAAATCCGGCTTCTGGCCGACCATCACTGCATCACACAGACAGACTGTCAAGAATTATATTTCATAAATTACATATAAGTAACTTTTATTGACTCCACAGTTTGGTTATTCTACATTTGCTGAATGATTGATTTTATAATTTTTATGCAACTGTGAAGCACTTTGATTTGCCTCGTGGATGAATTGTGCTCTACAAATAAACTTGCCTTGCCTAAATCTCTCAGCGACATGTCCTGAATGTACAAACACTGACCACAGAAATCAGATGTACAGTGATTCATGTCATTTAGGCTTATACCTTTGTACTTGTCGAGTTGCTGGCTGCTGGGATCCACCACCTCATTATCCACTAGCACCCCTGGGTGCTTCTGACACAGCTGAGAGAGCATCTCCAGGTCAATGTTACCTAAATCACAACAAGGCTATTATTACACAGATCACTGACTTGATACACACCAGGCTCCTTTATAAGTGAGATGGACTGAAGACGGAAGCAGCCTGCCACTCTCAAAGAAGATGCTGTGCTACATTTATAGCATAAATGCATTTTATCATCATAATTAGTTTACATGCTTGGAGGAAAGCGTGGTAATGGAGGTTAGCGTAAATTTAAAGACATGGGGACTGTATTTTGCCCAATGATAATATGCAATGGTCAAAGCTGGGATTGAACCTCCAACCTTTCGATTAAGTTCCACCATTGAGACATTCACAGCTGTCATGTTGCTCTTGGTTTTTCTGATGTTGATGTTGACAGTGACACTGAACAAAATTAATTTATAGCAAGATACTGATGTGGACAGCTGCTGAATCTCTCAGATCAGAGTTTCAAGTGTTTCTGATGTTTTTGATGGTTTTTGATATCCATTAGAGACTGTGTAACATCTCTGTGATGTGGGAGGTGGATTGTTCAAGAAGAAGTGTATGCACTACATTGTATCCGCTCTGCAGCAAAATATTGATGACAGACTGTGGGGTCAGACTAAACATGGTTACAAATATGACACATACTGCAGCTGAAGGTAGAGATTAATACAGAAAATGGGCATACACTTAATGCAGCTGTTAAGTACAATAAAAGGCAAAGGGTTTTACTGTTAAAGCCACAAATAACATTATCTCAGAATACGTGCACACCTTAAAGGGGGGGTATTATGCAAAATCGACTTTTTCAAGCTTTACATCATGTTATTATGTCATTCCCTCATTAAAAACATGCCTGAAGTGTTGCCTTGGAACATTCACGTATTTTTGACTAATCTGTAAAAACTCTGATGGCGGCCATTTTAGGGAAAGGGTTGGCCTGAGTCCTCCTAGGAACGCCCCAACCTCCTGGAGACGCCTCCGAGCTTTCGTCACCAGCCCAGTAACCAATCACTGCTCCTCAGCAGAACCCCCTCCCCACTATAAAGCCGTGTTACTGAAGTTAATGAGACAAAGTGCCTACCTTACCTTCTCCACTTCCAACACCAATGACATTTAGCTGTGACTTTCCGTTGCCAACACTGAGAGCAGACAATAATTACAGGTCTTTTCAGTAAAATACTTCAAAGTGGACTGTATGACATGTTCTGAAGGAGAGACACAAAGTGATGGAGCCTTTGAGTGTTTTGAAAAGCACCAAAAATGTTTGTATTATTACAACTATTAATATCAACGTTTTCCCTTGTAATTTTTGTCTTACAGCGTGTTACCTGGACAGTATGTCGGGCAGGGTGTTGTGGATGAAGTCCCTCATACACTGATGTTCCCCGGAGCGCTCCAGATACAGGTTAAAGGATTTTTGGTATCTGTCATCGTCATCAATCAGGCACTTGAGCGGAGAAGTCATGGTGCGAGCCTGACAACAAGATTTACAAGCAATATGACATCATGTTCAGCGCCAAAGTTCAATTGCTTGGGTTTCAAAGAAGTATCAATGTGAGAGTAACACTTTAGAATATAGCCGGGTAACTCCTAGGTAGCTACTGCGGTACTTACAGAGTTAATTATTAGGTACTACTTACAGTGGTACGCTTATAGGTATCTACAGTGGTACTTCATAGTGAACTTCAGTAGTAATTTCTTAATACTTAAAGTGGTAGTTTCTATGTAATAACAATGTAAGATATGTCCTGGTAACTAATGGGTATTTAGAATTGAAACTACCAGATATCTAAAGTGGTACTAGGTACTTTTAGTGGTATGTCCAAAAAAAGAAAGAAAGTGGAAAGCCGACAAAGCATGTGGCTAATTACCATAGGCTATATGTAAACATAGATGCACCGCTTTTACGCAGTGATTCCTGATCTTTCAACAGTTTCACTCTAACAAATAATAATTATAAAGTAACAGCAAGTCATTAGAGTCATTGGCCTCAAGTCCAAGCTAAACCAACTCACTGGCCATATTGTAACGCGAGACAAAGCTGGCAAATCCATAAACTTACCAGTTGCTTACCCGTTACCGTGTGTGTGTGAGAGAGAGAGAGAGAGAGAGAGAGAGAGAGAGAGAGAGAGAGAGAGAGAGAGAGGTGAAGTGAGATGAGGCCAGCTCCCAGCCAGTTTCTATACCCCCAGCGGTAGACCTACTTACGGATTACAAAACATCATAACTTTGTCACCCACCTTTCTATACGCTTCTGAGGATTCCAAACTCGTCTATTTCTTTGCTGTTTTTGCCTCTGTGGTTGCAAAACGCAGGTCAACACTACTGACGTTCTCCTTCTACTGTTACAACCCGAGTTTATGTAACGGGAGGGGTTTGTCAGCCCTTCAAACCCGCCTATAAAAGGGCGTTAGGGTAATGTGAAACAGCGGGCAATGTGAGACACCCCCTGTATCTAGGCTATAGAACACAGCATGGTCATTTTGATGGTCCTTATGGTCCAGTAAACTGCTTCAGCTTTGTCTTCTGGCCTCTAGAGTTTGATGTTGGAAAGAGAGCAATCCGAGACTACATAAACTGGCTAAAGAACAACCTGTAGAAGTCTGTCCATACACCTCCATGACAGGGCAGCACCAGGACCAGAGGTTGATTTTAAGACACAATGGATCAGAGATGAAAGATTATGAATGTTTATCCACTTTTACAATGATCCAGTCTTGTTTTGCTTTTTTTTTTTTAATACTATGGTGACAGGGCTCATATTTGTTGTGATAAGTCAGGGGCCTCTGAAGATTTTCACATTTACCTCGTCCTTGTCTCATACTTCAGTAATTGATACTTAGGCAGAGTACACCCTGAACACAAAGAAAGAAAAAATATGTTGCTTGCATTTAATACTTTTTAATATTATATTTATTTATATTTTATATATTTGCAGATTGTGTTCAGTGTGTTCACGAGTCAGTCATTTGCTGCAAATACAGAAAATGCATCGATAGAAAAGTGACTCGATGTGAGTTCTTTCGAGCTGGCACTTATCAAGCCTGACTCAACAAGCTTATGTAGAAATAATGAAGAAAGACATTTCATCATTTTTGAGGAACTACTGAAAGAGGTGGAGCTTCGGGAGGCTTCAGAGAAAGTTGGAGACCCCTGTGTGTTGATTTTATAAATAAAAAAGGAGGGAAAAAAGCATTGACTCTCATTTATTTTTGTTTGTTTTAAAAACTCCAAACATGAAATGTGCTCTTTGTAAAGCTTTATTCTTTGAGATTGGCCCTTATGTTGCAAAAGTTGTGCGACCAGTGATTTTACTCAAACCGTTTCTCTTACAAACATGTTTCCTCCAGAACTCCATCAGGGTTTTAACATGAGCTCTACCCACACAACATAATCCATGTTAGGGTCAAAGTACTGCTCAGGACTGGTTGTAGTACTCTTTATATTTAAATGTATTCAAAAAAAAAAAAGATCTGGCGCCTAAAGGGTTAATAAGAGTTTCCAGTTTCCTGATATGAGCAGGCGTGAGTTGCAGCTTGTCAGTGGTCAAGACTACTGAGCCAAGACTATCACTGAAAATGCAACGGTTTCCATTGATCATAACTTTGTTATTAACAGTCTCTTTGGCTTATTACATCTACACGCCTTTACCTGATGCCTTACAGGAGCAATGGAAACTAATGTTGCTGGATGCAAGTTTTCGGACTATAACATATACTGTAAGTTTCTTTTACCTGCGAAATAATAAACGCATGAGCTATTGCAACAAGTATAGAGTTTTACCTTTATAATCTCTTTTACTGTATGGGGAAGCAGGAATGACACATATGCAGTCTGCCACATTGGATTTTACGTTAAACTGGCTACAACATGCATAGATTACTTGGAATTATGAACCTAATATTGAAGTATTCAGTGACTATTTGTTGTCGAGTACGGTGTCTAGACTGCAAGAGGAAATCTTTGCTTGTCAGGACTTGCATACTGTAAAATTTACATTAAAAGCTAAATCTGCATGACATAGACTGTACACTAGTTTAGGTTCCAGTGCTTGTTGGCAACTGTCTAAACTTAATGAATAACAATCGTGCTTAAAAGGTTGTTTAATTTTATATCACCATAATTGTGAGAAACCTGAATGTGAAGTAGTATGACATTTTCTGTCTCTGGTCACCTTTGGTCCACATGACACACTTGAATGGCACCCATTGAAAAAACACAATCTTAAACTTGGCTGTTTGAAAACAAACGCGCATTATCTGCCAGTGTCCTTGGGCAAGACACTTCACCCCCCTCGCCACGAATGTCTGACACTGGTGTATGAATGAGAGTGTGAATGATGCTACATTTGTCCATAAGGTGGGGCACTCATCTACAAGACTCATGTAATTAGTCAATATTTTGTCTTTTACATTCATAAAAGAGCAATAGGGGGAAAAAATGTATGTACGGTAAATGTTTTACCAAACAAATCAATAAAATAGCACTGGCAAGTTTTTATTTCATTTCTTTATTTGAGTTGTTGGGTTTTCAATTATTATGTGTTATTTTACTTAAATGTTTCATCAAAATTAGGCATTTAAGCTGTTTAAAGATGGCCAAAATTGTGAAGAGAAAGATAACGTTGCAAATCATATACATTACATAAAAAAAGAATAACACAGTGTTGAAATGTGAATTGGTCCATATGGGCAAGGAAAGCTCCATAAGCATTTTATGGTATGTATTTCTTTTCTACAGGCTGCACTGATGCAATGGTTTGGCTTTGGCCACCATATTACATCTACCAGAAAGTACGTTGAGGCTTTGGAGATTACAGATCCAGAGTTTTTCCCTGGAGTGAAAGTGAGTGATGAGACTTTCTCCGGTGTCCCGGTGCGAGTTTATGAAGCGTCAGGGGGAGAGAGAGGTCTGAAGAGAGGACTCCTGTACTTTCATGGAGGAGGATGGGCCTACAGCAGCGCAAGTGAGTGGGGACAGTATTATTGTAAAAATCAATCAACTATGCAGTACAAGATGTTCTCCAAATCACATTTTAACATTCTGCTTTACTTAATTCTCAGAGACAGGGGCTTATGACAAAATGAGCAGGATCTGGTCTGATGAGCTCAATGCTGTGGTGGTCTCTGTGGAGTGAGTGAGCCTTGTTCTGTGTATTTACTACAACACAAGTCTGGGTTTAATTTACTGTTGACAAATATGTTTTAGGTATCGTCTTTACCCAGAAGTGCAGTTCCCTGTGCCGTACTTGGACTGCCTCACCGCAGCAAAGTACTTCCTGTCTTCAGAGGTTTTGTCCAAATACTCCATTGATCCAGAGCGAGTGGCTGTGTCTGGAGACAGCGCTGGGGGAAACCTGGCTGCAGCAGTGGCTCAGGCGGTGTGTACTTTACTCTATAGTTATAGTTACAGTACAGTATTATATTATAAGTACCAAGCTCTGTGTTCACAGATCTCCCAAGACTCCAGTGTGAAAGTAAAGTTCAGCGCTCAGGCTTTGATTTACCCTGCAGTGCAGGCCCTGGACTTCAACACACCGTCCTTTCTCCAAAACCAAAACATGCCAGTGCTGTCTCGGCCCTTCATGGCGCAGTTTTGGATGCAGTATCTGGGAGCAGACCTTTCTTTGATGGGACAGTTTTTATCAAACAACCACAGCTCTCTGCAGCAGCCTGTTCTCACTCCTGAGTTAAGAGCGCGCTATGACTGGACCACGCTGCTCTCTCCAGAGCATCAGAAGAACTACAGGCCGGTTGTAGCGGACGAAGGGTCGGAGGGGATTTTGGAGACAGTCCCCGGGCTGTTGGATGTCCGGGCTTCTCCTCTTCTGGCTAAGTCAGAGGTGTTGTCCAAATGTCCGAAGGCGTACATTATGACGTGTGAGTTTGACGTGTTGAGGGATGATGGTCTGATGTACGCGCGGCGTTTACAGGAGGCTGGAGTCACAGTCACCAGTGCCCACTATGAAGACGGCTTTCACGGCTGCTTCAGCTTTCTCTTCTGGCCTCTGGACTTTGATGTTGGAAAGAGAGCACTCCGAGACTACATAAACTGGCTACAGGACAACCTGTAGAAGTTTGTCCATACACCTCCATGTCAGGGCAACACTTAACCAGGACTCAAGTGCGTTTATGAGATACAATGGATCAGAGACCACTTGCAATAAACTTCTACGATAATTCAGTCTTGTTTTGCTTTTTTAAATACTATGATGATGGAGCTCATATTTGTTGCAATAAGTCGGGGCCTCTAACCTTTTTCACAAAAAATATAATGTTTTCTTTTAATATTTGCAGATTGTGTTCAGTGTGCTCATGAGTCAGTCATTTTCTGCAAATACAGAAAATGCATCAATTTAAAGAAGAACTTTATTTATATAGCGCCTTTCACAGACATAATCACAAAGCGCTTTACATGAGACAATTGTAGCTACAGTTTCCCCTGGGGGAGACTGACAGAAGCGCTGTCGCGACGGCACACATCTGTGCCAACGGTCCCTCTGACCACCACCATACATTCACTCACACACATCATTCATCCTGGCCTAGTGTACATGCTTTTAGTCGTAGGAGAAACCGAAGTACCCAGAGGAAACCTATTCAGACACGGGGAGAACATGCAAACTCCACACAGAAAGGTCCCGTCCAGGTGGGAATCGAACCCTGGAGCTTCTCGCTGTGAAGCTAAAGTGCAAACCACTGTGCTACCGTGCCGACAAATGTGACTCGATGTGAGTTGTTTCGAGATAATCAAGCTTATGTAGAAATCATGTAGAAATACATTTCATCATCTTTGAGGAACTACTGAAAGGCTGGAGCTTTGGGTAGATTCAGAGAAAGGTTGGAGACCCCTGCGTGTTCATTGTAAATTAAAAAGAAGGGAAAAAAAGCATTGACTCTCATTTATTTTTGTTTGTTTGAAACTCCAAACAGAACATGTGCTCTTTGTAAAGCTTTATTCTTTGAGATTAGCCCTTCAGGTGCCAAAGTTGTATGACGAGTGATTTTACTCAAAACAACGTTTCTCTTACAAATATGTTTTCTCCAGAACAGGCGCACAGGAAGACGTTTTCGGTCGGGGGTGCTTGGCATTGAGGAATTTATAGAATTCTATAGATATTATGTAACAAGGCACGGCAGGCTCTGTATTCTCCAGTATTCTATTTTCTGGAGAATTATCTCCAGAAAATATGCTGCACTTTAATTCAAAGAGAAAAGTAACAAGCCAGCAGCAGTTTAGACTGAAGCATCAGTGCTAGAAGTCAAGCTAAAGTTAGCATTTAATGTGTTGTGCAAAAACAACAGACCACAGAAAGGTTTTATATAGTCACAAATCTGATTGGCCAATATGCATTGAAAATAATCAACTGTTTTTTATTATTATTAAAATTATACCTCTCTTCATCTTTCATCCAAACAAGACTTTAGGCTTACAATGTTGTGGACCACAATGAAACAGCAACCAGATATATTTACAAGCCATCATTTTATTGTCATTTCTATTTTTCAAGCTTCACCACCAGGGGGAGCTGCAGCACCTGCCGCACCCCCACTTCCTGCTCCAGAACACCATCAGGGTTTTAACAGGAGCTCTACCCACACAACAAAATCCATTTTAGGGTCAAAGTAATGCTCAGGACTGGTTGTAGTACTATTTATTTTTAAATGTATTGTACAGGTGTCACAGAATATATAAAAAAAAAAATCTGGCACCTAAAGGGTTAATAATTGTAATAATTGTTTCCAGTCCTCACTTGACCTTCAGACTCCTGATATGAGCAAGCGTGAGTTGCAGCGTGTCAGTGGTCAAGACTACTGAGCCAAGACTATCACTGAAAATGCGACGGTTTTCATTGATCATTACTTTGTTATTAACAGTCTCTTTGGCTTATTACATCTACACGCCTTTACCTGATGCCTTACAGGAGCAATGGAAACTAATGTTGCTGGATGCGAGTTTTCGGACTGTAATATACACTGTAAGTTTCTTTTACCTGTGAAATAATTGCATAACGCATGAACTATTGCAACAAGTATAGAGTTTAACCTTTGTAATCTCTTTTACTGTATGGGGGAAGCAGTAATGACACATAAGCAGTCTGCCACATTGGACTTTAGGTTAGGCTACAACATACATAGATTACTTGGACAATTATAAACCTAATGTTGAAGTGTTCAATGACTATTTGTTGCTGAGTACATTACCTAGACTGCAAGAGAAAATCTTTGCTTGTCAGGACTTGCATACTGGAAAATTTACATTAAAAGCTAAATCTGCATGACACACTGTACACCAGTGTTAATTTCGTCGACTAAAATATTTAGTCTTAATTTTAGTCAAAGTGATATTTTTGCGGACTAAAACTAAATTAAAACTTTCTCATGAGACTAAAACTATGACTAAAATGTCCAGATATTTTAGTCGACTAAAATAAGACTAAATAAAAATGAAAAGGAGAGACTAAAATCATCCAAACATCTATTGACCGTCTGAAAAAGCCTCATATCATGTAAATTCACTGCCAAAAGATCAGCTCTGAGCTTTATTCATGTGGTAGAAGCTCCATGAAGTCAAGGACCACGATTAAATATGATTATAATGAATATTATAAATATAAGCCGACTAAATTAGTCTTCATTGTAGTCGACTAAATTGACATGCAATTCTAGTCGACTAAAACTAGACTAAAATTGAAACGTTTTTTTTGACTAAATCTTGACTAAAATTAAATTACATTTTAGTCAAAAGACTAAGACTAAAACTAAAATAAAATATGTTGTCAAAATTAACAGTGCTGTACACCAGTTAAGGTTCGAGTGCTTGTTGGCAACAGTCTAAACTTACTGAATACCAGTTTACCTGTGTGTGCGCGCATGCACCTAATTCAGTATGCATACGTCACATGAAATGTGTCTATTGTGACAAGCAAATAAAATAAGGTCAGGTGTACTTTATTGTCCCAGTTGGGAAGCTAGTCCTTGGCATTCGATGTCGCTGGGGCAAACCATAAGGAGAAGTGAGCGATGGCAGTACCGCACCCGGAGACCCATCTCCAGATGTGGGGCCAGGCTGATGGTCAGAATCACTTGGCTGCAGGATTCACCTATTACACATGTTTTTAGTGGTAGGGGAAACCGGAGTACCCAGAGGAAACCTACGCAAACACTGGGAGAACATGCAAACTCCACACTCCGTAAGCATTTTATGGTATATATATTTCTTTTCTATAGGGCGCACTGATGCAATGGTTTGGCTTTGGCCACTATATTACACCCATCAGAAAGTACGTTGAGGATTTGGAGATTACAGATCCAGAGTTTCTCCCTGGAGTGAAAGTGAGTGACGAGACTTTCTCTGGTGTCCCGGTGCGAGTTTATGAAGCGTCTGAGGGAGAGGGAGATCTGAAAAGAGGAGTCCTGTACTTTCACGGAGGAGGATGGGCCTACGGCAGCGCAAGTGAGTGTGGACGCTACAGTATTATTGTAAAAATCAAATATGTAGTTGTTGTAATAAAGGACTTCAGTAGGAGTGTGCTCCTAGTCCTAAACACATGTTAAGATGTTTTTCTTCATTCTCAGAGAAAGGGTTTTCTGACAAAATGAGCAGGATCTGGTCTGATGAGCTCAACGCTGTGGTGGTCTCTGTGGAGTGAGTGAGCCTTGTTCTGTGTATTTACTACAACACAAGTCTGGGTTTAATTTTATTGCCTTGCCTTTTTGATGTTTTAGGTATCGTCTTTACCCAGAAGTGCAGTTCCCTGTGCCGTACTTGGACTGCCTCACCGCAGCAAAGTACTTCCTGTCTTCAGAGGTTTTGTCCAAATACTCCATTGATCCAGAGCGAGTGGCTGTGTCTGGAGACAGCGCTGGGGGAAACCTGGCTGCAGCAGTGGCTCTGGAGGTGCAGACATCACTCTATAGTTATAGTTATAGTTACAGTACAATATTGTTTTCTAAATACCAAACTGTTCTGTGTTCACAGATCTCCCAAGACTCCAGTGTGAAAGTGAAGTTCAGAGCTCAGGCTTTGATTTACCCTGCAGTGCAGGCCCTGGACTTCAACACACCGTCCTTACTTCAAAACCAAAACATGCCAGTGCTGTCTCGGCCCTTCATGGCGCAGTTTTGGATGCAGTATCTGGGAGCAGACCTTTCTTTGATAAAACAGTTCTTATCAAACAACCACAGCTCTCTGCAGCAGCCTCTTCTCACTCCTGAGTTAAGAGCGCGCTATGACTGGACCACGCTGCTCTCTCCAGAGCATCAGAAGAACTACAGGCCAGTTATAGCGGACGAAGGGTTGGAGGGGATTTTGGAGAAAGTCCCAGGGCTGTTGGATGTCCGGGCTTCTCCTCTTCTGGCTGAGTCAGAGGTGTTGTCCAAATGTCCGAAGGCGTACATTATGACGTGTGAGTTTGATGTGTTGAGGGATGATGGTCTGATGTACGCACAGCGTTTACAGGAGGCTGGAGTCACAGTCACCAGTGCCCACTATGAAGACGGCTTTCACGGCTGCTTCAGCTTTGTCTTCTGGCCTCTGGACTTTGATGTTGGACAAAGAGCACTCCGAGACTACCTAAACTGGCTAAAGGACAACCTGTAGAAGTCTGTTCATACACCTCCATGTCACGGCACTGACATGGAGGCACTTAACCAGGACTAAAGTGTGTTTGTAGGATACAATGGACCAGTAATAAAGATAAAAATCCTCAACTTGCTCCTTTTTGCCTCCAAAATGTAAAGTTGTGTTACATAAGGCACTATACCTGATTTATTTATTTTTTCTCCAAGTAGCGGAACACATTTTGTTCTGTCCTCCTTGAGTATATTGTAAACTCAGACATTTGTGGGGAAAACACTGTGCATCGGATCATAAAGTATTTGTGTCTCTCTGGCTAGTTTTCTAGTATTTCTCTGACAGTGACCCTCAAAAGTGACCCTGCAAGCTGTGAAATGTGCATTTAACCATATCCCTGTGAAGAATGGGGACATTACTAATACCACTAACATTAATTTAGTGGCTTCCTCTTTCATTGCTTGTGATAAAAATAAAAATAAATCAGGTATAGGGCCTTTAATTGTCAAACAATATTCAAAATAATAAAAACCTCTCACAAAAGCGCGTCATACAAAGGCAACATCAGACCCAGCCTTGGCGCAGTATAACTCAACTTATTTATCTGTTCATACGCTTCTCATCTCTGCTGCAACATTATTTGGTCTACCTTTGTGGTCTGGCACGCTGTTTTAGTTACAGATTGATTTCTGGTAGGCCCATGAAAGGAAGTCGGTCAAGGGCTAGGAACTAGGAGGGAACGACCTTCTGCCTCTGTCATTGAAGGCACAATAAAGTTTCTACATGCGCCATATGAAAAATTAAAACCTCGGAATCAAGAACAATAACTGGGCTACCATTAGATGAAAATGAGGACTGTTCTTGTAGCTTTGACCTCGCTTTTAACAGTCTCGTCGGCTTATTACGTCTACTTTCCTTTACCTGACGGGATACAGGAGCCGTGGAAGTTAATGCTTCTGGATGCAACTCATCGAACAGTTTCCTATTTTGTAAGTGAAGCCAGTGTGTTTTATGTCATCAGAGCATATTATTTAGTTATTTAGAGACCTGCTATTTGCAAACTGTGACCATGTGGACTCTGGACTTTTGATTGAATGATAATTAAGCCTATATAATGTAACTTTAGGGAGCTGTCAACTAGCTAAGCTTAAAGTGCCAAAGTGTCTTGGTATTTAAAGACAAAATATAACAATTTGGCCTTTGCCTTTGAGTGTTTTTATTGACAAGAATAGACCAGGGGCGTGTCCACACTGTTTTCATTGGGGCAGCTGAGGGGTGGCACCAGAAGAGTCACGTCTTTATGGCTTTGAGCAAAGTGTTTACTCTTTTTAACTGTTAAATTACTGCAAAGAAATATGGGATTTAGGGTCAATGCAGGACTATTCTTAAGCTTCAAATCAGTTTATCCATATTCAGGCACTTCTTTACTTTTCACTTTTTTCTCTTGTCAATGTAGCCAAACCTTTTCTTTGTTTGTGCACAGGCACTTCTCAAGCAACGTCTTGGCTTTGGTCACTACATTCAGTCCATCCGACAGTTCCGAGAGGTCTTAGATCCTGATTCGGGTCCCGAGTTTCTCCCTGGAGTTAAAGTAAAGGATGAGAATTTCTCTGGTGTCCCGGTGCGAGTTTATGAAGCGTCTGGGGGAGAGGGAAGTCTGAAGAGAGGACTCCTGTATTTTCACGGAGGAGGATGGGCCCTGGGCAGCGCAAGTGAGTGTGGACAGAAGTGCCATTGCAGTGGAACTTGTTTGTTTTTAAGGATTGTTCGTTTAGTTTATTGATTCTAACTTTTGCCGCTACACTTGGTCGAAGTTTGTTTCTGCCCAAATTATTGAATTCAATAGAAGACAATGCATACAAATACAGACCGTAGCTGATTTGTCATCTGTTAATGAATGGCATATGTTTTTCTTTTGATTTTTTTTGCATCAGGGAAAGGTTCCTATGACAAAGTGACCAGGATGATGTCCAAAGATCTTGACGCTGTTGTGGTCTCCGTGGAGTAAGGGCCTTAAATACAATCACAGCCTGTGCTCAGCATAACTTCTATGTCATGTGACAGTCAGTCTATTTTTGTACAGCCAACATTTAGGCTTTATTTCGGGTGATAATTTCCAAAATCATCCTTCCAGGTATCGTCTTTACCCAGAAGTGCAGTTCCCTGTGCCGTACTTGGACTGCCTGGCCGCAGCAAAGTACTTCCTGTCTGCAGAGGTTTTGTCCAAATACTCCATTGATCCAGAGCGAGTGGCTGTATCTGGAGACAGCGCTGGAGGAAACCTGGCTGCAGCAGTGGCTCAGGAGGTGCCGACGTCACTCTATAGCGACAATATTATCATTAAGCATCAAGCTGATCTCTCCTGTGTTCACAGATCTCCCAAGACCCCAGCATGAAAGTAAAGTTCAGAGCTCAGGCTTTGATTTATCCAGCGCTTCAGGCCCTGGACTTCAACACACCTTCTGTTATCCAAAACCAGAAAATACCTGTCCTTTACCGCACATCTCTAGTGAAGTTTTGGATGCAGTACCTGGGAGCAGACCTCTCTTTGATGGAACAGTTCTTATCAAACAACCACAGCTCTCTGCAGCAGCCTCTTCTCACTCCTGAGTTAAGAGCGTGCTATGACTGGACCACACTGCTCTCTCCAGGGCATCAGAAGAACTACAGGCCGGTTGTAGCAGATGAAGGGTTAGAAGGGATTTTGGAGAAGGTCCCAGGGCTGTTGGATGTCCGGGCTTCTCCTCTTCTGGCTGAGTCAGAGGTGTTGTCCAAATGTCCGAAGGCGTACATTATGACGTGTGAGTTTGATGTGTTGAGGGATGATGGTCTGATGTACGCGCAGCGCTTACAGGAGGCTGGAGTCACAGTCACCAGTGCCCACTATGAAGACGGCTTTCACGGCTGCTTCAGCTTTCTCTTCTGGCCTCTGGACTTTGATGTGGGGAAAAGAGCACTCCGAGACTACATAAACTGGCTACAGGACAACCTGTAGTAGCAAGAAAACCTTGATCAAATACAGTGTCGCAGATACTGTTGCATCAGTCAGAAGATTCAATCTAAGGGTGGGCTAAATGAAGGCGGAAGCAGGGCCACAGATAGAGCAGAAAAAACAACAGTCAGACTAGCAATTTCCACAATGGATTATATTTTGTGCACAATAGCCTAAAAGAAAAAAAATGGAAAACCTATAACAGCAGAGGGCACAATTGTTTTGTGCCAACTTTTTAAAGTTGGCTTTTTGAGTATTTCTTTTTACCACCATCGCCATACTCAGGTAATGTGACCAGTTCATATAACAATTGATTCAATTTTGTGAACAGCTGTCACAGGTATGAATTAGAACACATATTTCCTGTTGGATGTGTTTCATCTCAACAGAACCGACCCTCGGGGCCATACTCACAGTTTCCCCAGTGTACAAGACCTGACATGTTCCTCACCACCCACATTGAAAAATGATCATTCACAGCACTGCCCTCTAGTGGCCAATAAAAGGAGCATCAAAGTCTTATTTGGACTGATTGAATAAATTCAAGTCAACGATTAAATTGTGGAGAAAAATATTTAGGCTATTATTTATACAGATCAAGTATTTTCTTTACTTGGGAGAGACCCATTAAGACACGTGCAGAACATCCCTGGAGGGTTCTTGCTGAGAGATGAGTGATAAATAGCAATATGTTTAGAGACCCTCATTGCACAGTGTGGTTCAGACGCCAGAGCATTTCCCTTTTAATATATTTTTGAGTTCTATATAATACTATTAGTGTACTGTAAAGGACCAGTACCTTGACTGAAGTCTTCTCTCCATACTTTGACCACCAGCATTTAATTCTATTCCACCAAGACATACATTTTCTTTTGTTCAGCTCTGACTTCTAACTGCATATTACATCATGCCATTTCTATGCTCTTGTATTCACACAGAGTTTTCCTGTGCGGGGAACACCCTCACTCAGTCACACAGGCTTTAACCTCTTTGGCATCAGTGCATTGTGCTCGTTTAGCATTTTCTCCGTTTCATAAATGAGACAATGGCCAGCTGCAGCCTTAATTTAGGAATTTAGGGAGATTCCGTGACTTTAGTTAGAGAAACACGGGGGGAGTGTCTGGGGAGAGTGTAGGAGTGAAGGGATGAAGGTATGTCGTTAATATCCCGTGGGGTATTCGTTTATACTAGCCTTTAACTGATAACAGGTTTAGTTTTGGGCCAGTGTGCGTCACGGTTCACGGCGGTGCACATGTGTTTCTTCGCTAAAGGAGAGAGCTGTCAAACTCAAGACCATTATGTCATGCCCTACTTTGATGATACTAGAAGCGAGGCAGATTTACTATGGTTGATGTCTTTCATCCACCTTCTCCATTTTTGCCACGCTTTGCTGAGTTGACAGCTTTTACATCACATGTTGCAACTTCTCCACCAGAAACATATGAGGGACTGAAGTATAAATCCACAGAACGAGTGTATAGTTTAGATAACAGATAATAACGATGATTGGGATTTATTTACCATTTTACAAGATTACAGGGCAGATACAGCTCCCCTGGGGTTGACTGAAGGAATCATGGCTGCCAATCCGCACCAGTGGTCTCTCTGTTTGTAGGTGATCCTTGTCTGTGTGGACACTGCCCTCCACAGACAAGGTGGGGAGTGTCTTGCCAAAAGACACAACGTGGTAGCCAGATTCAACCTGCCATCGCTCTACTTGTATGAGATGACTACTGTACCACCAGAGGCATGCCCCAGTACACATATTACGAAACATTTCATAAATATTGGATCTGGTTTGGATCCAATGTTTTTTTAAGCATTCTGTACTAAATTTGGGTGGCACAGTGGTTAGCTCTTGTGCTACATAGCGAGAAGGTATTTTCTGTGTAGAGTTTGCTCCCTGTGCCTCCTTCCTAAGTCGAGAGCAATATCCATTCGTCCTTTTGTCATACATTGTGTCTGTCAAACATACTGCATATACTCAGACATAAATGCTCTCTTTTTATGTACATTTTATTGCTTTGCCTCCTCATCTGCATCTCAAGTTTTGTTTTCATGCATGTAACTCCTCTTCTTTTAACAATCAGAATGTGATGACTTGTGTTAAAGGGACTATACGGAGTTTAATGTTAAAATGTAAGTATTTTCTTCCCCCTACATGTTCCAGCCATGTCCAAAAGTGTTGAATGAGCCCAGATCTATTCACCACAACTGCCTCTAAAATCCTGCTCTGTCACTCAAAAAGTTGTTACTTCGTGTCCAAAGTGCCGTCATGCTCGAGCTTAAAATAGAGACTGCAGTAACGTGCAAGACCTGAGGTGGCAGTAGTGAGCATAAAATTACCAACTTGCATTCGGTCTCTTTAAAGGTTAATAGGTGTTTATACTACTATGTGCCTATTCACATGAAACAAAAACTATTTTCCCAGCACAACTGATTTGAGGGGGGGGGGGGATTCTTACCTGATCAACTCGTTTGGCATCGTTTACCTGTGATTGCAATCTTCAACACCTGAGCTCTGAAACATATCACAACTCTGTAATCTGGTGGGACTTCTATTAACATCTCTGGCCCTGCGAAAAAGAGGACTGCTTATTATCATCCAGCTGGTTTCCTCTGGGTTTACCCCATTGACAATGTCCAATTGTGTAACGCGAGTTCAGTCTATGATCAAACACATGCTTTGACAAGTTGCGATTGAAGTGACTTACATCTTACATTCACACATCTTTTTCCAAAGCTCTTGCGGTTACTTAACAGAAAAAAATGTGTAACACAATGATGCATTACATCTGAAGGCCTCCTATGTTTCCTCTCACACCTTTTAAAAGTTTGTTATTACGATGTGACAGAGGACACACCTCTCTCTCATGGTGTTGTCTTCCTCGCCCCGGGACAGTTTAACGCTCATACTTCCTACTCACTACCTGACAGGCCTGGGAACAAGCTGAGGACTGAACTGGAGACTTGAACTCACGACAGCCTTATTATCGGCGACATTACTTGACGTTTAATATGATGCTGTGTGGTGTCTGAGAGCAGGTTTATATGCCACAATTATCCATATGTCCACAGCTGCTCAAGCACTCATTTCCTATTTGATTTCTGCAAGGGGAAAAAGTAAATCTTGTTTTCAACTTCCCCCTTTTTTTTTCTTTCTTTACTCTACTGTCCAAGTGCAAGCTTTGAGAATTGCGTGCCATAACACAGGTCTCCACAGTGGGAGGCAGCTTTAAGAGAACTCCCTGTTTCCTCACAATGACAATAGACCAAAAGTTAGAGGTCAAATAAAGGCAGATTAGGAATTACTCAGCGTTTTGAATGACTCCCATGAGAAAAAAAAAAAAAAAGCTCTGTACGCCGCTCCAGTGAAATCCTAACAATGTGGGTCATTTGGCACTAATCGTCGCTCCACTCTCAGATCACAGCACAATGGCAGGAAAGAGGCAAAACCGACTTCTAACACAAGTACGGGAGCGAGCAAGAGATGGAGCGCGGAGAGAAAAATGCAGTTTGTGGTCTTAGAAATATTGTTTCATAGGGACTTTCTTTTTCTTCCCAAAAGTGCTCAATCTGCATAAAATGGAGTAGTAGGAGGCTATAAAAGAGTTCCACGCTGTTCGGCTGATATGCAATTCTGTGTTTGCAGTTTGATTTTTTTAATTAATCATTAATTGTACACATTTTGTTACTTTTTCTAAAGACATTTGCCCTTATACAGCAGTGGCAGAAGTACTCAATTTGTATTACTAAAAGTATTACTTAAAGTATTTGACAATGAACAGGGAGCGCCTAAAATGTAAATTGTTATTTGTAGTCCAAACATGACCAATCCTTTTTCGGGATGAGTTTAAAAACATGTTTCGCAACTTTCAGAGAGCAATGCTGTATCAGTAATGTAGCAACAAAAACTAGCCAGTTCACAACTGATAATAGGCTTTGGGGCGACAGTGGCACAGTTGGTAGAGAGGGTCGTCTCATGATCGGAAGGTCGGGGGTTCGAATCCCACCTCCTGAAAGTGCACATTGTCGTTGTGTCCTTGGGCAAGACACTTCACCCACATTGCCCCCAGTGTCTGCGTACATTGGTGTATGAATGGGTGAGTGGATCCTTGCTGTAAAGCGCTTTGAGTGCCTAATGTAGGTGGAAAAGCGCTATATAAGTTGAGACCATTTACCATTTACCATTTATACAAAGGAATTTACAATATACTGAAGGACAAAACCTATTTTATTCCACAACTGGGGGAAACATCTGGTACAGGGCCTTAAAGTAAAGTACTGGATGAAAATTCTACTTAAGCAAAAGTATTAAAGCACCCACTTTATGTACTTTCAGTTAAAGTATTTGACACAGATTTTTACAACTTGAGAGAGTTACACAAGTCATTTTTATGAGACTCAATGAGCCGCACGGTGTTTTAGGACTTAATTATGTTTCTAATCAAAACAGCTTTATTACCGCTTTAAATTCACCTGTGGCGCGTCCATAAAGAGATCACAGCGACAAATGAATGTGTTTTTTAATTAGTTCAGTGGAGTCAAGAGACAGAGGTTCTAAAATGTTCAGTAAATATCCCTATGTTACTTTCCACCACTGCTTCTATATTTTCTATAACCTATACATGTTTATGAAGTCAAACATGTGCCTAAAGTTAAATACAGTAATGACAAAACTAAAATAAACAGGTCATAGTTATTTGAGCTGCATCAATGTAAAAATATATTTCTGTTTACATAGTTTGAGTCTCGGGAGAGTTCCTTTAAACTTGTGCTGGTTTAGCACCAAGAATGTAAAAGTGCCCTTGAGATTTCACATTTTAACAAGCTATAAATACAATAAGGGAAGTAAAATGGATCAGCAACTTTGAGATTTGTCGCACCAACAAGTATGTAAATTAAGATTACCCAAACTTCCCCTTTCTTTTCCACGAATTCGAAATCTGTTTCATAGAGCGACGATGCTGCATGTTGGGTGGTTTTTGTTTGTTGATTTGCTTGGCACAAATGATGTGTTTCAATTTGAGCCGGGAGGGTGTGGGGTTCAACCAGAGGTCAGGGCCAGGGCAGAGGTCAAAGTGGATGAGTCATTTTGTAGACTTGCCGTAAAAGGCATCACAAAATCTGCTGCAGTGTAGAGACAAACATACAAGTTATTACGCTATTATGCCTTATTAATCCATTCTGAAGTATCATGATCTAATACAATATACGTCCTAGAAGATCTATCCAAGCTCAACAGTCTTGAATTACACAATATAATCGTCTATTGTGTCAACTAATAATGTGATAACAGTAATTCAATACATTGAGTGTAAATCTTTCATGCTTTATTGTTAAGCCTCACATGAGGTAACCCTCGACTAATTATTTTGCACTTTCAGCTGGAACCCATAAGAGAAAGAGAGAACCCTGGAGCATCAAAGAGCATCTGTCTGGAAATAATAAGCACCAGTTAAGCGTAGCAGTAAAACATAGGGAGGTGGTTTACTTATGGCCACATTTCAGCAAACAAAAATATTAGGACCAACATCTGAGCAACATCATACTGACCTGTAGTGTAGGAATACTAAAAGCAATCACTAATATACTGTAACTTTTTGATTGCTTATGTCTCGAAATCCCCTAATTCCATCTCTGTAATAGGTCCAATCTTCAATTTTATGCCCCCTATGCTCATTTAATTTTTTGTTTCATTATTTGACAAGGAATAGGCTATGTCCAAGCATTCTCTTTATACACTTCATATCTAAGGCTTACTTGACATTGATCAAACAATAGGCTGTAATCAGCGTTGGGCAAGTTATTTTAAATTGTAATATATTCTATTTCTCCATCTGTGAGATCAATAAAGTATCATCTTATCATCTTATCTTATCTTATTTAATGCTCATACTTCCAACTCACTGCCTGACAGGCCTGGGAACAAGCTGCCGGCTGAACTGGAAACATGAACTCACAACAGAACTTTCTTATTAGACCATCGGTTGTAGACATGAACACTATTTGAAGTTATAAGATGTATAATATGATATGATTCATTTCTGCCAGAGGAAAAAGTAAATCTTGTTTTCAACTCCCGCCTGTTTTGTTTTTACTCTGTCCAAGTGTAAGCTTTGAGGATTGCGTTCCATAACACATATTCTATATAAGTGATTACAGCTTTAAAATGCAATGTTTGGATTACATATATAACTGTTTAAAAAATGTAGCCGAGTTACACTACTTTGAGTTACTTTTGGCAAAAATACAAATTGAAAAAAGCAATAATGCCACAGAGCAAAAGTGCAGTCAAAGATTTCCTTTTCCTTCACTTTCCCCCATTCATTTTTTGACGACATTAACTAGACACAACTGCAGATCTTATACACCGAACTCCAACTTGATTTGGTGCTGCATTTTATTTGGGGGAGTTTAGTTTCATCCATTTAAATGCACTTGTAACTCGAGTTACTTGAAATGTAATGACTAATATAATGTATTTTGCGCAAATAAAATGTTATATTCCTTAGCTACTGGAAAAAGTAATACATTTTTGTAACTCGTTAATTTTGTAATACGTTACCCAACACTGGCTATAAAAAACAAATAACAAGCTACCACGCTCTTCCACGGGCACGCACAAAGACCAGACAGGTACGTATCAACTCGTCTAAGCTCAGGTAAGAACATATCTCAGTATGGAAGAAATGTGTGCCCTCAGTCACGCAAAAAGACCAAAAATGTTGTTAGCGTTTGGCCTCTCCCAATGTATTCCTATAGCTCCAAACGGGGTGAAAGTAGCAGGGACCACGCTCTTTCACAGGCACGCACAAAGATCAGACAGGTACGTATCAACTCGTCTAAGCTCAGGTAAGAACATATCTCAGTATGGAAAAATGGTGGCCTGTCCCTTTAAGTGCAAATGGATAGTGGACGGTCGCTAAAGTGGGGCCAAGCAGGTGCATTAGAGTTTTGTTATCTCTCATCAACACTTAAAGTCCACATTGCAAACTTATGTATAGCCTATATAGCCTTAAGATCAGACCTAATGATACATCAGGTGCAACACTCTAGTAAATCAGGTCATGAGAGTTACGTCCATATTTCCCACTGCCCTGAAGACACAGCCTTTTGAATAAACCTATTGTAGGCCCCATCCAACCTTTGTCCTGTCTCTCGAATAACACCCCATCTCTCAGTCACACTTCTGTACCAGTACCTCCATTGCTCCTCTCCGCTCCACCTCCAAACTCGCTCTCCCTTTGCGCACCGCTGCCACTGCTCCCTCCGTTCTCCAGTCCGCACAGAAATGCAGCTGAGCTTGATCTGACTTGTCTTGCCTAAACAAGCGACTCAACTTTCCCCTGGGTTTTTTGGACTTATACGATATTTCAGGACTTGTTCCGGTTCTCCCATTTCGACAATATAATGGCCGTTTTTGTCTCTCCTCAGTGTCTGGGAATGATTATACTCGGAGTTGTGCTTATTCAAACAATCGTAGTTTCTGTCAGCTTCATGTACTTCAACCAAGTGCTGAGTACGGTAAGATAATGCGCTCAAGTCACATGGCTGCTTGTTGTAACGAGTAAACTTTGTTGGGGTTTGCAACTACGACCAAGACGAAGTTCAATGTACGTTTCTTTTAATATGGCACGGTGTGCTGCTGAATCCTTTAAAACCGATTCGCTTCATTGCGCACTCAGGTAATACAAACAAACAACTCGGGCAGTTGCACACCTTCACCAAACACACGGCCTTATTGCATACATTAAACTATTGAGGCATTGCTACAGGAAAAACAAACCTAATGTAGGAAGATACAGCGAGATTGACTGGCTGAGACTGTAGATCTTCTTGTCGTTGGCACGGTTATGGCACTTTTACGCATTGCGCTTTCGCTTTACTGGTTTTAAATGCATGCGTCGTTATGTGTTGACAGATGAAGGAGAGTTTTTCCAGGAGCAGCGTGTCTTGTTTGATGAACTCAAATCCACCCTCCGGACCTGAGGACGCCGCCGCCGAGGGGAAGAAGAGCGACCCCTGCTGGCAAGTCACACAACAGCTCCACTCCCACATAGAGAAGGTCAATCTTTTTATTGCATTTACTCTGTATCCTATTGACGTGCAGTGTTACCTGGGTGATTTATTGCAAGCACACTTGCCGTGCAGTCAGCAAGCGGAATTGTTTCTAATGAATTTCATAATGGTTATACACAGTTAGCCATTGTGGTGGTTCAAAGGCGGAGCAATTGTCTTGGAATTGGAAAGTTGTCGGTTCGAGTCCTGCCTGAGCACATGCTGCAGTTGTTTCTCCTGAGAAGGACAGAACCGGGAAGCAGCTCAAACACAAAGCTACATGCTGCTTACCTCTTTTCCACAATAATACACTGCCCAATCAAAGAAAAAAAATATAAAATAAAAAACATTATGATCTGGTGTTGCTGCATATGGTCAGGTTTAGGTTCAGCAACATTATAAAGAATTATATACACTATATAAAGAATGAGATCAGCTGTCTATCTAAACACCCCGAATGACTAGGTTTTCCATCAATGGATTTCTTCTTCACTGATGGCAAAGGCAAATTCCAAGATGACAATGCCAGGATTCATGGAAGAGTTGTTCAGGGAGCATGAGACATCATTTTCACACATGGATTGGCCGCCACACAGTCCAGATATGAACCCCATTGAGTATCTTTGGGATGTGCTCATCAATACAAGCTCTTGGGGGGAAATTAACGCAACACTGGATGGAAATAAATCTTTTGACATTGCAGAAGCTTATTGAAACGATGCCACAGCAGTAACCAAAGCTAAAGGCAGTCCAATGAAATATTAGAGCGTGTGAACTTTTTCTTTGTGGCAACTTTTCTTTTGGTCGGGCAGTGTATATTGCTTGTATATGTAATGCTCAAACTAAAGTTACCGTCATAATTACTTGTTGGAAGTTCAGTGGAAGTATTTTTTCTACAGAGGCAACAGGCATTAAATTCCCCAAACCATAGATTCCCAAACCTTTCACACCAAGTATCATCACCAAAGGAAATATTTGGTTTTCGAAGTCTTTAGTAAAATATGAGTGCCAGAAGCAGTCAACTACGGCAACCATTGTGGTAGCCGTAACTCAGTTTGAGAAGCACTGCCAAACCATGTGTTCTCTGAATGTCATCATCAAATTGATTTGTGTTTTATGTAGTAAAACTATGTTTCCTTCTCCAGGCAATGGCAGACAGGCTTCAAAAAGAGATGTCCAAAACTATAAAAAGTATGACCAAATACCACATTTCATCATTACTTGCAAATCATTACTAGCAAACTACTGAATAAATGTCTAATAGTGACTTTCCTTTGTCTCAGATGGTCTGACAGCCGTGTTGCCGATGCTGGGTCCTGCGATGCGAGGCGTCCCTCTCCCCAAAGTGGCAGCTCACGTGACTGGAGTCGCCTCTTCCATTGAAAACTCTGCATCAGAAGGTGAGGGCCAGAGTCACATAGTTATGCTTAAAGGAAAAGGCCACAGTTTTTTGCATACAGAGATATGCTCTTACCTGAGCTTAGACGAGTTGATGCGTATCTGTCTGGTCTTTGTGCGTGCGCTCAGTCACGCAAAAAGATTTTGTTAGCATATAGCCTCTCATCCTCTCCTCTATGGGGCCAAACAGGGTGAAGTTAGAAGCAAGCAAGCTCTTCCACATTTTTCCTTATTTAAATACGGTTACATGAGTAGTTACATGATCCAAGTATAGTTATACAAAATTAAACATGTCGATTTTCTAAGTGGATAAAAAGGGGTACTATATTGTAAGGCGTAATAACACCTTAGGAGCACTTCGACGTTCGTGCAGCAAAGTCAAAATGCTCCTAAGGAATTGGTTTGTACATGAACAAGAGTCAGTAGCTCAGTTAATCAAGCATCAGCCACAGATTTTGATCAAAATTGTCATCTCTGCTTTAAAGATTTTTTTAATATAATTCAACCTCTAGCTGAAAATAAACTCCCCACACTGTTATAGGGGGTTATTGCAAAGGCTTTGTGCATGTTGTTTATTTGTTGTACAGTATTACCAGGTTCAACTTCTGGATATTGTTTTGTCACCTTGTATATACAGTTGACTTTACAGCCTGTAATTAAAATAGCTGTGTCATCACTGTGCAATGTCTGGGAAAATGGAAAACTGCCGAAAGGTTCATGATGATCTTTGACTTCCGATCCCTCCCAAAGCGATCTTTAAGTCGGTGCATTTCTCACCCGTACCCCGAGGGCTTCTCAGGGCAAAGTGGGAGGGAGGAATGTGCTCCGGGCCGGTCCCTGTGTCAAACCTTCATACCTGCACGTCCGTCAAAATGTGCAGCTGCCTGCCCTTTTGTGAAGCTGATACAATTGCGTTTCCTGCAGCTATTGTTTAGGTGACGACTCATTACGTGCCGAAGTGAAAGGGCGATTATACAATGTTTCATTTGGCAGTGCAGTGATTTGTTTTGCATATAAATCCAAAGTCAATAATGGCGAAATTACGATTTACAGCTGCTGAAGAATTGGAAGTGAACTAGAATTATAGAACAAGAGAAGAATATTGTACATCCATGTAGAGCAAGAAGCAAGATTTGTAAAGCTGATGCTGAAAAATAAACCAAGCTGAACATCTTTATGGAGTTTTCTTTCAAATTTCAATTTAGAGTTTTTAGCTCTTCCTTCTTTTTGAAATTGTGTCATTATCACATTCTAGCTATATTTTTTTTACTATGTTCTGTTGTAGGCTCGCGAAGCAGCAGTAAGGGTTACCTGGGGGAGCGCATCCGTTCATGGGAGGGGCAGCGCGGTCTGTCCTTCCTACAGAATATGGAGCTCAAGGGAGGGGAGCTGCTGGTGCCCAGAGCTGGACTTTACTACATCTACGCCCAGACGTACTTCAGGCTGCCCTCCACTGGGGAGACAGAGGCAGACAGCAAGGGAGATGTGGGCGAGGTCAGGATGGAGGAGGGAGCGCAGCTGGTCCAGTACGTCTACAAAAAGGTAAGGAAAGTACACAACAGGCGTCTTTGTGCAACGTTAGACGATAAATGTTTCTTGCTTTGTGGCCCCTCAGATGAGCTCCTACACTGTGCCCATTCTCCTGATGAAGTCGTCGCGGAGTGTGTGCTGGCCCCGTGGACAGGAGCCCGGACTGTTCTCCCTCCATCAGGCCGGGACCGCCTTCCTCCAACCAGCGGATCGCCTCTTCATCACTGTCAGCAATGCGAGCACTATGGACGGGAGAGCCAGCTATTTTGGGGCCTTTCTTGTGGGATAGAGACATGAAGAAAAACATTGCGATTCCACCAAAATAAAGAGAGAAAACATTGCAGGGGACGCTAGCTGCACCAAGGGGCCAAGAAGTTTGCTGAACCACGAAGGGTAATTCCCAAAAGAAACAGACAGCTTGAAATGAAAGAGAAAAGAAAACATTACAAGCTTTAAAAATGGATCAACCGTGGCTCCGCTGTTGCCCAAAGTAATGACATTTTGAAACATGCAGCAGAAAGCAACTTCATAAATGACAGAGCTGGAACTATAAGAACAAAGCCCCAAGTTTGCTCATCCAAATGTGCGGAAATATGAAAGTGTTTCAAAGTGTTTCAAATGAGGGCGTAATGCAGACTTAAGGAAGCTGAACACGAGGGAAAAAACGAGAGAAAATAAAAAACTGTGGACGTATCTTCATGCATGAAAAAAACATGCCATGCAGGATATACTTTCAGATGCCACGATGGAAAATGACCAGTATATTATGTGGCAGATTTAATGTTGTTTATTGCTGGACAATAAATGTGTTTTTTGTTACATCTGCCACAATGTCAGTATTTGTAATGTACTTTGTGCCGCGTGAGTACAGTTGGCACAACTCGGAAACTGCCAAAGAGTGTTTTTGTAAAAAAATTGTACAGTGTTAAATATAATATATATTGCTGTGGGTAAATAAATATTTTGTTTTTTAAAATACAATTTTACATTGACGATAGATAGACGTGTGAGCACATCAGGTCCACTTTGTAGGTTTGAGAGTGTTGTCGACGGGTGCTCTTCAAGGATGGGGCTGGAGCAATAGTGAAAACAGAGGAAAGTGACTTGCTGTGAAGTTATGTTATATTTTCTCTGTTTTCACAATTTCACATTTTTCTGATACAAAAAAACTGTACTTTTTAGAGATTTAGGATAATTGAAAGTTCCATAACTTGTGATACTTGTATTACAATTTGCAAATATTGCAATGCATCCCTATTGGGTAAATGTAAAAATTGTTATCTCACCAAGAAAATGCTCTACTAACAAGCCTTAGGAGTGTTGCCTCAGTCAGCAGGGCAAACCAAGGATCTACAACCAGTTGCATTTTTGTCTTTGACCTTAACACGTCAGACATAATCCTTAGGTAAAAATAGTTTTAGTAGTACAGTCCATCCATCTTCTTCTGCTCCATCTGGGGTTGGTCACGGAGGCAGCAGCCTGAGCAGGGATGCCCAGACTTCCCTGTCCATGCACAGGTCCTCCAGCCTTTGAGGGGGATTCTGAGGCATTCCCAGACCAGTTAATAGACGTAATAGTGCAGTGTAAAAAGTAAAGAAGTCTAACTCTCCAGGGTGAACTACTGAACCCATAGTTACAAAATATCCTCAAAGAAGCTCTCTGCCATAAAAATAGCCCATTAGGTAGAACATTTTGGATACCCCTGGGTAAACAGCACCCACAGAGACACTGTAAACAAATATGGTTAGACAAAAAAACGAAAAATGAAAAAGTAAAAAACTATCTTTTAATTCATGTTGTAATACATGTTTCCATATTATGGCAGTGAATGTTTCAGCAATAATAAGTCACCCCTTATACAAGAGCTCTTACATAAAAAAAAAAAAAAAACAATACCAAAACTCAACCAGGGTTCAAGTAATGCCCAAAACAAAGACATTTTGAAACTTAGACGACACAGAAAAAAAAAAAGTTGCTTTCTGATCATACTGCTGTGTAACCTGCCCAATGCTTCCTCACCGGTCAAAGACGCGTCAGTCATTGTTTTGGTCGCTTTGACTGCACTAACAAAAAGGTAGCTCGTAGCTTTAGCCGAGACAGTAAACAATAACACGGACAGTAGACGGGCTTGTGGAGTTACGGGGTGGGCATCAAGGTGCTTCAACTGAAAACAAAATTCAAACAGAACGAACAATGTAAAGAAATAACAGTGGAACCAGTTACTGAACATTTGGTATCAAAAATAGAGTAGAGTTGGTCTCATCAGTCAGGACACTACGAGCAAGAGGGCAACGCACGCACAAAGGGTATATTATATCTTGTCAATAACAACCTATGGCTTTAGTTCATCTAAACACACAATCATGTACAATCCCCGTAAGAGTATAGAAGACAATACTGTAAACAACGTGTGTGTGCAAGGGTTGAGCGACGCCTTGCTTGGAGCTCCTATTGCTATGGTAATCTCTATAGTGGTTTTTAGCTTGTAAGTTTTGCCAATCAATGAAAACTAAGAGCTTACAGTCCACAATGTACAGTAAGTATGGTACACACTTGCGTAGCCAAGTGCTTCGACGTCATCTCGCTGCTTGCACGTTGCCATTAAGACAAATTTCGATCTTTAATAGTAAGTCGACAGTACTTGGATTGAAGAAAGTCGATGATACAAAAGGCATACAGTCTTGTGTGTGAAAAACAACGGTCCATAGATCAATCACAAGATTCATTCACGATTCACATACAGGGTTAGTATTGGTTGTCCTGATACTTGGAGCGGAGACGTACATAGGATAGGATTACTTGAAACATAGAAAATCTCATGGTTCATATTCTGTGTATATTGGGCTGATGTAAACTACAGATGTGGAAACCTGACATGGGCTCCTAATATTGCCTTTAACAAAGTGAATGTGGCCTATTGGGTGCGCGACATAATAGAGGAACCAAAGAGAGAAATGTTGAACTAGCGACAGGCAGTTACATAGAGGGACACACACAGGCACAAAACAGGAGGCTTTGGCACGCCCATGCTAGTCTTACTACTCAGCATTTTCAACACAGAAGAGCAGATTACATACAGGACAGACCCATAGCTGCCTTGGATGCCCTCCACTGGTGTGAGGAGGGTGGTACAGGTTGACAAAAAAAAAACAGTTGTCACATTCAATCAGCAAGCTCCGTTTTGTCCTATCCAATGAGCAGCTCTAGACTGTCCTCATAGCTGGGCTCCTGCGGCGAGCTGGGGGACAGGAAGGCCGTGGGTACCGGTGATCCCGTTGCTGTGGTGACATTGAGGAGGGTGTTGCCACGGATGCTGGTGGTTGCCGGGTTACGGAGTGCAGCAGCAGCTGTGATGCTTGTCAGGTTAATACCCAGAGTGAGCCGCGTCTGCTCCAGGGCCTTCTCCGGGACCGCGAAGGCTTCGAGCTTCTTCTCGCCGTTGGCCATGTACGAGTTCTGGCACCCACGACATATACAGTCCAGACAGGCCTGGGACAAAGGAAGCATTGCAAATATTACCAAATACAATAAATAATACTGTACTATACTTCATCTGATCATCCTCACCTTACGGTTCGAGTAACAAGGGCAGCGCTGCCCTCTGCAGGTGAGTACAGAGGGGTTCTGTGTGGCGCGGCCGCACTTGCAGCCCTTCTTCTCCACTGGTTTCTTGTATGGGGGCCTCACCGGCGCTGTGGGCAGGATGCAGCCAGACAGCAGCCGCTGCTCTTTGTTACGGTCCTTAGACTTGGAGCCTCCGCTGCTCCTGGGCTTGGCATGGGGCTTTTTAGGGTTTGGATCCACATGCTTTCTAACCCCTTTGCTGTGGTTCTGTGCAGGTCGACTCGTTTTGGGAGGTGCCCCGTTTGCGAGGGAGGAGTACGTGTGAGTGGGTACAGTTATAGTGGGGGCATGCGACTGTGTGTAGTGCAGTGTGTGAGAAGGGGTAGTATGTACATGGGATGAGGAGCCCTGAAGGATGGAGGAGATGGGCAGGGGTTTCACCTTCTCCCGGTCACTCTCTGAACGGGAGCGTTTGCGGTTAAGGCGGATTGGCAGGGGTCGTGAGGCTGGAGGAGGGTCTAAAGAGGGTGCATGTGTGTGTGTGTGAGCACCATGCCCGGTCATTATGTTAGTCCTGTCCGTTTGAATCTGTGTGTAGTTATGGGCTGTGTCCAGCTGTATGTACATCTGAGTGTGTGCTCTGTCTGTGCCCATGTGTGTCCTTTCTGAATGAGGAGAATCTCTGCCAGGCTGCAGAGGGTCTAAAGTTTGTAAGACCTCCTCCACACTGAGGAGAAGCACCTCACCTTCCTCCAGCTCCCTGCTGTCAGAGTCTCCATCCCTGAGCGAGCACATGGTGCCTGTGGCTAGAGGAGCAGTGGTCAAACTCAGTTCGAGCCCCGCACAGCCTGCAGTGGACACAGAAAGGGATGTGGGCTCCTCCACCAGTTCACACACCTCCAGTTCTGGAGATGAGGGCTCTAGGTCCTCCAGAAACTCCCCGTTGCACTCTTGTGGCCCATTTGAACACGGAGTGTCTGAGGAGGTCTGAAGAGCACAAATGTCTGTGGAAACTGCAGGCACCTCTGTCGGGGTGAGAGATTCTAGAGCTGTAGAAGACACTTCCTCCTGTACTAAGTTTAGGTCTTCTGTATCCTCCTCAGACATCAACACCTCATCTAACAAGGCCATAATCTCTGGAGAGCCTCCCACACTGCTGATAGGCTGCAGCAGTGGAGAGTGCATCACATAGACACAGAGTTTCCTATAGCACTGCACCAGCAGAGACAATTGCTTGTTCTCCTGGAAGGAAGAATAGTCCTTACATCGATTACACGACAGTCTGACCCGCATCTTCTGGCCTTTACAGCCCGAGCAGACGCTGTGTTGACAGTCTGGATTTGCAGGAGAAATGGGATCCTGTAGCAGTTTACCTGAGAAAAGAAGAGCAAATATGTCATATGACTGAAAACATGTAATGCACTTGACGTAATCCAAAACACCAAAATGTAAAATGAATGCATTAGCATCCTAATCCCCGCCTTAACCGCGTGCATTTTCTCCAGCGTAGCTTTACCCAACTCTAAAAAGGCCTCTAGGGCAGTGTAACGCCTCATTTGAAAGTTAAGACCTACAAAACTCATCTAAACTGTTTATTTCCTGGTGTTGTAGCCGCATTCTCGTCTGCTTTTTGATTATATTTCATTGCTTTTTGTCACATTTTTACATTTTCATTGCTTTTTGTCACTTTAATGTTGCTCATTTGTGGCTTTTTTGTTGTGTTTTCGTCATACATTTTTGTCACTTTTTCATCACTTTTCTGTTACTGTTGCTCATTTGTTGGTCACTTGTTAGTAGCATTTTTGGCACTTTTCTGTTGCTCTTTTGTGGCTTTTTTGATGCGTTTTCATCCTCGCTTTAGTCTAATTTTTATTGCTGTTTTCACACTTTATTCAAGAAGTTTCTAGATTTAGGTAATACCAAACTGGAGAAAATGTGTTCGGTTCAGGTGGGGGGGTAAGATGTTAATAAAAATGCATGCAATGTTACAAGTGACATGTTTTTATATTATAGTTTTTAAGATAAGCAATTGAGTTAATATTGGGCACTTGGAACGCAAGCGGAGCCAGTGTTGATGTAGCGCTGCCTCTGCAGAGTGAGTAAATAAAGCATGAACACAAACACATGGCTCTCAGCAGCACAACAACAGAGGAGTCATCTGTCCTGACAACAGCACAGATGACTGCGGTTACTAAGGAGACCGCGGCGCGAGCACGAGCAATCACGCACGCCCACGCACGGTTCCGTCAATATAATGAGTGTTAATTAACTAGTTTTACACTGCCTTCAACTTCCGTGGGATCAAATTTAACACACACCCAATAATAGAGCGTAAGTCCAGTGCCTTACTTACCACAGACGAGGCAGGAAAGGGACTGTCGGAAGAAGGGCAGCAGCGTGTACATGTCAGTGAAGGTGTGCGGCTGCCGCGGATCACACTGCAGCACGGCCCGGCTGGCGGACACGTACAGAGCGGTTGCATTCACTCCGTTCATAGCGCTCTCCTCCGCTGCTCTGGGGAAACACGGCCCGGGAAAATCTACCACTCAATGCAACTGAGAAAGGGCCAACCCCGAGTCCAAATAGGAACGACACACGAGAAATAACACCGAATTGTGAAGCAGTAGTCAGTCACCCGAGTGTCTAAATGCATCCATTGTATGAATAATTAATAAACAGCACAACAGGCTGCGACCATGGTGAGGCGGTTTACAGTATACAAGCACGTTAACACGGCAGGTGGCTAGCTAATGTTAGCACCACCGGTTCAAAGCATTGTATTTCAACGAAGCACACTTATAGCAGAAGAATAGGGTTATTAATAGGCCTAAAATGTGTGTACATTTGCTTTCTCTACTTACATTGCGCCCATGTGCGCACTTGCCCCAACAAAGAATTAAGTGATCAAACGATTCATGATCAAAAGGTTAGCATTGACGTGCTAATACAAGCTTCCGACATCAGCCAAGCGTTTAAAATCAGAGAAGACTCGAGAGAACATACAATCCACGCAGAATTCAAAACAATTTCTTCTACGATGCTGTAGTGGTCGCTGGACTGCCATAAAAAGATCCAATTGAGTTCAGAGAGCAAATAGCAGTGGCCCAGGCGCGCGCTTGATGTAAACAAAGCTAACCAGTTAGCGTTAGCATGGCTAACTGAATTAGCATGCCAAAAATACGGTAATGCCGAGCCTCCTGGGTCGCCCTAAGCCAAAAACACACTAGGGAATTTCAAGCTCCTGTATGAAAGTCTGCAAATTATATTCACGGTAGGACACGATGTTGTGGTTGCCAAATAAACATAGATAACGACCCGTTTTTCCAAGGCATCAATCATTTGCTATCCGACTTTTTTCCTCACACAGCGAAGCATGGAGATCACGCGAGACTTCATTCTTATTTTTCATGTTGACTGTCGATCATCACGCGATACTTCTCCTTGTTACCCTTGGTTACCATTCCACGATGGATGTGCGAACAATCAATATCACTTATTTTGCCGTTTTATTTCTATGGTCAATGTCCAAGTAATCGCATACATTTCTCTTGTTACTCATATAAGTAAAACATCAATTAGAACTACCCACCAACAAAGTAATTCAGTTGTTAGTGTGTCTCATTATATTTGAACTTTGTATCCATACAAATTAATTAAGCAATATATTAAAAATAAACATTAAATAATAAACACGTGTATTTTTGTGGTCTTCTTTTTCTTGTCACTTTACATAATGTTCAGGATGTTATCTATTTCAATTTATCTATTTCAATCATATTTAAATATACATTACTTTTCTCTACATTCTCTTTTCCCTTAGATTAGTATATTCTTCATTTTGATTGGCTGAGAGCTCCAGCCCCCCTTCCCCATTGGCTGAAATCTCTTCCGTGCGTGCCCCACCCCCGTCACAGAGTACGCAGGGCAAACATGGCGGCCCTCGGTGTGGCTCGAAGCAGCTGCGGACTTTTAAACGGACTCAGGACGTCGTTCAGGAGTTTTTCACAGGTCAAACATGGTGCGGCTGCAGGGACAGTCACGCAATGCAGCCAGCAAAACCATTGTCGCTGGTACTCAGTCAGCCACCTGTCCGTTAAAGAGAGGATCGACAATAAACGAAAGGCGGCGCTAGTCGGCGGAGGTCAGCACAGAATTGATGCACAGCACAAAAGGGTAAAGAAATGTATAATTGAATTCAAGTGTACTTTGAAAATACATCTAAGCTACTGCTTCCCTGATTCGTGATTTCCCTTTTCTACCGACCTCTTGATGACCTACTTAGTGCTTTAAAACTTGCAATCTCACCTTGCTAAGCTAACAGTAACATAACCAACGACACAACAACTATCTGTCAGACAAGCAACTTATCAAAAGTTAACACATTTCAAAACATTTATGATCAAAACTTATTATACGTCTAGTCTGTCAAAATAAGCCTTTGGCGAGTAACGTAATCAAAGTAAGTTTGAGAAAGTATGTTGTTATTGGAAATGCACATAAAACAAACAATATGTTAGGAAAACGTCAAATTTAGTTAAATTTTTCCAACAGTCCTGGGAAAATAAATCCCTCAGTCAAAGCAAAAGGAACTGTTCTGGACCGGTGCTGTAAATCTTTAAAGTAAACTAATATTTTTGGGTTCTGTGTTGCAGGGAAAGCTGACTGCAAGGGAGCGAGTGGAGCTGCTCCTGGACCCAGAGTCCTTTGTGGAGTCTGACATGTTTGTGGAGCATCGCTGCTCCGACTTCGGCATGGAGCACGACAAAAACAAAGTACACGATTTCCTGTGCATTACCCTTGGTGATGATAGTATTTATTTGCACACAATAATCAGATTCATTTGTGGTTGCATTCTTTAGTTCCCAGGTGACAGCGTTGTGACAGGCCGTGGCAGAATTAATGGCCGACTCGTTTATGTTTTCAGCCAGGTACAGTGGGATGTCTATAAAGATGCTTGGCACAAATTTTAAGGGAGTTTTTTTCATCTAATATTGTTGATTCTATCAGGACTTCACAGTGTTCGGCGGTAGCTTGTCTGGAGCTCATGCACAAAAGATATGCAAAGTAAGTAAGCTGTTTGTCGAAATGGAATCTATTCATGAATCATGGTTATTATTATCACATTGCATGAACGACCACTTGATCTGTTTAGATAATGGATCAGGCCATGACGGTTGGAGCGCCAGTGATTGGGCTAAATGACTCTGGCGGAGCTCGAATCCAGGAGGGAGTGGAGTCTCTTGCAGGATATGCTGATATTTTCCTGGTAAGACCTGACTGAAGCTGAGGCAAAACAGTGTAAGTGTACTTAATAATGAATTAATTTTGTATTCAGAGAAACGTACTGGCTTCAGGTGTCGTGCCACAGATCTCCCTCATTATGGGCCCCTGTGCTGGAGGAGCCGTCTACTCTCCTGCGCTGACTGACTTTACATTCATGGTTAAGGTAGGACTCTGAAATGAATGATGAACAATGAAGTAAACTTTACTTTCATAAACTCTCCTGTGTTTTTAAAGGACACGTCGTACTTGTTCATCACGGGTCCAGATGTGGTCAAGTCTGTCACAAATGAAGATGTGACTCAGGAGGAGCTGGGAGGAGCGAAGACGCACACCACAGTTTCTGGTTAGATTCACAATGCTATACAATGTTATATGTACGCCTGCAACACGGCCTTTTAACTTCTTAATCCCCACCTAAACTGAGCACATTTTCTTGAGTTCTGCATTACCCGAATCTAAGGCTTTTTGAAAACAGCGTCAAAATAGCGATGAAAATGATGATGAAAATGCAACAAAGTGGCACAAAAGAGCAACAAAAATGTAAACCATAAAAACACAACAAAAAAGTGACCAAAACCTGACAAAATAAAACAAAAATGTGGTGAAAATACGTCAAAAAGGCAACAAAAAAAAAAGCGACTAAAACAGGTCTTAGCCTTCTAGAAGCTTTTAGATTTGGGTAAAGCCAAACTGGAGAAAATGCACTTGGTTAAGGCGGGGGTTAAAGGGATATTTCAGGATTTTTGACATAGGGCCTTATTTTTTTCATTCATGCAGTCCTTTATATTTGAAGAGTTTTGTGGTGCGAGGCTAGTGCGAGGCTAGTGTATGTCTATGGTAACTAGTAGCCTGCATTAACAACCTCTTCAAAATCATTGGGTAGTCCTCCAAACGTTGCCATATCTGATTTGGAAAAAGCTCCTTTGTGAATTCTGCATGTAGTAATACAGTAAAACTACTGTAGATCCAGTAACCTAGCAGATCACTCCGCCGTTGTGTAGCTTACAACCAGGAAGCTGATGCTGCTCAAATATAAGTTACTTTAAATGCAAAATGGTTATATTTAAAACATTATTCAGTCAAAACAGACATTTCTATCGGTAGTCTGGTGTTACAAGTAATTTGCCTCAGGTGCACTGTGCTTGGGTCAGACTGTTTTTAATGCAGGCTACTTGTTACCATAGACATGCGTTAGCCTAGCACTAGCCAAGCACTAGCGTAGCACCACTAAACTCTTCAAATATAAGGACTGCATGAATAAAAAAATAAAAAAACACTCTGGATAACTAGGAAATGAGCTAGTATGTGCCACAATGGAATGAATCAGTCAAAGTCTTTTCATATAGCACTTTACAAACAACAGAAATGTGTTGTCTTTTAGGCGTGGCTCACCGTGCATTCGAAAACGACATCGATGCTCTTCTCAACCTCCGGGAGTTTTTTAACTTCTTGCCGCTCTGCAACAAAGACCCAGCGCCAATCAGAGAGTGCCACGACCCAAGGTGACGATACGCCATAAAACTCTTAATCGTTTAATGCTGTTAATGTTGCTTACCTGACAAATGAAATGCACGTTTTCCAGTGATCGCCTTGTACCGTTTTTGGACACAATTGTACCATTCGAGACCACCAAAGCCTATGACATGGTGGACATCATTCACGCTGTAAGTGTCAGTCACATTTGAAATTCTGCACATGCTTTTCAAAATGTTTAATTTTTGTGTTTTTTTCCCCCCAGATTGTTGACGAAAGGGACTTCTTTGAAATTATGCCCAACTACGCTAAGAACATTGTAGTGGGGTTTGCTCGAATGAATGGACGCACTGTGGGCATTGTGGGAAATCAGCCTAAAGTAGCCTCTGGTAAGTCATGACATATTTGGAAAAGAATTTGAGAATGTTGAGATTTTTGACTTATTTTGTCTGGCTCTCGCTCCAGGTTGTCTGGATATCAACTCGTCAGTAAAAGGAGCACGCTTTGTTCGTTTTTGCGATGCTTTCAACATTCCGATCATCACTTTTGTGGATGTGCCGGGCTTCCTGCCAGGTATTGCTTAGTTTAGATCAGTGAAACACAGTGCACTTGGGATTATTTCAGGTCAAATAAAGAAGTTGAAACTGAATAGAATTTCAATATATTTTTGAAAGGAAAGTGTTATGTTTTGAGATAAAAGGTTTGAATTTGAGTGTGTGATAGCTTTATTTTGAAGCCCGCACACAACTAAATGATAACAAATTGGAATTTAGTTGATCACTTTCTAAATAAGAGGAAGTGCCTTTGATCAGCAGTGGCTTTTTTGTCTGGTTGACCCCTTGGACCTTTTTAAGAGGTGGTCCATGTGCCCCCTACCTCAAGGGTGGTGCTGTTAATTAAGAAAGAAATCACTTAAATCCGCTATTTGTTTGTAAAAAGGACAATGTTGCGTTCAAAAAAAACTTAAATGTAGCTTTTCCAATCAAAATCATGTTAAGTTCTCCCTTTTTTTCCAATCTGAAATAGTTCGAAGTCTATTTATTTGCAAGGTCAGTACTGTATTAAAACCAAATCTCCATTGTCTGTGCTGTGATCTTCCTCAGGTACCGCTCAGGAGTATGGAGGCATCATCAGACATGGAGCCAAACTGCTGTATGCTTTTGCTGAGGCAACAGTTCCCAAAATTACTATAATCACAAGAAAGGTATGTGTGAGAGCAAAGCGCCCATCTACTGTACATATGGCAAATAAAAAGATGAAAGTTGTCTTAATTTTAACCCCATCTGCACGAGAAGGTATAGATGTGAGAGTCATAATTTGTTCTCTTGCAAAAGCTTGAGGTGTTTCACAAGCTTTGCATCAAGTTACCGCTCTGATAATATTTTGGCTCTTTTTAGTTATACCAGTCTGCAGAAACGAGAGCTAAATCAGGACTAAATACACATGAAACGACCCAAACTAAATGACTGTTTATAAGGGGTTACTGGTCCAGAGATGAAACTTGTGTTTGTGTTCATATTTCAGGCCTACGGTGGAGCTTATGACGTGATGAGCTCCAAACATTTACGAGGAGACGTAAACTACGCCTGGCCCAGCGCTGAAGTTGCCGTGATGGGTGCCAAGGTATGAACAAACAAAGCTGAGAATAAAGAAAACAGGCTGGCCAAAAACAAGACATAATTAAAAGGCAGTGTTTGCAGAACGCGGTCTTGTGGTTTAAAAAGGCACTGCAACTGAGTTTGTTTTTAAATCTTTATTTTTATATTATATTTGAACATTTTTCAGTGATGGAGAAATATTCCATTGTGGATTACAATTATCTTTGTTCCATTTAAAGGTTTATGAGAGTAGTCTTAGCTTTAAAGGAACTATACGCAGTTTAAAAATGTTAAAATTATGTATTTTCCTCCCCCTACATGTTCCAGCCACCTATTCACCACACCTGCCTCTAAAAGTCCGAATTGCCATCGTGCACTTAATATAGAAGGTGCAGTTACACATATGACCTGAGTTGGCAGTAGTGAGTACAAACTTGTAGCTAGACCCTAGGAGCTAAGACAAATTAAAAGTCGTGCATATGAGACAGATCTGCTAATTTAAGTGATCAAAATGTGCAAAAACTATTTTATTACGAACGAAAACATGCATGGTAAGTATCTGTGTGATGTTGCTGGACCCAAAATTTTAAATTGGTCAATTAATTAAGTGGGTTGCCTTAATCTCTAACCCCCGCCTGAACCGAGCACATTTTCTCCAGTTTGGCTTTACTGAAATCTAAAAGCTTCTTTAAAAAAAAGTGTCCAAACGGCGACAAAAACGAGGATGACAATACAACAAGAAGGTGACAAAAATGCAACAAAAGTAACATGAAAAATGACAAAGTGATAATAATGAAACTAAAAAGTGACAAAAAAATTAGGAAAAAGAGCAACGAAAAAGCCACAGAGAAGTGGCACAAGAGCAACAAAAAAGTGGCAAAAAGCAATGAAAATGTGGCAGCAAAGCATGGAAATGTATCTGTTAAGATGAGTTTTGTAGATTTGTGTAAAGCTGAACTGGAGATGCAATCCAATGCTAAATATCTCCAATCTGTTGTTCTTTGAGTTTAGTTTTCAATTATATTATTTAGATTATCAAGCATTGTTCTACGGCGTTTCACAGGGCGCAGTTCAGATCATCTTCAGGGGGAAGGAGAACCAGGCAGAGGCGGAGGCAGAGTACGTGGAGAAGTTTGCAAATCCCTTCCCAGCTGCTGTCAGAGGTGAGTCCAAGTTTCCCCCATCTTAAATCATTTGGCAAATATTTTCCTTTTTACGTTTTCTCTCACGTTGGACCTGCCATTATCCTGCTGTGCGTTTCATCTAGGTTTCGTGGATGATATTATCGAGCCAGCAACAACTCGAAAGAAGATTTGCAGGGATTTGGAGGTCCTGGCCAGCAAAAAGCAGACCAACCCCTGGAAGAAACATGCCAACATTCCTCTCTAAAAGACAGACTTTTTATTCAGGCATTATAAAAAGCACTTGTGTTTTTGTCCTTCAAATTAACTGCAGAGGTGCTACTTGTTGACGAGTTTGGATTCTGAAATAGGCTATAGGTTTTCCATGAAGTGTGAACCAATCCCCAAATGTACTGTATTGTCATGACATGATGTACCTTCAAGAAATCTGAATGTGAAAATAATTGACAGGAAGTGACACTGGTGATACCGAGGCCATATTGGAACATGGAAAACTGTTTTCCCTTCTGAACTACATCTTTTATATAAACCATTATTTGTGGTTGCGGTCGCACTCCTTGTTTGAATTATGAGGTCAGGAAAAGACTGCCTTTTCAGTGATCAAGTACTTCATTTTGTGTAATAAACAGTGTTGGGAGAATACTTTGAAATTGTATTTAGTTACAGAAGACTGATTACTTGCCTTAAAATGTATTTTGTAATGTATTCCATTACTTTATCCAATTAGAGTACTGTATTTTCAAAACTTTCACTTTGGTTTGATTTATATTTACCATAGCTTTAATATTCACGCATAAATGCAGCATATTCACTTGTTACACAGTCTGTTAGGAATTCATTTACAATTAATTAGGAATTTTTAAAAAGCGCTTTGCAAATGAATGACAGCTTATCTTTTCCCCGACTGATTTGATCTTTTCCTATTGTTATGAATATGAAGCTGAAACGTAATGATTGAGCACTGCAATGTACTCCTTTGATTTTCAGAAAGTAACTGTATTCTAAATACCCTCAAATGAATACTCTAAATACTTATTCTAAATACATGCATCCTGTTACAACCCAACACTGGTAATAAATACATCTTGGACATAACAATGCATTTGATTACATTACATCAGGGGTGTTAAAAAAAAAGAAAACATCTTTGAGGGCCACATATTAAAGTACAGTGGGTTGCATAAGTATGGGTATGGGCCCCCCTTCAACTTTTTGACATTTTGCCATGCTATGGACCATAAATGTGCAAGACACACACTAGTAACACGCCATCGTTCCTTTTAGAGCAACCTATGGCCTTGAGAAGTTGCCTGATGATTTCTGAATGATCACATGTTGACCTCATGACTAAATAGAGTCTAGCTGTGTGTAATCTAATGTCAGTTGAAATACAGCTGATCTGTGATGGTCTCAGACCTGTTAAGAGAGTATTGGGGAGCATTTTGTGCACCCCCCCCCCCTATAATGATTGATGATTATTTATTCACTTAACAAAAATAGAACATGTGCATCATGAAACGTGCATAACAGTTATGTTGGAGGAAGAACCTCTACCTCTGTAGTAAATTGACGCATTTTCATCACGATGTTACGCGGCTCCCCTGAGGCGTAGAAGGACCAGAGAGGACTTGTTTGAAAGCTTGAGATTTCTAGTTTCCAACACAAAGCACCGCAAGTCTCTATCACTTTCTGTTCCAAAGTCATGTCCGAAAAACAGCGATGTTGTAAATGGTGTTTACAACAAGCGCTATTCGGCGCCCCCTCCAGCAGCAAGGATCCACTCACCCATTCACGCTCCAGTGCACGCAGACACCGGGAGTGGACGGGTCACCCACAATAACCACGTGCACCTTCAGGAGGAGGATTTCGAACTTCCGATCAAGAGACGACCCGCTCTACCATCTGCGCCACTAGTCTGCCCCTAGACAGTCGTCAGTCTTCCTGCATAATTAGTAAGTCAGTTTTTGGCCAAATTTCATTCACTTGATTTTCCAAATATTGCTGCGGCAGAAACGCCTGCTGACAGAGTCATTTCTATGACGATTATTACGTGTTTTTCCTCTCCCATGAAATATGACAAATGATTCTTAGCGGTAGAAAAATTGTAGCCTCTGGGTCACTTGTGTCCACAATACAAATACAATTCTGCTCCTTTCTGACTTGCAGCATCCCCCCCCCCCCCCCCTCAAAACAGTTCAGTCCAAACATGACACAACTCTAAAATGTCAGTAACAAATCTGGAAGAAGACTGCTTTGAACATGGATGTAAAGTTCTCCTGGCTGCCAGTTGGACCTCTGAGGTGCTCCCCACTAACACCGTTGTGGTTGAGCCGCTGTCTTCGTCTTTGGCTCTCACGGATTGCAGTCCTTTCTCGGGAAAGGGAGGTTGGCCGACCACCGGTACAGAGGACACCATGACGCCCATATGAGCAGGGATCATTGGAGCTCCTGGAACAGAAAAATATGGAATTGCGTTTACATGGAGAACACTATAAGTTACTTTCCTGATGTAAAGTTTGACACCTGGAAGAACGCCAGACAAACATGTTACTTTAGTCATTAGTGGATGCACAGACACATATAAAGAGCATTTTACACCAATCGATTTTGGGGGAAATGAGAACAAAAATCATAATTGAACCCAAAGTACACAGATTATGCAGGAAATACTAATAGATACACAGAAATATGCCACATGACATGGTAAATAAACTTAAGAATTATTTTCATCTTGAACTGTAACACCAAGGCATTACAACGTTCAGCAGGTGGTTTTACTTTTTTAGAGACAGCTACTCCTGCTCTGCTCCAAAAGGACTTCAAGCCCTGTACTAATGTCCACAAAGCTTGAGCAGACGAACACGTGGTGGAAAAGCGTGGAAACTACAAGAGTGAGGGACAAACGAAAGGCTATTGTACACATCGGTAGGGTACATTGGCATATTTTACTGTCACAAATGTGCATATATTTCAGATGTGCGACAGAACATAAAGAAATAAAGCAACATTAAACTTGACTCTTTCCGTGCGGCGGTTTTTCAATGCTAAGCTAACTAGCTAAATGAAGTGAATTTAGCATCCCCAACAAAAATTTCCACTCGCTCCGCTTGTCCACGCATCATTGCGAGTTCTCGATCCACAACGCATGCATTGGGATCGAACCGGCGACCTTGAACGGTGTACATTACATATGGGCAGCTTCGCTACCGCTTGACCACCGAGTCGCCGGCAAATACTGTAGTATCCAGGTAATATTTAATTACGACAACGAAGTTTTCTCAATTCAAAACAAATGACGTCATCAAATGACGTTAAAACGTGAATTCAGCGATCACTTAAATAAATTAATAGACGCAAACAAACCACCTTGTGCTTTTATCCATTGAGTTTGTTGGTTATTATCCAAGTCTTACATTTACCTCGCAAATGTTTGAAGACTGGCAGTAAACTTCCTATCGTAGCATGGTTTGGCTATGTGCTCAACGAATTAGGGTCGGGCGGAACCGCAATATAAAATAATTGTTCCGTCTATAAACAAATCAAATAATATTATATTGAAATGCATAATAATACGTTGATCACCTTGTTATTGCGTCTTTTCGTCGTATGGTTTTCCTATGCGTGTGCAAAGCTAATTAGCTTTATCAAGTCAATTGGGGGGGACAAAAATTCCCAAAACTTGAACGCTTAGGATTCTTTTTTTGTCTTTTTTTTTTTTTTTTTTTACAAAAATCGATGGATAGATACGTGCTTAACATAAAATAAAAGCCTGATGCAAATTGATGATTGAATGATTAAACATTTACATTTGATCATACTTTTATTGGTCACACGTGTCAACATTCACACGGGAGCGTGTGTATTCCATTACTTTATCCAATCAGAGTACTGTATTCTCAAAACTTTCACTTTGATTTGATTTATATTTACCATAGCTTTAATATTCACGCATAAATGCAGCATATTCACTTGTTACACAGTCTGTTAGGAATTCATTTACTATTATTTAGGAATAATTTTTAAAAAAAAGCACTTTGCAAATGAATGACAGCTTATCTTTTCCCCGACTGATTTGATCTTTTCTTATTAATGTTATGAATATGAAGCTGAAACGTAATGATTGAGCACTGCAATGTACTCCTTTGATTTTCAGAAAGTAACTGTATTCTAAATACCCTCAAATGAATACTCTAAATACTTATTCTAAATACATGCATCCTGTTACAACCCAACACTGGTAATAAATACATCTTGGACATAACAATGCATTTGATTACATTACATCAGGGGTGTTAAAAAAAAAGAAAACATCTTTGAGGGCCACATATTAAAGTACAGTGGGTTGCATAAGTATGGGTATGGGCCCCCCTTCAACTTTTTGACATTTTGCCATGCTATGGACCATAAATGTGCAAGACACACACTAGTAACACGCCATCGTTCCTTTTAGAGCAACCTATGGCCTTGAGAAGTTGCCTGATGATTTCTGAATGATCACATGTTGACCTCATGACTAAATAGAGTCTAGCTGTGTGTAATCTAATGTCAGTTGAAATACAGCTGATCTGTGATGGTCTCAGGTCTGTTAAGAGAGTATTGGGGAGCATTTTGTGCACCCCCCCTCCCTATAATGATTATTTATTCACTTAACAAAAATAGAACATGTGCATCATGAAACGTGCATAACAGTTATGTTGGAGGAAGAACCTCTACCTCTGTAGTAAATTGACGCATTTTCATCACGATGTTACGCGGCTCCCCTGAGGCGTAGAAGGACCAGAGAGGACTTGTTTGAAAGCTTGAGATTTCTAGTTTCCAACACAAAGCACCGCAAGTCTCTATCACTTTCTGTTCCAAAGTCATGTCCGAAAAACAGCGATGTTGTAAATGTTGTTTACAACAAGCGCTATTCGGCGCCCCCTCCAGCAGCAAGGATCCACTCACCCATTCACGCTCCAGTGCACGCAGACACCGGGAGTGGACGGGTCACCCACAATAACCACGTGCACCTTCAGGAGGAGGATTTCGAACTTCCGATCAAGAGACGACCCGCTCTACCATCTGCGCCACTAGTCTGCCCCTAGACAGTCGTCAGTCTTCCTGCATAATTAGTAAGTCAGTTTTTGGCCAAATTTCATTCACTTGATTTTCCAAATATTGCTGCGGCAGAAACGCCTGCTGACAGAGTCATTTCTATGACGATTATTACGTGTTTTTCCTCTCCCATGAAATATGACAAATGATTCTTAGCGGTAGAAAAATTGTAGCCTCTGGGTCACTTGTGTCCACAATACAAATACAATTCTGCTCCTTTCTGACTTGCAGCATCCCCCCCCCCCCTCAAAACAGTTCAGCCCAAACATGACACAACTCTAAAATGTCACGTAACAAATCTGGAAGAAGACTGCTTTGAACATGGATGTAAAGTTCTCCTGGCTGCCAGTTGGACCTCTGAGGTGCTCCCCACTAACACCGTTGTGGTTGAGCCGCTGTCTTCGTCTTTGGCTCTCACGGATTGCAGTCCTTTCTCGGGAAAGGGAGGTTGGCCGACCACCGGTACAGAGGACACCATGACGCCCATATGAGCAGGGATCATTGGAGCTCCTGGAACAGAAAAATATGGAATTGCGTTTACATGGAGAACACTATACGTTACTTTCCTGATGTAAAGTTTGACACCTGGAAGAACGCCAGACAAACATGTTACTTTAGTCATTAGTGGATGCACAGACACATATAAAGAGCATTTTACACCAATCGATTTTGGGGGAAATGAGAACAAAAATCATAATTGAACCCAAAATACACAGATTATGCAGGAAATACTAATAGATACACAGAAATATGCCACATGACATGGTAAATAAACTTAAGAATTATTTTCATCTTGAACTGTAACACCAAGGCATTACAACGTTCAGCAGGTGGTTTTACTTTTTTAGAGACAGCTACTCCTGCTCTGCTCCAAAAGGACTTCAAGCCCTGTACTAATGTCCACAAAGCTTGAGCAGACGAACACGTGGTGGAAAAGCGTGGAAACTACAAGAGTGAGGGACAAACGAAAGGCTATTGTACACATCGGTAGGGTACATTGGCATATTTTACTGTCACAAATGTGCATATATTTCAGATGTGCGACAGAACATAAAGAAATAAAGCAACATTAAACTTGACTCTTTCCGTGCGGCGGTTTTTCAATGCTAAGCTAACTAGCTAAATGAAGTGAATTTAGCATCCCCAACAAAAATTTCCACTCGCTCCGCTTGTCCACGCATCATCGCGAGTTCAATTTTCACTCGCTCCGCTTGTCCACGCATCATTGCGAGTTCTCGATCCACAACGCATGCATTGGGATCGAACCGGCGACCTTGAACGGTGTACATTACATATGGGCAGCTTCGCTACCGCTTGACCACCGAGTCGCCGGCAAATACTGTAGTATCCAGGTAATATTTAATTACGACAACGAAGTTTTCTCAATTCAAAACAAATGACGTCATCAAATGACGTTAAAACGTGAATTCAGCGATCACTTAAATAAATTAATAGACGCAAACAAACCACCTTGTGCTTTTATCCATTGAGTTTGTTGGTTATTATCCAAGTCTTACATTTACCTCGCAAATGTTTGAAGACTGGCAGTAAACTTCCTATCGTAGCATGGTTTGGCTATGTGCTCAACGAATTAGGGTCGGGCGGAACCGCAATATAAAATAATTGTTCCGTCTATAAACAAATCAAATAATATTATATTGAAATGCATAATAATACGTTGATCACCTTGTTATTGCGTCTTTTCGTCGTATGGTTTTCCTATGCGTGTGCAAAGCTAATTAGCTTTATCAAGTCAATTGGGGGGGACAAAAATTCCCAAAACTTGAACGCTTAGGATTCTTTTTTTGTCTTTTTTTTTTTTTTTTTTTACAAAAATCGATGGATAGATACGTGCTTAACATAAAATAAAAGCCTGATGCAAATTGATGATTGAATGATTAAACATTTACATTTGATCATACTTTTATTGGTCACACGTGTCAACATTCACACGGGAGCGTGTGTATTCCATTACTTTATCCAATCAGAGTACTGTATTCTCAAAACTTTCACTTTGATTTGATTTATATTTACCATAGCTTTAATATTCACGCATAAATGCAGCATATTCACTTGTTACACAGTCTGTTAGGAATTCATTTACTATTATTTAGGAATAATTTTTAAAAAAAGCACTTTGCAAATGAATGACAGCTTATCTTTTCCCCGACTGATTTGATCTTTTCTTATTAATGTTATGAATATGAAGCTGAAACGTAATGATTGAGCACTGCAATGTACTCCTTTGATTTTCAGAAAGTAACTGTATTCTAAATACCCTCAAATGAATACTCTAAATACTTATTCTAAATACATGCATCCTGTTACAACCCAACACTGGTAATAAATACATCTTGGACATAACAATGCATTTGATTACATTACATCAGGGGTGTTAAAAAAAAAGAAAACATCTTTGAGGGCCACATATTAAAGTACAGTGGGTTGCATAAGTATGGGTATGGGCCCCCCTTCAACTTTTTGACATTTTGCCATGCTATGGACCATAAATGTGCAAGACACACACTAGTAACACGCCATCGTTCCTTTTAGAGCAACCTATGGCCTTGAGAAGTTGCCTGATGATTTCTGAATGATCACATGTTGACCTCATGACTAAATAGAGTCTAGCTGTGTGTAATCTAATGTCAGTTGAAATACAGCTGATCTGTGATGGTCTCAGACCTGTTAAGAGAGTATTGGGGAGCATTTTGTGCACCCCCCCTCCCTATAATGATTGATGATTATTTATTCACTTAACAAAAATAGAACATGTGCATCATGAAACGTGCATAACAGTTATGTTGGAGGAAGAACCTCTACCTCTGTAGTAAATTGACGCATTTTCATCACGATGTTACGCGGCTCCCCTGAGGCGTAGAAGGACCAGAGAGGACTTGTTTGAAAGCTTGAGATTTCTAGTTTCCAACACAAAGCACCGCAAGTCTCTATCACTTTCTGTTCCAAAGTCATGTCCGAAAAACAGCGATGTTGTAAATGGTGTTTACAACAAGCGCTATTCGGCGCCCCCTCCAGCAGCAAGGATCCACTCACCCATTCACGCTCCAGTGCACGCAGACACCGGGAGTGGACGGGTCACCCACAATAACCACGTGCACCTTCAGGAGGAGGATTTCGAACTTCCGATCAAGAGACGACCCGCTCTACCATCTGCGCCACTAGTCTGCCCCTAGACAGTCGTCAGTCTTCCTGCATAATTAGTAAGTCAGTTTTTGGCCAAATTTCATTCACTTGATTTTCCAAATATTGCTGCGGCAGAAACGCCTGCTGACAGAGTCATTTCTATGACGATTATTACGTGTTTTTCCTCTCCCATGAAATATGACAAATGATTCTTAGCGGTAGAAAAATTGTAGCCTCTGGGTCACTTGTGTCCACAATACAAATACAATTCTGCTCCTTTCTGACTTGCAGCATCCCCCCCCCCCCCTCAAAACAGTTCAGCCCAAACATGACACAACTCTAAAATGTCACGTAACAAATCTGGAAGAAGACTGCTTTGAACATGGATGTAAAGTTCTCCTGGCTGCCAGTTGGACCTCTGAGGTGCTCCCCACTAACACCGTTGTGGTTGAGCCGCTGTCTTCGTCTTTGGCTCTCACGGATTGCAGCCCTTTCTCGGGAAAGGGAGGTTGGCCGACCACCGGTACAGAGGACACCATGACGCCCATATGAGCAGGGATCATTGGAGCTCCTGGAACAGAAAAATATGGAATTGCGTTTACATGGAGAACACTATACGTTACTTTCCTGATGTAAAGTTTGACACCTGGAAGAACGCCAGACAAACATGTTACTTTAGTCATTAGTGGATGCACAGACACATATAAAGAGCATTTTACACCAATCGATTTTGGGGGAAATGAGAACAAAAATCATAATTGAACCCAAAATACACAGATTATGCAGGAAATACTAATAGATACACAGAAATATGCCACATGACATGGTAAATAAACTTAAGAATTATTTTCATCTTGAACTGTAACACCAAGGCATTACAACGTTCAGCAGGTGGTTTTACTTTTTTAGAGACAGCTACTCCTGCTCTGCTCCAAAAGGACTTCAAGCCCTGTACTAATGTCCACAAAGCTTGAGCAGACGAACACGTGGTGGAAAAGCGTGGAAACTACAAGAGTGAGGGACAAACGAAAGGCTATTGTACACATCGGTAGGGTACATTGGCATATTTTACTGTCACAAATGTGCATATATTTCAGATGTGCGACAGAACATAAAGAAATAAAGCAACATTAAACTTGACTCTTTCCGTGCGGCGGTTTTTCAATGCTAAGCTAACTAGCTAAATGAAGTGAATTTAGCATCCCCAACAAAAATTTCCACTCGCTCCGCTTGTCCACGCATCATCGCGAGTTCAATTTTCACTCGCTCCGCTTGTCCACGCATCATTGCGAGTTCTCGATCCACAACGCATGCATTGGGATCGAACCGGCGACCTTGAACGGTGTACATTACATATGGGCAGCTTCGCTACCGCTTGACCACCGAGTCGCCGGCAAATACTGTAGTATCCAGGTAATATTTAATTACGACAACGAAGTTTTCTCAATTCAAAACAAATGACGTCATCAAATGACGTTAAAACGTGAATTCAGCGATCACTTAAATAAATTAATAGACGCAAACAAACCGCCTTGTGCTTTTATCCATTGAGTTTGTTGGTTATTATCCAAGTCTTACATTTACCTCTCAAATGTTTGAAGACTGGCAGTAAACTTCCTATCGTAGCATGGTTTGGCTATGTGCTCAACGAATTAGGGTCGGGCGGAACCGCAATATAAAATAATTGTTCCGTCTATAAACAAATCAAATAATATTATATTGAAATGCATAATAATACGTTGATCACCTTGTTATTGCGTCTTTTCGTCGTATGGTTTTCCTATGCGTGTGCAAAGCTAATTAGCTTTATCAAGTCAACTGGGGGGGACAAAAATTCCCAAAACTTGAACGCTTAGGATTCTTTTTTTGTCTTTTTTTTTTTTTTTTTTTTTACAAAAATCGATGGATAGATACGTGCTTAACATAAAATAAAAGCCTGATGCAAATTGATGATTGAATGATTAAACATTTACATTTGATCATACTTTTATTGGTCACAACATGTCAACATTCACACGGGAGCGTGTGTATTCCATTACTTTATCCAATCAGAGTACTGTATTCTCAAAACTTTCACTTTGATTTGATTTATATTTACCATAGCTTTAATATTCACGCATAAATGCAGCATATTCACTTGTTACACAGTCTGTTAGGAATTCATTTACTATTATTTAGGAATAATTTTTAAAAAAAGCACTTTGCAAATGAATGACAGCTTATCTTTTCCCCGACTGATTTGATCTTTTCTTATTAATGTTATGAATATGAAGCTGAAACGTAATGATTGAGCACTGCAATGTACTCCTTTGATTTTCAGAAAGTAACTGTATTCTAAATACCCTCAAATGAATACTCTAAATACTTATTCTAAATACATGCATCCTGTTACAACCCAACACTGGTAATAAATACATCTTGGACATAACAATGCATTTGATTACATTACATCAGGGGTGTTAAAAAAAAAAGAAAACATCTTTGAGGGCCACATATTAAAGTACAGTGGGTTGCATAAGTATGGGTATGGGCCCCCCTTCAACTTTTTGACATTTTGCCATGCTATGGACCATAAATGTGCAAGACACACACTAGTAACACGCCATCGTTCCTTTTAGAGCAACCTATGGCCTTGAGAAGTTGCCTGATGATTTCTGAATGATCACATGTTGACCTCATGACTAAATAGAGTCTAGCTGTGTGTAATCTAATGTCAGTTGAAATACAGCTGATCTGTGATGGTCTCAGACCTGTTAAGAGAGTATTGGGGAGCATTTTGTGCACCCCCCCTCCCTATAATGATTGATGATTATTTATTCACTTAACAAAAATAGAACATGTGCATCATGAAACGTGCATAACAGTTATGTTGGAGGAAGAACCTCTACCTCTGTAGTAAATTGACGCATTTTCATCACGATGTTACGCGGCTCCCCTGAGGCGTAGAAGGACCAGAGAGGACTTGTTTGAAAGCTTGAGATTTCTAGTTTCCAACACAAAGCACCGCAAGTCTCTATCACTTTCTGTTCCAAAGTCATGTCCGAAAAACAGCGATGTTGTAAATGGTGTTTACAACAAGCGCTATTCGGCGCCCCCTCCAGCAGCAAGGATCCACTCACCCATTCACGCTCCAGTGCACGCAGACACCGGGAGTGGACGGGTCACCCACAATAACCACGTGCACCTTCAGGAGGAGGATTTCGAACTTCCGATCAAGAGACGACCCGCTCTACCATCTGCGCCACTAGTCTGCCCCTAGACAGTCGTCAGTCTTCCTGCATAATTAGTAAGTCAGTTTTTGGCCAAATTTCATTCACTTGATTTTCCAAATATTGCTGCGGCAGAAACGCCTGCTGACAGAGTCATTTCTATGACGATTATTACGTGTTTTTCCTCTCCCATGAAATATGACAAATGATTCTTAGCGGTAGAAAAATTGTAGCCTCTGGGTCACTTGTGTCCACAATACAAATACAATTCTGCTCCTTTCTGACTTGCAGCATCCCCCCCCCCCCTCAAAACAGTTCAGCCCAAACATGACACAACTCTAAAATGTCACGTAACAAATCTGGAAGAAGACTGCTTTGAACATGGATGTAAAGTTCTCCTGGCTGCCAGTTGGACCTCTGAGGTGCTCCCCACTAACACCGTTGTGGTTGAGCCGCTGTCTTCGTCTTTGGCTCTCACGGATTGCAGTCCTTTCTCGGGAAAGGGAGGTTGGCCGACCACCGGTACAGAGGACACCATGACGCCCATATGAGCAGGGATCATTGGAGCTCCTGGAACAGAAAAATATGGAATTGCGTTTACATGGAGAACACTATACGTTACTTTCCTGATGTAAAGTTTGACACCTGGAAGAACGCCAGACAAACATGTTACTTTAGTCATTAGTGGATGCACAGACACATATAAAGAGCATTTTACACCAATCGATTTTGGGGGAAATGAGAACAAAAATCATAATTGAACCCAAAATACACAGATTATGCAGGAAATACTAATAGATACACAGAAATATGCCACATGACATGGTAAATAAACTTAAGAATTATTTTCATCTTGAACTGTAACACCAAGGCATTACAACGTTCAGCAGGTGGTTTTACTTTTTTAGAGACAGCTACTCCTGCTCTGCTCCAAAAGGACTTCAAGCCCTGTACTAATGTCCACAAAGCTTGAGCAGACGAACACGTGGTGGAAAAGCGTGGAAACTACAAGAGTGAGGGACAAACGAAAGGCTATTGTACACATCGGTAGGGTACATTGGCATATTTTACTGTCACAAATGTGCATATATTTCAGATGTGCGACAGAACATAAAGAAATAAAGCAACATTAAACTTGACTCTTTCCGTGCGGCGGTTTTTCAATGCTAAGCTAACTAGCTAAATGAAGTGAATTTAGCATCCCCAACAAAAATTTCCACTCGCTCCGCTTGTCCACGCATCATCGCGAGTTCAATTTTCACTCGCTCCGCTTGTCCACGCATCATTGCGAGTTCTCGATCCACAACGCATGCATTGGGATCGAACCGGCGACCTTGAACGGTGTACATTACATATGGGCAGCTTCGCTACCGCTTGACCACCGAGTCGCCGGCAAATACTGTAGTATCCAGGTAATATTTAATTACGACAACGAAGTTTTCTCAATTCAAAACAAATGACGTCATCAAATGACGTTAAAACGTGAATTCAGCGATCACTTAAATAAATTAATAGACGCAAACAAACCGCCTTGTGCTTTTATCCATTGAGTTTGTTGGTTATTATCCAAGTCTTACATTTACCTCTCAAATGTTTGAAGACTTGCAGTAAACTTCCTATCGTAGCATGGTTTGGCTATGTGCTCAACGAATTAGGGTCGGGCGGAACCGCAATATAAAATAATTGTTCCGTCTATAAACAAATCAAATAATATTATATTGAAATGCATAATAATACGTTGATCACCTTGTTATTGCGTCTTTTCGTCGTATGGTTTTCCTATGCGTGTGCAAAGCTAATTAGCTTTATCAAGTCAACTGGGGGGGACAAAAATTCCCAAAACTTGAACGCTTAGGATTCTTTTTTTGTCTTTTTTTTTTTTTTTTTTTTTACAAAAATCGATGGATAGATACGTGCTTAACATAAAATAAAAGCCTGATGCAAATTGATGATTGAATGATTAAACATTTACATTTGATCATACTTTTATTGGTCACAACATGTCAACATTCACACGGGAGCGTGTGTATTCCATTACTTTATCCAATCAGAGTACTGTATTCTCAAAACTTTCACTTTGATTTGATTTATATTTACCATAGCTTTAATATTCACGCATAAATGCAGCATATTCACTTGTTACACAGTCTGTTAGGAATTCATTTACTATTATTTAGGAATAATTTTTAAAAAAAGCACTTTGCAAATGAATGACAGCTTATCTTTTCCCCGACTGATTTGATCTTTTCTTATTAATGTTATGAATATGAAGCTGAAACGTAATGATTGAGCACTGCAATGTACTCCTTTGATTTTCAGAAAGTAACTGTATTCTAAATACCCTCAAATGAATACTCTAAATACTTATTCTAAATACATGCATCCTGTTACAACCCAACACTGGTAATAAATACATCTTGGACATAACAATGCATTTGATTACATTACATCAGGGGTGTTAAAAAAAAAAGAAAACATCTTTGAGGGCCACATATTAAAGTACAGTGGGTTGCATAAGTATGGGTATGGGCCCCCCTTCAACTTTTTGACATTTTGCCATGCTATGGACCATAAATGTGCAAGACACACACTAGTAACACGCCATCGTTCCTTTTAGAGCAACCTATGGCCTTGAGAAGTTGCCTGATGATTTCTGAATGATCACATGTTGACCTCATGACTAAATAGAGTCTAGCTGTGTGTAATCTAATGTCAGTTGAAATACAGCTGATCTGTGATGGTCTCAGACCTGTTAAGAGAGTATTGGGGAGCATTTTGTGCACCCCCCCTCCCTATAATGATTGATGATTATTTATTCACTTAACAAAAATAGAACATGTGCATCATGAAACGTGCATAACAGTTATGTTGGAGGAAGAACCTCTACCTCTGTAGTAAATTGACGCATTTTCATCACGATGTTACGCGGCTCCCCTGAGGCGTAGAAGGACCAGAGAGGACTTGTTTGAAAGCTTGAGATTTCTAGTTTCCAACACAAAGCACCGCAAGTCTCTATCACTTTCTGTTCCAAAGTCATGTCCGAAAAACAGCGATGTTGTAAATGGTGTTTACAACAAGCGCTATTCGGCGCCCCCTCCAGCAGCAAGGATCCACTCACCCATTCACGCTCCAGTGCACGCAGACACCGGGAGTGGACGGGTCACCCACAATAACCACGTGCACCTTCAGGAGGAGGATTTCGAACTTCCGATCAAGAGACGACCCGCTCTACCATCTGCGCCACTAGTCTGCCCCTAGACAGTCGTCAGTCTTCCTGCATAATTAGTAAGTCAGTTTTTGGCCAAATTTCATTCACTTGATTTTCCAAATATTGCTGCGGCAGAAACGCCTGCTGACAGAGTCATTTCTATGACGATTATTACGTGTTTTTCCTCTCCCATGAAATATGACAAATGATTCTTAGCGGTAGAAAAATTGTAGCCTCTGGGTCACTTGTGTCCACAATACAAATACAATTCTGCTCCTTTCTGACTTGCAGCATCCCCCCCCCCCTCAAAACAGTTCAGCCCAAACATGACACAACTCTAAAATGTCACGTAACAAATCTGGAAGAAGACTGCTTTGAACATGGATGTAAAGTTCTCCTGGCTGCCAGTTGGACCTCTGAGGTGCTCCCCACTAACACCGTTGTGGTTGAGCCGCTGTCTTCGTCTTTGGCTCTCACGGATTGCAGTCCTTTCTCGGGAAAGGGAGGTTGGCCGACCACCGGTACAGAGGACACCATGACGCCCATATGAGCAGGGATCATTGGAGCTCCTGGAACAGAAAAATATGGAATTGCGTTTACATGGAGAACACTATACGTTACTTTCCTGATGTAAAGTTTGACACCTGGAAGAACGCCAGACAAACATGTTACTTTAGTCATTAGTGGATGCACAGACACATATAAAGAGCATTTTACACCAATCGATTTTGGGGGAAATGAGAACAAAAATCATAATTGAACCCAAAATACACAGATTATGCAGGAAATACTAATAGATACACAGAAATATGCCACATGACATGGTAAATAAACTTAAGAATTATTTTCATCTTGAACTGTAACACCAAGGCATTACAACGTTCAGCAGGTGGTTTTACTTTTTTAGAGACAGCTACTCCTGCTCTGCTCCAAAAGGACTTCAAGCCCTGTACTAATGTCCACAAAGCTTGAGCAGACGAACACGTGGTGGAAAAGCGTGGAAACTACAAGAGTGAGGGACAAACGAAAGGCTATTGTACACATCGGTAGGGTACATTGGCATATTTTACTGTCACAAATGTGCATATATTTCAGATGTGCGACAGAACATAAAGAAATAAAGCAACATTAAACTTGACTCTTTCCGTGCGGCGGTTTTTCAATGCTAAGCTAACTAGCTAAATGAAGTGAATTTAGCATCCCCAACAAAAATTTCCACTCGCTCCGCTTGTCCACGCATCATCGCGAGTTCAATTTTCACTCGCTCCGCTTGTCCACGCATCATTGCGAGTTCTCGATCCACAACGCATGCATGGGCTATATGCACAGTGACCCCACGTGATTTCCGCCTGGACAGTCAGCCAGAGGCTGTCCTTCCTGTCTGTCATCTCTTCCCATTAAAAATTAGCAGGTCCCACAGAAATGAAGCAATAGCTTAAGATTTGGTAAAGGACAGCGAGTAAAAGTTCGGATGTGGCTGGAGCAGGTTAAAAAATATTACGTGAGACGCAACGACTTCACTGGAGGAAACCTCCGTGTTCATAACGGTGGATGTTTTTGTCTTGAGGCTAACGCGGCTAACAAAATAAAAAATAAAACTAGCGCAAAGTTTTGAACGAGCCTGCGCAAAAAAGAATCGTCCTGTTAGTAGTTTAAATAATATTTACTTGTTTACATGTTATATTATCATTTTTCAACACTAGCCTTTAGCTCTAAGATAAAAGCTCCTACCTTACGACAGCTGGCGTTTCCTTTGGGTGCTGGATTCACAGCGAACATGATGTTTGTAATACGTTGCTGTGACTGTCCATCAGTAACTCGTTGTCCTTAACCAGATCCTGAGCTATCGCTATTTTTGTGTGAGAACCTGCTAATTGTGAACGTAAACGACCAGCGACAGGAAGTGCTGCGTCTGGCTGACTGTCCAGGAAGACGTCACGTGGGGAAACTGTGCATATAGCCCATTGGGATCGAACCGGCGACCTTGAACGGTGTACATTACATATGGGCAGCTTCGCTACCGCTTGACCACCGAGTCGCCGGCAAATACTGTAGTATCCAGGTAATATTTAATTACGACAACGAAGTTTTCTCAATTCAAAACAAATGACGTCATCAAATGACGTTAAAACGTGAATTCAGCGATCACTTAAATAAATTAATAGACGCAAACAAACCGCCTTGTGCTTTTATCCATTGAGTTTGTTGGTTATTATCCAAGTCTTACATTTACCTCTCAAATGTTTGAAGACTGGCAGTAAACTTCCTATCGTAGCATGGTTTGGCTATGTGCTCAACGAATTAGGGTCGGGCGGAACCGCAATATAAAATAATTGTTCCGTCTATAAACAAATCAAATAATATTATATTGAAATGCATAATAATACGTTGATCACCTTGTTATTGCGTCTTTTCGTCGTATGGTTTTCCTATGCGTGTGCAAAGCTAATTAGCTTTATCAAGTCAACTGGGGGGGACAAAAATTCCCAAAACTTGAACGCTTAGGATTCTTTTTTTGTCTTTTTTTTTTTTTTTTTTTTTTACAAAAATCGATGGATAGATACGTGCTTAACATAAAATAAAAGCCTGATGCAAATTGATGATTGAATGATTAAACATTTACATTTGATCATACTTTTATTGGTCACAACATGTCAACATTCACACGGGAGCGTGTGTATTCCATTACTTTATCCAATCAGAGTACTGTATTCTCAAAACTTTCACTTTGATTTGATTTATATTTACCATAGCTTTAATATTCACGCATAAATGCAGCATATTCACTTGTTACACAGTCTGTTAGGAATTCATTTACTATTATTTAGGAATAATTTTTAAAAAAAGCACTTTGCAAATGAATGACAGCTTATCTTTTCCCCGACTGATTTGATCTTTTCTTATTAATGTTATGAATATGAAGCTGAAACGTAATGATTGAGCACTGCAATGTACTCCTTTGATTTTCAGAAAGTAACTGTATTCTAAATACCCTCAAATGAATACTCTAAATACTTATTCTAAATACATGCATCCTGTTACAACCCAACACTGGTAATAAATACATCTTGGACATAACAATGCATTTGATTACATTACATCAGGGGTGTTAAAAAAAAAAGAAAACATCTTTGAGGGCCACATATTAAAGTACAGTGGGTTGCATAAGTATGGGTATGGGCCCCCCTTCAACTTTTTGACATTTTGCCATGCTATGGACCATAAATGTGCAAGACACACACTAGTAACACGCCATCGTTCCTTTTAGAGCAACCTATGGCCTTGAGAAGTTGCCTGATGATTTCTGAATGATCACATGTTGACCTCATGACTAAATAGAGTCTAGCTGTGTGTAATCTAATGTCAGTTGAAATACAGCTGATCTGTGATGGTCTCAGACCTGTTAAGAGAGTATTGGGGAGCATTTTGTGCACCCCCCCTCCCTATAATGATTGATGATTATTTATTCACTTAACAAAAATAGAACATGTGCATCATGAAACGTGCATAACAGTTATGTTGGAGGAAGAACCTCTACCTCTGTAGTAAATTGACGCATTTTCATCACGATGTTACGCGGCTCCCCTGAGGCGTAGAAGGACCAGAGAGGACTTGTTTGAAAGCTTGAGATTTCTAGTTTCCAACACAAAGCACCGCAAGTCTCTATCACTTTCTGTTCCAAAGTCATGTCCGAAAAACAGCGATGTTGTAAATGGTGTTTACAACAAGCGCTATTCGGCGCCCCCTCCAGCAGCAAGGATCCACACACCCATTCACGCTCCAGTGCACGCAGACACCGGGAGTGGACGGGTCACCCACAATAACCACGTGCACCTTCAGGAGGAGGATTTCGAACTTCCGATCAAGAGACGACCCGCTCTACCATCTGCGCCACTAGTCTGCCCCTAGACAGTCGTCAGTCTTCCTGCATAATTAGTAAGTCAGTTTTTGGCCAAATTTCATTCACTTGATTTTCCAAATATTGCTGCGGCAGAAACGCCTGCTGACAGAGTCATTTCTATGACGATTATTACGTGTTTTTCCTCTCCCATGAAATATGACAAATGATTCTTAGCGGTAGAAAAATTGTAGCCTCTGGGTCACTTGTGTCCACAATACAAATACAATTCTGCTCCTTTCTGACTTGCAGCATCCCCCCCCCCCCTCAAAACAGTTCAGCCCAAACATGACACAACTCTAAAATGTCACGTAACAAATCTGGAAGAAGACTGCTTTGAACATGGATGTAAAGTTCTCCTGGCTGCCAGTTGGACCTCTGAGGTGCTCCCCACTAACACCGTTGTGGTTGAGCCGCTGTCTTCGTCTTTGGCTCTCACGGATTGCAGCCCTTTCTCGGGAAAGGGAGGTTGGCCGACCACCGGTACAGAGGACACCATGACGCCCATATGAGCAGGGATCATTGGAGCTCCTGGAACAGAAAAATATGGAATTGCGTTTACATGGAGAACACTATACGTTACTTTCCTGATGTAAAGTTTGACACCTGGAAGAACGCCAGACAAACATGTTACTTTAGTCATTAGTGGATGCACAGACACATATAAAGAGCATTTTACACCAATCGATTTTGGGGGAAATGAGAACAAAAATCATAATTGAACCCAAAGTACACAGATTATGCAGGAAATACTAATAGATACACAGAAATATGCCACATGACATGGTAAATAAACTTAAGAATTATTTTCATCTTGAACTGTAACACCAAGGCATTACAACGTTCAGCAGGTGGTTTTACTTTTTTAGAGACAGCTACTCCTGCTCTGCTCCAAAAGGACTTCAAGCCCTGTACTAATGTCCACAAAGCTTGAGCAGACGAACACGTGGTGGAAAAGCGTGGAAACTACAAGAGTGAGGGACAAACGAAAGGCTATTGTACACATCGGTAGGGTACATTGGCATATTTTACTGTCACAAATGTGCATATATTTCAGATGTGCGACAGAACATAAAGAAATAAAGCAACATTAAACTTGACTCTTTCCGTGCGGCGGTTTTTCAATGCTAAGCTAACTAGCTAAATGAAGTGAATTTAGCATCCCCAACAAAAATTTCCACTCGCTCCGCTTGTCCACGCATCATCGCGAGTTCAATTTTCACTCGCTCCGCTTGTCCACGCATCATTGCGAGTTCTCGATCCACAACGCATGCATTGGGATCGAACCGGCGACCTTGAACGGTGTACATTACATATGGGCAGCTTCGCTACCGCTTGACCACCGAGTCGCCGGCAAATACTGTAGTATCCAGGTAATATTTAATTACGACAACGAAGTTTTCTCAATTCAAAACAAATGACGTCATCAAATGACGTTAAAACGTGAATTCAGCGATCACTTAAATAAATTAATAGACGCAAACAAACCACCTTGTGCTTTTATCCATTGAGTTTGTTGGTTATTATCCAAGTCTTACATTTACCTCGCAAATGTTTGAAGACTGGCAGTAAACTTCCTATCGTAGCATGGTTTGGCTATGTGCTCAACGAATTAGGGTCGGGCGGAACCGCAATATAAAATAATTGTTCCGTCTATAAACAAATCAAATAATATTATATTGAAATGCATAATAATACGTTGATCACCTTGTTATTGCGTCTTTTCGTCGTATGGTTTTCCTATGCGTGTGCAAAGCTAATTAGCTTTATCAAGTCAACTGGGGGGGACAAAAATTCCCAAAACTTGAACGCTTAGGATTCTTTTTTTGTCTTTTTTTTTTTTTTTTTTTTTACAAAAATCGATGGATAGATACGTGCTTAACATAAAATAAAAGCCTGATGCAAATTGATGATTGAATGATTAAACATTTACATTTGATCATACTTTTATTGGTCACACGTGTCAACATTCACACGGGAGCGTGTGTATTCCATTACTTTATCCAATCAGAGTACTGTATTCTCAAAACTTTCACTTTGATTTGATTTATATTTACCATAGCTTTAATATTCACGCATAAATGCAGCATATTCACTTGTTACACAGTCTGTTAGGAATTCATTTACTATTATTTAGGAATAATTTTTAAAAAAAGCACTTTGCAAATGAATGACAGCTTATCTTTTCCCCGACTGATTTGATCTTTTCTTATTAATGTTATGAATATGAAGCTGAAACGTAATGATTGAGCACTGCAATGTACTCCTTTGATTTTTAGAAAGTAACTGTATTCTAAATACCCTCAAATGAATACTCTAAATACTTATTCTAAATACATGCATCCTGTTACAACCCAACACTGGTAATAAATACATCTTGGACATAACAATGCATTTGATTACATTACATCAGGGGTGTTAAAAAAAAAGAAAACATCTTTGAGGGCCACATATTAAAGTACAGTGGGTTGCATAAGTATGGGTATGGGCCCCCCTTCAACTTTTTGACATTTTGCCATGCTATGGACCATAAATGTGCAAGACACACACTAGTAACACGCCATCGTTCCTTTTAGAGCAACCTATGGCCTTGAGAAGTTGCCTGATGATTTCTGAATGATCACATGTTGACCTCATGACTAAATAGAGTCTAGCTGTGTGTAATCTAATGTCAGTTGAAATACAGCTGATCTGTGATGGTCTCAGACCTGTTAAGAGAGTATTGGGGAGCATTTTGTGCACCCCCCCTCCCTATAATGATTGATGATTATTTATTCACTTAACAAAAATAGAACATGTGCATCATGAAACGTGCATAACAGTTATGTTGGAGGAAGAACCTCTACCTCTGTAGTAAATTGACGCATTTTCATCACGATGTTACGCGGCTCCCCTGAGGCGTAGAAGGACCAGAGAGGACTTGTTTGAAAGCTTGAGATTTCTAGTTTCCAACACAAAGCACCGCAAGTCTCTATCACTTTCTGTTCCAAAGTCATGTCCGAAAAACAGCGATGTTGTAAATGGTGTTTACAACAAGCGCTATTCGGCGCCCCCTCCAGCAGCAAGGATCCACTCACCCATTCACGCTCCAGTGCACGCAGACACCGGGAGTGGACGGGTCACCCACAATAACCACGTGCACCTTCAGGAGGAGGATTTCGAACTTCCGATCAAGAGACGACCCGCTCTACCATCTGCGCCACTAGTCTGCCCCTAGACAGTCGTCAGTCTTCCTGCATAATTAGTAAGTCAGTTTTTGGCCAAATTTCATTCACTTGATTTTCCAAATATTGCTGCGGCAGAAACGCCTGCTGACAGAGTCATTTCTATGACGATTATTACGTGTTTTTCCTCTCCCATGAAATATGACAAATGATTCTTAGCGGTAGAAAAATTGTAGCCTCTGGGTCACTTGTGTCCACAATACAAATACAATTCTGCTCCTTTCTGACTTGCAGCATCCCCCCCCCCCCTCAAAACAGTTCAGCCCAAACATGACACAACTCTAAAATGTCACGTAACAAATCTGGAAGAAGACTGCTTTGAACATGGATGTAAAGTTCTCCTGGCTGCCAGTTGGACCTCTGAGGTGCTCCCCACTAACACCGTTGTGGTTGAGCCGCTGTCTTCGTCTTTGGCTCTCACGGATTGCAGTCCTTTCTCGGGAAAGGGAGGTTGGCCGACCACCGGTACAGAGGACACCATGACGCCCATATGAGCAGGGATCATTGGAGCTCCTGGAACAGAAAAATATGGAATTGCGTTTACATGGAGAACACTATACGTTACTTTCCTGATGTAAAGTTTGACACCTGGAAGAACGCCAGACAAACATGTTACTTTAGTCATTAGTGGATGCACAGACACATATAAAGAGCATTTTACACCAATCGATTTTGGGGGAAATGAGAACAAAAATCATAATTGAACCCAAAATACACAGATTATGCAGGAAATACTAATAGATACACAGAAATATGCCACATGACATGGTAAATAAACTTAAGAATTATTTTCATCTTGAACTGTAACACCAAGGCATTACAACGTTCAGCAGGTGGTTTTACTTTTTTAGAGACAGCTACTCCTGCTCTGCTCCAAAAGGACTTCAAGCCCTGTACTAATGTCCACAAAGCTTGAGCAGACGAACACGTGGTGGAAAAGCGTGGAAACTACAAGAGTGAGGGACAAACGAAAGGCTATTGTACACATCGGTAGGGTACATTGGCATATTTTACTGTCACAAATGTGCATATATTTCAGATGTGCGACAGAACATAAAGAAATAAAGCAACATTAAACTTGACTCTTTCCGTGCGGCGGTTTTTCAATGCTAAGCTAACTAGCTAAATGAAGTGAATTTAGCATCCCCAACAAAACGCATCATCGCGAGTTCAATTTTCACTCGCTCCGCTTGTCCACGCATCATTGCGAGTTCTCGATCCACAACGCATGCATTGGGATCGAACCGGCGACCTTGAACGGTGTACATTACATATGGGCAGCTTCGCTACCGCTTGACCACCGAGTCGCCGGCAAATACTGTAGTATCCAGGTAATATTTAATTACGACAACGAAGTTTTCTCAATTCAAAACAAATGACGTCATCAAATGACGTTAAAACGTGAATTCAGCGATCACTTAAATAAATTAATAGACGCAAACAAACCGCCTTGTGCTTTTATCCATTGAGTTTGTTGGTTATTATCCAAGTCTTACATTTACCTCTCAAATGTTTGAAGACTGGCAGTAAACTTCCTATCGTAGCATGGTTTGGCTATGTGCTCAACGAATTAGGGTCGGGCGGAACCGCAATATAAAATAATTGTTCCGTCTATAAACAAATCAAATAATATTATATTGAAATGCATAATAATACGTTGATCACCTTGTTATTGCGTCTTTTCGTCGTATGGTTTTCCTATGCGTGTGCAAAGCTAATTAGCTTTATCAAGTCAACTGGGGGGGACAAAAATTCCCAAAACTTGAACGCTTAGGATTCTTTTTTTGTCTTTTTTTTTTTTTTTTTTTTTACAAAAATCGATGGATAGATACGTGCTTAACATAAAATAAAAGCCTGATGCAAATTGATGATTGAATGATTAAACATTTACATTTGATCATACTTTTATTGGTCACAACATGTCAACATTCACACGGGAGCGTGTGTATTCCATTACTTTATCCAATCAGAGTACTGTATTCTCAAAACTTTCACTTTGATTTGATTTATATTTACCATAGCTTTAATATTCACGCATAAATGCAGCATATTCACTTGTTACACAGTCTGTTAGGAATTCATTTACTATTATTTAGGAATAATTTTTAAAAAAAGCACTTTGCAAATGAATGACAGCTTATCTTTTCCCCGACTGATTTGATCTTTTCTTATTAATGTTATGAATATGAAGCTGAAACGTAATGATTGAGCACTGCAATGTACTCCTTTGATTTTCAGAAAGTAACTGTATTCTAAATACCCTCAAATGAATACTCTAAATACTTATTCTAAATACATGCATCCTGTTACAACCCAACACTGGTAATAAATACATCTTGGACATAACAATGCATTTGATTACATTACATCAGGGGTGTTAAAAAAAAAAGAAAACATCTTTGAGGGCCACATATTAAAGTACAGTGGGTTGCATAAGTATGGGTATGGGCCCCCCTTCAACTTTTTGACATTTTGCCATGCTATGGACCATAAATGTGCAAGACACACACTAGTAACACGCCATCGTTCCTTTTAGAGCAACCTATGGCCTTGAGAAGTTGCCTGATGATTTCTGAATGATCACATGTTGACCTCATGACTAAATAGAGTCTAGCTGTGTGTAATCTAATGTCAGTTGAAATACAGCTGATCTGTGATGGTCTCAGACCTGTTAAGAGAGTATTGGGGAGCATTTTGTGCACCCCCCCTCCCTATAATGATTGATGATTATTTATTCACTTAACAAAAATAGAACATGTGCATCATGAAACGTGCATAACAGTTATGTTGGAGGAAGAACCTCTACCTCTGTAGTAAATTGACGCATTTTCATCACGATGTTACGCGGCTCCCCTGAGGCGTAGAAGGACCAGAGAGGACTTGTTTGAAAGCTTGAGATTTCTAGTTTCCAACACAAAGCACCGCAAGTCTCTATCACTTTCTGTTCCAAAGTCATGTCCGAAAAACAGCGATGTTGTAAATGGTGTTTACAACAAGCGCTATTCGGCGCCCCCTCCAGCAGCAAGGATCCACTCACCCATTCACGCTCCAGTGCACGCAGACACCGGGAGTGGACGGGTCACCCACAATAACCACGTGCACCTTCAGGAGGAGGATTTCGAACTTCCGATCAAGAGACGACCCGCTCTACCATCTGCGCCACTAGTCTGCCCCTAGACAGTCGTCAGTCTTCCTGCATAATTAGTAAGTCAGTTTTTGGCCAAATTTCATTCACTTGATTTTCCAAATATTGCTGCGGCAGAAACGCCTGCTGACAGAGTCATTTCTATGACGATTATTACGTGTTTTTCCTCTCCCATGAAATATGACAAATGATTCTTAGCGGTAGAAAAATTGTAGCCTCTGGGTCACTTGTGTCCACAATACAAATACAATTCTGCTCCTTTCTGACTTGCAGCATCCCCCCCCCCCTCAAAACAGTTCAGCCCAAACATGACACAACTCTAAAATGTCACGTAACAAATCTGGAAGAAGACTGCTTTGAACATGGATGTAAAGTTCTCCTGGCTGCCAGTTGGACCTCTGAGGTGCTCCCCACTAACACCGTTGTGGTTGAGCCGCTGTCTTCGTCTTTGGCTCTCACGGATTGCAGTCCTTTCTCGGGAAAGGGAGGTTGGCCGACCACCGGTACAGAGGACACCATGACGCCCATATGAGCAGGGATCATTGGAGCTCCTGGAACAGAAAAATATGGAATTGCGTTTACATGGAGAACACTATACGTTACTTTCCTGATGTAAAGTTTGACACCTGGAAGAACGCCAGACAAACATGTTACTTTAGTCATTAGTGGATGCACAGACACATATAAAGAGCATTTTACACCAATCGATTTTGGGGGAAATGAGAACAAAAATCATAATTGAACCCAAAATACACAGATTATGCAGGAAATACTAATAGATACACAGAAATATGCCACATGACATGGTAAATAAACTTAAGAATTATTTTCATCTTGAACTGTAACACCAAGGCATTACAACGTTCAGCAGGTGGTTTTACTTTTTTAGAGACAGCTACTCCTGCTCTGCTCCAAAAGGACTTCAAGCCCTGTACTAATGTCCACAAAGCTTGAGCAGACGAACACGTGGTGGAAAAGCGTGGAAACTACAAGAGTGAGGGACAAACGAAAGGCTATTGTACACATCGGTAGGGTACATTGGCATATTTTACTGTCACAAATGTGCATATATTTCAGATGTGCGACAGAACATAAAGAAATAAAGCAACATTAAACTTGACTCTTTCCGTGCGGCGGTTTTTCAATGCTAAGCTAACTAGCTAAATGAAGTGAATTTAGCATCCCCAACAAAAATTTCCACTCGCTCCGCTTGTCCACGCATCATCGCGAGTTCAATTTTCACTCGCTCCGCTTGTCCACGCATCATTGCGAGTTCTCGATCCACAACGCATGCATTGGGATCGAACCGGCGACCTTGAACGGTGTACATTACATATGGGCAGCTTCGCTACCGCTTGACCACCGAGTCGCCGGCAAATACTGTAGTATCCAGGTAATATTTAATTACGACAACGAAGTTTTCTCAATTCAAAACAAATGACGTCATCAAATGACGTTAAAACGTGAATTCAGCGATCACTTAAATAAATTAATAGACGCAAACAAACCGCCTTGTGCTTTTATCCATTGAGTTTGTTGGTTATTATCCAAGTCTTACATTTACCTCTCAAATGTTTGAAGACTGGCAGTAAACTTCCTATCGTAGCATGGTTTGGCTATGTGCTCAACGAATTAGGGTCGGGCGGAACCGCAATATAAAATAATTGTTCCGTCTATAAACAAATCAAATAATATTATATTGAAATGCATAATAATACGTTGATCACCTTGTTATTGCGTCTTTTCGTCGTATGGTTTTCCTATGCGTGTGCAAAGCTAATTAGCTTTATCAAGTCAACTGGGGGGGACAAAAATTCCCAAAACTTGAACGCTTAGGATTCTTTTTTTGTCTTTTTTTTTTTTTTTTTTTTTTACAAAAATCGATGGATAGATACGTGCTTAACATAAAATAAAAGCCTGATGCAAATTGATGATTGAATGATTAAACATTTACATTTGATCATACTTTTATTGGTCACAACATGTCAACATTCACACGGGAGCGTGTGTATTCCATTACTTTATCCAATCAGAGTACTGTATTCTCAAAACTTTCACTTTGATTTGATTTATATTTACCATAGCTTTAATATTCACGCATAAATGCAGCATATTCACTTGTTACACAGTCTGTTAGGAATTCATTTACTATTATTTAGGAATAATTTTTAAAAAAAGCACTTTGCAAATGAATGACAGCTTATCTTTTCCCCGACTGATTTGATCTTTTCTTATTAATGTTATGAATATGAAGCTGAAACGTAATGATTGAGCACTGCAATGTACTCCTTTGATTTTCAGAAAGTAACTGTATTCTAAATACCCTCAAATGAATACTCTAAATACTTATTCTAAATACATGCATCCTGTTACAACCCAACACTGGTAATAAATACATCTTGGACATAACAATGCATTTGATTACATTACATCAGGGGTGTTAAAAAAAAAAGAAAACATCTTTGAGGGCCACATATTAAAGTACAGTGGGTTGCATAAGTATGGGTATGGGCCCCCCTTCAACTTTTTGACATTTTGCCATGCTATGGACCATAAATGTGCAAGACACACACTAGTAACACGCCATCGTTCCTTTTAGAGCAACCTATGGCCTTGAGAAGTTGCCTGATGATTTCTGAATGATCACATGTTGACCTCATGACTAAATAGAGTCTAGCTGTGTGTAATCTAATGTCAGTTGAAATACAGCTGATCTGTGATGGTCTCAGACCTGTTAAGAGAGTATTGGGGAGCATTTTGTGCACCCCCCCTCCCTATAATGATTGATGATTATTTATTCACTTAACAAAAATAGAACATGTGCATCATGAAACGTGCATAACAGTTATGTTGGAGGAAGAACCTCTACCTCTGTAGTAAATTGACGCATTTTCATCACGATGTTACGCGGCTCCCCTGAGGCGTAGAAGGACCAGAGAGGACTTGTTTGAAAGCTTGAGATTTCTAGTTTCCAACACAAAGCACCGCAAGTCTCTATCACTTTCTGTTCCAAAGTCATGTCCGAAAAACAGCGATGTTGTAAATGGTGTTTACAACAAGCGCTATTCGGCGCCCCCTCCAGCAGCAAGGATCCACACACCCATTCACGCTCCAGTGCACGCAGACACCGGGAGTGGACGGGTCACCCACAATAACCACGTGCACCTTCAGGAGGAGGATTTCGAACTTCCGATCAAGAGACGACCCGCTCTACCATCTGTGCCACTAGTCTGCCCCTAGACAGTCGTCAGTCTTCCTGCATAATTAGTAAGTCAGTTTTTGGCCAAATTTCATTCACTTGATTTTCCAAATATTGCTGCGGCAGAAACGCCTGCTGACAGAGTCATTTCTATGACGATTATTACGTGTTTTTCCTCTCCCATGAAATATGACAAATGATTCTTAGCGGTAGAAAAATTGTAGCCTCTGGGTCACTTGTGTCCACAATACAAATACAATTCTGCTCCTTTCTGACTTGCAGCATCCCCCCCCCCCCTCAAAACAGTTCAGCCCAAACATGACACAACTCTAAAATGTCACGTAACAAATCTGGAAGAAGACTGCTTTGAACATGGATGTAAAGTTCTCCTGGCTGCCAGTTGGACCTCTGAGGTGCTCCCCACTAACACCGTTGTGGTTGAGCCGCTGTCTTCGTCTTTGGCTCTCACGGATTGCAGCCCTTTCTCGGGAAAGGGAGGTTGGCCGACCACCGGTACAGAGGACACCATGACGCCCATATGAGCAGGGATCATTGGAGCTCCTGGAACAGAAAAATATGGAATTGCGTTTACATGGAGAACACTATACGTTACTTTCCTGATGTAAAGTTTGACACCTGGAAGAACGCCAGACAAACATGTTACTTTAGTCATTAGTGGATGCACAGACACATATAAAGAGCATTTTACACCAATCGATTTTGGGGGAAATGAGAACAAAAATCATAATTGAACCCAAAATACACAGATTATGCAGGAAATACTAATAGATACACAGAAATATGCCACATGACATGGTAAATAAACTTAAGAATTATTTTCATCTTGAACTGTAACACCAAGGCATTACAACGTTCAGCAGGTGGTTTTACTTTTTTAGAGACAGCTACTCCTGCTCTGCTCCAAAAGGACTTCAAGCCCTGTACTAATGTCCACAAAGCTTGAGCAGACGAACACGTGGTGGAAAAGCGTGGAAACTACAAGAGTGAGGGACAAACGAAAGGCTATTGTACACATCGGTAGGGTACATTGGCATATTTTACTGTCACAAATGTGCATATATTTCAGATGTGCGACAGAACATAAAGAAATAAAGCAACATTAAACTTGACTCTTTCCGTGCGGCGGTTTTTCAATGCTAAGCTAACTAGCTAAATGAAGTGAATTTAGCATCCCCAACAAAACGCATCATCGCGAGTTCAATTTTCACTCGCTCCGCTTGTCCACGCATCATTGCGAGTTCTCGATCCACAACGCATGCATTGGGATCGAACCGGCGACCTTGAACGGTGTACATTACATATGGGCAGCTTCGCTACCGCTTGACCACCGAGTCGCCGGCAAATACTGTAGTATCCAGGTAATATTTAATTACGACAACGAAGTTTTCTCAATTCAAAACAAATGACGTCATCAAATGACGTTAAAACGTGAATTCAGCGATCACTTAAATAAATTAATAGACGCAAACAAACCGCCTTGTGCTTTTATCCATTGAGTTTGTTGGTTATTATCCAAGTCTTACATTTACCTCTCAAATGTTTGAAGACTTGCAGTAAACTTCCTATCGTAGCATGGTTTGGCTATGTGCTCAACGAATTAGGGTCGGGCGGAACCGCAATATAAAATAATTGTTCCGTCTATAAACAAATCAAATAATATTATATTGAAATGCATAATAATACGTTGATCACCTTGTTATTGCGTCTTTTCGTCGTATGGTTTTCCTATGCGTGTGCAAAGCTAATTAGCTTTATCAAGTCAACTGGGGGGGACAAAAATTCCCAAAACTTGAACGCTTAGGATTCTTTTTTTGTCTTTTTTTTTTTTTTTTTTTTTACAAAAATCGATGGATAGATACGTGCTTAACATAAAATAAAAGCCTGATGCAAATTGATGATTGAATGATTAAACATTTACATTTGATCATACTTTTATTGGTCACAACATGTCAACATTCACACGGGAGCGTGTGTATTCCATTACTTTATCCAATCAGAGTACTGTATTCTCAAAACTTTCACTTTGATTTGATTTATATTTACCATAGCTTTAATATTCACGCATAAATGCAGCATATTCACTTGTTACACAGTCTGTTAGGAATTCATTTACTATTATTTAGGAATAATTTTTAAAAAAAGCACTTTGCAAATGAATGACAGCTTATCTTTTCCCCGACTGATTTGATCTTTTCTTATTAATGTTATGAATATGAAGCTGAAACGTAATGATTGAGCACTGCAATGTACTCCTTTGATTTTCAGAAAGTAACTGTATTCTAAATACCCTCAAATGAATACTCTAAATACTTATTCTAAATACATGCATCCTGTTACAACCCAACACTGGTAATAAATACATCTTGGACATAACAATGCATTTGATTACATTACATCAGGGGTGTTAAAAAAAAAGAAAACATCTTTGAGGGCCACATATTAAAGTACAGTGGGTTGCATAAGTATGGGTATGGGCCCCCCTTCAACTTTTTGACATTTTGCCATGCTATGGACCATAAATGTGCAAGACACACACTAGTAACACGCCATCGTTCCTTTTAGAGCAACCTATGGCCTTGAGAAGTTGCCTGATGATTTCTGAATGATCACATGTTGACCTCATGACTAAATAGAGTCTAGCTGTGTGTAATCTAATGTCAGTTGAAATACAGCTGATCTGTGATGGTCTCAGACCTGTTAAGAGAGTATTGGGGAGCATTTTGTGCACCCCCCCTCCCTATAATGATTGATGATTATTTATTCACTTAACAAAAATAGAACATGTGCATCATGAAACGTGCATAACAGTTATGTTGGAGGAAGAACCTCTACCTCTGTAGTAAATTGACGCATTTTCATCACGATGTTACGCGGCTCCCCTGAGGCGTAGAAGGACCAGAGAGGACTTGTTTGAAAGCTTGAGATTTCTAGTTTCCAACACAAAGCACCGCAAGTCTCTATCACTTTCTGTTCCAAAGTCATGTCCGAAAAACAGCGATGTTGTAAATGTTGTTTACAACAAGCGCTATTCGGCGCCCCCTCCAGCAGCAAGGATCCACTCACCCATTCACGCTCCAGTGCACGCAGACACCGGGAGTGGACGGGTCACCCACAATAACCACGTGCACCTTCAGGAGGAGGATTTCGAACTTCCGATCAAGAGACGACCCGCTCTACCATCTGCGCCACTAGTCTGCCCCTAGACAGTCGTCAGTCTTCCTGCATAATTAGTAAGTCAGTTTTTGGCCAAATTTCATTCACTTGATTTTCCAAATATTGCTGCGGCAGAAACGCCTGCTGACAGAGTCATTTCTATGACGATTATTACGTGTTTTTCCTCTCCCATGAAATATGACAAATGATTCTTAGCGGTAGAAAAATTGTAGCCTCTGGGTCACTTGTGTCCACAATACAAATACAATTCTGCTCCTTTCTGACTTGCAGCATCCCCCCCCCCCCTCAAAACAGTTCAGCCCAAACATGACACAACTCTAAAATGTCACGTAACAAATCTGGAAGAAGACTGCTTTGAACATGGATGTAAAGTTCTCCTGGCTGCCAGTTGGACCTCTGAGGTGCTCCCCACTAACACCGTTGTGGTTGAGCCGCTGTCTTCGTCTTTGGCTCTCACGGATTGCAGTCCTTTCTCGGGAAAGGGAGGTTGGCCGACCACCGGTACAGAGGACACCATGACGCCCATATGAGCAGGGATCATTGGAGCTCCTGGAACAGAAAAATATGGAATTGCGTTTACATGGAGAACACTATACGTTACTTTCCTGATGTAAAGTTTGACACCTGGAAGAACGCCAGACAAACATGTTACTTTAGTCATTAGTGGATGCACAGACACATATAAAGAGCATTTTACACCAATCGATTTTGGGGGAAATGAGAACAAAAATCATAATTGAACCCAAAATACACAGATTATGCAGGAAATACTAATAGATACACAGAAATATGCCACATGACATGGTAAATAAACTTAAGAATTATTTTCATCTTGAACTGTAACACCAAGGCATTACAACGTTCAGCAGGTGGTTTTACTTTTTTAGAGACAGCTACTCCTGCTCTGCTCCAAAAGGACTTCAAGCCCTGTACTAATGTCCACAAAGCTTGAGCAGACGAACACGTGGTGGAAAAGCGTGGAAACTACAAGAGTGAGGGACAAACGAAAGGCTATTGTACACATCGGTAGGGTACATTGGCATATTTTACTGTCACAAATGTGCATATATTTCAGATGTGCGACAGAACATAAAGAAATAAAGCAACATTAAACTTGACTCTTTCCGTGCGGCGGTTTTTCAATGCTAAGCTAACTAGCTAAATGAAGTGAATTTAGCATCCCCAACAAAACGCATCATCGCGAGTTCAATTTTCACTCGCTCCGCTTGTCCACGCATCATTGCGAGTTCTCGATCCACAACGCATGCATTGGGATCGAACCGGCGACCTTGAACGGTGTACATTACATATGGGCAGCTTCGCTACCGCTTGACCACCGAGTCGCCGGCAAATACTGTAGTATCCAGGTAATATTTAATTACGACAACGAAGTTTTCTCAATTCAAAACAAATGACGTCATCAAATGACGTTAAAACGTGAATTCAGCGATCACTTAAATAAATTAATAGACGCAAACAAACCGCCTTGTGCTTTTATCCATTGAGTTTGTTGGTTATTATCCAAGTCTTACATTTACCTCTCAAATGTTTGAAGACTTGCAGTAAACTTCCTATCGTAGCATGGTTTGGCTATGTGCTCAACGAATTAGGGTCGGGCGGAACCGCAATATAAAATAATTGTTCCGTCTATAAACAAATCAAATAATATTATATTGAAATGCATAATAATACGTTGATCACCTTGTTATTGCGTCTTTTCGTCGTATGGTTTTCCTATGCGTGTGCAAAGCTAATTAGCTTTATCAAGTCAACTGGGGGGGACAAAAATTCCCAAAACTTGAACGCTTAGGATTCTTTTTTTGTCTTTTTTTTTTTTTTTTTTTTTACAAAAATCGATGGATAGATACGTGCTTAACATAAAATAAAAGCCTGATGCAAATTGATGATTGAATGATTAAACATTTACATTTGATCATACTTTTATTGGTCACAACATGTCAACATTCACACGGGAGCGTGTGTATTCCATTACTTTATCCAATCAGAGTACTGTATTCTCAAAACTTTCACTTTGATTTGATTTATATTTACCATAGCTTTAATATTCACGCATAAATGCAGCATATTCACTTGTTACACAGTCTGTTAGGAATTCATTTACTATTATTTAGGAATAATTTTTAAAAAAAGCACTTTGCAAATGAATGACAGCTTATCTTTTCCCCGACTGATTTGATCTTTTCTTATTAATGTTATGAATATGAAGCTGAAACGTAATGATTGAGCACTGCAATGTACTCCTTTGATTTTCAGAAAGTAACTGTATTCTAAATACCCTCAAATGAATACTCTAAATACTTATTCTAAATACATGCATCCTGTTACAACCCAACACTGGTAATAAATACATCTTGGACATAACAATGCATTTGATTACATTACATCAGGGGTGTTAAAAAAAAAGAAAACATCTTTGAGGGCCACATATTAAAGTACAGTGGGTTGCATAAGTATGGGTATGGGCCCCCCTTCAACTTTTTGACATTTTGCCATGCTATGGACCATAAATGTGCAAGACACACACTAGTAACACGCCATCGTTCCTTTTAGAGCAACCTATGGCCTTGAGAAGTTGCCTGATGATTTCTGAATGATCACATGTTGACCTCATGACTAAATAGAGTCTAGCTGTGTGTAATCTAATGTCAGTTGAAATACAGCTGATCTGTGATGGTCTCAGACCTGTTAAGAGAGTATTGGGGAGCATTTTGTGCACCCCCCCTCCCTATAATGATTGATGATTATTTATTCACTTAACAAAAATAGAACATGTGCATCATGAAACGTGCATAACAGTTATGTTGGAGGAAGAACCTCTACCTCTGTAGTAAATTGACGCATTTTCATCACGATGTTACGCGGCTCCCCTGAGGCGTAGAAGGACCAGAGAGGACTTGTTTGAAAGCTTGAGATTTCTAGTTTCCAACACAAAGCACCGCAAGTCTCTATCACTTTCTGTTCCAAAGTCATGTCCGAAAAACAGCGATGTTGTAAATGTTGTTTACAACAAGCGCTATTCGGCGCCCCCTCCAGCAGCAAGGATCCACTCACCCATTCACGCTCCAGTGCACGCAGACACCGGGAGTGGACGGGTCACCCACAATAACCACGTGCACCTTCAGGAGGAGGATTTCGAACTTCCGATCAAGAGACGACCCGCTCTACCATCTGCGCCACTAGTCTGCCCCTAGACAGTCGTCAGTCTTCCTGCATAATTAGTAAGTCAGTTTTTGGCCAAATTTCATTCACTTGATTTTCCAAATATTGCTGCGGCAGAAACGCCTGCTGACAGAGTCATTTCTATGACGATTATTACGTGTTTTTCCTCTCCCATGAAATATGACAAATGATTCTTAGCGGTAGAAAAATTGTAGCCTCTGGGTCACTTGTGTCCACAATACAAATACAATTCTGCTCCTTTCTGACTTGCAGCATCCCCCCCCCCCCTCAAAACAGTTCAGCCCAAACATGACACAACTCTAAAATGTCACGTAACAAATCTGGAAGAAGACTGCTTTGAACATGGATGTAAAGTTCTCCTGGCTGCCAGTTGGACCTCTGAGGTGCTCCCCACTAACACCGTTGTGGTTGAGCCGCTGTCTTCGTCTTTGGCTCTCACGGATTGCAGTCCTTTCTCGGGAAAGGGAGGTTGGCCGACCACCGGTACAGAGGACACCATGACGCCCATATGAGCAGGGATCATTGGAGCTCCTGGAACAGAAAAATATGGAATTGCGTTTACATGGAGAACACTATACGTTACTTTCCTGATGTAAAGTTTGACACCTGGAAGAACGCCAGACAAACATGTTACTTTAGTCATTAGTGGATGCACAGACACATATAAAGAGCATTTTACACCAATCGATTTTGGGGGAAATGAGAACAAAAATCATAATTGAACCCAAAATACACAGATTATGCAGGAAATACTAATAGATACACAGAAATATGCCACATGACATGGTAAATAAACTTAAGAATTATTTTCATCTTGAACTGTAACACCAAGGCATTACAACGTTCAGCAGGTGGTTTTACTTTTTTAGAGACAGCTACTCCTGCTCTGCTCCAAAAGGACTTCAAGCCCTGTACTAATGTCCACAAAGCTTGAGCAGACGAACACGTGGTGGAAAAGCGTGGAAACTACAAGAGTGAGGGACAAACGAAAGGCTATTGTACACATCGGTAGGGTACATTGGCATATTTTACTGTCACAAATGTGCATATATTTCAGATGTGCGACAGAACATAAAGAAATAAAGCAACATTAAACTTGACTCTTTCCGTGCGGCGGTTTTTCAATGCTAAGCTAACTAGCTAAATGAAGTGAATTTAGCATCCCCAACAAAAATTTCCACTCGCTCCGCTTGTCCACGCATCATCGCGAGTTCAATTTTCACTCGCTCCGCTTGTCCACGCATCATTGCGAGTTCTCGATCCACAACGCATGCATTGGGATCGAACCGGCGACCTTGAACGGTGTACATTACATATGGGCAGCTTCGCTACCGCTTGACCACCGAGTCGCCGGCAAATACTGTAGTATCCAGGTAATATTTAATTACGACAACGAAGTTTTCTCAATTCAAAACAAATGACGTCATCAAATGACGTTAAAACGTGAATTCAGCGATCACTTAAATAAATTAATAGACGCAAACAAACCGCCTTGTGCTTTTATCCATTGAGTTTGTTGGTTATTATCCAAGTCTTACATTTACCTCTCAAATGTTTGAAGACTGGCAGTAAACTTCCTATCGTAGCATGGTTTGGCTATGTGCTCAACGAATTAGGGTCGGGCGGAACCGCAATATAAAATAATTGTTCCGTCTATAAACAAATCAAATAATATTATATTGAAATGCATAATAATACGTTGATCACCTTGTTATTGCGTCTTTTCGTCGTATGGTTTTCCTATGCGTGTGCAAAGCTAATTAGCTTTATCAAGTCAACTGGGGGGGACAAAAATTCCCAAAACTTGAACGCTTAGGATTCTTTTTTTGTCTTTTTTTTTTTTTTTTTTTTTACAAAAATCGATGGATAGATACGTGCTTAACATAAAATAAAAGCCTGATGCAAATTGATGATTGAATGATTAAACATTTACATTTGATCATACTTTTATTGGTCACAACATGTCAACATTCACACGGGAGCGTGTGTATTCCATTACTTTATCCAATCAGAGTACTGTATTCTCAAAACTTTCACTTTGATTTGATTTATATTTACCATAGCTTTAATATTCACGCATAAATGCAGCATATTCACTTGTTACACAGTCTGTTAGGAATTCATTTACTATTATTTAGGAATAATTTTTAAAAAAAGCACTTTGCAAATGAATGACAGCTTATCTTTTCCCCGACTGATTTGATCTTTTCTTATTAATGTTATGAATATGAAGCTGAAACGTAATGATTGAGCACTGCAATGTACTCCTTTGATTTTCAGAAAGTAACTGTATTCTAAATACCCTCAAATGAATACTCTAAATACTTATTCTAAATACATGCATCCTGTTACAACCCAACACTGGTAATAAATACATCTTGGACATAACAATGCATTTGATTACATTACATCAGGGGTGTTAAAAAAAAAAGAAAACATCTTTGAGGGCCACATATTAAAGTACAGTGGGTTGCATAAGTATGGGTATGGGCCCCCCTTCAACTTTTTGACATTTTGCCATGCTATGGACCATAAATGTGCAAGACACACACTAGTAACACGCCATCGTTCCTTTTAGAGCAACCTATGGCCTTGAGAAGTTGCCTGATGATTTCTGAATGATCACATGTTGACCTCATGACTAAATAGAGTCTAGCTGTGTGTAATCTAATGTCAGTTGAAATACAGCTGATCTGTGATGGTCTCAGACCTGTTAAGAGAGTATTGGGGAGCATTTTGTGCACCCCCCCTCCCTATAATGATTGATGATTATTTATTCACTTAACAAAAATAGAACATGTGCATCATGAAACGTGCATAACAGTTATGTTGGAGGAAGAACCTCTACCTCTGTAGTAAATTGACGCATTTTCATCACGATGTTACGCGGCTCCCCTGAGGCGTAGAAGGACCAGAGAGGACTTGTTTGAAAGCTTGAGATTTCTAGTTTCCAACACAAAGCACCGCAAGTCTCTATCACTTTCTGTTCCAAAGTCATGTCCGAAAAACAGCGATGTTGTAAATGGTGTTTACAACAAGCGCTATTCGGCGCCCCCTCCAGCAGCAAGGATCCACTCACCCATTCACGCTCCAGTGCACGCAGACACCGGGAGTGGACGGGTCACCCACAATAACCACGTGCACCTTCAGGAGGAGGATTTCGAACTTCCGATCAAGAGACGACCCGCTCTACCATCTGCGCCACTAGTCTGCCCCTAGACAGTCGTCAGTCTTCCTGCATAATTAGTAAGTCAGTTTTTGGCCAAATTTCATTCACTTGATTTTCCAAATATTGCTGCGGCAGAAACGCCTGCTGACAGAGTCATTTCTATGACGATTATTACGTGTTTTTCCTCTCCCATGAAATATGACAAATGATTCTTAGCGGTAGAAAAATTGTAGCCTCTGGGTCACTTGTGTCCACAATACAAATACAATTCTGCTCCTTTCTGACTTGCAGCATCCCCCCCCCCCTCAAAACAGTTCAGCCCAAACATGACACAACTCTAAAATGTCACGTAACAAATCTGGAAGAAGACTGCTTTGAACATGGATGTAAAGTTCTCCTGGCTGCCAGTTGGACCTCTGAGGTGCTCCCCACTAACACCGTTGTGGTTGAGCCGCTGTCTTCGTCTTTGGCTCTCACGGATTGCAGTCCTTTCTCGGGAAAGGGAGGTTGGCCGACCACCGGTACAGAGGACACCATGACGCCCATATGAGCAGGGATCATTGGAGCTCCTGGAACAGAAAAATATGGAATTGCGTTTACATGGAGAACACTATACGTTACTTTCCTGATGTAAAGTTTGACACCTGGAAGAACGCCAGACAAACATGTTACTTTAGTCATTAGTGGATGCACAGACACATATAAAGAGCATTTTACACCAATCGATTTTGGGGGAAATGAGAACAAAAATCATAATTGAACCCAAAATACACAGATTATGCAGGAAATACTAATAGATACACAGAAATATGCCACATGACATGGTAAATAAACTTAAGAATTATTTTCATCTTGAACTGTAACACCAAGGCATTACAACGTTCAGCAGGTGGTTTTACTTTTTTAGAGACAGCTACTCCTGCTCTGCTCCAAAAGGACTTCAAGCCCTGTACTAATGTCCACAAAGCTTGAGCAGACGAACACGTGGTGGAAAAGCGTGGAAACTACAAGAGTGAGGGACAAACGAAAGGCTATTGTACACATCGGTAGGGTACATTGGCATATTTTACTGTCACAAATGTGCATATATTTCAGATGTGCGACAGAACATAAAGAAATAAAGCAACATTAAACTTGACTCTTTCCGTGCGGCGGTTTTTCAATGCTAAGCTAACTAGCTAAATGAAGTGAATTTAGCATCCCCAACAAAAATTTCCACTCGCTCCGCTTGTCCACGCATCATCGCGAGTTCAATTTTCACTCGCTCCGCTTGTCCACGCATCATTGCGAGTTCTCGATCCACAACGCATGCATTGGGATCGAACCGGCGACCTTGAACGGTGTACATTACATATGGGCAGCTTCGCTACCGCTTGACCACCGAGTCGCCGGCAAATACTGTAGTATCCAGGTAATATTTAATTACGACAACGAAGTTTTCTCAATTCAAAACAAATGACGTCATCAAATGACGTTAAAACGTGAATTCAGCGATCACTTAAATAAATTAATAGACGCAAACAAACCGCCTTGTGCTTTTATCCATTGAGTTTGTTGGTTATTATCCAAGTCTTACATTTACCTCTCAAATGTTTGAAGACTGGCAGTAAACTTCCTATCGTAGCATGGTTTGGCTATGTGCTCAACGAATTAGGGTCGGGCGGAACCGCAATATAAAATAATTGTTCCGTCTATAAACAAATCAAATAATATTATATTGAAATGCATAATAATACGTTGATCACCTTGTTATTGCGTCTTTTCGTCGTATGGTTTTCCTATGCGTGTGCAAAGCTAATTAGCTTTATCAAGTCAACTGGGGGGGACAAAAATTCCCAAAACTTGAACGCTTAGGATTCTTTTTTTGTCTTTTTTTTTTTTTTTTTTTTTTACAAAAATCGATGGATAGATACGTGCTTAACATAAAATAAAAGCCTGATGCAAATTGATGATTGAATGATTAAACATTTACATTTGATCATACTTTTATTGGTCACAACATGTCAACATTCACACGGGAGCGTGTGTATTCCATTACTTTATCCAATCAGAGTACTGTATTCTCAAAACTTTCACTTTGATTTGATTTATATTTACCATAGCTTTAATATTCACGCATAAATGCAGCATATTCACTTGTTACACAGTCTGTTAGGAATTCATTTACTATTATTTAGGAATAATTTTTAAAAAAAGCACTTTGCAAATGAATGACAGCTTATCTTTTCCCCGACTGATTTGATCTTTTCTTATTAATGTTATGAATATGAAGCTGAAACGTAATGATTGAGCACTGCAATGTACTCCTTTGATTTTCAGAAAGTAACTGTATTCTAAATACCCTCAAATGAATACTCTAAATACTTATTCTAAATACATGCATCCTGTTACAACCCAACACTGGTAATAAATACATCTTGGACATAACAATGCATTTGATTACATTACATCAGGGGTGTTAAAAAAAAAAGAAAACATCTTTGAGGGCCACATATTAAAGTACAGTGGGTTGCATAAGTATGGGTATGGGCCCCCCTTCAACTTTTTGACATTTTGCCATGCTATGGACCATAAATGTGCAAGACACACACTAGTAACACGCCATCGTTCCTTTTAGAGCAACCTATGGCCTTGAGAAGTTGCCTGATGATTTCTGAATGATCACATGTTGACCTCATGACTAAATAGAGTCTAGCTGTGTGTAATCTAATGTCAGTTGAAATACAGCTGATCTGTGATGGTCTCAGACCTGTTAAGAGAGTATTGGGGAGCATTTTGTGCACCCCCCCTCCCTATAATGATTGATGATTATTTATTCACTTAACAAAAATAGAACATGTGCATCATGAAACGTGCATAACAGTTATGTTGGAGGAAGAACCTCTACCTCTGTAGTAAATTGACGCATTTTCATCACGATGTTACGCGGCTCCCCTGAGGCGTAGAAGGACCAGAGAGGACTTGTTTGAAAGCTTGAGATTTCTAGTTTCCAACACAAAGCACCGCAAGTCTCTATCACTTTCTGTTCCAAAGTCATGTCCGAAAAACAGCGATGTTGTAAATGGTGTTTACAACAAGCGCTATTCGGCGCCCCCTCCAGCAGCAAGGATCCACACACCCATTCACGCTCCAGTGCACGCAGACACCGGGAGTGGACGGGTCACCCACAATAACCACGTGCACCTTCAGGAGGAGGATTTCGAACTTCCGATCAAGAGACGACCCGCTCTACCATCTGCGCCACTAGTCTGCCCCTAGACAGTCGTCAGTCTTCCTGCATAATTAGTAAGTCAGTTTTTGGCCAAATTTCATTCACTTGATTTTCCAAATATTGCTGCGGCAGAAACGCCTGCTGACAGAGTCATTTCTATGACGATTATTACGTGTTTTTCCTCTCCCATGAAATATGACAAATGATTCTTAGCGGTAGAAAAATTGTAGCCTCTGGGTCACTTGTGTCCACAATACAAATACAATTCTGCTCCTTTCTGACTTGCAGCATCCCCCCCCCCCCTCAAAACAGTTCAGCCCAAACATGACACAACTCTAAAATGTCACGTAACAAATCTGGAAGAAGACTGCTTTGAACATGGATGTAAAGTTCTCCTGGCTGCCAGTTGGACCTCTGAGGTGCTCCCCACTAACACCGTTGTGGTTGAGCCGCTGTCTTCGTCTTTGGCTCTCACGGATTGCAGCCCTTTCTCGGGAAAGGGAGGTTGGCCGACCACCGGTACAGAGGACACCATGACGCCCATATGAGCAGGGATCATTGGAGCTCCTGGAACAGAAAAATATGGAATTGCGTTTACATGGAGAACACTATACGTTACTTTCCTGATGTAAAGTTTGACACCTGGAAGAACGCCAGACAAACATGTTACTTTAGTCATTAGTGGATGCACAGACACATATAAAGAGCATTTTACACCAATCGATTTTGGGGGAAATGAGAACAAAAATCATAATTGAACCCAAAGTACACAGATTATGCAGGAAATACTAATAGATACACAGAAATATGCCACATGACATGGTAAATAAACTTAAGAATTATTTTCATCTTGAACTGTAACACCAAGGCATTACAACGTTCAGCAGGTGGTTTTACTTTTTTAGAGACAGCTACTCCTGCTCTGCTCCAAAAGGACTTCAAGCCCTGTACTAATGTCCACAAAGCTTGAGCAGACGAACACGTGGTGGAAAAGCGTGGAAACTACAAGAGTGAGGGACAAACGAAAGGCTATTGTACACATCGGTAGGGTACATTGGCATATTTTACTGTCACAAATGTGCATATATTTCAGATGTGCGACAGAACATAAAGAAATAAAGCAACATTAAACTTGACTCTTTCCGTGCGGCGGTTTTTCAATGCTAAGCTAACTAGCTAAATGAAGTGAATTTAGCATCCCCAACAAAAATTTCCACTCGCTCCGCTTGTCCACGCATCATCGCGAGTTCAATTTTCACTCGCTCCGCTTGTCCACGCATCATTGCGAGTTCTCGATCCACAACGCATGCATTGGGATCGAACCGGCGACCTTGAACGGTGTACATTACATATGGGCAGCTTCGCTACCGCTTGACCACCGAGTCGCCGGCAAATACTGTAGTATCCAGGTAATATTTAATTACGACAACGAAGTTTTCTCAATTCAAAACAAATGACGTCATCAAATGACGTTAAAACGTGAATTCAGCGATCACTTAAATAAATTAATAGACGCAAACAAACCACCTTGTGCTTTTATCCATTGAGTTTGTTGGTTATTATCCAAGTCTTACATTTACCTCGCAAATGTTTGAAGACTGGCAGTAAACTTCCTATCGTAGCATGGTTTGGCTATGTGCTCAACGAATTAGGGTCGGGCGGAACCGCAATATAAAATAATTGTTCCGTCTATAAACAAATCAAATAATATTATATTGAAATGCATAATAATACGTTGATCACCTTGTTATTGCGTCTTTTCGTCGTATGGTTTTCCTATGCGTGTGCAAAGCTAATTAGCTTTATCAAGTCAACTGGGGGGGACAAAAATTCCCAAAACTTGAACGCTTAGGATTCTTTTTTTGTCTTTTTTTTTTTTTTTTTTTTTACAAAAATCGATGGATAGATACGTGCTTAACATAAAATAAAAGCCTGATGCAAATTGATGATTGAATGATTAAACATTTACATTTGATCATACTTTTATTGGTCACACGTGTCAACATTCACACGGGAGCGTGTGTATTCCATTACTTTATCCAATCAGAGTACTGTATTCTCAAAACTTTCACTTTGATTTGATTTATATTTACCATAGCTTTAATATTCACGCATAAATGCAGCATATTCACTTGTTACACAGTCTGTTAGGAATTCATTTACTATTATTTAGGAATAATTTTTAAAAAAAGCACTTTGCAAATGAATGACAGCTTATCTTTTCCCCGACTGATTTGATCTTTTCTTATTAATGTTATGAATATGAAGCTGAAACGTAATGATTGAGCACTGCAATGTACTCCTTTGATTTTTAGAAAGTAACTGTATTCTAAATACCCTCAAATGAATACTCTAAATACTTATTCTAAATACATGCATCCTGTTACAACCCAACACTGGTAATAAATACATCTTGGACATAACAATGCATTTGATTACATTACATCAGGGGTGTTAAAAAAAAAGAAAACATCTTTGAGGGCCACATATTAAAGTACAGTGGGTTGCATAAGTATGGGTATGGGCCCCCCTTCAACTTTTTGACATTTTGCCATGCTATGGACCATAAATGTGCAAGACACACACTAGTAACACGCCATCGTTCCTTTTAGAGCAACCTATGGCCTTGAGAAGTTGCCTGATGATTTCTGAATGATCACATGTTGACCTCATGACTAAATAGAGTCTAGCTGTGTGTAATCTAATGTCAGTTGAAATACAGCTGATCTGTGATGGTCTCAGACCTGTTAAGAGAGTATTGGGGAGCATTTTGTGCACCCCCCCTCCCTATAATGATTGATGATTATTTATTCACTTAACAAAAATAGAACATGTGCATCATGAAACGTGCATAACAGTTATGTTGGAGGAAGAACCTCTACCTCTGTAGTAAATTGACGCATTTTCATCACGATGTTACGCGGCTCCCCTGAGGCGTAGAAGGACCAGAGAGGACTTGTTTGAAAGCTTGAGATTTCTAGTTTCCAACACAAAGCACCGCAAGTCTCTATCACTTTCTGTTCCAAAGTCATGTCCGAAAAACAGCGATGTTGTAAATGGTGTTTACAACAAGCGCTATTCGGCGCCCCCTCCAGCAGCAAGGATCCACTCACCCATTCACGCTCCAGTGCACGCAGACACCGGGAGTGGACGGGTCACCCACAATAACCACGTGCACCTTCAGGAGGAGGATTTCCAACTTCCGATCAAGAGACGACCCGCTCTACCATCTGCGCCACTAGTCTGCCCCTAGACAGTCGTCAGTCTTCCTGCATAATTAGTAAGTCAGTTTTTGGCCAAATTTCATTCACTTGATTTTCCAAATATTGCTGCGGCAGAAACGCCTGCTGACAGAGTCATTTCTATGACGATTATTACGTGTTTTTCCTCTCCCATGAAATATGACAAATGATTCTTAGCGGTAGAAAAATTGTAGCCTCTGGGTCACTTGTGTCCACAATACAAATACAATTCTGCTCCTTTCTGACTTGCAGCATCCCCCCCCCCCCTCAAAACAGTTCAGCCCAAACATGACACAACTCTAAAATGTCACGTAACAAATCTGGAAGAAGACTGCTTTGAACATGGATGTAAAGTTCTCCTGGCTGCCAGTTGGACCTCTGAGGTGCTCCCCACTAACACCGTTGTGGTTGAGCCGCTGTCTTCGTCTTTGGCTCTCACGGATTGCAGTCCTTTCTCGGGAAAGGGAGGTTGGCCGACCACCGGTACAGAGGACACCATGACGCCCATATGAGCAGGGATCATTGGAGCTCCTGGAACAGAAAAATATGGAATTGCGTTTACATGGAGAACACTATACGTTACTTTCCTGATGTAAAGTTTGACACCTGGAAGAACGCCAGACAAACATGTTACTTTAGTCATTAGTGGATGCACAGACACATATAAAGAGCATTTTACACCAATCGATTTTGGGGGAAATGAGAACAAAAATCATAATTGAACCCAAAATACACAGATTATGCAGGAAATACTAATAGATACACAGAAATATGCCACATGACATGGTAAATAAACTTAAGAATTATTTTCATCTTGAACTGTAACACCAAGGCATTACAACGTTCAGCAGGTGGTTTTACTTTTTTAGAGACAGCTACTCCTGCTCTGCTCCAAAAGGACTTCAAGCCCTGTACTAATGTCCACAAAGCTTGAGCAGACGAACACGTGGTGGAAAAGCGTGGAAACTACAAGAGTGAGGGACAAACGAAAGGCTATTGTACACATCGGTAGGGTACATTGGCATATTTTACTGTCACAAATGTGCATATATTTCAGATGTGCGACAGAACATAAAGAAATAAAGCAACATTAAACTTGACTCTTTCCGTGCGGCGGTTTTTCAATGCTAAGCTAACTAGCTAAATGAAGTGAATTTAGCATCCCCAACAAAACGCATCATCGCGAGTTCAATTTTCACTCGCTCCGCTTGTCCACGCATCATTGCGAGTTCTCGATCCACAACGCATGCATTGGGATCGAACCGGCGACCTTGAACGGTGTACATTACATATGGGCAGCTTCGCTACCGCTTGACCACCGAGTCGCCGGCAAATACTGTAGTATCCAGGTAATATTTAATTACGACAACGAAGTTTTCTCAATTCAAAACAAATGACGTCATCAAATGACGTTAAAACGTGAATTCAGCGATCACTTAAATAAATTAATAGACGCAAACAAACCGCCTTGTGCTTTTATCCATTGAGTTTGTTGGTTATTATCCAAGTCTTACATTTACCTCTCAAATGTTTGAAGACTGGCAGTAAACTTCCTATCGTAGCATGGTTTGGCTATGTGCTCAACGAATTAGGGTCGGGCGGAACCGCAATATAAAATAATTGTTCCGTCTATAAACAAATCAAATAATATTATATTGAAATGCATAATAATACGTTGATCACCTTGTTATTGCGTCTTTTCGTCGTATGGTTTTCCTATGCGTGTGCAAAGCTAATTAGCTTTATCAAGTCAACTGGGGGGGACAAAAATTCCCAAAACTTGAACGCTTAGGATTCTTTTTTTGTCTTTTTTTTTTTTTTTTTTTTTACAAAAATCGATGGATAGATACGTGCTTAACATAAAATAAAAGCCTGATGCAAATTGATGATTGAATGATTAAACATTTACATTTGATCATACTTTTATTGGTCACAACATGTCAACATTCACACGGGAGCGTGTGTATTCCATTACTTTATCCAATCAGAGTACTGTATTCTCAAAACTTTCACTTTGATTTGATTTATATTTACCATAGCTTTAATATTCACGCATAAATGCAGCATATTCACTTGTTACACAGTCTGTTAGGAATTCATTTACTATTATTTAGGAATAATTTTTAAAAAAAGCACTTTGCAAATGAATGACAGCTTATCTTTTCCCCGACTGATTTGATCTTTTCTTATTAATGTTATGAATATGAAGCTGAAACGTAATGATTGAGCACTGCAATGTACTCCTTTGATTTTCAGAAAGTAACTGTATTCTAAATACCCTCAAATGAATACTCTAAATACTTATTCTAAATACATGCATCCTGTTACAACCCAACACTGGTAATAAATACATCTTGGACATAACAATGCATTTGATTACATTACATCAGGGGTGTTAAAAAAAAAGAAAACATCTTTGAGGGCCACATATTAAAGTACAGTGGGTTGCATAAGTATGGGTATGGGCCCCCCTTCAACTTTTTGACATTTTGCCATGCTATGGACCATAAATGTGCAAGACACACACTAGTAACACGCCATCGTTCCTTTTAGAGCAACCTATGGCCTTGAGAAGTTGCCTGATGATTTCTGAATGATCACATGTTGACCTCATGACTAAATAGAGTCTAGCTGTGTGTAATCTAATGTCAGTTGAAATACAGCTGATCTGTGATGGTCTCAGACCTGTTAAGAGAGTATTGGGGAGCATTTTGTGCACCCCCCCTCCCTATAATGATTGATGATTATTTATTCACTTAACAAAAATAGAACATGTGCATCATGAAACGTGCATAACAGTTATGTTGGAGGAAGAACCTCTACCTCTGTAGTAAATTGACGCATTTTCATCACGATGTTACGCGGCTCCCCTGAGGCGTAGAAGGACCAGAGAGGACTTGTTTGAAAGCTTGAGATTTCTAGTTTCCAACACAAAGCACCGCAAGTCTCTATCACTTTCTGTTCCAAAGTCATGTCCGAAAAACAGCGATGTTGTAAATGTTGTTTACAACAAGCGCTATTCGGCGCCCCCTCCAGCAGCAAGGATCCACTCACCCATTCACGCTCCAGTGCACGCAGACACCGGGAGTGGACGGGTCACCCACAATAACCACGTGCACCTTCAGGAGGAGGATTTCGAACTTCCGATCAAGAGACGACCCGCTCTACCATCTGCGCCACTAGTCTGCCCCTAGACAGTCGTCAGTCTTCCTGCATAATTAGTAAGTCAGTTTTTGGCCAAATTTCATTCACTTGATTTTCCAAATATTGCTGCGGCAGAAACGCCTGCTGACAGAGTCATTTCTATGACGATTATTACGTGTTTTTCCTCTCCCATGAAATATGACAAATGATTCTTAGCGGTAGAAAAATTGTAGCCTCTGGGTCACTTGTGTCCACAATACAAATACAATTCTGCTCCTTTCTGACTTGCAGCATCCCCCCCCCCCCTCAAAACAGTTCAGCCCAAACATGACACAACTCTAAAATGTCACGTAACAAATCTGGAAGAAGACTGCTTTGAACATGGATGTAAAGTTCTCCTGGCTGCCAGTTGGACCTCTGAGGTGCTCCCCACTAACACCGTTGTGGTTGAGCCGCTGTCTTCGTCTTTGGCTCTCACGGATTGCAGTCCTTTCTCGGGAAAGGGAGGTTGGCCGACCACCGGTACAGAGGACACCATGACGCCCATATGAGCAGGGATCATTGGAGCTCCTGGAACAGAAAAATATGGAATTGCGTTTACATGGAGAACACTATACGTTACTTTCCTGATGTAAAGTTTGACACCTGGAAGAACGCCAGACAAACATGTTACTTTAGTCATTAGTGGATGCACAGACACATATAAAGAGCATTTTACACCAATCGATTTTGGGGGAAATGAGAACAAAAATCATAATTGAACCCAAAATACACAGATTATGCAGGAAATACTAATAGATACACAGAAATATGCCACATGACATGGTAAATAAACTTAAGAATTATTTTCATCTTGAACTGTAACACCAAGGCATTACAACGTTCAGCAGGTGGTTTTACTTTTTTAGAGACAGCTACTCCTGCTCTGCTCCAAAAGGACTTCAAGCCCTGTACTAATGTCCACAAAGCTTGAGCAGACGAACACGTGGTGGAAAAGCGTGGAAACTACAAGAGTGAGGGACAAACGAAAGGCTATTGTACACATCGGTAGGGTACATTGGCATATTTTACTGTCACAAATGTGCATATATTTCAGATGTGCGACAGAACATAAAGAAATAAAGCAACATTAAACTTGACTCTTTCCGTGCGGCGGTTTTTCAATGCTAAGCTAACTAGCTAAATGAAGTGAATTTAGCATCCCCAACAAAAATTTCCACTCGCTCCGCTTGTCCACGCATCATCGCGAGTTCAATTTCCACTCGCTCCGCTTGTCCACGCATCATTGCGAGTTCTCGATCCACAACGCATGCATTGGGATCGAACCGGCGACCTTGAACGGTGTACATTACATATGGGCAGCTTCGCTACCGCTTGACCACCGAGTCGCCGGCAAATACTGTAGTATCCAGGTAATATTTAATTACGACAACGAAGTTTTCTCAATTCAAAACAAATGACGTCATCAAATGACGTTAAAACGTGAATTCAGCGATCACTTAAATAAATTAATAGACGCAAACAAACCGCCTTGTGCTTTTATCCATTGAGTTTGGTGGTTATTATCCAAGTCTTACATTTACCTCTCAAATGTTTGAAGACTGGCAGTAAACTTCCTATCGTAGCATGGTTTGGCTATGTGCTCAACGAATTAGGGTCGGGCGGAACCGCAATATAAAATAATTGTTCCGTCTATAAACAAATCAAATAATATTATATTGAAATGCATAATAATACGTTGATCACCTTGTTATTGCGTCTTTTCGTCGTATGGTTTTCCTATGCGTGTGCAAAGCTAATTAGCTTTATCAAGTCAACTGGGGGGGACAAAAATTCCCAAAACTTGAACGCTTAGGATTCTTTTTTTGTCTTTTTTTTTTTTTTTTTTTTTACAAAAATCGATGGATAGATACGTGCTTAACATAAAATAAAAGCCTGATGCAAATTGATGATTGAATGATTAAACATTTACATTTGATCATACTTTTATTGGTCACAACATGTCAACATTCACACGGGAGCGTGTGTATTCCATTACTTTATCCAATCAGAGTACTGTATTCTCAAAACTTTCACTTTGATTTGATTTATATTTACCATAGCTTTAATATTCACGCATAAATGCAGCATATTCACTTGTTACACAGTCTGTTAGGAATTCATTTACTATTATTTAGGAATAATTTTTAAAAAAAGCACTTTGCAAATGAATGACAGCTTATCTTTTCCCCGACTGATTTGATCTTTTCTTATTAATGTTATGAATATGAAGCTGAAACGTAATGATTGAGCACTGCAATGTACTCCTTTGATTTTCAGAAAGTAACTGTATTCTAAATACCCTCAAATGAATACTCTAAATACTTATTCTAAATACATGCATCCTGTTACAACCCAACACTGGTAATAAATACATCTTGGACATAACAATGCATTTGATTACATTACATCAGGGGTGTTAAAAAAAAAAGAAAACATCTTTGAGGGCCACATATTAAAGTACAGTGGGTTGCATAAGTATGGGTATGGGCCCCCCTTCAACTTTTTGACATTTTGCCATGCTATGGACCATAAATGTGCAAGACACACACTAGTAACACGCCATCGTTCCTTTTAGAGCAACCTATGGCCTTGAGAAGTTGCCTGATGATTTCTGAATGATCACATGTTGACCTCATGACTAAATAGAGTCTAGCTGTGTGTAATCTAATGTCAGTTGAAATACAGCTGATCTGTGATGGTCTCAGACCTGTTAAGAGAGTATTGGGGAGCATTTTGTGCACCCCCCCTCCCTATAATGATTGATGATTATTTATTCACTTAACAAAAATAGAACATGTGCATCATGAAACGTGCATAACAGTTATGTTGGAGGAAGAACCTCTACCTCTGTAGTAAATTGACGCATTTTCATCACGATGTTACGCGGCTCCCCTGAGGCGTAGAAGGACCAGAGAGGACTTGTTTGAAAGCTTGAGATTTCTAGTTTCCAACACAAAGCACCGCAAGTCTCTATCACTTTCTGTTCCAAAGTCATGTCCGAAAAACAGCGATGTTGTAAATGGTGTTTACAACAAGCGCTATTCGGCGCCCCCTCCAGCAGCAAGGATCCACTCACCCATTCACGCTCCAGTGCACGCAGACACCGGGAGTGGACGGGTCACCCACAATAACCACGTGCACCTTCAGGAGGAGGATTTCGAACTTCCGATCAAGAGACGACCCGCTCTACCATCTGCGCCACTAGTCTGCCCCTAGACAGTCGTCAGTCTTCCTGCATAATTAGTAAGTCAGTTTTTGGCCAAATTTCATTCACTTGATTTTCCAAATATTGCTGCGGCAGAAACGCCTGCTGACAGAGTCATTTCTATGACGATTATTACGTGTTTTTCCTCTCCCATGAAATATGACAAATGATTCTTAGCGGTAGAAAAATTGTAGCCTCTGGGTCACTTGTGTCCACAATACAAATACAATTCTGCTCCTTTCTGACTTGCAGCATCCCCCCCCCCCCTCAAAACAGTTCAGCCCAAACATGACACAACTCTAAAATGTCACGTAACAAATCTGGAAGAAGACTGCTTTGAACATGGATGTAAAGTTCTCCTGGCTGCCAGTTGGACCTCTGAGGTGCTCCCCACTAACACCGTTGTGGTTGAGCCGCTGTCTTCGTCTTTGGCTCTCACGGATTGCAGTCCTTTCTCGGGAAAGGGAGGTTGGCCGACCACCGGTACAGAGGACACCATGACGCCCATATGAGCAGGGATCATTGGAGCTCCTGGAACAGAAAAATATGGAATTGCGTTTACATGGAGAACACTATACGTTACTTTCCTGATGTAAAGTTTGACACCTGGAAGAACGCCAGACAAACATGTTACTTTAGTCATTAGTGGATGCACAGACACATATAAAGAGCATTTTACACCAATCGATTTTGGGGGAAATGAGAACAAAAATCATAATTGAACCCAAAATACACAGATTATGCAGGAAATACTAATAGATACACAGAAATATGCCACATGACATGGTAAATAAACTTAAGAATTATTTTCATCTTGAACTGTAACACCAAGGCATTACAACGTTCAGCAGGTGGTTTTACTTTTTTAGAGACAGCTACTCCTGCTCTGCTCCAAAAGGACTTCAAGCCCTGTACTAATGTCCACAAAGCTTGAGCAGACGAACACGTGGTGGAAAAGCGTGGAAACTACAAGAGTGAGGGACAAACGAAAGGCTATTGTACACATCGGTAGGGTACATTGGCATATTTTACTGTCACAAATGTGCATATATTTCAGATGTGCGACAGAACATAAAGAAATAAAGCAACATTAAACTTGACTCTTTCCGTGCGGCGGTTTTTCAATGCTAAGCTAACTAGCTAAATGAAGTGAATTTAGCATCCCCAACAAAAATTTCCACTCGCTCCGCTTGTCCACGCATCATCGCGAGTTCAATTTTCACTCGCTCCGCTTGTCCACGCATCATTGCGAGTTCTCGATCCACAACGCATGCATTGGGATCGAACCGGCGACCTTGAACGGTGTACATTACATATGGGCAGCTTCGCTACCGCTTGACCACCGAGTCGCCGGCAAATACTGTAGTATCCAGGTAATATTTAATTACGACAACGAAGTTTTCTCAATTCAAAACAAATGACGTCATCAAATGACGTTAAAACGTGAATTCAGCGATCACTTAAATAAATTAATAGACGCAAACAAACCACCTTGTGCTTTTATCCATTGAGTTTGTTGGTTATTATCCAAGTCTTACATTTACCTCGCAAATGTTTGAAGACTGGCAGTAAACTTCCTATCGTAGCATGGTTTGGCTATGTGCTCAACGAATTAGGGTCGGGCGGAACCGCAATATAAAATAATTGTTCCGTCTATAAACAAATCAAATAATATTATATTGAAATGCATAATAATACGTTGATCACCTTGTTATTGCGTCTTTTCGTCGTATGGTTTTCCTATGCGTGTGCAAAGCTAATTAGCTTTATCAAGTCAATTGGGGGGGACAAAAATTCCCAAAACTTGAACGCTTAGGATTCTTTTTTTGTCTTTTTTTTTTTTTTTTTTTACAAAAATCGATGGATAGATACGTGCTTAACATAAAATAAAAGCCTGATGCAAATTGATGATTGAATGATTAAACATTTACATTTGATCATACTTTTATTGGTCACACGTGTCAACATTCACACGGGAGCGTGTGTATTCCATTACTTTATCCAATCAGAGTACTGTATTCTCAAAACTTTCACTTTGATTTGATTTATATTTACCATAGCTTTAATATTCACGCATAAATGCAGCATATTCACTTGTTACACAGTCTGTTAGGAATTCATTTACTATTATTTAGGAATAATTTTTAAAAAAAGCACTTTGCAAATGAATGACAGCTTATCTTTTCCCCGACTGATTTGATCTTTTCTTATTAATGTTATGAATATGAAGCTGAAACGTAATGATTGAGCACTGCAATGTACTCCTTTGATTTTCAGAAAGTAACTGTATTCTAAATACCCTCAAATGAATACTCTAAATACTTATTCTAAATACATGCATCCTGTTACAACCCAACACTGGTAATAAATACATCTTGGACATAACAATGCATTTGATTACATTACATCAGGGGTGTTAAAAAAAAAGAAAACATCTTTGAGGGCCACATATTAAAGTACAGTGGGTTGCATAAGTATGGGTATGGGCCCCCCTTCAACTTTTTGACATTTTGCCATGCTATGGACCATAAATGTGCAAGACACACACTAGTAACACGCCATCGTTCCTTTTAGAGCAACCTATGGCCTTGAGAAGTTGCCTGATGATTTCTGAATGATCACATGTTGACCTCATGACTAAATAGAGTCTAGCTGTGTGTAATCTAATGTCAGTTGAAATACAGCTGATCTGTGATGGTCTCAGGTCTGTTAAGAGAGTATTGGGGAGCATTTTGTGCACCCCCCCTCCCTATAATGATTGATGATTATTTATTCACTTAACAAAAATAGAACATGTGCATCATGAAACGTGCATAACAGTTATGTTGGAGGAAGAACCTCTACCTCTGTAGTAAATTGACGCATTTTCATCACGATGTTACGCGGCTCCCCTGAGGCGTAGAAGGACCAGAGAGGACTTGTTTGAAAGCTTGAGATTTCTAGTTTCCAACACAAAGCACCGCAAGTCTCTATCACTTTCTGTTCCAAAGTCATGTCCGAAAAACAGCGATGTTGTAAATGTTGTTTACAACAAGCGCTATTCGGCGCCCCCTCCAGCAGCAAGGATCCACTCACCCATTCACGCTCCAGTGCACGCAGACACCGGGAGTGGACGGGTCACCCACAATAACCACGTGCACCTTCAGGAGGAGGATTTCGAACTTCCGATCAAGAGACGACCCGCTCTACCATCTGCGCCACTAGTCTGCCCCTAGACAGTCGTCAGTCTTCCTGCATAATTAGTAAGTCAGTTTTTGGCCAAATTTCATTCACTTGATTTTCCAAATATTGCTGCGGCAGAAACGCCTGCTGACAGAGTCATTTCTATGACGATTATTACGTGTTTTTCCTCTCCCATGAAATATGACAAATGATTCTTAGCGGTAGAAAAATTGTAGCCTCTGGGTCACTTGTGTCCACAATACAAATACAATTCTGCTCCTTTCTGACTTGCAGCATCCCCCCCCCCCCTCAAAACAGTTCAGCCCAAACATGACACAACTCTAAAATGTCACGTAACAAATCTGGAAGAAGACTGCTTTGAACATGGATGTAAAGTTCTCCTGGCTGCCAGTTGGACCTCTGAGGTGCTCCCCACTAACACCGTTGTGGTTGAGCCGCTGTCTTCGTCTTTGGCTCTCACGGATTGCAGTCCTTTCTCGGGAAAGGGAGGTTGGCCGACCACCGGTACAGAGGACACCATGACGCCCATATGAGCAGGGATCATTGGAGCTCCTGGAACAGAAAAATATGGAATTGCGTTTACATGGAGAACACTATACGTTACTTTCCTGATGTAAAGTTTGACACCTGGAAGAACGCCAGACAAACATGTTACTTTAGTCATTAGTGGATGCACAGACACATATAAAGAGCATTTTACACCAATCGATTTTGGGGGAAATGAGAACAAAAATCATAATTGAACCCAAAATACACAGATTATGCAGGAAATACTAATAGATACACAGAAATATGCCACATGACATGGTAAATAAACTTAAGAATTATTTTCATCTTGAACTGTAACACCAAGGCATTACAACGTTCAGCAGGTGGTTTTACTTTTTTAGAGACAGCTACTCCTGCTCTGCTCCAAAAGGACTTCAAGCCCTGTACTAATGTCCACAAAGCTTGAGCAGACGAACACGTGGTGGAAAAGCGTGGAAACTACAAGAGTGAGGGACAAACGAAAGGCTATTGTACACATCGGTAGGGTACATTGGCATATTTTACTGTCACAAATGTGCATATATTTCAGATGTGCGACAGAACATAAAGAAATAAAGCAACATTAAACTTGACTCTTTCCGTGCGGCGGTTTTTCAATGCTAAGCTAACTAGCTAAATGAAGTGAATTTAGCATCCCCAACAAAAATTTCCACTCGCTCCGCTTGTCCACGCATCATCGCGAGTTCAATTTCCACTCGCTCCGCTTGTCCACGCATCATTGCGAGTTCTCGATCCACAACGCATGCATTGGGATCGAACCGGCGACCTTGAACGGTGTACATTACATATGGGCAGCTTCGCTACCGCTTGACCACCGAGTCGCCGGCAAATACTGTAGTATCCAGGTAATATTTAATTACGACAACGAAGTTTTCTCAATTCAAAACAAATGACGTCATCAAATGACGTTAAAACGTGAATTCAGCGATCACTTAAATAAATTAATAGACGCAAACAAACCGCCTTGTGCTTTTATCCATTGAGTTTGTTGGTTATTATCCAAGTCTTACATTTACCTCTCAAATGTTTGAAGACTGGCAGTAAACTTCCTATCGTAGCATGGTTTGGCTATGTGCTCAACGAATTAGGGTCGGGCGGAACCGCAATATAAAATAATTGTTCCGTCTATAAACAAATCAAATAATATTATATTGAAATGCATAATAATACGTTGATCACCTTGTTATTGCGTCTTTTCGTCGTATGGTTTTCCTATGCGTGTGCAAAGCTAATTAGCTTTATCAAGTCAACTGGGGGGGACAAAAATTCCCAAAACTTGAACGCTTAGGATTCTTTTTTTGTCTTTTTTTTTTTTTTTTTTTTTACAAAAATCGATGGATAGATACGTGCTTAACATAAAATAAAAGCCTGATGCAAATTGATGATTGAATGATTAAACATTTACATTTGATCATACTTTTATTGGTCACAACATGTCAACATTCACACGGGAGCGTGTGTATTCCATTACTTTATCCAATCAGAGTACTGTATTCTCAAAACTTTCACTTTGATTTGATTTATATTTACCATAGCTTTAATATTCACGCATAAATGCAGCATATTCACTTGTTACACAGTCTGTTAGGAATTCATTTACTATTATTTAGGAATAATTTTTAAAAAAAGCACTTTGCAAATGAATGACAGCTTATCTTTTCCCCGACTGATTTGATCTTTTCTTATTAATGTTATGAATATGAAGCTGAAACGTAATGATTGAGCACTGCAATGTACTCCTTTGATTTTCAGAAAGTAACTGTATTCTAAATACCCTCAAATGAATACTCTAAATACTTATTCTAAATACATGCATCCTGTTACAACCCAACACTGGTAATAAATACATCTTGGACATAACAATGCATTTGATTACATTACATCAGGGGTGTTAAAAAAAAAAGAAAACATCTTTGAGGGCCACATATTAAAGTACAGTGGGTTGCATAAGTATGGGTATGGGCCCCCCTTCAACTTTTTGACATTTTGCCATGCTATGGACCATAAATGTGCAAGACACACACTAGTAACACGCCATCGTTCCTTTTAGAGCAACCTATGGCCTTGAGAAGTTGCCTGATGATTTCTGAATGATCACATGTTGACCTCATGACTAAATAGAGTCTAGCTGTGTGTAATCTAATGTCAGTTGAAATACAGCTGATCTGTGATGGTCTCAGACCTGTTAAGAGAGTATTGGGGAGCATTTTGTGCACCCCCCCTCCCTATAATGATTGATGATTATTTATTCACTTAACAAAAATAGAACATGTGCATCATGAAACGTGCATAACAGTTATGTTGGAGGAAGAACCTCTACCTCTGTAGTAAATTGACGCATTTTCATCACGATGTTACGCGGCTCCCCTGAGGCGTAGAAGGACCAGAGAGGACTTGTTTGAAAGCTTGAGATTTCTAGTTTCCAACACAAAGCACCGCAAGTCTCTATCACTTTCTGTTCCAAAGTCATGTCCGAAAAACAGCGATGTTGTAAATGGTGTTTACAACAAGCGCTATTCGGCGCCCCCTCCAGCAGCAAGGATCCACTCACCCATTCACGCTCCAGTGCACGCAGACACCGGGAGTGGACGGGTCACCCACAATAACCACGTGCACCTTCAGGAGGAGGATTTCCAACTTCCGATCAAGAGACGACCCGCTCTACCATCTGCGCCACTAGTCTGCCCCTAGACAGTCGTCAGTCTTCCTGCATAATTAGTAAGTCAGTTTTTGGCCAAATTTCATTCACTTGATTTTCCAAATATTGCTGCGGCAGAAACGCCTGCTGACAGAGTCATTTCTATGACGATTATTACGTGTTTTTCCTCTCCCATGAAATATGACAAATGATTCTTAGCGGTAGAAAAATTGTAGCCTCTGGGTCACTTGTGTCCACAATACAAATACAATTCTGCTCCTTTCTGACTTGCAGCATCCCCCCCCCCCCCTCAAAACAGTTCAGCCCAAACATGACACAACTCTAAAATGTCACGTAACAAATCTGGAAGAAGACTGCTTTGAACATGGATGTAAAGTTCTCCTGGCTGCCAGTTGGACCTCTGAGGTGCTCCCCACTAACACCGTTGTGGTTGAGCCGCTGTCTTCGTCTTTGGCTCTCACGGATTGCAGTCCTTTCTCGGGAAAGGGAGGTTGGCCGACCACCGGTACAGAGGACACCATGACGCCCATATGAGCAGGGATCATTGGAGCTCCTGGAACAGAAAAATATGGAATTGCGTTTACATGGAGAACACTATACGTTACTTTCCTGATGTAAAGTTTGACACCTGGAAGAACGCCAGACAAACATGTTACTTTAGTCATTAGTGGATGCACAGACACATATAAAGAGCATTTTACACCAATCGATTTTGGGGGAAATGAGAACAAAAATCATAATTGAACCCAAAATACACAGATTATGCAGGAAATACTAATAGATACACAGAAATATGCCACATGACATGGTAAATAAACTTAAGAATTATTTTCATCTTGAACTGTAACACCAAGGCATTACAACGTTCAGCAGGTGGTTTTACTTTTTTAGAGACAGCTACTCCTGCTCTGCTCCAAAAGGACTTCAAGCCCTGTACTAATGTCCACAAAGCTTGAGCAGACGAACACGTGGTGGAAAAGCGTGGAAACTACAAGAGTGAGGGACAAACGAAAGGCTATTGTACACATCGGTAGGGTACATTGGCATATTTTACTGTCACAAATGTGCATATATTTCAGATGTGCGACAGAACATAAAGAAATAAAGCAACATTAAACTTGACTCTTTCCGTGCGGCGGTTTTTCAATGCTAAGCTAACTAGCTAAATGAAGTGAATTTAGCATCCCCAACAAAACGCATCATCGCGAGTTCAATTTCCACTCGCTCCGCTTGTCCACGCATCATTGCGAGTTCTCGATCCACAACGCATGCATTGGGATCGAACCGGCGACCTTGAACGGTGTACATTACATATGGGCAGCTTCGCTACCGCTTGACCACCGAGTCGCCGGCAAATACTGTAGTATCCAGGTAATATTTAATTACGACAACGAAGTTTTCTCAATTCAAAACAAATGACGTCATCAAATGACGTTAAAACGTGAATTCAGCGATCACTTAAATAAATTAATAGACGCAAACAAACCGCCTTGTGCTTTTATCCATTGAGTTTGTTGGTTATTATCCAAGTCTTACATTTACCTCTCAAATGTTTGAAGACTTGTGTTGCTAGCCCATTTTCGACAAAGTATTTAAGCGCTTTCTTATTGTTGGTAAATGGTTCACTGTAAATAACAGTATTTATTAATCTTTTCGCTAAATTAAACACTGCCTTTTTATAATTGAAACCGGAAGCGCGTCCATCACGTGACCTGTTTATTCTAGTTTAAAAGAGCTAGGCCCACAGCCTCAGGGCAGAAGCTGTGGCGCAGTAGTCGGGCCGTGGCCTAAGCCTTGTCACATCTGGGACGTGTAAGTGTCGTTTTATCTGTTTGTCCATTTTAACTTAATCCATAGTACGCTAAACTATTTTATTCTTTATTCACAGGGGACCTATGTTTACCCTTTTCTTTTCTGTACTATTTGAGCTCGAAATAAACTTTGAAAAGCCGACTGATTCTCCCTGGTGATTTCGAGGGGGCAACAAAATCTTGGTGTTTCAGCCCGGTTGGATTAAGTTTGTGGATGACCTGGATCGCTACCGTGGATTGTGGCTACCGGAGCGCGTGTGTGGACTATATTCGTGAGTGGAATACGCTACGAGAGACGCCAACACGAAGCTATCACGGAGCTAATGCTAACGGAAGCGAGGTCAAGGAAGACGACACAACCCACCGCAAGTCACGATCAAAGCCAAGGTAAAAGACTTTCCAATCATGCCAGACTTTAACGAACAAGTGTCTGAATGGGAAAATATGCTGGAAGAAATCGAGGGAAAGCTAATTGCCTTACCTGCTTGGGAACTTCTTAAAATATGCACTACACTTGAAATAAATGTTGAAGATGAAGATAAAAACTCACCCCGCAAATTGAGAAGGCTAATTCTGCAGCATTTGGAGTGTGAGGATGTCACGTCGCTTGAAGATGGAGGAATGTCATTGTTATTGAAAATAAATGACAGAATTGATGAGCTGAGAAAAACGCTGTCTACGTCTGGTCCCACGTCGCCACGCCGCCCTCTGGCGGACACAGCTGGTACTGCGCCCAGCAACACGGAACCTGTGGTAAGACCACGCACCTCTGCCACCACGCTTACTGCCGTTAATAATTTGACTGAAAGAACTCAAACTGTTGTTCACCCAATGTATAGAAAAGACTTTAAAATTAATGGACAAATTGGTGAACATAATCAAACGGATAAGCTGGGATATTCAAGTCTAGAAAGACAAATTACAAAAGCATTAAAGAAGGGATATGATGAATGCGAAATTATTGATGCAGTCCTTCAAGCTATTATTCCAGGAACAAAACTGCGAAGTTATCTGGAAAGTAGAGATGATTTGTCATTGAAAGCTCTGAAACAAATATTGCGGACTCATTTTGTTGAAAAAGATGCTAATGAGCTGTACCACTCCTTAACTCGTGCTGCACAAGATTACGGAGAGACTCCAGTCCAGTTTTTAGTTAGAGCTATGGACTTGAGGCAACAGATACTCTTTGCTTCAGAAAGAGCAGACACTGGCTTGAAGTACAGCCCAGAGCTCATCCAAAATCAATTTTTGCAAACCATACTCACTGGACTCCGAGATGACACCATCCGTATTGACTTAAAGCCATATTTGCAAAATCCAAAAGTAACTGATGAAGTTCTGCTGGAGAAAATGACCGCCGCCTACAACCTGGAAATGGAGAGGAAGGGCAAGCTGTCAAGCAAATCCAGAGCCAAGGTGTTAGCGGTGAGTAATGATTCACATTTCACTGATTCAGAGGGCAGCAGTTATGACAGTAACTCTACCAGTTATAAAAAGCAAAAGTTTGAAAAACGTGACACATTGATGGAGAAAGTAGACCAGGGGAACAAAGCAATCTGTGAAGCCATTCAGAATCTCACCACTCAGCTGTCAAGCCTGCACCAGCCACCCGGACAACCACCACCATGGGGACAAGCCAGCCACAGCTACAACAGACCACCACCAAGGACACGCCCCAACCGGCAGTGTCACCAGTGCCAGCGGACCAATCCAGGGGGGAAATGCGACCACTGCTACAAGTGTGGGAGCATAGACCACTGGGCCGTTGGTTGCCGCAGAGCGCCTAGGAACACCACAGCCTCCACCAACAAGATTGAAACCAGCGTACATCTTGGTAAGAACACAGACATATTCTGCACCACAGCGCCCCTCACTGGTAAACAACATCAAACTGCTAAGCTGGTGGGGAGGAGGTGCCTTGTTCGAGCCACAATGAACAATGTTGACACCAAAGTGCTGTGGGACACTGGCTCACAAGTGTCCATCATTGGAGATAAGTGGAAACTGAGACACTTACCTGATGTTACTGTGAGGCCGGTGGAAGAGTTACTGGAGGAAGGAGGGCTGGATCTGTCCGCAGCAAATGGGACAAAGATTCCATACCAGGGCTGGATTGAAGTGAAGTTTGCACTGTCACAAGATGCTGTTGCTGGGATGAGTGATGAACCTGTAGTTGTTCCTATCTTAGTCGCCTCTACAGATCTGGAACGTCCTATTATTGGATTTAATGTAATTGAGGAGCTGGCTTTGGCAAATGAGGGTCTTGGAAGCTGTTTTCCTTCTGGTCACATGGTAAGGAGATTTTGTTCAGCACTTGATGTGGGTCAGGAAACTGCGAGGGCTGTTCTAACTGTTTTACAGAAGCCGTCACCTGAAAACAACCCCCACATTGCTCGTCTGGGAAGAATGCCAGTTACTGTCCCAAAGAGGAACGCCATCCAAGTGCAATGCAACTACCTACAGCAAGGTTTGCTCTGTGGAACTCACGTCGTGTTGGAGCCTAACCCGGAGACACCGTGGCCCACAGGACTCAAAGTAAGAGAGCAGCTCATTCAACATCAAGAGAATACGAGGATTAAGGTAACTGTTGAAAACACAACAGACTGTGATATTACTCTTTGTGGCCGCACAACGCTTGGCTGGTTACACAGTGTTGATGCTGTTTACCCACTAGAGCCCAAGTCACCAGAGGGCAGTGCCACATCCTCACCGGAGCAGCCCAGTCAAGCACCACAGAGGGAGCCCTGGGTCCCGCCTGTAGATCTGAGTCACCTCTCGGCAGAGCAGCAGCACAGAGTTCGTCAGATGCTGGTGGAGGAGGGTGACGTGTTTGCCAGAGATGAGTGGGATGCTGGTTGTGTCACTGGTTTGCAAATGGACATTAATTTGAAAGACTCTGTTCCTGTCCAGAGAACATACAATGCCATACCCCGACACCTGTATCAGGAAGTCAAGGCTCACATTCAGGATTTGTTGAGTAGAGGTTGGGTTCAAAAGTCCTATTCCTCTTACTCTTCACCGGTAGTCTGCGTCAGGAAAAAGGACGGCACTCTCCGGTTATGCATTGATTACAGGCTGCTGAATGAGAAGACCTGGCCAGACCGTCATCCCATCCCCAGGATCCAGGAAATCCTGGAAAACTTGGGTGGAAACTCCTGGTTCACCGTCCTGGACCAGGGCAAAGCATACCACCAAGGCTTCATGAGCGAGAAGAGCAGACCATATACAGCCTTTATTACACCATGGGGACTCTATGAGTGGACCAGGATCCCTTTTGGCCTCTCAAATGCCCCGGCTGCTTTTCAACGCCACATGGAGGGATGCCTGGGAGATCTGAGGGATGAAGTCTGTGTGCCCTATCTGGATGATGTCCTTGTTTTCAGCCGCACATTTGACCAACATGTGGAAAACGTCAGACAAGTCCTGCGGCGACAGAGAGCCTGTGGGATGAAGCTGAGAGCCGAAAAATGTGAGTTGTTTAAGCCACAAGTAACGTATGTTGGTCGTGTGATCTCTGCAGAAGGATACAGGATGAACCCAAGAGAGGTGGAGGCAGTAAAGGCGCTCACGTACCAGACCCCAGCTACAGTGAGAGAGGTGAGGAAGCTCCTGGGATTCTTGAGCTACTACAGAGCTTACATCCAGGACTTCTCCAGGACTGCAAAGCCACTGTATGAGCTGCTGGCAAAGCCCAAAGGTGAGCCAAAACACTGCCACAAAAAGGGGACAAAACATTCAGGTGCTCAGCTCCCACCCTCCTCTCCGGTTCAGTGGACAGAAATACACAGAGCAGTTTTAGAGACGCTTGTGAACCAACTTACAAATCCACCTGTTATGGCATATCCAGACCTCGAGCAGCCTTTCATTCTCCATGTTGACGCCTCAGAGCAAGGGCTCGGTGCTGTGCTGTACCAGCGACAAGATGGCGCACTGAGAGTGATTGGCTACGGATCCAGAACCCTGACGCCTGCAGAGAAGAACTACAAGCTGCACTCAGGAAAACTGGAATTCCTCGCACTGAAATGGGCCATCACAGAGCGTTTCCGTGACTACCTGTTCCACGCGCCACACTTCACAGTCTACAGTGACAATAACCCACTCACTTACGTTACCAAGTCGGCAAAACTCAACGCCACGGGTCACCGCTGGGTTGCAGAGCTGGCAGACTATAGATTTACACTCAAGTACAGACCTGGAACAGCTAACACAGATGCTGACTTTCTCTCTCGCAGACCTAAGCCCATCAGAACCATCATGCAGGAGTGCACGGAAGAGTGTGAGCCGGAGGTCATGGACAGCATCTGTAAAGCAGTCAAAAGCAGCCAAACAGGTGAGATCAACTGGATTTCTGCTGTCACCTGTAATGTGGATGTCCTACCACCAGATGGTAGTGCTGTACCACCCCTTCAGCCCTTCTCCATCCAAGACATCCAGGCCCAGCAGAATGCAGATCCAGCCATCCAGAGGGTCTCCAACCTGAAAAGAGAAAACACTTACCTGAAGTACAGAGACAAAGCTGCAGAGAGTGAGCAAGTCAGAGTTCTCCTGAGAGAATGGCCAAAGCTGCAGCTGGGTGAAGATGGACTCCTGTGGAGGAAGACCAACAACAGGCTGCAACTGGTGGTGCCAGAGCCCTTGAAGCCCCTGGTGTACAAGTACCTCCATGAGGAGATGGGACACTTGGGTGCTGACCGGATGGTGGCCCTGGCCCGAGAGCGCTTCTTTTGGCCAAAAATGAGGCAGGAGATGGAGCACTACGTTACACGTGTCTGCAGCTGCATCAAAAACAAAAGGCCCAACAGAGTCACAAGGACACCACTTCAAAGCATTGAAACTTCTGCACCATTCGAGATGGTCTCAATAGACTTTTTACATCTGGAGAAAAGCAACGGAGGGGAAGAGTATATCCTGGTTTTAGTGGACCATTTCACTAAATACGCTCAGGCCTACGCAACCAAAGACAAGGCCGGGAAAACTGCTGCCAGAAAGCTGTTTGACGAATTTATCCCACGCTTTGGGTTTCCATCCAGGATCCACCACGACCAAGGGAGAGAGTTTGAGAACCAGCTGTTTCGGAAGCTCCAGGAATATGGTGGTATTCAACACTCTCGCACTACACCTTACCACCCCCAAGCTAACCCTGCCGAACGTTTTAACAGGACTCTGTTGAGTATGCTGCGGACACTGGAGGAGACACAAAAGGCCAGATGGAAGGAGCACCTCAACAAAGTAGTTCATGCCTACAACTCCACCATCCACGAGGCGACAGGGTACTCCCCTTTCTTCTTGCTTTTTGGACGTGAACCAACCCTCCCAGTTGACCTCTTGTTTCCCAAGAAGCTCGGTGACGCAGAGAAACAGACCCCTGCTGGCTATGCGGAGAAGTGGAGAGAGGCAATGCAGGAAGCCTATTCCATTGCCCTGACGAACATGAGGAAGTCTGCAAAAAAGGGCCAAGATTATTACAATCAGCGCGCCTGGAGCTCCACGCTGAACCCGGGTGACCATGTATTGGTGAGAAATCTCACGCCTCGAGGTGGTCCGGGGAAGCTCCGCAGTCACTGGGAGGACACTGTCCATGTGGTGAGGGAGAGCAAAGGCCCTGGAAGCCCTGTCTATGTGGTTGAGCCTCTGAATGCTGTAGGGAGAAGACGTGTGCTGCACAGAAACTTACTCTTACCTTGTCCTTACCTGGTTGAACCAGCGCCTGTCGTCCCCAACCCTAAAAGGAGAAGCAGGAGAACCAGAACGTCGCCAGGAAGAGGGACAAGTGTTAAGTGCAACATCCAGCCTGCAGGTACAGAGAGCTCTAGTGAGGAAGACTACCATCTCGTCATGCCACCCCAACCCGTTTTTCAGCCGCTCAATCCAACTGCCAGAGAGTTCCAACCGAGAGTCCCCACTCCAAGACAGCCGGAACAGGGAGCTGCACCTGCTGAGGAGAGAGCTGAAGTGGTGATCCTGATCCCAGAGGTTGACCCTGAGCCGGAGCCAGAGCCAGTACAGGAAGCGGATTCATCTGAGCGAGAGGCATCCTCCTCTGACTCCTCGGAGCGACCTGCAAGACCTGTCAGAACCAGACGGCCCAGGCGCTTGTACACCTACGACCAGCTTGGTGAGCCCACGGTCCTGGAAGTGCAGACCTGTCCTGTCGGTGTGTCCAAACCAGCGAGGGTCCGAGACTGCTTCTTCAGCACCTCGGCCAACCTATATCCTTTTTAATTCCCAGTCGTAATGCAGTAGTAACATGCACTTTATGTACCTGCTAATTGAGTTGCACTTTGCACTTTGCACTTTAAAGTATGTGGCTTGTGTGCAATAGTAGTAAATGTACTTTAATTATTGTTTAAGTAGTACATGCTATTAAGTTGGTTTGCTATGCTGCTACAAAATCTTGGGTAGAAGATATTTTCCTTGAGTCACTTCTGAAGATTCTGGGGCCCACCAATGCTTCAACGGACTATCTATCCAAAGACGGAAATGGACCGTTAAACCTGTGTGTACCGCCGTGCCAAAGGACTCTTGGATAACGGACACTATTCATTTAGCCTGGACTCTTTTGTGAAGTATTGTTGTGGTTCAAATTGTTTATTTGCTACAATTTATGGTTTAAGTCAAGTAAGACCCCCCAGTAGGATTAAGGGAATGTTGGTTTAACATTATTTTTAGTGGGGGAGGGTGTTGCTAGCCCATTTTCGACAAAGTATTTAAGCGCTTTCTTATTGTTGGTAAATGGTTCACTGTAAATAACAGTATTTATTAATCTTTTCGCTAAATTAAACACTGCCTTTTTATAATTGAAACCGGAAGCGCGTCCATCACGTGACCTGTTTATTCTAGTTTAAAAGAGCTAGGCCCACAGCCTCAGGGCAGAAGCTGTGGCGCAGTAGTCGGGCCGTGGCCTAAGCCTTGTCACATCTGGGACGTGTAAGTGTCGTTTTATCTGTTTGTCCATTTTAACTTAATCCATAGTACGCTAAACTATTTTATTCTTTATTCACAGGGGACCTATGTTTACCCTTTTCTTTTCTGTACTATTTGAGCTCGAAATAAACTTTGAAAAGCCGACTGATTCTCCCTGGTGATTTCGAGGGGGCAACACTTGCAGTAAACTTCCTATCGTAGCATGGTTTGGCTATGTGCTCAACGAATTAGGGTCGGGCGGAACCGCAATATAAAATAATTGTTCCGTCTATAAACAAATCAAATAATATTATATTGAAATGCATAATAATACGTTGATCACCTTGTTATTGCGTCTTTTCGTCGTATGGTTTTCCTATGCGTGTGCAAAGCTAATTAGCTTTATCAAGTCAACTGGGGGGGACAAAAATTCCCAAAACTTGAACGCTTAGGATTCTTTTTTTGTCTTTTTTTTTTGTTTTTTTTTTACAAAAATCGATGGATAGATACGTGCTTAACATAAAATAAAAGCCTGATGCAAATTGATGATTGAATGATTAAACATTTACATTTGATCATACTTTTATTGGTCACAACATGTCAACATTCACACGGGAGCGTGTGTATTCCATTACTTTATCCAATCAGAGTACTGTATTCTCAAAACTTTCACTTTGATTTGATTTATATTTACCATAGCTTTAATATTCACGCATAAATGCAGCATATTCACTTGTTACACAGTCTGTTAGGAATTCATTTACTATTATTTAGGAATAATTTTTAAAAAAAGCACTTTGCAAATGAATGACAGCTTATCTTTTCCCCGACTGATTTGATCTTTTCTTATTAATGTTATGAATATGAAGCTGAAACGTAATGATTGAGCACTGCAATGTACTCCTTTGATTTTCAGAAAGTAACTGTATTCTAAATACCCTCAAATGAATACTCTAAATACTTATTCTAAATACATGCATCCTGTTACAACCCAACACTGGTAATAAATACATCTTGGACATAACAATGCATTTGATTACATTACATCAGGGGTGTTAAAAAAAAAGAAAACATCTTTGAGGGCCACATATTAAAGTACAGTGGGTTGCATAAGTATGGGTATGGGCCCCCCTTCAACTTTTTGACATTTTGCCATGCTATGGACCATAAATGTGCAAGACACACACTAGTAACACGCCATCGTTCCTTTTAGAGCAACCTATGGCCTTGAGAAGTTGCCTGATGATTTCTGAATGATCACATGTTGACCTCATGACTAAATAGAGTCTAGCTGTGTGTAATCTAATGTCAGTTGAAATACAGCTGATCTGTGATGGTCTCAGACCTGTTAAGAGAGTATTGGGGAGCATTTTGTGCACCCCCCCTCCCTATAATGATTGATGATTATTTATTCACTTAACAAAAATAGAACATGTGCATCATGAAACGTGCATAACAGTTATGTTGGAGGAAGAACCTCTACCTCTGTAGTAAATTGACGCATTTTCATCACGATGTTACGCGGCTCCCCTGAGGCGTAGAAGGACCAGAGAGGACTTGTTTGAAAGCTTGAGATTTCTAGTTTCCAACACAAAGCACCGCAAGTCTCTATCACTTTCTGTTCCAAAGTCATGTCCGAAAAACAGCGATGTTGTAAATGTTGTTTACAACAAGCGCTATTCGGCGCCCCCTCCAGCAGCAAGGATCCACTCACCCATTCACGCTCCAGTGCACGCAGACACCGGGAGTGGACGGGTCACCCACAATAACCACGTGCACCTTCAGGAGGAGGATTTCCAACTTCCGATCAAGAGACGACCCGCTCTACCATCTGCGCCACTAGTCTGCCCCTAGACAGTCGTCAGTCTTCCTGCATAATTAGTAAGTCAGTTTTTGGCCAAATTTCATTCACTTGATTTTCCAAATATTGCTGCGGCAGAAACGCCTGCTGACAGAGTCATTTCTATGACGATTATTACGTGTTTTTCCTCTCCCATGAAATATGACAAATGATTCTTAGCGGTAGAAAAATTGTAGCCTCTGGGTCACTTGTGTCCACAATACAAATACAATTCTGCTCCTTTCTGACTTGCAGCATCCCCCCCCCCCTCAAAACAGTTCAGCCCAAACATGACACAACTCTAAAATGTCACGTAACAAATCTGGAAGAAGACTGCTTTGAACATGGATGTAAAGTTCTCCTGGCTGCCAGTTGGACCTCTGAGGTGCTCCCCACTAACACCGTTGTGGTTGAGCCGCTGTCTTCGTCTTTGGCTCTCACGGATTGCAGTCCTTTCTCGGGAAAGGGAGGTTGGCCGACCACCGGTACAGAGGACACCATGACGCCCATATGAGCAGGGATCATTGGAGCTCCTGGAACAGAAAAATATGGAATTGCGTTTACATGGAGAACACTATACGTTACTTTCCTGATGTAAAGTTTGACACCTGGAAGAACGCCAGACAAACATGTTACTTTAGTCATTAGTGGATGCACAGACACATATAAAGAGCATTTTACACCAATCGATTTTGGGGGAAATGAGAACAAAAATCATAATTGAACCCAAAATACACAGATTATGCAGGAAATACTAATAGATACACAGAAATATGCCACATGACATGGTAAATAAACTTAAGAATTATTTTCATCTTGAACTGTAACACCAAGGCATTACAACGTTCAGCAGGTGGTTTTACTTTTTTAGAGACAGCTACTCCTGCTCTGCTCCAAAAGGACTTCAAGCCCTGTACTAATGTCCACAAAGCTTGAGCAGACGAACACGTGGTGGAAAAGCGTGGAAACTACAAGAGTGAGGGACAAACGAAAGGCTATTGTACACATCGGTAGGGTACATTGGCATATTTTACTGTCACAAATGTGCATATATTTCAGATGTGCGACAGAACATAAAGAAATAAAGCAACATTAAACTTGACTCTTTCCGTGCGGCGGTTTTTCAATGCTAAGCTAACTAGCTAAATGAAGTGAATTTAGCATCCCCAACAAAAATTTCCACTCGCTCCGCTTGTCCACGCATCATCGCGAGTTCAATTTTCACTCGCTCCGCTTGTCCACGCATCATTGCGAGTTCTCGATCCACAACGCATGCATTGGGATCGAACCGGCGACCTTGAACGGTGTACATTACATATGGGCAGCTTCGCTACCGCTTGACCACCGAGTCGCCGGCAAATACTGTAGTATCCAGGTAATATTTAATTACGACAACGAAGTTTTCTCAATTCAAAACAAATGACGTCATCAAATGACGTTAAAACGTGAATTCAGCGATCACTTAAATAAATTAATAGACGCAAACAAACCGCCTTGTGCTTTTATCCATTGAGTTTGTTGGTTATTATCCAAGTCTTACATTTACCTCTCAAATGTTTGAAGACTGGCAGTAAACTTCCTATCGTAGCATGGTTTGGCTATGTGCTCAACGAATTAGGGTCGGGCGGAACCGCAATATAAAATAATTGTTCCGTCTATAAACAAATCAAATAATATTATATTGAAATGCATAATAATACGTTGATCACCTTGTTATTGCGTCTTTTCGTCGTATGGTTTTCCTATGCGTGTGCAAAGCTAATTAGCTTTATCAAGTCAACTGGGGGGGACAAAAATTCCCAAAACTTGAACGCTTAGGATTCTTTTTTTGTCTTTTTTTTTTTTTACAAAAATCGATGGATAGATACGTGCTTAACATAAAATAAAAGCCTGATGCAAATTGATGATTGAATGATTAAACATTTACATTTGATCATACTTTTATTGGTCACAACATGTCAACATTCACACGGGAGCGTGTGTATTCCATTACTTTATCCAATCAGAGTACTGTATTCTCAAAACTTTCACTTTGATTTGATTTATATTTACCATAGCTTTAATATTCACGCATAAATGCAGCATATTCACTTGTTACACAGTCTGTTAGGAATTCATTTACTATTATTTAGGAATAATTTTTAAAAAAAGCACTTTGCAAATGAATGACAGCTTATCTTTTCCCCGACTGATTTGATCTTTTCTTATTAATGTTATGAATATGAAGCTGAAACGTAATGATTGAGCACTGCAATGTACTCCTTTGATTTTCAGAAAGTAACTGTATTCTAAATACCCTCAAATGAATACTCTAAATACTTATTCTAAATACATGCATCCTGTTACAACCCAACACTGGTAATAAATACATCTTGGACATAACAATGCATTTGATTACATTACATCAGGGGTGTTAAAAAAAAAAGAAAACATCTTTGAGGGCCACATATTAAAGTACAGTGGGTTGCATAAGTATGGGTATGGGCCCCCCTTCAACTTTTTGACATTTTGCCATGCTATGGACCATAAATGTGCAAGACACACACTAGTAACACGCCATCGTTCCTTTTAGAGCAACCTATGGCCTTGAGAAGTTGCCTGATGATTTCTGAATGATCACATGTTGACCTCATGACTAAATAGAGTCTAGCTGTGTGTAATCTAATGTCAGTTGAAATACAGCTGATCTGTGATGGTCTCAGACCTGTTAAGAGAGTATTGGGGAGCATTTTGTGCACCCCCCCTCCCTATAATGATTGATGATTATTTATTCACTTAACAAAAATAGAACATGTGCATCATGAAACGTGCATAACAGTTATGTTGGAGGAAGAACCTCTACCTCTGTAGTAAATTGACGCATTTTCATCACGATGTTACGCGGCTCCCCTGAGGCGTAGAAGGACCAGAGAGGACTTGTTTGAAAGCTTGAGATTTCTAGTTTCCAACACAAAGCACCGCAAGTCTCTATCACTTTCTGTTCCAAAGTCATGTCCGAAAAACAGCGATGTTGTAAATGGTGTTTACAACAAGCGCTATTCGGCGCCCCCTCCAGCAGCAAGGATCCACTCACCCATTCACGCTCCAGTGCACGCAGACACCGGGAGTGGACGGGTCACCCACAATAACCACGTGCACCTTCAGGAGGAGGATTTCGAACTTCCGATCAAGAGACGACCCGCTCTACCATCTGCGCCACTAGTCTGCCCCTAGACAGTCGTCAGTCTTCCTGCATAATTAGTAAGTCAGTTTTTGGCCAAATTTCATTCACTTGATTTTCCAAATATTGCTGCGGCAGAAACGCCTGCTGACAGAGTCATTTCTATGACGATTATTACGTGTTTTTCCTCTCCCATGAAATATGACAAATGATTCTTAGCGGTAGAAAAATTGTAGCCTCTGGGTCACTTGTGTCCACAATACAAATACAATTCTGCTCCTTTCTGACTTGCAGCATCCCCCCCCCCCCTCAAAACAGTTCAGCCCAAACATGACACAACTCTAAAATGTCACGTAACAAATCTGGAAGAAGACTGCTTTGAACATGGATGTAAAGTTCTCCTGGCTGCCAGTTGGACCTCTGAGGTGCTCCCCACTAACACCGTTGTGGTTGAGCCGCTGTCTTCGTCTTTGGCTCTCACGGATTGCAGTCCTTTCTCGGGAAAGGGAGGTTGGCCGACCACCGGTACAGAGGACACCATGACGCCCATATGAGCAGGGATCATTGGAGCTCCTGGAACAGAAAAATATGGAATTGCGTTTACATGGAGAACACTATACGTTACTTTCCTGATGTAAAGTTTGACACCTGGAAGAACGCCAGACAAACATGTTACTTTAGTCATTAGTGGATGCACAGACACATATAAAGAGCATTTTACACCAATCGATTTTGGGGGAAATGAGAACAAAAATCATAATTGAACCCAAAATACACAGATTATGCAGGAAATACTAATAGATACACAGAAATATGCCACATGACATGGTAAATAAACTTAAGAATTATTTTCATCTTGAACTGTAACACCAAGGCATTACAACGTTCAGCAGGTGGTTTTACTTTTTTAGAGACAGCTACTCCTGCTCTGCTCCAAAAGGACTTCAAGCCCTGTACTAATGTCCACAAAGCTTGAGCAGACGAACACGTGGTGGAAAAGCGTGGAAACTACAAGAGTGAGGGACAAACGAAAGGCTATTGTACACATCGGTAGGGTACATTGGCATATTTTACTGTCACAAATGTGCATATATTTCAGATGTGCGACAGAACATAAAGAAATAAAGCAACATTAAACTTGACTCTTTCCGTGCGGCGGTTTTTCAATGCTAAGCTAACTAGCTAAATGAAGTGAATTTAGCATCCCCAACAAAAATTTCCACTCGCTCCGCTTGTCCACGCATCATCGCGAGTTCAATTTTCACTCGCTCCGCTTGTCCACGCATCATTGCGAGTTCTCGATCCACAACGCATGCATTGGGATCGAACCGGCGACCTTGAACGGTGTACATTACATATGGGCAGCTTCGCTACCGCTTGACCACCGAGTCGCCGGCAAATACTGTAGTATCCAGGTAATATTTAATTACGACAACGAAGTTTTCTCAATTCAAAACAAATGACGTCATCAAATGACGTTAAAACGTGAATTCAGCGATCACTTAAATAAATTAATAGACGCAAACAAACCACCTTGTGCTTTTATCCATTGAGTTTGTTGGTTATTATCCAAGTCTTACATTTACCTCGCAAATGTTTGAAGACTGGCAGTAAACTTCCTATCGTAGCATGGTTTGGCTATGTGCTCAACGAATTAGGGTCGGGCGGAACCGCAATATAAAATAATTGTTCCGTCTATAAACAAATCAAATAATATTATATTGAAATGCATAATAATACGTTGATCACCTTGTTATTGCGTCTTTTCGTCGTATGGTTTTCCTATGCGTGTGCAAAGCTAATTAGCTTTATCAAGTCAATTGGGGGGGACAAAAATTCCCAAAACTTGAACGCTTAGGATTCTTTTTTTGTCTTTTTTTTTTTTTTTTTTTACAAAAATCGATGGATAGATACGTGCTTAACATAAAATAAAAGCCTGATGCAAATTGATGATTGAATGATTAAACATTTACATTTGATCATACTTTTATTGGTCACACGTGTCAACATTCACACGGGAGCGTGTGTATTCCATTACTTTATCCAATCAGAGTACTGTATTCTCAAAACTTTCACTTTGATTTGATTTATATTTACCATAGCTTTAATATTCACGCATAAATGCAGCATATTCACTTGTTACACAGTCTGTTAGGAATTCATTTACTATTATTTAGGAATAATTTTTAAAAAAAGCACTTTGCAAATGAATGACAGCTTATCTTTTCCCCGACTGATTTGATCTTTTCTTATTAATGTTATGAATATGAAGCTGAAACGTAATGATTGAGCACTGCAATGTACTCCTTTGATTTTCAGAAAGTAACTGTATTCTAAATACCCTCAAATGAATACTCTAAATACTTATTCTAAATACATGCATCCTGTTACAACCCAACACTGGTAATAAATACATCTTGGACATAACAATGCATTTGATTACATTACATCAGGGGTGTTAAAAAAAAAGAAAACATCTTTGAGGGCCACATATTAAAGTACAGTGGGTTGCATAAGTATGGGTATGGGCCCCCCTTCAACTTTTTGACATTTTGCCATGCTATGGACCATAAATGTGCAAGACACACACTAGTAACACGCCATCGTTCCTTTTAGAGCAACCTATGGCCTTGAGAAGTTGCCTGATGATTTCTGAATGATCACATGTTGACCTCATGACTAAATAGAGTCTAGCTGTGTGTAATCTAATGTCAGTTGAAATACAGCTGATCTGTGATGGTCTCAGGTCTGTTAAGAGAGTATTGGGGAGCATTTTGTGCACCCCCCCTCCCTATAATGATTGATGATTATTTATTCACTTAACAAAAATAGAACATGTGCATCATGAAACGTGCATAACAGTTATGTTGGAGGAAGAACCTCTACCTCTGTAGTAAATTGACGCATTTTCATCACGATGTTACGCGGCTCCCCTGAGGCGTAGAAGGACCAGAGAGGACTTGTTTGAAAGCTTGAGATTTCTAGTTTCCAACACAAAGCACCGCAAGTCTCTATCACTTTCTGTTCCAAAGTCATGTCCGAAAAACAGCGATGTTGTAAATGTTGTTTACAACAAGCGCTATTCGGCGCCCCCTCCAGCAGCAAGGATCCACTCACCCATTCACGCTCCAGTGCACGCAGACACCGGGAGTGGACGGGTCACCCACAATAACCACGTGCACCTTCAGGAGGAGGATTTCGAACTTCCGATCAAGAGACGACCCGCTCTACCATCTGCGCCACTAGTCTGCCCCTAGACAGTCGTCAGTCTTCCTGCATAATTAGTAAGTCAGTTTTTGGCCAAATTTCATTCACTTGATTTTCCAAATATTGCTGCGGCAGAAACGCCTGCTGACAGAGTCATTTCTATGACGATTATTACGTGTTTTTCCTCTCCCATGAAATATGACAAATGATTCTTAGCGGTAGAAAAATTGTAGCCTCTGGGTCACTTGTGTCCACAATACAAATACAATTCTGCTCCTTTCTGACTTGCAGCATCCCCCCCCCCCCTCAAAACAGTTCAGCCCAAACATGACACAACTCTAAAATGTCACGTAACAAATCTGGAAGAAGACTGCTTTGAACATGGATGTAAAGTTCTCCTGGCTGCCAGTTGGACCTCTGAGGTGCTCCCCACTAACACCGTTGTGGTTGAGCCGCTGTCTTCGTCTTTGGCTCTCACGGATTGCAGTCCTTTCTCGGGAAAGGGAGGTTGGCCGACCACCGGTACAGAGGACACCATGACGCCCATATGAGCAGGGATCATTGGAGCTCCTGGAACAGAAAAATATGGAATTGCGTTTACATGGAGAACACTATACGTTACTTTCCTGATGTAAAGTTTGACACCTGGAAGAACGCCAGACAAACATGTTACTTTAGTCATTAGTGGATGCACAGACACATATAAAGAGCATTTTACACCAATCGATTTTGGGGGAAATGAGAACAAAAATCATAATTGAACCCAAAATACACAGATTATGCAGGAAATACTAATAGATACACAGAAATATGCCACATGACATGGTAAATAAACTTAAGAATTATTTTCATCTTGAACTGTAACACCAAGGCATTACAACGTTCAGCAGGTGGTTTTACTTTTTTAGAGACAGCTACTCCTGCTCTGCTCCAAAAGGACTTCAAGCCCTGTACTAATGTCCACAAAGCTTGAGCAGACGAACACGTGGTGGAAAAGCGTGGAAACTACAAGAGTGAGGGACAAACGAAAGGCTATTGTACACATCGGTAGGGTACATTGGCATATTTTACTGTCACAAATGTGCATATATTTCAGATGTGCGACAGAACATAAAGAAATAAAGCAACATTAAACTTGACTCTTTCCGTGCGGCGGTTTTTCAATGCTAAGCTAACTAGCTAAATGAAGTGAATTTAGCATCCCCAACAAAAATTTCCACTCGCTCCGCTTGTCCACGCATCATCGCGAGTTCAATTTCCACTCGCTCCGCTTGTCCACGCATCATTGCGAGTTCTCGATCCACAACGCATGCATTGGGATCGAACCGGCGACCTTGAACGGTGTACATTACATATGGGCAGCTTCGCTACCGCTTGACCACCGAGTCGCCGGCAAATACTGTAGTATCCAGGTAATATTTAATTACGACAACGAAGTTTTCTCAATTCAAAACAAATGACGTCATCAAATGACGTTAAAACGTGAATTCAGCGATCACTTAAATAAATTAATAGACGCAAACAAACCGCCTTGTGCTTTTATCCATTGAGTTTGTTGGTTATTATCCAAGTCTTACATTTACCTCTCAAATGTTTGAAGACTGGCAGTAAACTTCCTATCGTAGCATGGTTTGGCTATGTGCTCAACGAATTAGGGTCGGGCGGAACCGCAATATAAAATAATTGTTCCGTCTATAAACAAATCAAATAATATTATATTGAAATGCATAATAATACGTTGATCACCTTGTTATTGCGTCTTTTCGTCGTATGGTTTTCCTATGCGTGTGCAAAGCTAATTAGCTTTATCAAGTCAACTGGGGGGGACAAAAATTCCCAAAACTTGAACGCTTAGGATTCTTTTTTTGTCTTTTTTTTTTTTTTTTTTTTTACAAAAATCGATGGATAGATACGTGCTTAACATAAAATAAAAGCCTGATGCAAATTGATGATTGAATGATTAAACATTTACATTTGATCATACTTTTATTGGTCACAACATGTCAACATTCACACGGGAGCGTGTGTATTCCATTACTTTATCCAATCAGAGTACTGTATTCTCAAAACTTTCACTTTGATTTGATTTATATTTACCATAGCTTTAATATTCACGCATAAATGCAGCATATTCACTTGTTACACAGTCTGTTAGGAATTCATTTACTATTATTTAGGAATAATTTTTAAAAAAAGCACTTTGCAAATGAATGACAGCTTATCTTTTCCCCGACTGATTTGATCTTTTCTTATTAATGTTATGAATATGAAGCTGAAACGTAATGATTGAGCACTGCAATGTACTCCTTTGATTTTCAGAAAGTAACTGTATTCTAAATACCCTCAAATGAATACTCTAAATACTTATTCTAAATACATGCATCCTGTTACAACCCAACACTGGTAATAAATACATCTTGGACATAACAATGCATTTGATTACATTACATCAGGGGTGTTAAAAAAAAAAGAAAACATCTTTGAGGGCCACATATTAAAGTACAGTGGGTTGCATAAGTATGGGTATGGGCCCCCCTTCAACTTTTTGACATTTTGCCATGCTATGGACCATAAATGTGCAAGACACACACTAGTAACACGCCATCGTTCCTTTTAGAGCAACCTATGGCCTTGAGAAGTTGCCTGATGATTTCTGAATGATCACATGTTGACCTCATGACTAAATAGAGTCTAGCTGTGTGTAATCTAATGTCAGTTGAAATACAGCTGATCTGTGATGGTCTCAGACCTGTTAAGAGAGTATTGGGGAGCATTTTGTGCACCCCCCCTCCCTATAATGATTGATGATTATTTATTCACTTAACAAAAATAGAACATGTGCATCATGAAACGTGCATAACAGTTATGTTGGAGGAAGAACCTCTACCTCTGTAGTAAATTGACGCATTTTCATCACGATGTTACGCGGCTCCCCTGAGGCGTAGAAGGACCAGAGAGGACTTGTTTGAAAGCTTGAGATTTCTAGTTTCCAACACAAAGCACCGCAAGTCTCTATCACTTTCTGTTCCAAAGTCATGTCCGAAAAACAGCGATGTTGTAAATGGTGTTTACAACAAGCGCTATTCGGCGCCCCCTCCAGCAGCAAGGATCCACTCACCCATTCACGCTCCAGTGCACGCAGACACCGGGAGTGGACGGGTCACCCACAATAACCACGTGCACCTTCAGGAGGAGGATTTCCAACTTCCGATCAAGAGACGACCCGCTCTACCATCTGCGCCACTAGTCTGCCCCTAGACAGTCGTCAGTCTTCCTGCATAATTAGTAAGTCAGTTTTTGGCCAAATTTCATTCACTTGATTTTCCAAATATTGCTGCGGCAGAAACGCCTGCTGACAGAGTCATTTCTATGACGATTATTACGTGTTTTTCCTCTCCCATGAAATATGACAAATGATTCTTAGCGGTAGAAAAATTGTAGCCTCTGGGTCACTTGTGTCCACAATACAAATACAATTCTGCTCCTTTCTGACTTGCAGCATCCCCCCCCCCCCCTCAAAACAGTTCAGCCCAAACATGACACAACTCTAAAATGTCACGTAACAAATCTGGAAGAAGACTGCTTTGAACATGGATGTAAAGTTCTCCTGGCTGCCAGTTGGACCTCTGAGGTGCTCCCCACTAACACCGTTGTGGTTGAGCCGCTGTCTTCGTCTTTGGCTCTCACGGATTGCAGTCCTTTCTCGGGAAAGGGAGGTTGGCCGACCACCGGTACAGAGGACACCATGACGCCCATATGAGCAGGGATCATTGGAGCTCCTGGAACAGAAAAATATGGAATTGCGTTTACATGGAGAACACTATACGTTACTTTCCTGATGTAAAGTTTGACACCTGGAAGAACGCCAGACAAACATGTTACTTTAGTCATTAGTGGATGCACAGACACATATAAAGAGCATTTTACACCAATCGATTTTGGGGGAAATGAGAACAAAAATCATAATTGAACCCAAAATACACAGATTATGCAGGAAATACTAATAGATACACAGAAATATGCCACATGACATGGTAAATAAACTTAAGAATTATTTTCATCTTGAACTGTAACACCAAGGCATTACAACGTTCAGCAGGTGGTTTTACTTTTTTAGAGACAGCTACTCCTGCTCTGCTCCAAAAGGACTTCAAGCCCTGTACTAATGTCCACAAAGCTTGAGCAGACGAACACGTGGTGGAAAAGCGTGGAAACTACAAGAGTGAGGGACAAACGAAAGGCTATTGTACACATCGGTAGGGTACATTGGCATATTTTACTGTCACAAATGTGCATATATTTCAGATGTGCGACAGAACATAAAGAAATAAAGCAACATTAAACTTGACTCTTTCCGTGCGGCGGTTTTTCAATGCTAAGCTAACTAGCTAAATGAAGTGAATTTAGCATCCCCAACAAAAATTTCCACTCGCTCCGCTTGTCCACGCATCATCGCGAGTTCAATTTTCACTCGCTCCGCTTGTCCACGCATCATTGCGAGTTCTCGATCCACAACGCATGCATTGGGATCGAACCGGCGACCTTGAACGGTGTACATTACATATGGGCAGCTTCGCTACCGCTTGACCACCGAGTCGCCGGCAAATACTGTAGTATCCAGGTAATATTTAATTACGACAACGAAGTTTTCTCAATTCAAAACAAATGACGTCATCAAATGACGTTAAAACGTGAATTCAGCGATCACTTAAATAAATTAATAGACGCAAACAAACCACCTTGTGCTTTTATCCATTGAGTTTGTTGGTTATTATCCAAGTCTTACATTTACCTCGCAAATGTTTGAAGACTGGCAGTAAACTTCCTATCGTAGCATGGTTTGGCTATGTGCTCAACGAATTAGGGTCGGGCGGAACCGCAATATAAAATAATTGTTCCGTCTATAAACAAATCAAATAATATTATATTGAAATGCATAATAATACGTTGATCACCTTGTTATTGCGTCTTTTCGTCGTATGGTTTTCCTATGCGTGTGCAAAGCTAATTAGCTTTATCAAGTCAATTGGGGGGGACAAAAATTCCCAAAACTTGAACGCTTAGGATTCTTTTTTTGTCTTTTTTTTTTTTTTTTTTTACAAAAATCGATGGATAGATACGTGCTTAACATAAAATAAAAGCCTGATGCAAATTGATGATTGAATGATTAAACATTTACATTTGATCATACTTTTATTGGTCACACGTGTCAACATTCACACGGGAGCGTGTGTATTCCATTACTTTATCCAATCAGAGTACTGTATTCTCAAAACTTTCACTTTGATTTGATTTATATTTACCATAGCTTTAATATTCACGCATAAATGCAGCATATTCACTTGTTACACAGTCTGTTAGGAATTCATTTACTATTATTTAGGAATAATTTTTAAAAAAAGCACTTTGCAAATGAATGACAGCTTATCTTTTCCCCGACTGATTTGATCTTTTCTTATTAATGTTATGAATATGAAGCTGAAACGTAATGATTGAGCACTGCAATGTACTCCTTTGATTTTCAGAAAGTAACTGTATTCTAAATACCCTCAAATGAATACTCTAAATACTTATTCTAAATACATGCATCCTGTTACAACCCAACACTGGTAATAAATACATCTTGGACATAACAATGCATTTGATTACATTACATCAGGGGTGTTAAAAAAAAAGAAAACATCTTTGAGGGCCACATATTAAAGTACAGTGGGTTGCATAAGTATGGGTATGGGCCCCCCTTCAACTTTTTGACATTTTGCCATGCTATGGACCATAAATGTGCAAGACACACACTAGTAACACGCCATCGTTCCTTTTAGAGCAACCTATGGCCTTGAGAAGTTGCCTGATGATTTCTGAATGATCACATGTTGACCTCATGACTAAATAGAGTCTAGCTGTGTGTAATCTAATGTCAGTTGAAATACAGCTGATCTGTGATGGTCTCAGGTCTGTTAAGAGAGTATTGGGGAGCATTTTGTGCACCCCCCCTCCCTATAATGATTGATGATTATTTATTCACTTAACAAAAATAGAACATGTGCATCATGAAACGTGCATAACAGTTATGTTGGAGGAAGAACCTCTACCTCTGTAGTAAATTGACGCATTTTCATCACGATGTTACGCGGCTCCCCTGAGGCGTAGAAGGACCAGAGAGGACTTGTTTGAAAGCTTGAGATTTCTAGTTTCCAACACAAAGCACCGCAAGTCTCTATCACTTTCTGTTCCAAAGTCATGTCCGAAAAACAGCGATGTTGTAAATGTTGTTTACAACAAGCGCTATTCGGCGCCCCCTCCAGCAGCAAGGATCCACTCACCCATTCACGCTCCAGTGCACGCAGACACCGGGAGTGGACGGGTCACCCACAATAACCACGTGCACCTTCAGGAGGAGGATTTCGAACTTCCGATCAAGAGACGACCCGCTCTACCATCTGCGCCACTAGTCTGCCCCTAGACAGTCGTCAGTCTTCCTGCATAATTAGTAAGTCAGTTTTTGGCCAAATTTCATTCACTTGATTTTCCAAATATTGCTGCGGCAGAAACGCCTGCTGACAGAGTCATTTCTATGACGATTATTACGTGTTTTTCCTCTCCCATGAAATATGACAAATGATTCTTAGCGGTAGAAAAATTGTAGCCTCTGGGTCACTTGTGTCCACAATACAAATACAATTCTGCTCCTTTCTGACTTGCAGCATCCCCCCCCCCCCTCAAAACAGTTCAGCCCAAACATGACACAACTCTAAAATGTCACGTAACAAATCTGGAAGAAGACTGCTTTGAACATGGATGTAAAGTTCTCCTGGCTGCCAGTTGGACCTCTGAGGTGCTCCCCACTAACACCGTTGTGGTTGAGCCGCTGTCTTCGTCTTTGGCTCTCACGGATTGCAGTCCTTTCTCGGGAAAGGGAGGTTGGCCGACCACCGGTACAGAGGACACCATGACGCCCATATGAGCAGGGATCATTGGAGCTCCTGGAACAGAAAAATATGGAATTGCGTTTACATGGAGAACACTATACGTTACTTTCCTGATGTAAAGTTTGACACCTGGAAGAACGCCAGACAAACATGTTACTTTAGTCATTAGTGGATGCACAGACACATATAAAGAGCATTTTACACCAATCGATTTTGGGGGAAATGAGAACAAAAATCATAATTGAACCCAAAATACACAGATTATGCAGGAAATACTAATAGATACACAGAAATATGCCACATGACATGGTAAATAAACTTAAGAATTATTTTCATCTTGAACTGTAACACCAAGGCATTACAACGTTCAGCAGGTGGTTTTACTTTTTTAGAGACAGCTACTCCTGCTCTGCTCCAAAAGGACTTCAAGCCCTGTACTAATGTCCACAAAGCTTGAGCAGACGAACACGTGGTGGAAAAGCGTGGAAACTACAAGAGTGAGGGACAAACGAAAGGCTATTGTACACATCGGTAGGGTACATTGGCATATTTTACTGTCACAAATGTGCATATATTTCAGATGTGCGACAGAACATAAAGAAATAAAGCAACATTAAACTTGACTCTTTCCGTGCGGCGGTTTTTCAATGCTAAGCTAACTAGCTAAATGAAGTGAATTTAGCATCCCCAACAAAAATTTCCACTCGCTCCGCTTGTCCACGCATCATCGCGAGTTCAATTTCCACTCGCTCCGCTTGTCCACGCATCATTGCGAGTTCTCGATCCACAACGCATGCATTGGGATCGAACCGGCGACCTTGAACGGTGTACATTACATATGGGCAGCTTCGCTACCGCTTGACCACCGAGTCGCCGGCAAATACTGTAGTATCCAGGTAATATTTAATTACGACAACGAAGTTTTCTCAATTCAAAACAAATGACGTCATCAAATGACGTTAAAACGTGAATTCAGCGATCACTTAAATAAATTAATAGACGCAAACAAACCGCCTTGTGCTTTTATCCATTGAGTTTGTTGGTTATTATCCAAGTCTTACATTTACCTCTCAAATGTTTGAAGACTGGCAGTAAACTTCCTATCGTAGCATGGTTTGGCTATGTGCTCAACGAATTAGGGTCGGGCGGAACCGCAATATAAAATAATTGTTCCGTCTATAAACAAATCAAATAATATTATATTGAAATGCATAATAATACGTTGATCACCTTGTTATTGCGTCTTTTCGTCGTATGGTTTTCCTATGCGTGTGCAAAGCTAATTAGCTTTATCAAGTCAACTGGGGGGGACAAAAATTCCCAAAACTTGAACGCTTAGGATTCTTTTTTTGTCTTTTTTTTTTTTTTTTTTTTTACAAAAATCGATGGATAGATACGTGCTTAACATAAAATAAAAGCCTGATGCAAATTGATGATTGAATGATTAAACATTTACATTTGATCATACTTTTATTGGTCACAACATGTCAACATTCACACGGGAGCGTGTGTATTCCATTACTTTATCCAATCAGAGTACTGTATTCTCAAAACTTTCACTTTGATTTGATTTATATTTACCATAGCTTTAATATTCACGCATAAATGCAGCATATTCACTTGTTACACAGTCTGTTAGGAATTCATTTACTATTATTTAGGAATAATTTTTAAAAAAAGCACTTTGCAAATGAATGACAGCTTATCTTTTCCCCGACTGATTTGATCTTTTCTTATTAATGTTATGAATATGAAGCTGAAACGTAATGATTGAGCACTGCAATGTACTCCTTTGATTTTCAGAAAGTAACTGTATTCTAAATACCCTCAAATGAATACTCTAAATACTTATTCTAAATACATGCATCCTGTTACAACCCAACACTGGTAATAAATACATCTTGGACATAACAATGCATTTGATTACATTACATCAGGGGTGTTAAAAAAAAAAGAAAACATCTTTGAGGGCCACATATTAAAGTACAGTGGGTTGCATAAGTATGGGTATGGGCCCCCCTTCAACTTTTTGACATTTTGCCATGCTATGGACCATAAATGTGCAAGACACACACTAGTAACACGCCATCGTTCCTTTTAGAGCAACCTATGGCCTTGAGAAGTTGCCTGATGATTTCTGAATGATCACATGTTGACCTCATGACTAAATAGAGTCTAGCTGTGTGTAATCTAATGTCAGTTGAAATACAGCTGATCTGTGATGGTCTCAGACCTGTTAAGAGAGTATTGGGGAGCATTTTGTGCACCCCCCCTCCCTATAATGATTGATGATTATTTATTCACTTAACAAAAATAGAACATGTGCATCATGAAACGTGCATAACAGTTATGTTGGAGGAAGAACCTCTACCTCTGTAGTAAATTGACGCATTTTCATCACGATGTTACGCGGCTCCCCTGAGGCGTAGAAGGACCAGAGAGGACTTGTTTGAAAGCTTGAGATTTCTAGTTTCCAACACAAAGCACCGCAAGTCTCTATCACTTTCTGTTCCAAAGTCATGTCCGAAAAACAGCGATGTTGTAAATGGTGTTTACAACAAGCGCTATTCGGCGCCCCCTCCAGCAGCAAGGATCCACTCACCCATTCACGCTCCAGTGCACGCAGACACCGGGAGTGGACGGGTCACCCACAATAACCACGTGCACCTTCAGGAGGAGGATTTCCAACTTCCGATCAAGAGACGACCCGCTCTACCATCTGCGCCACTAGTCTGCCCCTAGACAGTCGTCAGTCTTCCTGCATAATTAGTAAGTCAGTTTTTGGCCAAATTTCATTCACTTGATTTTCCAAATATTGCTGCGGCAGAAACGCCTGCTGACAGAGTCATTTCTATGACGATTATTACGTGTTTTTCCTCTCCCATGAAATATGACAAATGATTCTTAGCGGTAGAAAAATTGTAGCCTCTGGGTCACTTGTGTCCACAATACAAATACAATTCTGCTCCTTTCTGACTTGCAGCATCCCCCCCCCCCCCTCAAAACAGTTCAGCCCAAACATGACACAACTCTAAAATGTCACGTAACAAATCTGGAAGAAGACTGCTTTGAACATGGATGTAAAGTTCTCCTGGCTGCCAGTTGGACCTCTGAGGTGCTCCCCACTAACACCGTTGTGGTTGAGCCGCTGTCTTCGTCTTTGGCTCTCACGGATTGCAGTCCTTTCTCGGGAAAGGGAGGTTGGCCGACCACCGGTACAGAGGACACCATGACGCCCATATGAGCAGGGATCATTGGAGCTCCTGGAACAGAAAAATATGGAATTGCGTTTACATGGAGAACACTATACGTTACTTTCCTGATGTAAAGTTTGACACCTGGAAGAACGCCAGACAAACATGTTACTTTAGTCATTAGTGGATGCACAGACACATATAAAGAGCATTTTACACCAATCGATTTTGGGGGAAATGAGAACAAAAATCATAATTGAACCCAAAATACACAGATTATGCAGGAAATACTAATAGATACACAGAAATATGCCACATGACATGGTAAATAAACTTAAGAATTATTTTCATCTTGAACTGTAACACCAAGGCATTACAACGTTCAGCAGGTGGTTTTACTTTTTTAGAGACAGCTACTCCTGCTCTGCTCCAAAAGGACTTCAAGCCCTGTACTAATGTCCACAAAGCTTGAGCAGACGAACACGTGGTGGAAAAGCGTGGAAACTACAAGAGTGAGGGACAAACGAAAGGCTATTGTACACATCGGTAGGGTACATTGGCATATTTTACTGTCACAAATGTGCATATATTTCAGATGTGCGACAGAACATAAAGAAATAAAGCAACATTAAACTTGACTCTTTCCGTGCGGCGGTTTTTCAATGCTAAGCTAACTAGCTAAATGAAGTGAATTTAGCATCCCCAACAAAAATTTCCACTCGCTCCGCTTGTCCACGCATCATCGCGAGTTCAATTTTCACTCGCTCCGCTTGTCCACGCATCATTGCGAGTTCTCGATCCACAACGCATGCATTGGGATCGAACCGGCGACCTTGAACGGTGTACATTACATATGGGCAGCTTCGCTACCGCTTGACCACCGAGTCGCCGGCAAATACTGTAGTATCCAGGTAATATTTAATTACGACAACGAAGTTTTCTCAATTCAAAACAAATGACGTCATCAAATGACGTTAAAACGTGAATTCAGCGATCACTTAAATAAATTAATAGACGCAAACAAACCGCCTTGTGCTTTTATCCATTGAGTTTGTTGGTTATTATCCAAGTCTTACATTTACCTCTCAAATGTTTGAAGACTGGCAGTAAACTTCCTATCGTAGCATGGTTTGGCTATGTGCTCAACGAATTAGGGTCGGGCGGAACCGCAATATAAAATAATTGTTCCGTCTATAAACAAATCAAATAATATTATATTGAAATGCATAATAATACGTTGATCACCTTGTTATTGCGTCTTTTCGTCGTATGGTTTTCCTATGCGTGTGCAAAGCTAATTAGCTTTATCAAGTCAACTGGGGGGGACAAAAATTCCCAAAACTTGAACGCTTAGGATTCTTTTTTTGTCTTTTTTTTTTTTTTTTTTTTTACAAAAATCGATGGATAGATACGTGCTTAACATAAAATAAAAGCCTGATGCAAATTGATGATTGAATGATTAAACATTTACATTTGATCATACTTTTATTGGTCACAACATGTCAACATTCACACGGGAGCGTGTGTATTCCATTACTTTATCCAATCAGAGTACTGTATTCTCAAAACTTTCACTTTGATTTGATTTATATTTACCATAGCTTTAATATTCACGCATAAATGCAGCATATTCACTTGTTACACAGTCTGTTAGGAATTCATTTACTATTATTTAGGAATAATTTTTAAAAAAAGCACTTTGCAAATGAATGACAGCTTATCTTTTCCCCGACTGATTTGATCTTTTCTTATTAATGTTATGAATATGAAGCTGAAACGTAATGATTGAGCACTGCAATGTACTCCTTTGATTTTCAGAAAGTAACTGTATTCTAAATACCCTCAAATGAATACTCTAAATACTTATTCTAAATACATGCATCCTGTTACAACCCAACACTGGTAATAAATACATCTTGGACATAACAATGCATTTGATTACATTACATCAGGGGTGTTAAAAAAAAAGAAAACATCTTTGAGGGCCACATATTAAAGTACAGTGGGTTGCATAAGTATGGGTATGGGCCCCCCTTCAACTTTTTGACATTTTGCCATGCTATGGACCATAAATGTGCAAGACACACACTAGTAACACGCCATCGTTCCTTTTAGAGCAACCTATGGCCTTGAGAAGTTGCCTGATGATTTCTGAATGATCACATGTTGACCTCATGACTAAATAGAGTCTAGCTGTGTGTAATCTAATGTCAGTTGAAATACAGCTGATCTGTGATGGTCTCAGGTCTGTTAAGAGAGTATTGGGGAGCATTTTGTGCACCCCCCCTCCCTATAATGATTGATGATTATTTATTCACTTAACAAAAATAGAACATGTGCATCATGAAACGTGCATAACAGTTATGTTGGAGGAAGAACCTCTACCTCTGTAGTAAATTGACGCATTTTCATCACGATGTTACGCGGCTCCCCTGAGGCGTAGAAGGACCAGAGAGGACTTGTTTGAAAGCTTGAGATTTCTAGTTTCCAACACAAAGCACCGCAAGTCTCTATCACTTTCTGTTCCAAAGTCATGTCCGAAAAACAGCGATGTTGTAAATGTTGTTTACAACAAGCGCTATTCGGCGCCCCCTCCAGCAGCAAGGATCCACTCACCCATTCACGCTCCAGTGCACGCAGACACCGGGAGTGGACGGGTCACCCACAATAACCACGTGCACCTTCAGGAGGAGGATTTCGAACTTCCGATCAAGAGACGACCCGCTCTACCATCTGCGCCACTAGTCTGCCCCTAGACAGTCGTCAGTCTTCCTGCATAATTAGTAAGTCAGTTTTTGGCCAAATTTCATTCACTTGATTTTCCAAATATTGCTGCGGCAGAAACGCCTGCTGACAGAGTCATTTCTATGACGATTATTACGTGTTTTTCCTCTCCCATGAAATATGACAAATGATTCTTAGCGGTAGAAAAATTGTAGCCTCTGGGTCACTTGTGTCCACAATACAAATACAATTCTGCTCCTTTCTGACTTGCAGCATCCCCCCCCCCCTCAAAACAGTTCAGCCCAAACATGACACAACTCTAAAATGTCACGTAACAAATCTGGAAGAAGACTGCTTTGAACATGGATGTAAAGTTCTCCTGGCTGCCAGTTGGACCTCTGAGGTGCTCCCCACTAACACCGTTGTGGTTGAGCCGCTGTCTTCGTCTTTGGCTCTCACGGATTGCAGTCCTTTCTCGGGAAAGGGAGGTTGGCCGACCACCGGTACAGAGGACACCATGACGCCCATATGAGCAGGGATCATTGGAGCTCCTGGAACAGAAAAATATGGAATTGCGTTTACATGGAGAACACTATACGTTACTTTCCTGATGTAAAGTTTGACACCTGGAAGAACGCCAGACAAACATGTTACTTTAGTCATTAGTGGATGCACAGACACATATAAAGAGCATTTTACACCAATCGATTTTGGGGGAAATGAGAACAAAAATCATAATTGAACCCAAAATACACAGATTATGCAGGAAATACTAATAGATACACAGAAATATGCCACATGACATGGTAAATAAACTTAAGAATTATTTTCATCTTGAACTGTAACACCAAGGCATTACAACGTTCAGCAGGTGGTTTTACTTTTTTAGAGACAGCTACTCCTGCTCTGCTCCAAAAGGACTTCAAGCCCTGTACTAATGTCCACAAAGCTTGAGCAGACGAACACGTGGTGGAAAAGCGTGGAAACTACAAGAGTGAGGGACAAACGAAAGGCTATTGTACACATCGGTAGGGTACATTGGCATATTTTACTGTCACAAATGTGCATATATTTCAGATGTGCGACAGAACATAAAGAAATAAAGCAACATTAAACTTGACTCTTTCCGTGCGGCGGTTTTTCAATGCTAAGCTAACTAGCTAAATGAAGTGAATTTAGCATCCCCAACAAAAATTTCCACTCGCTCCGCTTGTCCACGCATCATCGCGAGTTCTCGATCCACAACGCATGCATTGGGATCGAACCGGCGACCTTGAACGGTGTACATTACATATGGGCAGCTTCGCTACCGCTTGACCACCGAGTCGCCGGCAAATACTGTAGTATCCAGGTAATATTTAATTACGACAACGGAGTTTTCTCAATTCAAAACAAATGACGTCATCAAATGACGTTAAAACGTGAATTCAGCGATCACTTAAATAAATTAATAGACACAAACAAACCGCCTTGTGCTTTTATCCATTGAGTTTGGTGGTTATTATCCAAGTCTTACATTTACCTCTCAAATGTTTGAAGACTGGCAGTAAACTTCCTATCGTAGCATGGTTTGGCTATGTGCTCAACGAATTAGGGTCGGGCGGAACCGCAATATAAAATAATTGTTCCGTCTATAAACTTATCAAATAATATTACATTGAAATGCATAATAATACGTTGATCACCTTGTTATTGCGTCTTTTCGTCGTATGGTTTTCCTATGTGTGTGCAAAGCTAATTAGCGTTGTAACCTGGTAGAGCTGTATCCCCACCTCCTCCTCTTTGTGTTTGTGTTTGTGCGTGCTGTGGGCGTGTCTTGGTGTGGCAGCACAGGTGTTGGGAATCAGCTCAGGGAACACTCTACTTAAGCAGCAGGCACACACCACTCTGTCTTTCTGTCTCTCTGGTTAAACTTGTGCAGGTAACTCACAACAGCCCTACCTTTCGAAACACATACATACTTTAGCCACTTGACGAATACTTGCCTTTTGTAAAATGAGTGTATATGTGACTAACGTGCTCTCTGTGTCTCTGGTTAAACTTGTGCAGGTGTGCGCAAGGGGAAGCTACGGGCGTGGCCCTCTGGACAATTAAAGTGGGTCCAAGCCAAAGGTCCGACACACTGCAGCCAAGCAACGCTTTGCGTCACAGCTGCCCGGTCTTGCCAGTCGGACCAACAGAACCAACCCAAGTCATCCATTAACTTTTCCCCTTCCTTATCATTACGCACACCATACTTTTGGACTAATCCCCCTTTTTTATCCTACCTTTTTAACATTCTAACTTTTTGTAATAATAAAACTTGACCTTTTAAAAACCAATACCTGGCTCTGCGGTTTTTGTCCACCTACTGGTTGTCAGACAGAACTCTGGCTTTATCAAGTCAACTGAAAGCTTAAAGGGACTATAAGGAGTTTAAAAATGTTAAAATTAAGTATTTTCCTCCACCTACATGTTCCAACCATGTCCTAATGTGTAGAATGAGCTCAGACCTGTTCACCACAACTGCCTCTAAAATCCTGTACGGTCACTCAAAAATGTATCACTTCGGCCCGAATTGCCGTCATGCACGAGCTTAATATAGAAGGTGCAGTTACATATATGGCCAGAGGTGGCAGTAGTGAGTATAAAATGGCGAACTTGCTTCCAGCCCCTTTAAGGGAGAAAAAACAAGGATATATATATATTTTTTTTTTTTTACAAAAATCAATGGATAGATGCATGCTTAACATAACATAAAAGCCTGATGCAAATTGATTGAATGATTGAACATTTGATCATACTTTTATTGACCAACATGTCAACATTCACATGGGAGCGTTGAATAAGTAAGTATACGGCCTGAATCTCACTGAACTGCAGAAGTTTTGTAAAGAGGTGAAAAACTTGAATTAATTCTACTGATGATAGCACATTGTTCAGGCCCTGAGGAAACGAAACAGCCCCACACCATGATTTTCCCTCCACCATACTTCAAAATGAGCATTGGGTTTTGATGTTGATGTGCTGTTCCATTTGTCCCACACACAACGTTGTGTGTTCCTCCCAAACTATTGACGGTGTGCTTACTTTTTCTCCGCACTGTAGATCGTTATCAATTCAGGACTAACCTGGGTCCAAAACAGACCTGAAACAAACATGTATGGACATTATGACCAGTGTTAACGGGGCTAGATGCAAGTTTATTATGATAGATCCATGTGCAAGTTGGCCATTTTATACCCACTACTGCCACCTCAGGTCATACGTGTAACTGCACCTTCTTTATTAAGCTTGTGCATGACGGCACTTTGTATCCGAATTAACAACTTTGAAAAGGTCTGGGCTCATTCTACACATTAGGACATGGCTTGAACATGTAGGGGTTGGAAAATACTTGATTTTTACATTTTTAAACTCTGTATAATCCCTTTAATGATGGTTAGTCTGGTGTGTTCACTGATACTGGAGACATTTGAAGAAAATATGTATTCAAGAAATGCGCACACACAATAATGTTCAATAAACTGATTACAGGTTTTATTTTATTAAAAAGAATTTAAACAAAAACAGGCTTTAAGAGCATTTTAGAGTAACCGGTGTTGATTGAACTGTCTCCTGGTATTTACAGAGGGACGGCCACGCAGCCAATGGAACAAAGCTGTGACTGGTTTAACGATGAGTGAAAATGATATGAGCACATTCAAACAAAGCCATAGACATCCATCACTGACTGCACCGACACGAACATCAGGTTAAATAACACTGCTGTAGAAACAAAAGTAAAAACTCGCCCATTTGTGAAATACTGGAAAGTTTTGAACCAAAGCGTGTGAAACGACGGATACAATCGAAACCATAACAGCGCCTTTTTAGTCCAGTGGCGAGTTAAATATGAGATACAAATATGAGGGAGTATGTAGGCCACACGGTTTGGCAACAAACAAGATACATATTTCTCAAGAAAGGCTGTACAAACATCGGACAAAACGAAAACACTTGATTTAAAACTTTTTGTACTAAAGCTACCGATTTTAAAATATGTTTATTGTCTTTTTCAACATTTTACGTAAAAACTGTCATGGGGGGGCTGTGCAGAACTGAGATTTCAGAGTGAGGGGGCTATCCCAAGTCCAAGGCTTTCTCTTCATTCACTTCTGTATTGGCCTGTAGGAGTGCGTTGACTTTCCACTGGTACCGTTAGGGCTGCACAATATACGTGTGGTTCGTGCTAAAGATATACACAAGGAGCTAAACGTGGCAGTAGGTTGAGAAAACATTCAAACAAACAAAAGTAGAGCTCCAACTTGTGTCGCGTTCTGGGAAAAGGGGTACATTCCATAATAATAAACTAAGATTTTAAAAATACAGAGTCATTGATCACGTAAAAACCTTTGCTCACTTGTGTCTTACAAGTTGTGACCCGGCAGCTATAAGTTGTTCTGCTGCTCTTTGCTGTTTTTAATGTTCGTCTATGGACAATGTTCACTAGATCCCCACAAAATATCAGGGAAATAAAACATTTCTAACATTCCCGAACTCCTCTGTCCTAAATTTTGGCTTTCCGTTGTGTTGTGCTGGGCAGGGGTCAGCAACATTATATTTTCTCTAGTTTCTCTAGGTGATTTTGAGAAATATACACCCAAAGGAGTGCTTCAGACCTGTTTAAGCAATTTGAAAATACCGATTTATTGTCAATTCCTTTAAAAATGTCAAAAAATCACCCCAATAGACCCTTTAATTGTTTGTAAACATTACGGGCTTATCTGGAGGCAGGAAGTGAGATTCCTATCTATTTCCATTGCAGCTGTTGTCATAGTAACGATAAGAAAATGTCTAACCGTTTTTGGAAATATCAGATAAACCTTATTTTATCATCTAAAATGTCATTCCTCTTGTTCTTGCACCTTAAGTCACGGCAGGACTACATGTTTTAGTTGTAGTTTTACACTTATAATCACTAGTTTTAGTTTAATCTTATTTCTCTTGATCACTTCCTGCCTCCAGCGGATGATGTCAGCAGTTAAAGGGTATTATAAAAGATTAAAACCAATTTTTGTATGAGACACATGAACACTTTCTGAATCATACATACATAGCATTAACACAAAGCTGGTCTTTCATATTATAGAAATTTCCCTTGCAGTGTATAAACTCATTGACTGCCAGTCATTTTCAAGTCAGTGAGCTCCCCACTTTTTTAGGATTTTTTTAAGGATTTTGCCTGTTTTTTCAAGACCCACAGAAAATTTAGGTCTAGGTCTATGTCAACACAAAACCCACCAAAAGAAATATTTGACTCTCTTCTTTCATCTAAAAAAAAAAGTAGTTTGTACCTCTTTCCATTCTTTAGTAATCGTCCGTAGAAAATAGGTGAAATCACCCAAAATGCTGTTTTCTGACCAAAAAGCTGAGAAAACGAAAGAGCAATGCATTAGGCAGCACAACTAAGATTTTAACACCAGACATGCTCAAGGCTTTGCTGCAGCTGTTCCCATTGAAAAACCTGGCAGTCAACGTTTGGATTTCAACTGACGTCTATAGTCGTCATTGGCAGTCAATGAGTTAATTGAAAATGAATAGCAACTTTACATGAGATTTTTCATTTTCATGTTGTAATGATACGTTTAAAATATCGCTCTCAATATCCAACATATTGTACAGCCCTAAAAAAGCACAATCACTTACACATCACTGTGGCATCCGACTCTTGACGCTGAGGGAGGACGGGGGGAGATCGGAATAATAAGAGCAGAGATATACAACATTTAGTAGTGATCCTCTATGTCGAACCGAGGCGGATCGAAGTGCAACACCAAAAAACTGGGAGCTGTACAGTGAGTTTTCAAGGGTCCAGTCCAAAAAAACTGTACACCCGTCCCGTCTGAGAATTAGCCGAAGGAACCGCTAAGAGTACTGGGACCGAAAGCGCCTTCAGAGCTAATGGCTAACAGGCTAAGCAATGGAAGAGAGAGAACGACTCCCGAAATGATCTCCAAAGTTTTGAAAAGTCTGGGTCGGATCTTTTGCTTCCTGATTGAAAACGGCTTCCGGTGGATCGGTCGCAATTTCACAAACATCCATCGGCGAAGAAAGAAGGCTCTGCAACAATGTTTTTTTTCTTCTTTGTATCCGTTTGATTGACAGGTGCCAGGTCGAGGCGTCCCAAAACCGTTTTTTAGACCCGATATAAATCCTGATAATAATTTCTTTGTGTTTTTACCAACTCAGAACATCTGCATGCTGAATCCCTGCGGAAAGAGAAGGGACACTCGGGTCAATTGAAAATGAAAATCAAACAATACTAAAAGACAAATGATCAAGTACAAACCGATTCATCTTCGATCATGGCGGCTGAATCAAAGAAGTCCGGTCTTAGCTCTGCTCTTTCACGTCTGTTTCTGGATGGGGGCTAAAAGGGGAAAAGATGCACCGTAAAAAATTTAATTTAATTATCTCTTTTTTTTTCACAGCAAACTGATATTTATTACTATTTCAGTCACAGTGTTATATAATTATCATATATTACAGTGCAGTAACTTAATTAAAACTTAATAAAAAAATAAAAAAAAAGGCCCAATGACCCAAGAGGGGAATAAACCTGGGTGTTTGGGGAAAACTCATAACCAACAGTGTCAGTTCAAAGGTGCATTATGGAGCTTTTTATGCAAAAACAATATTGATATAAACCTCTTAAACCCACGTCAACTGAGCACATTTTCTCCAGTTCGACATTACAAAAATATGTCATATTTTCTAAGCTTTTGCATTTGTCACATTTTTATGTTCTTGTCGATGTTTGTGTTGCTTTTTTGTAACTTTTTTTTGCTTTTTTGGTGTTTATGTCACTTTTTTTTGCTTTTTTGTTATGTCTATCACTTTCTTTCCACTTTTTTTTTATGTTTTTGTTGCTTCTTAGTCATGTTTTTTGTTGTTTTTTTGTAAAAAAAATAAAAAATAAAAATTAAAAAAAAGCCACTTTTTTCAAGAAGCTTTTAAATTTCGGTAATGCCAAACGGGAGAAAATGTGAACGGTTAAGGGGGGGGTTAAGAGGTTAATGTATATTTGCCCTCTCAGTGACCCAGCGGTTATATGTATGGAAAACCTACCAGAAACCCCCCTAAAGAATTTATCCTGCCGCGTCATAGAGGCCACTGTGATGGAAAGTAAAGGTGTCGTGCTTGCCGACCTATAGTACATCCACCGAGTCACGAAAAGCTCAAATACGCATTAATATCAAGGTTGTTTTTTCCTTTTTTTTGCATAACAATTCCATAATGCACCTTTCAGAAAAACAAAAACAACTGTTAAAACTGTTTAATCCAGGCAGCACAGGGAACTTAAGTTTTCCGAACCACATACAGCTCTTTGTCACGCTTTTACTGTCTAGAGAAAGATTGCCTGGTAAAGTCATTGCCAACTAGACCAAAGTGAGTCTTGGTTTAGTGTCGAGTTATTCATCATATTCACACTAAACGTATGAATAAAATTGGTCACAGCTCTTTACAGATAAGAATTAACTATTTTCAGGGGGACTCTTTGGATCAGGGTTCCCCAACCTTTTTTATTGGGTGGCTACTCTTACCTAACAAAAATGGCGGAGGATATTTCAACATAAAAGAAAATAACTTTATTGTTTATTTAAGTTTATTTTATTTTTTTACTGTATTTACCTATATGTGTGTTCGATGTGTTAAGAAGAAGTAGATAACTTATTTAAATGTGGGAAAACTTCAGCAAGCTCCATGAAAAGGGCTTGGCGAGCTGGTTGGAGATCCCTGCTTTAGATGTAAAAGCTTGCAGATCCCTAATCAGTCGGAGCAACTGTTCTCAACCGGTGCAACGTACCAGGTCGATGACCATAGTGTCCTCAAACTCCTCATTCATGTCCTCCAGCTGACCTCTCGACGACATCATTACGTCCTCGAAGATTGGCTCCGCGTCATCCTCCATCAAGCCCCGCCTAAACAGGAGGCAAACAAAAAAAAATCACTTTCACAACAGATACAAAGCTAAGCACAATAGTCCATTTTCCTGGCTGCCTCCGAAGTTTGTTCCCATTGTTATTCAGATGTTCTTGCAGAGCACTGTAGCGATTCACAAAGTCTAAAAATTCACCACCAATTGTACCCAAAATGCCAATAACTCCACGTTTTCCAGTCAAATCAACACAACATTGTAATTCTCCACTCACACTGTCTGCCGAACGCCCTGATTGCTGCGAGACTTGATGTAGTTCATTCCTGACCGGTCCTTCCTGTTCACTTCATCCATCTTAGGCTGCCCGAGCCACGACATCTGCATCTGAGGACTGAGGCACACGAAAACAATATTATAAACTTGGCATCACAGTCACTTCCTTAGCAATGGTTAAAAGGAACATTGTGTGCTTTATTTGGGCCTTTTGAATGATCTTCGCCCTGGTATTCATGTTTTACACACTAAAATAAGATATCTATAACTACATGATAATTTCTATTTGCTTTCCAAACGCAAGTGTCCAAGGTCAGACTCACTTGTGTACAAAGTCGTTCTCTGATCCTGGCTCCGAGTCCGGATCTGCCATGTGTTCTGCCGGTCTGTTTTCTCGGAGCACTGTCGACGTGAGCTGAGGCGTCTGCAGCGCCCCCGGTGTCTGTAGAGTGTCATTGCGCATCAACCACGAGCCCTCCACGCTGCTCTCCTCTGCAAAAAAAAGCATAAATTCATTAACATTTACACAATGAAGTGACATTGCCTTTTGATTTTTTATTACATAATGTCATGTGATTACAAAAAGAGGCTTAAACCTTTCTATTGGGTGAAGGGTAGGGCTGGGTACCGATTAAACGATTTAACGATTTAAAAGGTTTAGGTACTACTGGTATCAAAACAAATAAGTAGCGGAAAAAAAAGTTGAAAGACAAGTTAAAAAAAAGAAAAGAAAATTGAGCAAAAAAATTGGGGGAACAAGTGGAAAAATGTGGGAAAACTTTGGCAAAGAAAAAAAAATTAGGAAAATTTGGAGAAAAAAAAAAACTGGGAACATTTGGGTCAAAATGTGGAGAAAAACATTGAAAATTTGGAGAAAATTTGGGAACACGCAGACTAATTTCCCTCCAACTTGAAAAATTAAGAAAAATTTTGAGAAAAATATGGGAAAAAAATGTGGAAAAAAAATGTTTGAAATGTGAGGAAAAATAAGAAAAACTTGGAATCTGTTTTTTTCCGCTCATTTGTAGTTAATGGAACTTTCTTGGTTGTTTCACCTCAAATAAATGATGCAAACGCAAAAGAAATGAAATGGCAGGAAAAGGAATAAATTAACATTTTAAAACTGTTTTATGGTTCCATATGACAAAAAATGTAGTATCGGTAGTGAAAAAAGTATCATTCAGGTAGAGGTATCGAAAACCAACTATCGTTATCGTATTGGAAATTTGTTTACAGTACCCAGCCCTAGCGAAGGTTTGTCGCTACAGAGGCTTAGCTGCTCGCAAACCCGCGAGTGGAGAGAGTAAAGGCAAGGCAAGGCAAGTTTATTTGTAGAGCACAATTCATACACAAGGCAATTCAAAGTGCTTCACAGTTGCATAAATACAAGAAAGCAAATCGAATCAACATAAAATTAATCAATTACAGTAAAAGGCAAGAGTGCAGATAAAGTCACTCACCCTCGATGCGCTTCTTATGCACAGGCGGCCGTCCCTTCTTGCTGCGCACTGAGCCCGGTTTGCTGCTGGAGCCGGATGTGACCGACATGTGGTCCTCGTCTCCTCCCGTTAGCAGACTGTTCCTGTAGGAGATGAGCGGCAGCCAGATGTCCTCCCTGCGCTCCGACATGTTATCGGACATGAACTTCTCCAGGTACGAGTGGCTGGAGAGACACGAGTTCAGATTAATACAATTGGTGAAGTTAGATCTAATGTACACAGAAAGACACCTCTGCAGTTTGGGGTCTCTTTCATAAAAAGGATGACCAAAACCACTGCTCTTTTGACTACCCTTAAACTGCTATTCCCCCCTTTCCCCAGGCAATCGTAAAAAACAAATGTGGCCCTTGGCTTAATTTGTTTCCCACACCTTCTGCAATTTTGCATAGATGTGTATTTTCCTTTAAAGTTTCCAAAGACAATAGTTTCTTTGGAATGAAGGAAAAATGTAACAAAAAGAGTTTTCAAGCACATCGACTATTTTACAGTATTATTCAAAGCTGTCCCTCTGAAAGGTTTTATGGATTTGGACAGGACATACCGACCCAAGAGTTTAAATGCTGTACTTACACTGTCTTTTTGTCTTGGCGGATGAGTTTGGAGGAGAACTCGCTGAGGACTTCCAGGAAGGCCAGGTTAAGCGGAGGAAACTCTGGTCCTCTGGGATTCTGGTACTTGAAGGCAAACTCGATACCGTCCCTTTAACAACAGCACACACATGCTCAATACATCCATCGTGCATTGTGTCTTCTCTGCTGTGCTACTTCAGAAAAATAATCTTGAACATAGGACTTCATTTCTGACACCATACACGTTGTAATGAGTAGTGTGTCTTACTTGTGCAGTGTGGCCACGGCCTCCCTGGTCTTAATCTGGTCCAGGCCGAAGGTGAGGGCGAAGCGTCTGGCGAGCTCCTTGATGCCGCTCACGTGAGACGACGTCCGGTCCAGGTTCGGGCCCTGGTCCTGCAGCAGCTCATTGAACAACTGCGACACAAATGCATCACGTGGTCAAGCTATGCAGAGCTTCAGGTGGCAAGTCTAGTAATTTGTAAAGCTTCTATAAAGTCATTTGTGAGTGAACAGCCAGTGCTCTCAAAAAAACAGAAGACAATGAGTGTGTTAACGTGCACTTGAGTCACCTGGTTATTAGGCATATCCTGGTTATGACAATATTCTGGATATGATGTTTATATGCCCTGTTTACATGAGCAACTATAGCATCCTGGATATGGCTCCAGAGAGGGGTGGAGCTACTGACAAATATGGTAAGGAGCCAACTACGCTAAAAAAAAATGCAAAAAAGTTGCTAACGCATGCACACGACTAGAGAACTATCCAAGTAAGCACTTAAAACAGTACAGTTCTTTCACAGCGACAGCGACGCGAGAATTGAAAAAAAAGCCCTGACTTTCACTGGAGATACTACAGAGCAAAAAATGTTATTTTTTAAGGTTACTTCAATGTTTTGTTGAAGATACAAAGTTTTAAAAGCCCAGGAACCAGCCTGTACAATAGTTTTATTCTCCTGCTGTATATGTTTCAAAAGTTCCCACATGCTCAGTACGTTAGCAATGGTGAAAAAACAGGATACTGTGTTACTTTGTGTCATGGTACAGTATCCTGGAAACTGAGAATATGCTGGTTTTTAATAACCTGGCTTATCCAGGGAACTGACATCAGGATTCTGTGTTTACATGAACCAGACAAAACCAAGAAACTTAAAATCCCCATTAATAACCTGGATACTTGCATACTGATTACTCCTGTATTAGTTTGCTACACTGGCTTCTGGTCCCTTAAACAAAGTATTTTCTGATGCGTGAGCACTTCGAGTTGTCTATATATAATATCTATATTTGTTAAGAGCAAAAGTGAATAACGTTTGCTTATCTCTGGAGCATACATAACTCTATATTTTGTGTCTCACCTGCTGCAAACTGAGGATGAGTGTCTTGGCGCAGAGAATCTTGTCAGTCTGTCGGGTTTTACTTAGCGTTTCTTTGATGATGTCTCCGTAGTCGTTGTAATACTGATACACAGAAACATAACAACACACTTAATGATCGTGAATTCAAGTTATTGCGAAATGCTCTCAAGTATTTCCACGCACCTTCATGTAGTGTTTGAAGATATCTGCGGCTGCAGGCATGTCCACGATATCATAGATGATGAGTTTACAGAAAGCTGCCAGGAGGTTTCTTCTTTTATGCAGAGCCTCAATCTTGTTGGCTTCATCCTCTTCGTCTCCTTCTGCGTAAAGGCAAAGTGCAGTGAAATGAACACTTAATACATAGAAATTAGCTTAGAATTACAATTTATAGTCTAAGTTGCAAAGCATTACAGCAAACTGATCTTTGGTGACTGACTGTAATAGTGTGACCTTTAAGAATGCATTCGATCTGAAATACTGTCTGTCCCGTCTCACCCATGCTCTGGCTCTCGTCGTCCTGGTCGATGAAGACGTGGTCCAGGACAAAGTTGAGCAGCTCGTTCTGCAGGGTGCTGTCGGGGTTAAACACCAGCGGCTGCAGCCCCTCTCTGCCCCCGGACACCAGCTGATGACTGAAGATCATCAGGAGGTCGCACAGCAGCATGAACGCCTGGGCAGGATCAAAACATTCTGTCAAACATTACTGCAGACTACATCGTTTTGTCTCCGTGACTCTGAAGCACAGCCAGTCACCATGTGGACTGGATTTACAATTCTGTCAAATTCCATATAAAGTCAGCAGAGACAACAGACGAGAACAGCTTGATTTTGGGGGGTAAAAAACACATTTTCCTGGCAAGCATTATTGTGATTAGATTATATAATAAAAGTCCAGCAGACACACACATCTAACAAACACTTGGTAGCCTGCAAGAGCTCTGCACCGCTGGAGAGTTGTCATCTTTTTTTGTAGATTTATAGATTTAAAGACAGTCCACATTTCAAATAACTTAAGAGGGCCAATCTTGTTTTTCTAAACGCAGACTAGCGTAGGTTTTTGCCTTCAGTGGGAGCGCACTTTGAGATCTTGCCACTCCAGACTCTGCGCATTTAAGTGGGAAGTATACATCGGATGGAGAAACACCCATGGCCAATGTTATGCAGAACAGCTGTTATCCTCCAACCAGACTCCATGACCAGCGTCTGGTTGGAGGACAGTCAAGGGAGGGGGGTTGTGGGGGAGTGGGGGTGAACATGTGCTTTTGTTTGGGTCGCGTTAAAGCAATTACAGACAAGCAAGTGCAGACCCTGTATACATCTGTGGCCATACCGCCTTTGCTCTGCCCGATCCCGTCAGACCTTGGAAGCTAAGCAGGGAAGGGCCTGGTCGGTGCTTGGATGGGAGACCGTTTGGTAACACCAGGAAGCCTGCCGAGTGGAGTGATTGAGTGGTTGGTGGTGGTCGGAGGGGCCGATGGCGCAGACTGGTTGCCTCGCTTCCGTCAGTCTACCACACAATAGTAGCTTACCACCACCGAGTATGGAGTGAATGAATATTGCAATGTGAAGCGTCTTTGAGTGTCCAGAAAAGCGCAATATAAAATCGATGCATTATTATTTATCTTTCTCTCTGAGCACGGACATTGTTTAATTCACAATGGGATAAATACACTTTTTAGTCCTGTGAGAGCCTTTAATGCTTAAGGAAGAGCACAAGGCAGCACGATGTAAACAAGGAAATGAATGAGAGGCTGCCATAGCATTAAACCACGCCTCAGTCGACTTCTTCTCTTTTAATAAGCAACGCCCTCTCGCTAGTGGCGCAGGGACAGCTGCACTAATGGAAGCTGACCATCGCGTTTGCACCATGCAGAAGATCTGGTCCAAAAAGTATTGACACTTACATATTCAAAGCATGTTTTGCAGAGGCCTACATGATTAGTAGGTTTTACCCATTATGAATCTTTAAGAAGACAGATTGTTTTTGTTCCTTAGGACATTATATTACCTAAATAATAGCAGTTTGCTGATAGTGACAATTAAAACAGCAATTGTAATTTTGATTTGTCTAAGGAAACTCTAAACACTGTGACAATCCATTGACCCAGTTGCACTCGCATTAGGAATAGCTTCTTATAATCTGATGACACGAATGCTTTACCTGTTCTTTGACCGGAGTGTTGACGTTGGACAGACACTGCTGACACACGGCCAGGAACGACTTCACGACTCGCCTCAGCGCCACCAGATCATCCTGCATTCAAGACCACACCGTGAGCCAGGCGTCACAAGAGTAGACCACGCTTCAGCGGAGATCAGTATTACACCGGCCCGGGGCATTCGAGGGCACCGTCATGCCCTGAATAACTGCAGCATTCAACTGATCACGCTTTAATGAATAGAGCTTTTAGACAGTCTAATCTATGGCTCACGTAACAATGGAGGCCTGTCTGGAAAACAAGATTGCCGTGAGATTGTGCAAAGAGTTAAGCCAAGTTTGTTATTAGAAGATGCCAACTTTTTCTATCATCATGGTTGTGAAAGGGACTGGATTGCAATAACAACAACTAAAGTTTTAGCATTTTAAAACTATTAAAGACTATTAAAGTGGAGCTGGGTACCGTTGCCAGTTTGGTATCGGAAAAGACAAAGGAAAGGTATCAAAAGCAGGTACCAAAAAGAAATATCTTTGCATTAAAATTTTGATGTTGTTGTTCTTCAAAATTTAAAAGAAAAAAAAAGTGAAAGACAAGTTGAAAGAAAAATTGAAAGAAGTGGAAATAAATTGGAAAAAAGTGGATTTTTGTTTGTTTGCTTTTAAAGAAAAAAAAAGGAGAAAAAAAATGAGGGGAACATTTGGGGCAAAATTTGAAAAAAAAAGGGGGGGGGGGGGAGTAAGAAAAAAGGGGGTAATTTAGGAAAAAACGTGAAAAGAAAATTGTTTGAAATGGGAGGGGAACTGGGAAAATTTGAGGCAAAATAAAAATAAAAATAAATTAAAAATGTGGGGAAATTTAGGGACAAAATTTGGAAAAAATATGGAAAATTTGAGGAAAAAAATATGGAAAAAATGGTAAAAATGTGGGAAATTTAGGGACAAAATTTGGACAAAAACATGGAAAATTTTGGGGGAAAATAGGTGAAAAAAATTAAGAAAAATTTGGAACGTGTTTTTTCCGCCCTTTTGTATAGAGGAAGTTTCTTGGTTGTTTCACCTTAAACAAACGTTACAAATGCAATAGAAATTAAATGGAAGGAAAAGGAATAAATTAACAATATTATTCAGTTTTATAGTTCTATATGACAAATAATTTAGTATAGGTATGGAAAAAGATGTTATTAAAGTACTGGTATTGTAAAAAATGTAACAGTCCAGTCCTATTCTTAGGTCAGTAGGGAGTGTTCGATTTGTAGATTTCCATTTCCGTACCTTGGTTGGAGCTCCCTCGGTGACCTTGACCAGCTGCCACAGGATGGAGTAGTGCGAGCATTGCAGGGCCTGGACTGCGATCTGCTCCGGCATCGAGCCCTGTTCGATCCCCGCTTTGAGGAGACGGTAACAGTTTCCAAACAGGTCCCAGCGCGTCAGGTCATGGGCGCTGACAAAACCAGGGAAAATGTGTTACTGGGATGTTCATGATTAATCAGCTAAATCAATATTGTTGCTAAATAATGTTCTGTAGAGCAACCCTTAGCCCGTGGTTAACAGTTAATCAATAATCATTTGATAAAGTTGCCAATTAATTGATTAAGTACCGCATTAGTACTGCATTAGTTAGCTTCTTAACGGTGCATTATGCAACTTTTTGTGTGAAAAAAAAGTTGTTATTTCTGCATATTTGACCTTGTAGTGACTCAGCGGCTGTTTAATTAGTCAGCATGGCCTTTAATTTTGATCACAGTGGTCTCTTGGACACTCCAGGATTAATTGTTTGGACGGTTTTGCTGCTGACAAACCCTCTCACCAGAAAACCTACAAAACAATTGATCCTGGAGCATTGTGCAGACGACCCTGACAGGAAGTAAAGGCGCCATGTTGACCACTCATACAGCAGCTGAGTCACTACAAGGTCAAATACACACAAATAACTTTTTTTCCCCCACATAAAAAGTTGCAAAAAGCACCTTTAAGTAACATCTGTCAGTGTCTTACTTGTGGAAAGCTGTGAGTCTTTTAAGAGTGGCGAGAACATTGTAGATGTCATCGTCGTCAGCCTCCTCAGCCTGTAACACAACACGGACAAACTTTAGTCATAAAACTATTAAGTGCTATGATACACAAGGACACCTGTTAAACTATAGCTGTTAAAAAATTGCACAAATCTGCCCTTACCTCCTGTAGCAGGTCCTCCACTGAATGTGAAAATCTGTCGGTCATTTCGTCGATGAGCTGCGAGCGAGCGATGTCCACGCGGTTCATGATGGTGTACTCCTCGGAGCAGAGGATGCTGTAGGTTTTACTGCAGGCCTCCAGGACGTCCATCTCGATGTGTTTCTCCACCACCAAACGGATCTGCTTCAACAACCCGTCCAGATGTTTCTCCATACGGCCCGCGCTGTACACGTCCAGGTCAAAAAACTGAGGGATCTGGAGGAGGTTGGCCACTTTCTCCGAGTCGGCCTGGTACTGTGGAGAGGGTAAAGGAAAATACAGTGTTAATACAACAAAGTGGGACAAAAGAGGTGAGTGGTGTTATTTGGTAATGTTTGGGTTTATCTGTGTTGTTTTACGAAAGTAACGAAAATGTGACGACAACGTGACAAAAAAAGAGACGAAAATATGAAAACATTTTGATGAAAAAGTGACGATAATGTGACGAAAATTGGATGAAAAAGTGAAGAAAATGTGACGAAAAAATACCGAAAATGTGACAAAAATTGGATTTTTAAATGAGTTTTGTAGGTCTTAGCTTTCAAATGAAGGGTTACGCTGGCCTATAGGCTGTGAATTTTTAGATTTGGGTAAAGCTGAACTGGAGAGAATGCACTTGATTAAGTGAGCTGAACAAGCAGGGTAGAAATTCTACCCTGCTTGTTCAGCCGTAGAATCTATTCAGAGTAGCTCAAGGAAGAAAAAGTAGTGAAGCAGCAGTAGGTAGTGTATATTTAAGATGACACGGGTAAATAGTCTTTGTTGGATAAATATTCTTTGTCATCAATGCACAAGAATTTAAATAGTCAATTGCAGCTGTATCAACAAGTGGCTCAACACCCCCGAGTGCGGGGAGTGAGAGAATAATGCAATGGAAGGCGCGAGGGTACCTTGAAAAGCGCTATACATGTCATTTACAGAATGATTTACTCTATTATGACAGGGAATTGTGTATGGCCATTAACCTCCCCGCCTAAACCAAAGCTTTCTCCAGTTCAGCTTTAATCAAATCTAAAAGCTTCTTGGCTTCATCGCTTTTATTCCTTGCTTTTTGACGCCTTTTTGGTCACATTTGTAGGTTTTTTATTGTTTTATTGTTGCTTTTCCGGCACTTTTTTGCGGCTCTTATTCAGCTTTTTCATTACTTTTTAATCGTCTTCTTGTCACTTGTTTATTGTGTTTTTGTCACTCTTTTGTTGCTTTTTTTGGTTGTATTTTCATCCTAATTTTTGTTTCTTGTTTTGACGCTTTGTTCGAGAAGCTTTTAGCTTTGGGTTAAGCCAAACTGGAGCAAATGTACTCGGCTCAGGTGGAGGGGTTAAACAATAAAATCTTAAGTGAATTGGTGTATCTATTTCACTTCACTTCCACTGACTGTTGCCATGCTCAGTGTTCAATAAAAAAAATAAACGTAAAAAATACAAAACCACAATCTTTAGCTTAGGGATGTCAGTGTTTGAGATCATCTTTACCTTGGACAAAAGCATCGGTAATGCCATAATGAAGTGCTCTGTTAGTTTGTTTTTATCATCTATCTGCGTCTTCCTCTCCTTTGCCGTCAATACCTGAAGAAACAGATACAATCAACAACAACAGACAAAGAGTTAAATGTTTATACAATGATTACAATTTTTACCCGTTTGCCTGTCCCGCGGCCGACAGGGGGGTGCGCCTCTGCGGCCTGACGAATGGTGCAGACTGTGAGCTCGATCAGGGCGCTCTCCTGTCGGTCTGATAACACTTTGCAAAGAGGGAAAAACAGGTACCGGGTGTTAAAGAAAGAGTAAGCTAGGTCATTTTAAACATAGGGTGGCTTATATTTGGTGACTGATCTTACCCTCCTCTCCCTGCACAGGCTCCTCCAGCAGAAGTTCAGTCATGCACTCCCAGTCTTTGAGCAGCTCCTGAGAGCTCTCCCACAGCGAGTCCACCAGGTACGCCGCGTGTTCATGGAGCTGCATGGATGGAAGAGGAGACACGTTAGAATGAGGACAGTCACGATTTATATTAAACCTGTTGTGACTGAAAGCTCTATTGATTTGTTAAGCTTTAACCTCTTCACCTCCACCTGAACCGAGCACATTTTCTCCAGTTTGGCTTTCCTCAAATCCAAGAGCTTCTTGAAAAAAAGGTGGCAAAATAGCAAGAAAAGAGCGACGAAAATGTGATGATAAAGTGACAGAAATGTGGGACGAAAACGCCACGAAAAAGTCAAAAATGAGCAAAAATGTAAGGGAAAAAATGTCAAAAAGTGGCCTTAGAAAATGCACTCGGTTAAGGCGGGGGGTAAAGAGGATAACTAAGGATAATGTTTACTGTATTTGTTGTACACAATAATACAATACTTCAATGTACCTCACTCTCCAGGAAGAAGAGCACCAACATGCGGATGAGGTTCCCGTTGGGGCTGCTCCTCCCTCTGCGTTTGGCCAGAGCTTCTTCCGCCTGAGGGTCATGGCGACTGAACAATCTGAGGGAAAGTGTCACAAACAGACACAGAGCATTAAAATAACACGTATTCTTTAAATCACTACATTGACAAATATCGCCATGTCGTACTTTCTGTGCAGGAACTCTCCGGCAGCGACAGCCACGGGTCGATGGGCGGAGTAGACCAAGTGGTAAACGTTCTCACAGTCCTCATTTGACAAGGCGTCCTCGCTGCCCCTGAAATAAAGAGTAACAGCCAGTTAAAACTTTCCCCCTTTTATGTAAATGTTAACAATAACTTACTGTAGGATGAGCGTGACGAGTCTGATCGCCTCCACAGCAACATCGTACTCCTTATCCAGAGTCATGGATACAATACGGTCCTATTTAACACAACAGACACATGATTATCTCAAGAATCTCCACCTCTTAACCCCCACCTGAACCATTTTCTCCAGTTTGGCTTTACCAAAATCTAAAAGCTTAAAAAAAAAGCATCAAAATAGTGACGCAGACGAGGATGAAAACGTCGCAAAAAAGCAACAAAAAGTGATGAAAATAAAACAAAGAAAAAGCAACAAAAAAGCAACAAAAAGTGACAAAACTAGACAAAAACACAACAAAAAAACAACAAAAGCAACAAAAAATGACAAAAATATTATGAAAGCACAACAACAAAAAAGACAAAAACACAACAAAAAAGCAATGAAAATAATGATGAAAAAGCAACAAAAAACTACAAAAACACCACCAAAAAATGACCAAAAAACCATCAAAAAAATACGAAAACACCGCAAAAAAAATGCCAAAAAAACAAAAAAAATACGAAAACACAACAAAAAACAAAAAAAGCAACAGAAAAAATACAAAAAAACAAAAAAAATGTTAAAAAACTACAAAAAATGCCAAAAACAAAATAAAAAATGACAAAAAACGTAGCGAAAACACGACAGAAGTAAGCGACAACAAAAGCAATCAAAATCAACACAAAACGACAAAAACATGACAAATAAGTGACAAAAAAGTAACACAAAAACAATAAACAATAAAAAAGCAATGAAAAAGTAACAAAACCCATCAAAAACATGACTAAATAAAGCAAAAAAAAAGGAGACGCAAACCCGACAAAAACACTTAAAAAATGTGGCAAAAACTCAGCAAAATGTTATAGGCTTTAGCTTTCAAATACGGCATGACAATTTTCCTCTCCAGTCGAGAAGCTATTAGATTTAGATTTGAGTAAAGCCAAACTGGTCAAGTGTCCACAGTTGTCTCTTACCTTGAATCGATTTGTGAAAAGCTCAAGTTTAGGAAATAGCTCTCTGTTCGTGTACAGGTTTTGCAGAGCCTTCAGGCACTTTAGACGCACCTCTCCTTGCTGGAACAACAAATATTAAATTAAATGACTTTTCATGAATGTGAGGGCATTATAGTTAAGGGGCTTTAGCACTGACCCTATCGTGTAGCGTCCAACCCACATACTTCAAGTAACTGTCATTGAGAAACGCATCGCTGTACATTTTCATCCAGACTCCGATTTCTTCAATGCAGATGGCACGGATTTCTGCGATGGCATCTCTGGTAAAAACATAGTAAAGCGTTAGCGTACATTTGCTTACAAACCCAATGTTCAAATGATTATTTCCTGTGGCTTCACCTGTAGCGATGCACAAAGATACCCTTGAAAATTGAGTTCATCATGTTCTCAATTTCATCTTGGTTTTCTTGCAGCTGAAAAGAAAATACAGACAATATTACACGTTTTTTTCTAGTTACTGTAACATGATTCCTGGAAGTAACAAGTGAGATGTATGCTTTTAAATGCCATTTTATTATCCAAATATATCATATTTTTGATGCCACGTATAAAACTAATCTATGCCTTTAACCTGTTAACCCACGCCTTAACCAAGTCTATTTTCTCCAGTTAAGCTTTACCCGAATCTAAAAGCTTCTTGAATATAGGCCAGGTAACGCCTCATTTGAAAGCTACCGTGTTGCTGTCACTTTTTGACTTTTTTTAATCATCACTTTTTTGTCAGTTGTGTTCTCGTCACATTTTCATCACTTTTCCTTCACTTTTTTGTCATGTTCTTATTGGTCTTTTCTTGCTTTTTTTGTCACTTGTTTATTGCGTTTTCATCACATTTTTGCCACTCTTTTGTCACCTTTTCATCGCTTTTTTTGTCACTTTATTATGGTTTCTATTTTGATGCGTTTTCGTCAAGTCTCTGTTGCTATTTTTATGCTTTTTTCCAGAAGCTTTAGATTTGGGTAAAGCTGAACTGGACAAAATGTGGTCAGTGCAGGCAGGGGTTAAGAGGTTAATATAAGATTTATATGACTGTATATGTAAAAGTTTATTGGACACCAAATTTAACACACATGTAACTGAATGCCTTTCGGACTACACTGTTAAATACGCAGCATTGTTTTCAGATAATTTCAAATACAAAGCCTTATTCAATATTATTAACAGTGTTTTTTTATGACATTTAAGGCCTGCGGAGGCTGAGAAAGTGTCCCACCTCTTTCCTCTTTTGAAGCAGCAGCTCGAGCTTCTCATTGGCCCGTTTCCCTGCGATCTTGTTCCTCTCGGCCTCGTACTGCCGCTGAGTGTTGTCCTGGTGGATGCTCAGGTTCAACGCCACGTTCACCAACGCCGTCATCAACTTCATCGCTGTGGAAACACAAATCGAGCAAATTATTTTTGACACTTCCTGGTAAAAATGTAATGTGTAATTTAATGAGTTGAAGTCTATACAGTGCTAAATATGTTTGTGATTTCGATCCGTTTACCCGCGAGCGTGGAGGTGTGCCTGAAAGCCCGGACCTGCGAGTCGGAGAGCCCCGTGAGGAGGGATATGACCGTGTCCATCATGTACTCGTCGTAGATGATGCTGTACTGGCACTGACGGATCAAGACGGCGATAAATTCACAGAAATTATAGCGGAACTTCTTCCACATCGGGCCAGGCATCGTCAGGGGGTAATCTCCGCTGTCCTGTAGAGAGACAGAGAATAATCAATCAATCTGGGGTGGATGATTTTTCTCCAATTGAAGGAACTGTGCATGTAGTTGAGAATAAATCTGTTTATAGCTTTCAAAATACCTCCCACTCATCCCAAAGTCTTCAAGTGAATGAAATATATCAATGTTTCAGGCGAATGTACAGGTTCAACAGCAAAGCGAAGGAGGGAAGACTATCATATAAAGCTAAAACTAAATTGCTTTGTTCACAACATATTCTCTGGTAGCAAAAAGAAACTCCCCGACAAGAAAATAAGTCAGCGATCCCAACTTGAGCATGGATAGTGCTGTCATATATAAAGTCCAGTGAGGAATTGAGTCTCTGTGTTGAATAATAAGCACTTGTTTTTACCTCATCAAACTCTTCTGTCATTTTGCGGATGATCTCAGCGTTTTGCATATTCCTGAACATCTCGATTCTTACTGTGCCTGGACACACAAAAAAAAAAAAAAAAGAGTTGTTGTTGATGTCACATTTTTAGTGTACAATGTTAAATACAAAGCATTTTGTTTTTAATGTACCTTTGCATCCTGAACACTGAATGAAAAAGTTGATAAGGTCCAGCAGAGCCATGTCCCTGTCCTGTTTGTACGACTCAATCCAATCGTCCACGACACACTGGGCAAAAGGAGACATCCAAAATTGCATTAATGGTTGTATGACATGACAAACTGATACTGTAAACTGAAGTCCTGAGGATGTTTTAGATCTACTGTATACCGACCTGCATGGCGCTCTTTCCCACTTTGACCACTTCGAACAGCGTGACGGGGTCCGAGTTGTCCCCGTTGTGCTGGGCCACTCCGTTGGCTTTGCCCCGCCCTCTGGACACGGTCGTGGTCTTATCAGTTGGCGACCTCCGGGGCTTTTTATTAGACACCTGCGCAGAGTGGGACGTGGCTTACAAATAGGGTTTATAAAAGAAATAGGAAGTACATAAAGACTGTGGATTGGCGTTGATTATGCGGCGGAGGTTGAAATGTTTTATTTAAAAATAAATAAATAAATGAAAGTGGTAACCAAAGTTGCTTTTTATACAAATGCACTAAAAGGATACCTAAAAATAATCATTTAGTGGTGTAGTAAGTTTACATGCATGGGTCGCGTGCGTGTGAAGGCATGTGCTGTCCCAAATCAAATAAACAAACATAATACGCCGCAAAATCAACGCTGACTGGTGTATTGTTGTATTGCTCTGTTATTTGCGTATTAAGGCCATTTATATCACTTATATTGTTTGTA